>NW_020527547.1:746666-1493333 GCF_003368295.1 Carassius auratus | reverse complement strand
TGTGTGTTTGTAGGCCTTTTGTAATTGGAGAGCTGGCAGTCCTGTCTGTCTACCGCTGGGCTGTCATGTGTGTCCCATCTTTGCAGAGATGCCACCAAAGCTAAATTTAATGCATGGCTTTTATGTCAGTGTCCTGTTAGCCACGGGGTTGTTTTTTTATTTATTTATTTTTTTGGTAATACTTAATCTCATAATTGAAAGGTTGAAGAATATAGCTTTTTCCTATTTTAAGTCAATATAGGTCCTTGTCACAGTTATGTACAAATTATATCGATGCAAAACCAATTTAGAATGAACAGCACCAACTGGAATCACTACAGTTGAAACTGCATATCTCATTTGGTACAGACTGATTAAACATCATACACAATTTAAAATTTAATTAAGAGATTTCTATGGTGCAAAAAAACTGTTGTTCTTAATGATAATGGCAGCCTAAAATCAATATTTTCTCTTTTTACCGATAGAGTCCCCCCTGGTGAAGTGGCAGACAAAGAGTGAGCGAGGAAAGAGAGACAGAGAAGGAAAGCAAGCAAGCATGCATTGATCTTCTGCTGGGAGAGATTGATAGAGCAATAAGGAGCTGGGGCAAGGAAGGAGGGATGGAGAGGGAGAGAGATGGAATGAGGATAGAGGAGAGGGACAGAGACAGAGTATATGTGTGAGGGGGAGAGAGGCTAAATGAAAGTGTGTGAAGACCATCTCAGGCCAATCAACTCATATGGGCTGTATTATAACCGGGGATAAGATGATGGATGGGGTGACAGTGAAAGAGAGGGACAGAGAAGACGAGAGCGAAGGGATGAAAGAACAGGTGATTCATTCTCGTCAAGAAACAAGGACTGAAGGCCCTAAGGGAAAAAAAGGTTGATGATCTCATCATATATAGATAGATGGAAGGATAGACAGATATATGAAAGGATGGATACAGATAGACAGACAGACATTTTATATTTAAATATAATATTTTTTCTTTAATATATACATGCATGTGTGTGTGTGTTTATACAGTATATACATAATAAATATCCACAGTACACATACAGTACACACAATTGTTTGACAGCCCTAAAGAGTGTTCCATCTCATCTATAGGATACTTCCTAGTTAGGGAGTAAAGGCAGCTCACTAGGATTTTAAATGTAAATGTAGTTTATTACTGCTTACTGCATGTGCACTCCTTCATTTCTGTTGGCACAGGCTTTTCTTTCTTTTTTTTCAAAAAGGCCCTGTCCCCTCTAGTTGTTATGGTTATTATATCCCTGACTAATTCACAGATAACGTCATAAGCATATCATCACCAGAATATACAGCCACATATAGATTACCTATGCATATGACTGATGACATGCATTCACACGCATACATGTCTGATAACCTGCATCTCCTGTTCAGTTTAATAAAGACATCTCCTTTCACACTGTTTCACTCTCTTGTCTTCCTGCTGTCCTCCTGCTTGTCCCCTTGGGTCAGGTGTAATTTATATTGAGCGATGTGTGTGTGTGGATGGACAGGGTCATTAAATAGAGGGCTCTAGAATGACACATGATGCATAGCAGTGCTGGAACCGTTATGCTGTGAGGTGTCTGAAACACTGTGTGTGTGTGTGTGTGTGTGTGTGTGTGTGTCCCATCACTCAGGTGCAGCCCTAATGGAAGGCCTGTGTCCGACAGGTGCTGACAGATCACCCATCCCATAATGCCGAGCTGCAACAGTCATTAGATAGCTCTGCTAATGTCTGACCTCTTTCACTGTTCTTCTCTTCTGCAGAAAGAGGGAGAGAGAGAGAAAAGGTGAGAGAGTGGAGAAGGATATGATGATGAAAGTAGAAAAACAAAACTTCAATTTCTTTTCCCGTCTAGATTAGACGTAAATCCAGATTACGTAAATGTGGACAGTTTTAGTGGGATATTGAAGTCATATAATTATCCTGCACATAAAGGAGCACTAGATACTCCAATACTAAGTGACATCATCATGTTCCCATTACATAAAAAAGAACACACACACACACCTGCAAAAGAGAAACTGAACCCACATGTGTTTCAGGTCGTTGTTGGAGAGGAACATGGCTGCCATCACTTCCCATTAGGCTGTAGGCAGATGAAATGCTGAGAGACATTAAGGTAATGTTACAGCCCAATAAAGTATTTAAATACCCCCAGAGGCTCTCTCTCTTGGGGACTGAAGAACGAGTGGATAGAGTGAAAGAGAAGAATAGTCATGCTACAGGACCTTGGTTATCTCCATTTCTGTTTTATATGGTCACTCAGTTGTTCTCAATGTACAATAGTAGTATCTTAAAAAAAATGTTGTATGATGTTGATCATCTCATCTTAAAGGGACAGTACCCCTTTGTGATTCTAAGTCTGAGTGTTGCTCAGATGTTCAGACATCCCAAGTCTCCCGGAAGTTCCGGGAGTCTCCCGCATATTGAAAGCGGCTCCCTGAGACCCGCAAATGAGTTAAAATCTCCCGGAATCTAGACTGAGCGAGCAAAAGCGCGCATGCGAAACAGATACTGTGTTTCAAACCGTGTAGTGCGCGCACGGCGGAGAGGGAGAGGGAGCGAGAGACCTTGCGTGTGTATGCTAATGTGCGTGTTTGCGAAGCACATGTCAGACAGAGAGCATCCTGATTGGCCTGTTTCTGCAAATCAACCAATCAATTGTTGATTGTTGATTGATCAGTGTGTGCGGGCTTTTATCTCTTCTCCCGAACAAAATTAATCAGTTATGTCTATCTAGAAACAGGAGCAACATGGCAGAGGGAAAGTGCCACAAAAAAAAAAAAAAAAGTATAAGACACATTTTACGGCAGACTACACGAAAGTGTACCCCTGTCTTATAGATGTAAAACATAATGACAGTCTTGCTCAACCATTGCCCATGGCAGGTTAAATGATTGCAAAAGGCATGTTGAGGTGAGTTGACAAGTTTCATTTCATCTGCATATTATTCAGGCTAGTTGCCAAGGCTACATGAAAACAACAAACTCTTTAGACCTGTTTAAAGTTGCAATGGAAAATAAATAAAAGCAGTTTACATAAATTGTATAAGCAGATTATATAAATAGTAAAAGTAATCTACATATTTAAATGTAATTAACAAATAATTACATAGGCCTTTAGCTTATAGAAATAATATTTTATGCTATATCTTTTAGGGACCACAACATGTTAGGGAGGCTAAGCGCAGGGAAGTTCTCCCATTCAGATAGGCAAAGTCTCACTGAGAAGGTGACTACAGCTGAGATGTATTTCCTTCCTTTTGGGGGGGGTCTTCGGGATACCTCCCTGAAATGACTTTTTGTAGGTTGGGATGTCTGGATGTTCCACTTTGGCTTCATTCGGAATTTTGTTCAAACAGACATATTAACAGCTAACATAGTGTGTAAAATGTAAATTACTCAAGATTATCTACTTGAATTAACTGTTCAAAAACTGTACAGAAGCAATATCACACACTCGCAGTCAGAATATCAACACAGCTGTTATCTATTACCTGTGGCTTACTCACTTTTTTAAGGATTTGGAACAGTGAGTAAATTACAACAGCATTTTCATTGTTGGCTGAACTATTCATTTTAGTCTGACATACTTATGATGCTAATTTATGATGCTTTTGACAAGCCTGCTATTGACAAGCAGGACATCCAAGACATAGAATAGAACCTTAAACTTGAAAATTCCAGGCACAGCCACATTAAAATGACGTGAGCACAACGATAATGATCGCAGATCCATTAGGAATGTGGTCAGACTGTCCAGGAAATAGTCTGGCTGTATTGATTTTTCACAAGCCTTTTATTGCATTGCAGCAAATAGCTAATAGCCCCCGATCTTGCTCTTTGGTGAATTATTAAACAGAGTGTTTTGTTATGTGTCAGTAACAAAGTCATTGTAGATTTATTGTAGCTGATATCCGATGCTCCCGAGGAGTCACACACCAGCAGTTCTCTGATCCACTGTCAGCGGCGATCAAGCAGAATGGAAATCAATGGTCTATAAACCTTATGGACCAACATAAAGCTAATGCGATGTGGCGAAATCTGTGTGAAGAAATCTATGCCATTTACTAGGTGTAATGGGCTAAAGACAGACAAGCCATTTCAGTCACAGGTGGAACAGAATAATCTCACATAATTTCCTATGGTGAGAAATTCAACTAAAACAGAGAGAGAGAAAAAGGATATTAAAACTAGAGAGATTACTGTAGAAACAATGACTTAGAAAGTGATAAAGCACTTGGCAATGACCTAATGTGAACAGAAGAAACAGAGAGAGAGAGAGGGAGAGAGGGAGGGATGATAAAAGCAGAGAGAGAGAGCGAGAGAAGTAGAGGAGTTAGTTAAGATTCAGGAGGGCTGCAGTAGGCCTATCATTACCATACATCAAGACAATAAATGAGGCTTTCAGCGGCCCGTAATAAGAGTTTGATAAATCATCAGGCGAGAATTAACTAGACGTCAAAACAATGTGCAGGGCCTGATGGATGGGAAGGGTGGGGGCCAGGACACACATTAGTCAGACTGGCCACTGACACACACTCACACACACGCTGAGGGTGGGGGCCTGCACGCACATTAGTCAGTCACTGGCACACACACACACACACACACACTGGAAAGGGGAGGAGAGGGAGAGAGCCAACAAGGTCACAAGAAAGTGTGTGTGTAGAAGAAGGTCAGAGGGGAGATTTTGATCAAAGAGAGAGTTGTGTGTGTTCGGTTACATGCAGTAAAGATGGAATGGAAGAGGTGTAAGATGAATACATGACATAAGGTTAAATGAATAGTTCATATTCTGTCACTATTAACTCACTTTCATGTCATTTCAAGCCAGTGTGGTTTTAATTTTATTATGGAACACAAAAGGAAAACTTTTTGAAGCATTTACATACCAAGCCAGTCAGGCAAAAAAACAAAAACAAAAAAAAAGATGCATGATTCAAAAATGTTGCTCAAGTTTTATAACACCAGGATTGATGTTATTGAAGCCAAATCAATGGTTTCTGCATGTTTTAATTTACATTTGCTACATGAAACGATGTATCTGAATCCGTGCTATTTTAGTATAGTATTTATATGATTTAGCATTTATACATATACAGTATATATATTTATACATATATATATATATATATATATATATATATATATATATATATATATATATATATATATATATATATATATATATAAGTTTGAGTTTGTTTTAATAATTTAGTGCCATATATATATATATATTGATATATATTGATATATATCAATTACTGAAAATTATTGTTAATAGTTTTAGTTTTAGATAATTATAACAATACTACTCTAAATGTAGCACAAAAGTTGTATGGACTACTTCCATGGTCCTTTTTGTTGCTACTTTTTTGAGTAAAAAAAAAAAAAAAAAGGAAATCCATCAGCATTTGTGATGAGAAAAAACCCTCAGATTTAAATGTACCAACATGTTCAGATAGTTGACTTTTTTCACTGGAAAGTTGTGCCAGTTTTACTTTTATTAGTTACTTTTTGTAACTTAACAGCACTGCAAATTGTCTTTGTACATAAAAAAACCCTCTGATACAAAGTATGAGGAATACAAACTCATACAATATTGGAACAAAATGAACAGGAGTAAATAATTACACAATTGTTATTTTTGGTAGAACTACTGTATCTTTTTAACAAAGAGTAGCCCTGAAGACAAACGAAGGACCTGAATAAAGAGCTTAAGAAAAAAGAGAAAGTGAAAGAAAGAGATAATCTCAGAACTCTTGGTTAAAGTAGATCCAAACAAAACAAAGAAAAGCAAACAGTTTGAACATATGAACACTGTGTCTAATCTTGTAGTAATCTAGACTATATTCCATTTTCAACTCTGAGAAAGCCAAACAAACACATCCATCCTGTCCATAAGCAGCTCACACTGAAAGAGAAAAAGTGAAAAGGTGAAAATAAAGCGAAAACAGGAGGCTAAAGATAAATGAAGGGAAAGAGGGAAAGAGATACCCCTGCAGGCCGGTGTGTGTTCTTATGATGAGCAGTGTGAGGCATTAGGGCCCTGGTGTCACAGTCAGCGCTGAGTGCCCGCGTCTTATCCTCCTCTCTCTCCAGCCCACCGCAGGGAGATTTAATTGCGTGCTGTTGACCTTTCCATGGTCGCCTTGACAACCCTGTGGGCAGCGGGGAGAGGTGACGGCTGCCCGATTACTTCTGACAAGGCCAGCAGGCACTAACGATGACGAGGAAGATGAGGACGAAGAGTGGATAATTAGAGCTCATAGTCAGCATTGGCTAGTCGCTACTGCCAAGCTCCAAGGACTCCTATGTCAAGTCTAGTCAGCCTTCAGGAACTTGAGTGAATGTGTGTGTGTGTGTGTGTATGAACCTGTCAGGCCAGGGAGCAGAGGGCTAAGCTAAAGCGACAGTTCGATTGAACAGCACGAGGCACAATTACTACGTAACACTCAGAGGATAATAATGTTCCGCAGTAACACACACACACTCACACTGCTTTCCAGTTAACCTGATGTAATATCTCTCTCGGGGCCGCTGAACGTGATTTGTCCTACAGAGTCATGGGTTGAGGCAATTTTGGCAAGTGCATTTTCGGAAGGACATCCCTAGCAATGAGACCTAGCCCCGACTTACATCACAGTGTAAGTTACACAGTGTTAACAGACAAAGTACACGTGCTAACACTAAAAGAAGCAATGAACATTAAGTGTAGAGAATGCCTTTCTTCAATCTTCATGAGACCTTCAGGCTCACCGAGGAGGACATTTGAAAATGGCTGCTGTATGTGATTGCGTGGGAAAGAGTGATGGCAAGAGAACTAATAGAAGCCATCTGTCCCAGTAATGAACACACTCATCTAAACGAGCTGTTTTTAATTAAGGCCCACTGCATTAGCCGTGATATGTTGCTTATCAGCTGTCTCCGTCATTATGCAAATATAATAAAGATCATCAAGCAGCATAGATATTAATAACTGAAGTGGCTGCCAAGTTTTGTTTAATGGATCTAGCAGAGCTTTTGTATCGCCCCACCACACGCTTGTGTCAGGGTGGTTTATGTTAAAGGGGGATTTGAGGGCAACTTTTGGACCAAGATCCAGGGATGTAAATATCAACAGGTTTTATCAAGCTTTATTTAACTGCATTTATAAACCAGTCACTGTTGTTTTAGATACAAGATGCTAGCATGCTAATGCACACCAGGACAACTGGAAAAGCTATGCTAGTTCACAAGCTGCACCAGACCAGCACAAACTAGCAATTTTTTGAAAGCAGGGAAGATTTTCCAAAACCTCTGTGCACTTGGCAGATGTTTTACCCAAACTGACCTCAAGCTGTACATTTTATTTGTGTGTTGGCTTTGCTAACATCATGATAACGTCATACACATACTTTCAAACTTTACAGTGCTTCATTAAAAACTCCTGCAGTCACAAAAAGGCAAATTTTCTGTTCATATAACCAGTCAATTGACTGTAGGATGTATATTAATCCACTTAAATTCATTTCTGTAGGGGTCTGTTTATGTCCAGAGCGATCTGAGGAGAGAGAGACAGAGGGAATGATTTGAAAGCCAGAGAAAGTCCAGAGCTGGAACGAAAACCTGCCCTCAAGCTCAAAATCCGACTTAACACTGCTGAAAGTCCTGACAGCGCTGCGTAACTCAATATGCTACCATGAGTAAATGGAAAGGACATGGAAATGCAATAGAATAACCACAATACTTCCCAGGGAAAACGACGATTAATCCAGGTCTTTCTCTTTTTTTTTTCCTTCACACTAACCCTCTTTACTTATTTTATACTGTATATATTATTTATTTATTTTTATTTTTTGGGGGGTGCAGCACATCCTGCTTTGCTTCAAAGACAATGTCAGTGTGAGTGTGAGTGTGTGTGTGTGTGTGTGTGTGTGTGTGTGAGGTGGTGGTGGGGTGCAGTGCCCCTTGCTGACCCCGTGGTCATTAATCTCTCTCCTTGTCAGGGTAATGGATGATGATGGACAAGCCAGTGTTTGCTACGTATCACTGCACACATACTCTAAAAAACACTCTTGGTGCCCCACTGACAGATCCACGCACACACATACACACACACACCCCCTCAGTCATTCAGTAGTTGACAGTGTCTAAAGCAATCAGTCAGTGGGTTGATGCTAAATCTGCACTCTGTGTGTGTGTGATGTTGAAGTGTGGTGTAGAAGTGAAGTGTTAGCAGTGAGCCCCTTCTGTGATACAGCATGGCCATTGTATATAGCTCAGCTAACTCACTGTGGCATACTGTATAGGCAAACACTAATGCCTGGGCCTCAGCCACTCCCTCTGGTGGCGGAGTGAGGAACTTCAGGCAATGTTGTCCATTCATTCTATACCTCTGTGTGAGAACCTTAGTAAAAATGCACCATTGTGCATTTGATAATGAAAAGATACTTTGAAACTTACTTAAATTACAGTCAAGCTACACTTCAAAATAGTATAAACTGTGAACAAAAAGTAGATAAACTACATTTAAAGGGTTCAAGTGGTCATGAACTGAGTAGTCTAAATTCCCTTAATCTGTTGTCATTTAATAGGTCATAGTACTATAAAAACATCCTGTAAGTTTTAGAACTCAAATATTTTTTGTTAGTCTAAAAACAGCTTATATGGAGGCCAATCTGCCAAAAAAGACAGATTGTAGAATGTGCCACTTTATGACATAATAGTGCGGCTAAACCCCGCCTCCACAGAAGAAGATTAACACCTGCTTCTACGTCACTGCTTGTTTAACTCCGCCCACCAATTTGCACATGTAGTCATGTAGTGGTTAAATACAGAGAGAGCCAAACACAGGCAGGTAAACAATTAAATATTTAGAATACAATAAATTTCAATATTAAACATATATGTGTGTGTGTGTGTGTGTGTGTGTGTGTGTGTGTGTGTGTGTGTGTATGTATGTATGTATGTATGTATATATGTGTGTGTGTGTGTGTGTATGTGTGAGTATATGTGTGTGTGCATATGTTATAATAGTAATATAATAATAATTATTATTTATTTAACATTAAATAATAATTAAAAATAATATTAATAATAAAAAAAAACTGATTCACTAGAATACATGAGACTTTCCAAGAGCTTCGTTTGAAAGGGTAGACACTTTAAAATAGTGTGCTTGATTATCATTTCAATTTGATTAGCTGTAAGACTGCATGCAATACAACTTTACATTAAAAACTGTGGAGTAGCATTTTGTCATGCAATTTTATTGGGAAAAAAAAGCAGCCTGTGCCCACAAAACTTGTCCAATGTGTCTGAGGTGTCACAGGGAGGTCAGAAGCACAACACTCTCACTCAAAGCCTGCTTCCCTCTATTTTTCACTCCCTCCCTTCCTCCCGCCCTCCTTCCTCTCCCTCTCTCTCTTTCTGTCCAGCCAGCACTGTTCCAGCACATTTCAAAGCAATTACTCTATGTTGATTTAGCTGTCATTGGGGGCATGTGTTTCAACATGATTTATAGACTCGCTCTCCGTGCCAGTCGACTTGCCATAAATTGCACAATATTCAGAAAGGGCTCATTTGCTTAGCGTTACATTAGTGGGGCCGATGATTGCTACACAAAGTCATGTAAATGAGTTCTGAGAGGCCCCATCACTCATGATGTCATGTAGCCAATCCTATTATTATTTATTAGCATAATTGCCCTCTGTTTCCCCAGGCCATGTAGCACTCTTGATATATGCCATGACAGCTCCACTCACTGTGACAAGAAGAGATAGATAGAAAAAGAGAGGGGGACAAATCTGCAGCCCTGAACATTATCACGTGCCTGAATGCGTTTCATACAACCTTGGTGTGAATATTATCAGAATGGCATACTATCATAGTGGGTTTGCTATTTCTGCAGTATATTGTGTGGATACTGTGTGTGTGGTATGTGCATTATGTACTAGATATGCCAAAATGTGCAGTATGCAACAGATTAATAATTTTAGAGTAATAAGTCCCATGCACTTACTTAGTAAAGGGATGGATGAACCAGAAGTATTGGCTGTGATTTCTTTTTTTGACTCATTATTTGTGTAGACTGCCAAATTATAAGTCAGTTTTTTACATGGTTTATTTTCCGAATGATAACTGGACACCACTAATTAAATTCTGAATTCAGAACAGCATACTAGGGAATATGGCAGAAATAGTGTGAGCAATTCAAAAAAGTAGTTGGTACACCATCAAAGAAAAATGTTATTTAAAGTAAACTTTTACACATACTCAGTAAACAGTAATCTAGTGTGCAATTCTAAACATTCTCAATGTCTTTTTCTCATTTTGTTGATAACAGAAATAGAGAAATAATGGAGGGGAATGAGTTAAGGAGGTGACACAGGCTCGTTCTGAACTCGTTTCTTACATGAACACCATGGCTCAGTGTTTACTAATCGCTAGGCCGCAGCTCCAACTACAGTGTTTTGTGTCTGTGTGATTTTTTTCCCCCCTTGGGCTTCTATATGAGACCAAAGAATACTCACACTTAACACTGATCTGTTGTTTCCAGCAGAGATAGACGGTTTCTTTCAGCAAATGGAGCAATAGCGGTGTATATCTGTGCAATGTTCATCTGTGAGATAATCTGCGCAATGCACCTCACACTTCACATGTGCACACTCGCACAACAAACACACACATGGCATATCACTCACAGGCACTAACAGTTTGGTATGGAGGCCATGTTTATCTGTGAGAGGAAGGAGCCAGAGTCTGGCTGTTATCAGCTGGCATACAGAGGGAGTACAACTGATACCATCACTGCTTTCTCAGACAGTCCAAATACACATTTACTGTCATTGTCTTGTGTGTTTATAAACACTCAGACTCAAAGTGGTGGAAGTTTCACCCTTGCAGCTCAGAGTGGAAACACTGCAATTTAAAATTGCAGGTTTCTTGTAGACATGATTGAACACTAGAACTGTTCATTTTCATTTACACTTCTTTCAAAAACATACTAATTTTTTTTTTTTTTTTTTACCAATCCACTGATTCATTTATACTCTGTTTATTCATTTTAAAAGTGTTGCACTTGTCCACTATTAAGCTGTTGATGAGCAGCCATTTAAATGGAACACCCCCTTCACGACTCCCTCAGGACCCTGTCAATGCTGATTTTACAAGCATCTGAATAAATGATTGATTCTTTTTGTTAAAGACTTTGTCTAGTCTTTCAGAGTGCGAACCATCTACAGTCTCTTCTACATTTTACTGGTTTTCACTCAGCTGGACTTACAACTAGCTTTCATCTGAGCGCAACAATATTCCCTTGTCCTACAAGCATCTGATATTAAATTATTTTTAGTCTGATATAAAATTCTTTTTAATGTTGATTTAAAAGATTCAGACATACGATCAATATGAGACAATTAAATTCCCCTTTGAACAATTCCTCCCAGATCAACACCTATGTCTGATAAATACTATGAGTAAACCAGCATTTTTGAAATTCAGTCCTGTCATCAAAGCACTAACACTTTTAGTTTCCCTATCGTAGACAGAGTTGGACATGCCATAATGTTGCTGGTAGCCAGTGCAGTTGTCAAACAAGTCAGCCTGATGTATATGAGCCATAACAAAACTCTGTGAGGTCTTTTATGTGTAACCTCCCCGTGTTTACCTTCCCTCGGCTGGATTGGGTGATCGGCACTGGGCTCTTTTCCTTTCCGCCGTCAACTCATGACCTCAAATAATCGCTTTTACGTTAAGGTTTTACGTTAGAGCCCTATTGGGGAAAGGTTATCAGCACTGAGCAGTGGAGACAAGAATGTTAGTGAGAGGTTGGGAGAGATAAACATGGAGAGCTGGGAGAACAAGGTTAGTTATATTTTACTGCAAACTGTTAAACAATCCTGAGAACAAAAGATTTCCCTTAAAGGGACAGATAACACAAAATGAACATTCTCTCATCACTTACTCACCCTTACGTTGTTCCAAACCTGCATGACTTTCCTTCTTTCTTCCTAGAAACACAAAAGGAAGTTTAGATGAATATTCACTTTGCTTCTACATTCTCCATAAAGCATATAAGTTGTCTTTATAACATTATGCTATATGCCAAGTCTTCAAATAATATGAAAGCATTGTATGAGAAACAGAAAGAAGTACTGTTTAAAAAATTAGGGTTGGTTAGAAGGTTTTTTTTTTTGTCTCGTATGCTCACCAAGATGGCATTTATTTGAAATAAAGTAAAACAGTAATGTTCTGAAATATTATTGCATAATATATATTACATATACCCTTATTTATTCTGTCACAACCAAGCTGAATTTTCAGCAGCCATTCTGGGCAGACCTTTCTGAATAATCCAAGTTCAATTAAGTTTAATATTTTTGTAGAAACCATAATACATTTCTCAAAATTCTTTTATGAATATTTATTTTTGTGCAAATGTCTTTAATTCAACATATGATGCACTGCTGAAAAAAAAGTATGTTTTAAAAGAAAAAAAAAACTTTTTAAATAAAATACTGACAGCCTGAGAGCTAAAACAGAGTTAAAGATTTTCAGTAAATAATGACTCAGATATTAATTTTTTTTCTCACACAAAGCTATGTCTTCAGGATACTTGAAATAACAGAGAATTGTATGAAATAAATTTATGCTGTTTTTATGGCATTTTTAAAGCTTGACTGCTGTGGTCTCCATTAACTCAAACTGGGGAAAAAAAAAAAAACAGTTAATAATCCTAACATTGTCTTTTGTGCTCTACTCAGACAAAAAAAACGATACAGATTTGGAACAACATAAGAGTGAGTAAATGATTGCAGAAGTTTCATTTTTGGGTGAACCATCGCCTTAAAGAACAGAAACTGTACAGAACAAACTGCAGGAGCGCACAAACTTGACACTGACTGTACCATCAGCTGCATAAATTCGGGAACAGGCGATTCTATGGGATACGGAGCGTGACAAATCACGTCTGACTCACACTGTCAGCATATCAATTTCATGGTTCCATTATCACCTCTGTGACATCACAACACGCCTCATTTTGGTCTAGTTCATCACATCAAAGAACAAGGACACATTCCTTTTGCCTCCCTCGTTTTCTTCCGCCCATATCTCTCGCTCTGCTGTTTTTTTGTTGCCTGTTTTCTGCTCAGCCCCCTCTTCCCAGCATCGCTCCCAGAGGAGGTTTTGTTTTTTAAGGGATGAATTATTGAGTTAAACAGGGCCGATTAATCAGGGTGTAATGGGGCTACAGGGAGGAGCAGGCGGACCATGCATCACTGCAAGAGATGAGCCCTGTCACAGCACACATCCAGCACTCCTCAATCACCCCCACATTAACACCAGAGAGAGAGAGAGAAGAGGGATGGGACGAGGAGAGATTAAAAGCGAGAGAGAGAGAGATTAAGGGAGGGAGTGAGAGGGGAGACAGTGGGGAGAGATAAATTGTGATGTAGGATGAAAGTGTGTTGGGGGGTTATGAAGGATCGAGGCAGAGAAACAGGGATGAGAGACCGAGGAAAGGGAAGAAAGATTGATAGTGAAGAAAAGAATAAGGAGAGAAAGACAGATATGGGTGGAGACATGGGCTCATGGTAAGTGAACCAGAGTCGGTTAATTCAGAAAGTATGGAAGAGAGAGGGAGAGAGCGAGATAAAAGGCAGTCTCTGGCAGCTGCTGGGGCGCTGAGCAATATGTTTGATCTCTTCTGGTGGTAAATGTACACAAGCTGCCCACAATCGCACACACACACACTGAAACACAGACACTGAAGACATATTATGTCTCGCACATTAGATCACACACATTAACTCATCACATCACAACATACCACATGTGTGATGTTATACACATCCAGCTGTGCATTATACCTTTATCTCCTCTTTTATATCCTTTTTTTTGGTTTAAGCCTCTACTGTTAAGAACTATGACTTTCCATGTAATAAAATGTATCTGGTGTGTTTAAAAAAAAAAAAAAAAACGCAAAATCATTTTCTATATCAGACATGATTGACAGAGTTGTTGACATGTACACAAAAAAAATGGTGTAGGATTTACTTTAACCCTTTAATTGTCACACCCCATTTTTGTTTATAGCCTGTATTCAAAAGAGTTCATGAATTCTAATAATTTTTGTTTGCATAGTACACTTTCATGTACTAAGGTTGGACTCTTTTTAAAGAAGATAATCACCAAATTATTGTAGAAGTTTTATTTCAAAAGTAAGAGGAGTGTAAACTTACTGTAAAGAAAATGCACTGTACTGTTTTTTTATTGTATATAAAATATTGTTCATAACTGTTCACAATTGTTCTATAAAATTAAAGCCTTATGTCTGATTAGGTTATGTTCTAAATTTGAATTTGATATTTAAAAAAAATTGATGTTCCTGTGAGATTTTATTTAAGGCGTTTTTTACCACAAACAACCACCAAGTGACAGTATTTATTTTTTTAAAACTTTTTTTAAGTTTGTATTCTAAAAAACTGTAATACATTTTGTAATATGACATTTGACCCCATCTGCTAAGGGGAACGAGACTGCCAAAAGATTTAAAGTACCATTTCCATGGTAACACAATGTCCAATATCAAAATAGTTTTCATAGGATGTATTTTGAGATTTTAAGCTTTTGAATAATATAATATTTGAGTGCCAGTTAAAGGGTTAAAACAATTTTCACTCCAAAATTGCTTATAAATCCCACAAATAATTACTACGAGATGCCATATAACAAAGCGTTACAAGTCAAATCTTAAAGTAGAATGACTGAAATAGATTTTTCTATATTATTTCCTCAAAAAAAAAAAACATTTCTTCCTACCCTTTTAGGTATTTCTTACTGAAATATCCCACCTTTGATAGACCTCCATATCTTAGCAGTTTAGCACAGTAACAGAACATTGTTAAGATCTAGAGGAGACGCCTGTGAGATCACTGAGCCCTTTTCACACTCAGAAGCAGGAATAAACAGAGTCTCCATTTGTTCTCCATTTAAACTAATTGCAGACTAGGACAAACTACATTTATTTGTATAGCGCTTTTCAAAATACACATTGTTTCAAAGCAGCTTTATACAAAATCACAAAGTTGAATGAATGTTTATAACATTTTTATATCGTCATGCCTTATAATCGCATTCAGCAGCTGGGCAATAATGTAGTTTACATTTTGCAATGATATAAGCAATCAAGCAGTTGAGATTTACTATATAGTTTACAGTATACATATGTGAGTATACTGTGTTTATGCAGATAAAGTTGGACATACTTATATATCCAGAGCTGGCCAACAATATAAAAAGATCTAAATTGAGATTTCGCTTTCCTCTGGCTAAGTGTGTTAAATAAACCCCCTAATAAATCCTGTCATGACATAACACAGAGCTCTACAGTACTCTCACAGTACTGGGTTTGTAAGTTGGGCACTGAATGATGCCATTGTAGGGCAGGAAAGGGCGTTATGACAGATATTAATAAGTTTGTGAGTGGTCAGTCTGCGCTGAAGTCTCAGATGGTGGTGTCTGAGTTCTCTTGGAGACAGCTGTCAATCACCGTGATCAGCCCACTCCATGTATTTGGCTGTGCGCCAGAGTCCTAATCCCTAACCAGACTCGGCCTGTCACAGAGGTAAAGATAAGTTTGACATGCTGCCAGTATGAAAGAGAGTCTTCCTCTCCTTCTCTCTCCGTCTCTCCCTCTTTAAGGGCCTTGAAACCAAAATTGTCAATCAGAAAGTGTCTTCAGCTCAGAAAAAAACCCTCTCCCACTCAGAAGTTCAAAGAAGGAAATCATACAGGCTTTACTGAGACGTTAATAGCTGAGACACTGCAGCTTTCTCTGAAGACATTCAGGCACAGTTTAAAAGCCGTGCCAACAAGTGAGGACTCATCTTAGAGTGTCAGACAGACAATCTTACGGTCTGTGGCTCTTCATTAGTTAAAGAGAATACCCTTGTGTCGCAGTCGGCACTGTTATGGCCACAGGCTACAGCCTAATCTCAGCCCTCCGCCAACAAAAAGAGACAGATTTTTCATGGTATGCAGTGGAGTGATCTCTGGTGATGACTCTTTCACTCACTCTCTCCCTCTGTCTATCACTTCTTTCTCATCTTCGCCTCCCTCTCTTTGTGTCTGTCAGGCTGCTGTGGGTGAAGGAGTGTTTGTGATGGGTGATGTCTGTGTTCACTGTGCTTCTCTCTCTCTCTCTCTCTCTCTCTCTCTCTTTCAGCATACCTCTTTATTCTGATATCATCTCGTTCTCACTCTGCGGTTGCAGAGGTTAGGGAATATGTGTGTTTGAATAAAATACAAACACACGCACCGATCCTTCAAGGGTTCTCTCTTGATTCTCTCTCTCTCTGTCATCACACACACACACATGTAAGTGTTACAGAGGATGTCTCATAGGCATGATAGATTTTGTATGAAGAAAATAATGTTTATTTTACCTTACCCCGAAACATAGCCTTTCCAGAAACTTGTTGACAGTATTAGATTTAGTCCAAAACCATGATTTGATTCAGGTAAAACATGATTAATGAGTCCTTCAAATAGTGAAAACCACTTCAAAAGTCAGTTTTCGACATGTTTCACTAAGTCATTTGAAAAAATTTGGCTCTCACAGATATAGCCAAACCTGTACAAACACAAGCAACCCCTACTCACACCTGCACTTTCGCCTGCTTGAAGTGTTACTTCTTTCTTTCATTTTGTCTTTCATCCAGTTTCTCTCTAAATATATCAGTCAGGTGTTTTAGCGGTGGACAGAGTTGTTGATTGAGCAGCCTTCTTGCAGACCACAGGCCGAGAAACAAACACACACTGACGGTACTCACTGACACTACCTCTTTAACTAATCATAGACCAGCCTGCCCTCCCTAACCTAACCATGCACTCCTAAACAAATACTATGACACCTAAGTCGAACCATGTTAGCCATACTCACAACACTGTCCAGAGAACTCCATTTGATATTTGTGTGCTGACTGAGAGACGGCTTGTTTGTGTGAGCGTGTACACAGAGACGATCTATGACAGCCCACATAGCAAACGGACTTGGCCCAAATGTGGCCTCAAGCTGGCACTGCTGACCTCCTGTCGGCAATGGCATGTACCCTTTCAGCCAGAGCTGGGCCATGTGTGGCAATGACAGCACGGCGTGGATCTGGCAAACAATATGAGGCCCAATTGTTGGTGGGAGGAGTGTGGCCCAGATCAGTTCAGTGATATGTGGCCCAAATCAGGCTATGATCTGGCAGCATATTATCCCATATAGCAAATGTCTTCTGGCCCAGATCCCGGCCACACAATCAATTGTTCCATGTCCCAAGTACTGCAAAGAATGATGGCCCTGAAGTGGCCCAGAACTGGATTAAAGACTAGGGCCACACATGGGCCATAACCGGCCCGAATCTCAGCCAGTTAATCAGCCTTAACTGGCCCTGAACTGGGCCAAAACAGGTTTTATTATTGGTACCAATTCTCAGCCTTAAGTAAACCAGAATCCCCCAATCTGAGCCAAACCTGAGCCTTATATAGCCCAGACCCAACCCAGAGAGCAAGCGGTGTCGGTTGGTTGCAAACTATGTTGCTGTCTGGGAATACAGAATCTTGATATTTTATATTATTGCCTGTTATATTACTATAATCACAGTTATTCATTTTGTGACATGCTTTAGTGCACAAGTAGCAGCAATGGCCCCATCGTTCAGGTAGTTTTAGGGGGCTGAGATGACAGATGGGGGGGCTAAAGCCCACCTAAAAAGGTGTAGAACCACTCCTGTGAAATGTTTTTATAATTTCAAATAACTATGCTCTATTTTAATATATTTTGAAATGTAATTTATTCCTGTAATGAAGCTGTTAATATGCTTAATATTTTTGTGGAAAAAAATATTTCTAATTCTTTTTACATTAGAATTCTTAGATGAAAAGAAAGTTCAAAACAACAGTATTTATTTAAAATAGAAATATTTTGTAACATTATGAATGTCTGATCAATTTAAAGTGTTTTTGCTGAATAAAAGTCAAAATATCTTACTAAATAAAAATATAAATATTTTACTGAATAATAAATATGTATTAACCCCTTAACTGTCACTCAAATTTTTGAACATTGACTTTGTAGTGCACAATCCAAACTTAAATTTGTATAATTCATGAACGAAAATATTTTGTAACATGATATTGATGTACCATTTTCATGGTAATGCAATGTCTGATTTTAAAATGGGTTTTAAAGGATGAATTTTGAGATTTTAAGTTTTCAGTCGATATATAATTTCTGATGATTTCTAAAATGTGATAGAGAAAAAGGCAACTAAGAAGTCTTTTTTTTAAAACAAAGGTCAAACCTCCAGTTATAATTTAGATTTTTGAGGGCGCACTCTTGTCATACATTAATCGATTACTTTTCCTACATAATTTTTAACAAAAAGTATTGGTAAAATATATATTTGGGAGTCTTAGACCTTTCCAATGATATATAGTTTGTCAAGATTAGATTAAATTTAATTGTAATATAGTGAAGTAAATGTAGGCGTCCCACAGGGCGGACGGGTGACAGTTAACAGTTTAAGTATGATATAATCGTACTGACCCCAAATATTTTAACAGTAATGGACATTAAAAGTATCAAACTCTAAAATGAATGTGGATTATACACTTCAGATTATTTGGTCTTGGGTGCAGTGGATAAAACTGTTTATGATGATGTCTATGGGACAAATGTGATATTAATAGGATCTTTTTTTCTTAAGAAAAATCTGAGCCTTTCATCTTAATTTGCTCTCCATTTAATCACATTGCTGTCTTAAGAGAAACAACAAGTGATCTCATTTGTAATTTTTTTCTCCTACAGTATCAATCCCATCATCCCCTTTCCTTCGTTCTTCTCACCCACACATATGCAGATTCTCAACACAAATTAACTTGCTTGCCTACTTCTCCTTAAACCCACTTTTACACCATCTCCATCTGCCATCATACGACCCTCTGGCACATACGTATCCTCACTCCATCAAACACATGAACATACACACAACAACACGACTGATCGCTCGGATAACAGTTTGATTGACTGTAGGGTGCTGTGGCATCCAGTTGGTCATGTGATCCGCACTGGGCACCAGCCCACACGCTAATTCAGCACATGCCTGTTTTTCCCTACCCTCTTTCCACTCTTAACCATGTCTTATTCATTTCAGTGGTCTGTCGACTAAAATAGTGAATGTGATTTTGGTCAGAGCACAAGGGTAAAGATGTTTTCAAAGAAAGCACAAGCTGTGTGAGACTGTGAGAACAGTGTGTATGTGTCTATGTGTGGGCTCTCAGCAGGATGTAGGCACCCCTCCCAGTCCTCCTGGCAGTCAGTGTGTGTAAGTGTGTGTCTGCGTGTGTGTGTGTGTAATGTCAAGTGACATGTGTAAGCGGGTGCTGTCATACCCAGGAACGTCAGTCTGAGTGGCAGTCTCTCTGAGGAACAAGGACAGCCGCACGGCCACGGAAAGAAACACTCCCACACAATCGCTTACTTCCTGGAGACATCATTAAATGATTACAAACTCGTGTTAAATGTAAAGGGGAGGTTGTGCGCTCAGTAAAGTTGAATTGTGGGAGAAATATCGAGACACATAGGCCATGTCAGAAACAAAAAATGCTGTCTTTAGGAAGGTATAGGCAAAACTGCAAGTTTGTTTATGTATCCTTTGCTACCTCTGATATCCTATAGTCCTTTATTTGTGGGAGAATGCCTAAAAATTCAAATATATATATTAATTTATTAATTTTTTCTTCTACATATACTTAATTTACATTTTTTCATTTTATTCTTAGGTATATGGTACATGTTGAACATCACCTGACCAAACCGGAAACAGGTCTTGTCTATTTTTATTTTATGTTATTATATATATATATATATATATATATATATATATATATATTAATCTGGACGTAGTTATGCTCATCTTTGAAGGCATATTGAGTAAAACATCCATATTTAACAAAGCACACATAAAAGACCTGTTTTACAGAATGGGGAAGTTTGTTGCATGTAGCCCCTATTACTAAAAGTTTTTGTTTTCTCCCCAACCTGTGATTGCAATTTTGCCAAGAAATATGCATTGTAGTCATATACTTTCTTGGTTATCATATTAGGTACCTTCATACAAAAAAAGCTGTCTGTTGAAGAGCTATTTCACCCAAATATGAAAATTATGTCATTTACTCACCCTCATTTACTTTCTTTCTTCTGCTGAACACAAGAGAATATCAAGTCAAGTCTGCTTTATTGTCAATTCTTCCACACGTACAGTACATACATACAGAGAATTGAAATTGTGTTACTCTCAGACCCCCGGTGCATACAGATAACAGTAGAACCTAAAAATCTATGGGGAGTGGGGCTCTGGCTCTCCTCAGTTTGCGGAGGAAGTAGAGACGCTGTCAAAATATATTTTGAAGAATTGGTAACTAAACGGTTGCTGGTAGCTATTGACTTCTATAGTATGGAAAAAAATATTCTGCAGAAGAAAGAAACTCATACAGGTTTGGAACAGCTTGCAGGGTGGGTGAGTAAGTAAATGATGACAGAATTGTTTTATTTTTGGGTGAAATACCCCTTTAAGTAAATGAGTGACTGATACCGAGGGTGCAAGGCAGCTGTCTTCAGGTTCGGACAGAGCCATAAGCTTCATCCAGCATTTTGGCACAACTCCTGCCACCACTTCTCTTCTATCATTCTCTCTCTGGTTCTTTACAGCCATAAAACTGTCAGCAGTCCCTCTCTTGTGGTGTTGGAGGGAAGAGCTCAAGCACAAATACCTGTCAAAGAAGATGTGTTTATTTGGCTCCATTTGCACATCTCATTTTCTACCGCAAAAGAAAAAAGTAAGGTACTTAAAAAGAGCAGAACCTGCCTGGAAAGACATCTAGACTCTCAAATTTTGTCTTCCTCTTTCTGACAAGGTGAGGATGACATAATGCACATTTTGATTCGTTTGTTGAGGGGAAAAATAAGAAATAGAACAAGAGAGATTTAGCAGGACAAAACTATTCTCTGTCCTCATCTGTGGGAATTCTGGGATAGCCCCAGGCAGCCTTTGACCTACATAGGTGGACTCTGACGGAGAGTGTATGAGGACAGGTGTGTGTGAGTTATATAGGACAGGCTCAAAGGCAGACAGACTCTGTCCCCTCTCTCTCTTTCATTTCTCTGTAGTGCTGACAGGTGACTGACTGCTTGACACACCTGTCAGAGCTTAGCCTCCCTCGTGCTGACAGAGACAGACATCTCTCTCTCTCCCTCTCTTCTGCTGTCTCCTCTTCCTGATCCCCGTCTCCTGCTCTTGAGCAATGGGACTAAGTGAACGTCCATATATTAAAAGGTAAAGAAAACCAGAAGCTAAACTAGATTCATCTCTGAGGTACTTAAGCGGAAACTCAGAAGTAAAGTACTTAAAGTATTAAATTACTATAAAAAAAATTGTTATTAAACAAAATCTAATAAAACTATTTTAAAAACAAAATAACTGAAAATGAAAATAAAATGAGCTTGAATTTTAAAATTAAATAAACACTGAAATTATAAAAATAAAAGTCTGCAAAACTATAAGCACATTACATGCTTTAAATTCAGTTTGTTTTTGTTAACTGTACTCTACATTATACACATCATTCGAAACTAACGGCTCTTTTGTTTTATTTGGGCAACACTGCCATGTATATATATGATTATACACTGAATATGTATACAAGCCAAATCAGAAAGTCATCTATTTCTAAAGCACTTTCTACAATATAGATTGTTTCACAGAAGCTTCACAATAGTATCAGATTTAAATTCTGCTGTAAAGCAGCTCTACCCAGTCAATAGCGTCATTATACAGCTCAAGTCAGTTCAGTTTTGATTCATTTCAGCTGCGTGTAAAACTGTGAAAAAAAACGATGAACTGTGAAAAATTAATTGGTTGTACATACATACTGTATATACAGTGTGTATGTGGATATGCAAGTAACTCCTGTCCATTGCACACAGAACAGACAAAAGACACACGAGAGTAGTGTTTTACATTTTTTCACATCTGTGTGTTGTGTATGTGGCTAATTATTTTATGTTTGTGTGTAGTTACTACACAAAAATACGTTTTAGAAGAGTTTTGAATGTAGTGTTTGCTTTTAGTGTGAGTGTGTCTTGTGGTTTTAATATGGTTTTAATGGAGCCATAGTTAATAAATAAATTATATATACTGTATACATTTTATTAATTATTAAATTACAAACTATAAAATAACACTGAATGCTTTGATTCAGAATCATGATATTCAAATATTTACAGCATTTTGTCCTCATAGATGCTAATACAGCAATTCTGATGCAAATTTAATTTAATTTAAATGTTATATTTAACATAAAGAAAAAGACAGTGCTGGGCTGAGATAGTAAAGATTTGTTTTAACCTGATGCTGACCGTGTGTCTGTTACAGTGTGTGTGTGTTTGTGTGTGTTTCACAGGCATCCTGCAGATGGAAAGTGTGTGTTCTACAGACAGGGCCATATGGTCTGATAAAACTGTCTTCTCTGAAGACTACTAATGAATCCTTATGCTGCACAATAAATATTACATGTATAAAACAGATATGATGATGAACAGTAAAAAATTAATCCGTGAACTGAACATGAGAGAGGTGGAAATTATGGGTTGAAGCTTTGAGTTCTGTGAAAGGTTAGAGAGAAGGGTCCGAGGAAAGTGCTTTTGGTATTCTTTGACTCACAGGCTCTTAAAAATGGCCTTAATAGTGCAATAGCATTTGACAGTAAACACGGCACATGCCGCAAATGGCCTTCAATAGTCAATACAACCTAAAGTCCAGTGTAATGCCTTGTTTCACCAGCAGAGCCCTCCAAAACGCAGGCATCAGATGATAGACTGATATTAAAGGAAAATATTGCAAAATAACATATGAAAAGGTATAGCATCATCTTTTATTTTGTATTTTTTTATAAAAAATATTTTTATAAAATTTTTATAAAAGTGCAAAGTAGAGCAACTTTTTCTCAATAGTCAATGTGACATCCATTTTTTTTTCAGAATTCTGAATGGTAATCATTGGAGAGAAATACATTTGGGAAACAGATGGTGTAGTTATGTCATCTACCAGCAGGCAACCACTCCATCTAGTTCTAAAAGATTCTGCCGGCTGCATTTTGAAAGTGAGCTTTGTTGATCATTAACAAACGTTTGCATGAGGTAACCTGTTCAATCCACATCTGTCTGCTGTGATATGTACAGTACTATTTGAGCGTAAATTATAAAAAAAGATTGTAAATACGGCCGTATAAATGCTGACTGTGTGACTCTAATGAGAGGAGCTATTTTCAAGTATCAAAGAGTTCACACTTTTTCTCTCTCTGGTTCTGGTTAGACAGTGTGCCTTAATTATAAATTAATTGTATCATTAGGAGTAAGTTGCTGCTGGCGGCTGCATTGAGTCTGTCAAGGTTAATTGCTGTAACATGTTTATTTTGTGTCAGTCTCTGCTGTGAGCTGTCACACACACGTGCACATACAGTCTTCAAACACACGGCTACATGGAGAAGAACTGCCTGGACTGCAGTTACACACACAATGGCCTCTTCATCTCTCTCTCTCTCTCTTTAATCTGCTTATTTCTGTGTACATATGGAGTGTTGGAAGAATGGTTCTTACACAAAGCTAAGACCATACAGTATGTCACAATGTGTTTGTTCGAAAGGGCAGATAAGAAGATTTTATTTATATGGATTTTTAATAATTAACTATCTCTTATCAAAATCAAAACATGTTGTTTCATTCAGTTTTATGTTTTACAAGATGTATTTAAATGAGCTTTCTTGCCTGTGTGTCTGTATGTGTACACAGTTGTAATGCATTTGTAAACATTAATTAATAAATGTTCAAATATGTAATAGTTTACATATTTAATTGCTGTAATTATTTTTGTAATTATTATTATCTGTAATAATAAATATATAATTGACATGTGTTTGAGAAGATCATCTTTTGCTATGCAGGGATGATTCATGCTCACTAACATCAACATCCCCCTAACTTTGGAATAAAATGAAAAATAATGTTTTATTTTGTGTGTGTGAAGCACAAATCACACACACAGACACATTGTTTCTGAATCCAGCAATTAAGATGCGTTGTACACAGAATTCAGCTCATTTACCTGGATAGTACAAGAGATCAGTCAAGATCTCTCATACAATTTTTCTCACTTTTGACTGGTATGATGTATTGTGCGTTTTAGAGCTGACGTTAGAGAGTGAGCGAGAGAAAGAAGATGGAGCAAGTCATGGACAGATTTGATTTATGTCAGTTCTGATCTGCTCAGTAACTCATCTGCTGACATTTTTTTTTCTTCTCTCTCGCTGTCTGTTTTTAGCAGTGCTGTTGAGAGAGGAGCTGCCCTCATTTATCAGACTGTCAATCCAGCCCTCTGCTCCACACCACTGCTCTGACACACTGACTAATGATGGCTTGCACTAAAGACACCTTGTTCTTAGCAACACACACACACACAAACGTTCTCTCTTAGTCATTTACTGGTCCCATCTCTTTAACTTATCAAACATGTACATGATATTAAAATCTTATTACATTCTTTCTGACCTCAAACTATTCAAAATTATTGGAGAAAGACAGGGCCTTCTGTAGAACAAACTGACTTGCAATGGAGGCTGTGAACACATAATGAACTTCTATTGCACAGTCAACATAATTGAGGAAATACTGATTGTGGGGTTTTTTCCTTCCCATGATGCTATTGCCCATTGATCGTGCTTTCATGCTGAAGAATTCAAGAATATTTTGGATGACACCCTCAGACTGTGTGAGATTTCCATCTAGTGGCCATTTTTTTTTTGGGTGTAAACGCTTGTGCATAAAAAATGGATGTACTTACACTGTTATAAAAAGGGAGGGAGGTTTTAAAAAATGACTATATTATGGAAATTACATACTTTAAACTGCAAATTAATGTTCTGCTAATTAAATGATTTTTAGGTGAATTATAAGTAGCTTGTGTCTAAATTATTGCACTCTTGGGCCACAGTTTTACATTTAGATGACTGTTAAAAATGACCCAGTTTACATTAATTCTGTAGTTTATTCTATAGTTGGGTTCCTGTACACTGCAAACTTCATACTCAATGTACTCTAACATTTATTGCATGATTTTATAAGGGTAGTTGGTTATACTACAGCATGGTGTTAATGCACACGTCTTTCTTTTCATCTGATGCTTTGTAGACAGATTTCACTTTCATTTGACACCGTCAAATATTTTCAAATATCTTAGCATGAGCTAGCGTCACTAAGGTACTGAATTGCTGGTGCATGCGCTCTATAATCATTTCTAAAAATCTTATCTTTAATAGTTAAATAAACTTTTGTATGTTCACTCTTACTCTACATTGCAGAAGAATCAAGTCCATGACACACTGAGAAACTGAGTCAACAGTTCTCCTACTTCCTGAGCTTCAACAGGAAAACGAGGTAAGTTCTATTTCTACAAGTCTAAAAATTGCCATTTTGTGTGGCCTTAATTGAGAGCAAAGTGTCAACCAAAGCACTTCAGGTTTTTTTAACAGTGGATTATTATTATATATTAAACATGAATTTGAATCTTATAAGTTAAATAAAGGAGAATAATTTTAACAAGGAGAAATGTAATATTTTAAAATGTCAAAAAGGAATATAAATTAATGTCATTGGGATATCAAATGTTGTATAATCATTGGTCTTGTGACTTCAAATCCCCACCCCACTTAACCTCACCTCATTTCCCAGTTACACAAAAGCATCATGAATTACTTAATTGAACACTCAAGACAACTGAAAGTAGTTTAGAATGGTTATTATTAAGTGTTTTTACACATGGAATATATAACTGGAACAACATTAGATGGAAGCATTTAATCGGGGTGTTTCAAAATAACAGTAAACATCTCTAACTTTTTACAAATTAAAAAAAAAATCCCAGTTAGAAAAATTAATTAAATATCTGATGATAAATTTACATGACATAGAAGAAAAAAGGAGAGAGAGAGAGAGAAAAAAAGTTGCTCATTACTTTCAATTTGATCTACTTTATCACGACTCAGTGTTGGGGCTCAGTAAGTAAAAAGAAAGAGAATGATGGTTAAAAAAACAAAACAAAAAAAAACACCAGTGGTGTTAAGAATCTGGCCTTGTGAGCAATTTGAGAGCGTGTGGCTAAAACCCAGGAGTATCTCATATTTCTTTACCATTCCATATTACACCAACCGCTGACATTACAATCAGCATCTCAATACAGCAAGGTAGAAGCATGCAAGATCTTGCTTAGTTTTTGTCATTGTCTTGTAAATTCAACAGTGACTTTTGAGAAAGTAGTATGGGAGGAACACTGTAAAAATCGCGTCACAGGAACTCGTAATGAACACGTTTTTATGGGTTTTACAAGAGACCGTAACAAGAACAGAGCTCAGGATAATCATGCATCGTTACATTACAGATGTTAAACAAACCCTGAATTTACAAGATTTAAAGAAATAATTCACAACCTCATTTTACACAGAATTACAAAAATCTTTACAAAGAGGCTGCAGCACTGCCATTAACGCGGATTAGCCACTGTGCTGTCACGCCCTCAAATGATCTGAGAAAACATGATTTTGTAAAAAACATGAAGTGGAAAAAAAAAAAAAAAATTGGTTTTAAAAATTGAGCTAAAAAGAAAATTGAGCCAAAAATTCCATATTACAAAATTAAGTCTAACATTTAAATTAAACAAAAAAGGAAGCATGTTTTCTGCACCTCTGTGTTAATACAACTTGTTAAAAGCTTTAGTAATTGTCCAAAACTTCAAGAAGTTCCTGAAACCTCAAGGCCACAGAATAATCTCCTCTATAAATGCAGAATACCTTTATCACTAGACGTCATGAGATAAAATATTTTATATTCGATTAAGATATTCAATCACGCATCTCATATATTTTTTTACTTTCTTGTAAAAAAAAAAAAAAAAGCAAAAAAAAAAAAAGCATAGTCATACTGACAAAACAAAAATGAAAGATGTGAACAAATCCGTTTTAGAGACAAGAACTCTATACAAAGAGTGCAGTATATTAGACCTCAAACTTTCTACACCATTCGAGGTGTGAGCTAAATTGAGCCTGCAAATTCAACACATTGAAAAGACAATCCATCTGTTGCAAAACTAGACAATTAAAGTCCCCGAAATGCAGTAGGTTTTAAAAGAAAATCTGAAAACAAAAAAAATCCTGGGGCCTAAAAACAGCAAAAAAAGAAAAAGACAGGATTCCTTCCAAGTTAATGGTCTGCGTATAATGTACAGTGGGCTGAATGCAGCCCTTTCAACAACCCCTGAACTGGTGTAATGGTGAGTCCCATTGGGCAGATTCCACACTGAAGTGGGGTTTAATGATTGGACTGAGGGATTAGTCAGCCACATCTGTACTTATTTATATCCCTGCTGATTCCAGGCCTGCCCATAGACGCCGTAAGTGGGCATCTGCCAGCCGTTGGGCACATACTGACCCATCTGCTGACCATTGCCATATGACTGACCCCACTGTCCGTAAGGCTGGGCCGCATAGGTGGGTTTATTCTATTGTGGAAAAGGAGAAACAGTAAGACATGAGTATGCAATAGAGCAGAGGAAAGGTTTCTGAGAGTTCAAGAACAAGGTGAAGGGTTACCTGGGGCATTTGCATCTGTTGCATGGATCTTACATCAGCCGTTTCTTTGCCCCAGTAGCACTTTACAATGTGGCCCTCAATGCAGGTCCCATTGACAGACACTATGGCATGGGCAGCACCCTCATGAGAGTCAAACCTAAAAAACAAATGTGCTTAATTTACAAGTATAAGCAAATTATTTAAAGTCATAGAGAAGCAGTATGACATACCTCACAAATGAGTAGCCTTTCTCCGGGAAAACCCTGATCTCCATTATCTGCCCGAATGGAGAGAAAGTCTGTCTCATCAGCTGATCTACAGGGAATCAGAAAACGCATTTAAAATATGAATCGTTCAAAACACATTTCATCTAGCTCTGCTTGAAAGCCTTTTAATTGGATTTGACATTTATTCATTTACTGACAGGAAGCAAATCCGTTTTAAACACCGACTAGGTCTTAAAACGCCTACAGTATTTAAAGAATTACATTATTTAGACAAACCTGAAAGGCCAGAAGCAATGCCACCACAATAGACGGTGCAGTTACTAGGACTCGACTGGTTCAGAACCTCCTCATAGGACAAGTGTTTGCTGCTGGCTGCTATAGATCAAAGAGAGAGAACCTTTTAGAGTAGTAGAACACAAATACATGACATGAATAAAAAGAAATTACCCATAATAGGTGGTTCACATAATAATAATAATAAAAAACCTGACTACCTAAGACATGAAATGAGAGACCAAAGGAACAGTCAGATTATACTGTTTAAACTGACTTGCCTTCATTGTTTGACTTAGGAGCTGATGGCTTCCTTGTGGCCCAGTTTGTTCTGATCTGTCTGCCTCCCAGCCACTGACCATTCATTTGCTGAATAGCATTTTCTGCATCCTGTCAGTGGCATCAAAACCAAACAATAACAAAACATCAATAACAAAAGCCATAGACAGAAAAAAAAAAAAATAAATTACATTCATGTTATCCTGCTCAAACAAAGTATAAGTTTGCCATCATGGCACTTAACACCAAACACTTACCCATTTATTAATAAATGAGATGAAACCATATCCTTTAGATTTGCCCGTGGCCAGATCCTTCACCACACGGGCATCACTGCACCAAACACATCAACTCAGTAAGAATCCGAATTAAGACAATCTTGCTCAGATTTGGCTTGAATCACATTTGGATTACAGGCGCATCTCAATAAATTAGAATGTCGTGGCAAAGTACCTGTATTGCTGAAACTCATTTAATTGTGATGATTTTGGCTCACATTTAACAAAAACCCACCAATTCACTGTCTCAACAAATTAGAATACTGAATTTTGGCCTTCTGGAAAGTATGTTCATTTACTGTGCATGTACTCAATACTTGGTAGGGAATCCTTTTGCTTTAATTACTGCCTTAATTCAGCGTGGCATGAATGTGATCAGTTTGTGGCACTGCTGAGGTGGTATTGAAGCCCAGTTTTCTTTGACAGTGGCCTTCAGCTCATTTGCATTTTTTGGTCTCTTGTTTCTCATCTTCCTCTTGACAATACTCCATAGATTCTCTCTCAGGTCTGGTGAAATTGCTGGCCAGTCAAGCACACAAACAACATGGTCATTGAACTAACTTTTGGTGTTTTTGGCAGTGTGAAAAGGTGTCAAACCCTGCTGGAAAATGAAATCAGCATCTTCAAAAATCTGGTCAGCAGAAGGAAGCATGAAGTGCTCCAAAGTTTCTTGGTAAATCGGTGCAGTGACTTTGGTTTCAAAAAACACAATGGATAAACACCAGCAGATGACACTGCACCCCAAATCATCACAGACTGTGGAAACTTAACACTGGACTTCAAGTAACTTGGGCTATGAGCTTATCCACCCTTCCTCCAGACTCTAGGACCTTGGCTGCCAAATGAAATACAAAACTTGCTCTCATCTGAAAAGAGGACTTTGGACCACTGGGCAACCGTCCAGTTCTTCTCCTTAGTCCAGGTAAAATGCCTCACACGTTTGCCTTTACCCCAGCCTCAGTCCATTCCTTGTCAAGTTCACTCAAATTCTTGAATCGATTTTGCTTGACAATCCTAATAAGGCTGCAGTTCTCTCAGCTGGTTGTGAATCTTTTTCTTCCACACTTTTTCCTGACACTCAACTTTTCTGTTAACATGCTTGGATACAGCACTCTGTGAACAGCCAGCTTCTTTGGCAATGAATGTTTTTGGCTTACCCTCATTGTGAAGGGTGTCAATGATCATCTTCTGGACATCTGTCAGATCAGCAGTCTTCCCCATGATTGTGTAGCCTAGTGAACCAAACTGAGAGACCATTTTGAAGGCTCAGGAAACTTTTGCAGGTGTTTTGAGTTGATTAGCATGTCACCATATTCTAATTTGTTGAGTTGCCACGCCAAACTGAGGCAGTAATTAAAGCAAAAGGAACCCCTACAAAGTACTGAGTATATCTACAGTAAATGAACATACTTTCCAGAAGGCCAACAATTCACTACATTTTTGTTAAATGTGAGCCAAAATCATAATTTAAAGAACCAAAGACTTAAACTACTTCAGTCTGTGTGCATTGAATTTATTTAACACACGAGTTACACAATTTGAGTTGAATTACTGAAATAAAGGAACTTTTCCACTAATTTCTAATTTATTGAGATGCACCTGTACACAATATTCTACTTACGATATTTTTCCAAACGGAGCAAAGGCTGCTCTGACATCATCTGTTGAGATTTCTGGGCTCAGGTCACCGACAAACACGTGGAAATGATCTATAATAATGGTATGACGAGAAATTGTTAGATATTTAATAAACCATCAAGCAAAAGATAACTTTTTTTTCTCTTTACAGTTTGACCACACATGCATCCATTAGCAACATTCAAGAGGTCACTTACTGCTTGTGTCTTTCTTCTGACTGCCCGGCATTGAGGCCCAGTTAACTTTCATATCCTGTGAAGGAAAGCAAAGCAGAGACTGGCAGTTTAAGACAAGCACCAGCATAAAACATCATCTTCATTTTACTTAACCGCATAATATGGCGAGTCTCCAAACGCAGAAGAAATAATCTGACAACAAAATAAAACCCTGGTGATCACTCAGGTTCAAAGAAAAAGGGACTATTAAAAAACTCTGGAATTATTTTCTACATAGTAAAGAGTCTAAATAGCAGACTTACAAAGAAGTGACATTATCAACTTGTATTACTCCTCAAATGGTCCTTCATTACCTGTTGAGGATAAAATATTTGCACTGAATATATTTTTGCCAAGGCTTTGCTAAATTTGAAGCCTGGTACTGGTGTAGACGATGATAAAACAAGACTAGATGTTGACATACATGGGGGCATTCATTTTGTACCCAAAAGATGATTCAAAAAGAAAAGCAACAACACATGCTTTGTGGAATTTGAAAAATTACAAATTAGGCACTTCAATAGATCAATAAAGGATTCTGTTGTACTGCAATGACTTTCTGGATAAATATTTTCTCATTTGATAATGCTTGAAACTACCAATACAACTGTAATATTTTCAGCTATATTTAAATGTTACTATGTTAAAGCCATAAGCTAACACTGTTTTTACTTATGACTTGTTTACTTTGCATTGTCAGATTGCAGCTTCTTACTTTTTTCCAATATGTAAAAGCAGCAACATGCCAAAGATAAGAATGTTTTATCAAAATAAAATTATATCTTTAAACAGCATAAATAGACTAAATACTTGGTCGACATACATTAACTTGAGTGTTGTAAATGGTTGATGGAATGAAGGGATTTAAAAAAGATTTGATGCACAGGTTAAAAGCAACTTACCTGTAAACACTATAAATGCACAAACTAAAGATATTCAGCATGTCATCGCATTAACAAAGCTCTGACCTGACACATAAGGGGTGTAACAATTTCCATATCCATACAAACCATATCCAGTCTACTTTTGAGGGTGCGTCTGCAGTATTTTACCTTTCCTAAGATCTTCCTGCCGTTCATGGCAGCCAAAGCTGCAGCCGCATGTCTGTTCTCATAGAACTCCACAAAGCAGTACGGGTCATTTCCTGCCGTCTGAAAAACATAAAATGAACTGGGTCAGAGTCAAACAATGATCTTGGTTATTTACAGGTGTCCAGGGTTCCCGCTTTAGTTGATCAATTAATTTTTCCATGCCCTTTCAAAGTCCTTTATGATTAGTGAACAAGTTTTTTTTATTTGTGCAATCATTAAGATCATAGACCATTTTGTTAACTGAAATGACAATTTGTTCAAACTGCACATTACAAATTTCAAGAAAATTTTACTCTACACAAGAGCAAATACACCTGAACAGGGATGGAAATATTAACTACAGAAATGTATATGGCGTTTTGAGTTTTTTACTAAGTTCAATGGCTTTTCCAGGATTGAAAAACACAGCTTAAAAAAATATTTCCATTTTTTCCATCACATAAAAATCCCTGGATTTCAGATGATCTTTGGTCAACTCACATCAATTATCATTTTACAGTTCTTGCAGGGGCCGATCTGGGAGAACACTTGCAGGATGAGGGCCTCCGTGACGTCCCTGGAGAGGTTCCCGACATACCTAAACACACAGAAGAGCACAGCACACTGAGAAACACCGTCTATGCGTCGCGTTTTTCCTCCATCTCTCAAGCCAGCCTCACATTCCGCGGGGTTTCTTTTCTGCCACGTTTTCAGCGCACGAGAGCGAACAGCTAACATGATCCAAAGCCTCTATATATGAGAGAATCCACACATAGTAAACAAGCTGTCTGATTAATGATTTTAAACCGGAGTTAAGTGTAATAAATGGGATATGATAACATTTAAACATGTTTTTCTTTTTTTTTTAGTTAGCTCATTGGGTAACGGAAACTTAGCTCTACAAACGGAACTTGTGTGCTGGCAAAAGCCCCTTCTGCGCCGTAATTGGTCATAATGTGGACAGATTAGTTCATCCATTTGTACATAACCGGATAAATTAACATATGATTAAGGGAATCACTGTATTCTCCACCGCTAAGTTACCTCTGCTAGGCTCGGTTTGGTGTTTGTGTAGCCGGTTTGTGCTGTAGGGACTGAAAACATGGACGCCCATATAAGACTTCATTTATAACATAAAGAGAGGTTAACGGACTTAATGGACTCTCGAGCTGATTATCTAAAGTTTGGCGTGCTGCGCTCGCGACCTATGGACCGCTTAACTAAACGTGTTTAGAGTTTGGCTTCGTGAAGTGGCCGACTAAACTACAGCAGCACTTACAGTGTCTTGGGCTGGTCCTCGTCCATCATCATCATCATGGTGGTGGTGAGAAAAAGGTTGACGCTTTGATTAAAAACTGCTCTGTTTTAACGTTCGAGTTGATGATGCTTCAGTGATTTTAAGTTGTTAGTTAACGCGAATTTACTGGAATAACTTCCTCTGACGTTACTCGTGAAGCGTCATCATACGACGTTGCAAGCGCTCTTCTTTAGCTCCTTTTGTTCCTGAAGAACGAAACCGATTACTGCCCCCTGTCGTCTTCTTTTTTGTGTGTATCTGTTTTTAACCAGTCTGCCCTCATCCCCCCATGGTCAAACGCTGACCCCGATGACAGCACGACCGACTCATTTAGGCGAATCGGTTCTTTCGTTTCAGTGATTCTTTTACATTATGTCTTTTCACACGCCTGCTCCCCTAAATCATGTTAACTGCTCTTAACATTTCAATAAAGCCAATATGAGGGCATTTATTATTATTTCATATGCCCCAGTTTATTTTATTTAAGCCATGACTCTTCTTACAAAAATCATTAAAGCCATTCTGTGTGAAAAAGGTAAGGGTTACGGCTGTCTGTAACCGGTTATGGTTACATAAGAGAAAAATGCTTTATAGAATATAAAACAAGAGGAGACTAGACATCACCAGATTGAATCTGGGTAACATGAAAGTGTTCTGCACTTGGTTTTCAGTAACTGTATGCCTTAATCTGATTCTGTGTATCTCTCTGTTCACATAAAACCAAATTGCTTTTATTTTGTCTAACCTTGAGGAGGCTAGACATGATCATAGGTAATTGGGTACCATTCTGTATAAAATAGAGTAGGATAACATATTTTGGTAACCTTTTAGGCAGGAATTACTGTCTCTGTGTCTCTGAAGCTTATAGCCACTATGTTAAAACAAACTAGTCTGACCCTCCCAACAGTTAGCAAAGTGAGCCTCTTACTTTTCTGATTCAAGTTAGACAAATGTTTATGTGATATATATATATATATATATATATATATCGCGAGAGCGGTTCAAAAGCATGATATGCTGTCTGCTCTCCAGTCACTCTCGCGGTACTTTGATGTCATGCAGCGCCCATGCATCTCGAAGGCCCTTTTCCAAATCTCACCCTAAACCCTCGCGGTTTTCCTCCGAGAAACTTACAAAGTTTCTGATGTAGACTAATGTCGCTTTGACTGTTGAGTAGAAGTCTGCTGTGGAACTCGCTCCAATGCCTATAATGCACTTAGCATTATACACTTGTAACAGCCGTACCCACTTTCTTTAACAACTGTTAACCATGACATAAACATTCATACAAAGTACATGCCTGTTGCTTTCACTGTTCACTGCTACATATCAGAAGCGAGATTATTTGATCTTGGCTACTAATTATGCTGTGTTGGATGTTATTTCACTAAGCCATTCAACAAATAAATTGTTCAATTCTTTCACATCTGAAGCAAATTTCAGTAAAAACGGATTCATGTTGGTCCAATCACACGTAACGTAGACACCGGTTGAGAGGCGTGTTCATCCAACAGATCCCCTGATGCTGTTCTGCGGTGAAGATGGCGGAGAGAGGAGACGGCCATCTGAAACCAATAAACGGAAAACACTTTTGATTGTATGCCGTCTTTCGTACAGCGTTTGTGTAGTTAGGTGAGTAAAATAAAATAATTTTCAGAAAGCACGCTGATAAATACTCCTGTCGACATTTAGCTGATTCACGCGTGGTTCGGTTGAGAAGGTTTGGTTGCCGCACACGGCTTCTTATTTCGGCTAGCACGGGCGAACTAATCGAGGCATAGATCAGTTTTTGCTTAACCAAACAAAATGCGCGCACATAATTTGATTAAAAACCAGTAAAAAAAAAAATTGCACTTTTTTTTTTAACATCTGCGTGATAAGATGTAACCATACTGACTTATGTTTCTCCTAGCCGACCAATTAGCAAAGGCCTTCAGAGCTTATGGTCCATAATAAAATCCTACAAATACAGTGTTTATTTGCTGACCTGTTTATTTAGCAACAGCAACTCATTTTTAATTTCGACATGCAAATAAACAGTTCATCAGTTGTGTTGATACTGTTTTCTGTGGCATACATTTGTGAGTTAATAAAAGCTGAATCTGAGAAGTTTTACCATTTTAGATCCAGTTCAGTAGTGCTCTTTGAATGATTTTCCTTTTTCTCTCTCTTTCAGTGCTGATCTGGCCTCCCAGGATGGACAGTGCTTAGATGTGGGCAACGTTTAAGCTGAATGCATTGTGATTTCCAATAATTGAGACAGTGATTTCTAAAAAGCTGTCTTCATTAATGAAAAGAACAATGTAGTCAGCTTAGCATATTCAACCGTGTACATGAATATTGTTGAATAGGAGTCTTAAACTGTGTAATATTCATGCATGTGTTAGAGCTGCAATTTTTTAGCTAAATTAGGCAGACCCCTTCCCACTTGCATTCTCGCATAGTTTTTAATAGAGCTCTTTTAAAAAAATTAAGCATGGATGTCAATGAGATTTTACCTCCCCTCCCATTGGAGCCACCAGACGCAGTATTGGCGGGGAATGATTACATTAAAGCACCTCCACCACCTCCCCTGCAAACGTCCAGTGACGCAGAGGAAATGGACGTTAGCTCTGGTGGTGATGGACACCAACACACCCCAGCAGTGGACAGGGACAAACCGCTCCTCCTCAACAAGCGCACATTGTCCATTACTAGTCACCTGTCAGGTAGTCCTGACCCCATGGCCACGTGCCCTAGAACCGCTCGCCATGCTCCCCCAGTTACAAAATTCTTACCTGATCTCAAACTCCTCAAAGACGTAAAGATCAGCGTCAGTTTCTCAGAGAGCAGTAAGAGCAAAGACAGGAAGGTGTTGTACACTGGTTTGGGGCAGGATAGAGATGAAGATCAGAGCCTAGAGGGCCTGAATGGTGAATTGCATGATTCTTTAGAGCAGAGTTGTGTGCCGGGATGCTCGATCATGAGCACTGGTTCCTTAAGGTTAGCTAGAAACGGCGAAGAGCTGGAGACAGAGCAGGAGAACAAGGTTGAGTTTGCCGTGTTGGATGACCTAGAAGACTTCAGCGAGAACTTTCTGGAAGCTGAAGAAGGAGAACCGAGTGGTTTCAGGTCTCAGATGATAGTTCAGCAGGAGCAAGCGCATGAGGAGGATCTGAATTACTCCTACGAGGTAAAATGCATGGTCTTGTTTTGCCGCCTTTGATTTTAGTCATTTTCTTTGTTTGAATTGTAATATTACATTGTAATGTAGGCTAATTAAAGCCACCTAAACCTATAAATGACATGATACAAAACATCTCCTGAAATGTGCATCTACCACAAATAGAGTTTGTGTCCTTTATTCATCAGGAAGGATCCTGGAGTGTAACAAGGTGGTCTATTCGAAAGAAGATTTGAATTACAGCTCACAAAATGGGCTTGATTCAAATCTTGACATACATTTAGATGATGAAGTGTCAGTGGCAGCCACTTACTAACCCATCTACTCTTCCAGGAGGACTTTGACAATGATGTAGATGCCCTGCTGGAGGAAGGCATGCCTATGCCCAAGAAGAGGCGTCTGGCTGAAGACAAGTACACTGGAGACAGTGATCACCATTCAGATGGGGAGGCCGGAGTTCAGCCCATGATGACCAAAATTAAGACGGTTCTTAAGAGTGAGCCTCAGAAACTCTTGGTTTACTCCTAGAAAGTTTAATTTAAAGTTATAATGACTGTTGCTACACTGTTAAAATGTTAAGATTTAAAGATTGAGATGTCCAGAAATTACAAAACTACTCAAAGACGATTGGTGTTTTCAAATCAGTTATAGTTTTCTTTACAGGTTTGTAAAAAAATTTGTACTCTTCATGGCTTGGTCAAGAATATTGTAAATATGAATATTAAAAAAGTGAGATTTAAAATTAAAGTTATTATTTTTAATATGCCGATTTGGTGCTCACAAAAAAATTGTCAGAGTTGAACAGTTTTGTGCTGCTTAATATTTCTGTGGAAACGGATAATTTTTGTTTCCTCCCAGGGTGCTTTATTGAATAGAAAGTTAAAAGGTCCAGTACTGATTTGAAATAGAACTCTTGGAACAATGTGAAAGTCTTACCTGTCATTTTTGATTAATTTAATGTGTCCTTGATGGATACGTGATCATTTGAACAGTGTATATTCTGTATTAGACCAAGTAATTTGTGGGGATTTTTATTTTGCTTCATTTTGGTGTTTTTGGAATTTATTTGTTTCAGGTTTTCGGATTATAACTTTTTTCATTTTAGTTTTGTTAACAGTAATACTACATCAAACCATTTTTTTTTTATATAGGTCGTGGGCGTCCACCAACTGAGCCATTACCCGATGGGTGGATCATGACATTTCATAACTCTGGCATTCCAGTCTACCTCCACCGGGAAACCAGAGTTGTAACCTGGTCTAGACCTTACTTCCTTGGAACAGGAAGCATTAGGGTAATTGGTTTGACTCCTCTAAGATATGGGACTTTTATGATATTTGTCATATAGTATCATTTCTGCTTAAAAGTTGAATGCTTTGCATTCTCATTTATCTCATCCCTGTGTTCTACTAATTTTCCCCCTAGAAACATGACCCACCAACCAGTAGCATTCCCTGCTTACACTATAAGAAAATGAAGGATCAAGAAGAAAGGGAACAGAATGGAGAGGTGACTCCAACTGCAGAGGTGTCTCCTGTGAAAGCTGGAGATGAAGGCATAACATTGGAGAGAGCTGATGAGCCTGACTCTACTGCCACAGAAGAGCCGACAGGCAGAACAACATCAGAAGATCCAGAGCTTGACCTCATGGAGCCAGGAGGATCTTCAGAGGGGAAGGACAGCCAAGCCAATGACACTGCACAGGGAGCGCTGGGCCAGGTCAAAGCCAAGGTGGAGGTCTGCAAAGATGAGTCCATTGGTAAGAGGCTGAGGTTTCACTCTCTTGAGCATAACTGTTTAAAGTCCTCATGGTTTTTAAACCCTCTCTTCTTGTGGCTTGTATCCCAGACATTGAGGAGTTTAGAAGCTACTTGGAGAAGTGCTTTGATTTTGAGCAAGTGACGGTGAAGAAGTTCCGCACATGGGCTGAGCGTAGACAGTTCAACAGGGACATGAAGAGGAAGCAGGCCGAGTCTGAGAGGCCCATTCTACCAGCCAATCAGAAGCTCATCACACTCTCTGTACAAGACGCCCCAACAAAGAAGGGTACTTGTCTGTGTCATTACACTTATGAATTTAGTACACAACAAAACGTGGTGATTTAACAAGACTGACTGTATTTATATTTCAGAGTTTGTCATCAACCCCAACGGGAAGTCAGAAGTGTGCATTTTACATGAGTATATGCAAAGAGTACTCAAAGTGCGTCCAGTTTACAACTTTTTTGAATGTGGTAAGTAGCATAATACGTATGACTAAAATTACAATTGAGAAACAGTTTGAAGCTCTGAAAAAATAGCCAATAATAAGCAAAAATTATTTTGTGCCAAGTTTGCATATGTGCAGTAGCATTTACAATTATGCTAATGAGCTCGCTTGGTGGAAAACTGGGTTGAGATTTTTATCGAGGTTTTTAAAATGCGTTAATGCTGTATGTGTTATAATTTTTTTATAAATGTATAGAGGTCTTAATTTTTGTTTTCTTTTTGCCTAGAAAACCCAAGTGAACCCTTCGGAGCCTCAGTCATTATAGATGGTGTTACATATGGCACAGGAACAGCAAGTAGTAAAAAACTTGCCAAGAATAAAGCTGGTACCTTTTCTCCCATATATTATCATCTGTAACATTAGCAATGAGTAAATTACTCCAAAAATTTGTTTTACTGAAGAATATATGTATTTATATTGTCATTCTCTTTGTGACAGCTCGAGCAACACTGGAGATCCTCATTCCTGACTTCGTGAAGCAAACGTCTGAGGAGAAGCCTGTAGAGGGGGATGAACTGGAGGTATTGTTCTTCTGAGTAAAATGACCAATTTGATCTTTAGTCAGAGTTTCGTTCTTGTGGTATTTATGAATGTTTATTTTCCCACAGTATTTTAATCATATCAGTATTGAAGATTCAAGGGTGTATGAGCTGACCAACAAAGCAGGTTTACTCTCACCATATCAGATCCTTCATGAGTGCCTTAAGAGGTATGTTATGGTATAGGTGGTGGCATTTGATTACACAGACAATTCAATATTACAGGAAACGCATCTCTTGCATGCCTGATTGAAAAGCAGCTGAAGATCTGTTGTTGTCTGTTTCATAGAAACCATGGCATGGGTGACACCAGCATCAAGTTTGAAGTTATTCCGGGAAAGAACCAAAAGAGTGAATACGTCATGACATGCGGGAAACACACTGTACGCGGCTGGTGTGAGTATCTGTGCTTGAAGTTTTATTTAGAGCACTAGAATCACACACAATAAACCTAATACTGTTGCTCTTGATGACTGCAGGTAAAAATAAGAGGGTTGGAAAGCAGCTGGCTTCACAGAAAATTCTCCAGATGCTTCATCCTCACGTCAAGAACTGGGGCTCACTGCTGCGTATGTACGGCAGAGAAAGCAACAAGATGGTTAAGAAGGTCAGCACTGTTCTGTCAAAACCCACTCTGCATTTTAATATATTTAAATATGAGGGGAATATTTTCTGTGGTTGAGAAAATCTGTAATGTTGAATTCTTGTTGTCTTCAGGAGAACTCTGATAAGAGCGTAATTGAGCTTCAGCAGTACGCCAAAAAGAACAAGCCAAATCTTCACATCCTCAACAAACTACGAGAAGAGATGATGAAGCTGGCTGGAGAAAGGGTACAGCTACAAATTTATGACCCCTTCCAGCCAAATCTTGCACTATTGATAAAGAGTTTCTATAGATTAAAGACATCCCATTTGGATGAGCTGATCCCTTCCAGTCATCTAAAATAAATTTAGTAAATTGACAGCTTTCTAGTGCATACTCATTTGTGTTTTTATATTTATTCTAGGAGGAGGCAAGAAAGAAGCCGAAGATGACTATAATGGAGTCTGCTCAACCTGGCAGTGAACCACTGTGTACTGTTGACGTCTAGCAAACCCTTGTTCAGCATGTTGTGATGGCACATAGCACTGACCCATGGTAATAGTTCTATAACAAAAGGTCATCCTACCATTACTGACTTATGCATTACTTTGGAGTGCAAAATGGCAATACTAGTTACATTTGTATTATCAGATTTATGAGCTCTATTCCCAGTCCAGTTATTTCCCATAATGTATGGGTTCGGTAATAGTCATACATGCACTAAGGGAAGGTAGAATAAGCATTAAATACCTCCAGATGCACTTCTGCTCCTGAAAGTGCACCAATATTGACGGCTGTTCACAAATAATATGCCTACTTTAAGGTAACTCGTACAAATGAAGTATGTTAAATATTACAGAAGCTTTTAAGTTTGTGGCTTTTAGATGTTAATAAAAATGTTGCTTTTTCCCTTGTTAAACTGCACATTCATTTCATATTTACTGTTGAACTACAGATTGCACATGACCGACTGTATCTCAGTACTCATAACTGATGCGTTTGGACAGATACCCCTGTTATTTTACAAGGAATTGTTCCTTTATGTCAGCTTCTGTGGCATGAAGAGTTGTTCAATCACAGGCACGTGAACTTTTTTTTTTTTTTTATCTGGGGAAAAATTGGGAAATTGGGTTCATAGTGGCTTAAAGTGTGTGTGGGTTTTCTTTAGAGGCCATGTCTAGTTCTTATTGGCATGTGAAGCATTTAAATGTTGCATTTCATGTGCACACTTCCCTTCCAACTGCTGTTAAGAAATGCACTAATGTTGGAACTATTTGCTTGTGTGAAATGAACAACCTTTTTGAGATTTTATTTTAAATAAGGAGGGATGCATACCAATTGTTATCTTTACCCGTTGCTCTACTTATTCAGAAAGCACTGCAGAAAAAACACAAGCACAAGTGTTTGAGGTACTGTAGTTAGTTGAGGAACAAGACATCAGGGAGACAGGATGCTTTAGTTATCATCTTTGATGTTATTACATTTACATGCTCAGATATAATCTAGCTCTTGCATTAGAGACTGGTTGGCAGTCTTCAGTAGAAAAAATGGTATATGTTGCCTTAGTTTCTTCTTTTATTGATGGTACCTTGTTTCTAAAGGGAAACGCCTCACTTGAGTCTGCATTTGTAATGCCGTGTTACGTATTTGCTGTGGAGTCATGCTGGCTTTCTTGCTTTGATATTTTAGGGGGAAAAAAAGCATTCTACGCATGTGCTTTTGTTGTTTGTCTTAAATTCTTCGGTATGGTTTTGTGATCATTTGTGGTGGTGGGTGATTGTGCGCTCATTTTATTCAGCTCTTATGTTGGTGTATTAAATAGTTTGAACCATATTCAATATTTCACGAGGCAGTCTACCTTAAAACAAAGGCGGTAACTCCGAACCTTGAAAATCAGATCATGTCATTATATTCAATAGCTGGAAGAACAGTGTGAACCAAAGCTTTAAGTCTTATGCATTTTATAGAATATTGCTGTATAGCTATTCATTAAATATATAAACCTGTATACATCTAACAAAATATTAAATAAAAATGCAATAACTGCTGGATAAAAATATGGTCCCTGTTTAAAGAAAACCACCACTTCCCCTGAAACTGTCAGAGGAGAAAAAAAATATTCTAGCCTTAAGATATGACAGGAAGGGTCGGGTCAGGTTTTCTTGGGACAGCGACTAAAAACTGCAGTGCACTGTCATTGAATCTAGTATTTTAGTTTGTATGCTTCTGAATGTTAACTGCGTTTGTGAAGGCACTTTCCTGTTTTCCATGAGCACAAGGCTGCTGCCATACTAAGAGTGCTTAGAATATGCTTTCCCAGTAAACGTCTGGAGTGTACGAGTTGTCCTGTCAGTCTTGCCAAGTGTATATTAGTTGTCTGAAGAAATGCGTGCTTTTTAGTCGCTATCATTGAAGGGATCATGTTGGATGATTTAGCTGCAAGTAATGCTGCCTAAAAAAAAAATTTCTTTTAATGTGACACAATCGCAGATACAGTACACATTGACTTGTTTATGCAAATAAATTGATGACCAGAAACCTTTGTGCTGTTTTTACTGGGTTGGTTTAATGCAAAAAAGAGGGCGAAAATGAAGCATATACAAAAAAAACACTGTAATGGTTTCAGCACTTAATCAAGTCAGTTGAAATCTAAAAGCATTACCAGCACTACTATCAAAGTGTTTAAATGGAAGTGAAACAGCCACACTGGCCTGGTAGATGGTAAAGATAACATAGCATCAGGTGTCTGTGGTCTAAATGGCAGTGTTGGAGCTGTAGTCCACTCTTTCAAACAACAGGATGGTTTCACAGTGCATGGTCTGGGGGAAGAGGTCAACAGCCATAGCTCTCATTGGTCGGAAGGGAGCTCCTCGCACACGGTTCGAAGGAGCTCTGCAGAGACTTCAAGACATAAACATAAGTTTTAGAATAACTGATACAAATGGAGGTAGGGTCTTAATGTGCTAAATGGGAATATTATATTTTCAGAGGAAAGTCAACATTGTACCAGGAGAAAAAGTTTGTCTTAATCTTTTCTCAATTTTAATAAGCCTCTGATTTCTCTATTGGGTAATGTCACAAATCTCTCATGTTTCAACCTTTTCACTCAAACGACTTCCCATTCTGATATACAATACCCATCAAAATGCAATAATTTCAGTTCACAATAGATTGGATGTCCCTATCTTGAAATTGATGTAAAATCAATTCACTTTAAACAGAAAATAATGAACTTACTCAATAAAATTGTTCATAGCTGCTTTGGCATTGCAGGCGACGTAGACGAGTCTCTTAAGATGCTCTGCTCTTCTGATTGCTAGAATAACTTTGGAATCTAGTAAAAGTGAGAATATTTGGACAGAGAACTTAAAAACACCATGTCTGCAAGATAAAGGTTTAAAATACAAAGAGTACTGTACATACGTAGCCCTGCTCTTGGAGGGTCAACGATTGCAGTGACGCTGGGGGATACGACGGCATTAAGAACAGTGGGGAACACGTCTTCAGCCTTTCCACAGTGGAATTCCACATTGGTCAAGCCTTAAAATATACATTTGAAGTCTGAGTAGATCATGGGAGATGAAGAGAGTAAAACAGGACAGTGATAATGTCACTCTGGCCTACCATTCGCTTCAGCGTTAGCCTTAGCATCTTCCACTGCCTCCTGGCACAACTCTATGCCAATCACCTTCTTCACTCTCTGTTAACACACATAAGTTTTTTGTTTTTGTTTTAGAAGGCTTACTGTTATTCTGTTCACAAATATTTTTGTTTATTTTTTAGAAGCAAACGCAGCACCTTTGCCAGTGAGATGCCGATAGTCCCCGTTCCACAGCACACATCCAGCACGGTGCTGTCCTGGTCCAGCTGAGCCCATTCACCCACAGCAGAGTACAGAACCTCAGCAGCAGGGGTGTTTGTCTGGAAGTATCAAAAATCAAACCAGAATATTAGACATTTTTAATAGCACTAATGCAGGACATTTAAGCTGAAAATCAGTATTAATGTCTTGTACTAAATATTCTGAATCGCATGCATGATGGCATAAAGGAATGAGCCGCCTGATGCCTTTTAACTATCATAGTGTTTATTCTCAGGAAATGATATGATGACAGTCAAATGGTCAGGAGGTTCACCTGGAAAAATGAGTGTGGAGAGATGCGGAATTTCAGTCCGAGAAGCTCTTCGTGAATCCATTCTTCTCCAGTCACATGTTCACATGGCAGGTCCTCTGTACCTGCTGATGTCCTGGGTTGATGAAAATGAATAAATGAGTGTAAAGTCATCTAAATTCATCTTATTTTGATTTTTGAGGGTCTTACCTTTGTCCCATTCTCACAAAGTACAAAGAAGTGATGCCAATTTCCTTTCCTTCTCCTTCGGTAAAATACTGATGCAGGTTTCGTTTCAGTTCATTAATTTCTTCTTCTTGGAGTTTCTAGGTTGTTTAAAAAAAGTCATATTTCAAAAGTGAAAGTGATGTGACATACAGCCAAGTATGGTGACACATACTCGGAATTCATGCTCTGCATTTGACCCATCCAAAGTGCACACACACACAGCAGTGAACACACACACACACCGTGAACACACACCCGGAGCAGTGGGCAGCCATTTTTGACACCCGGGGAGCAGTTGGGGGTTCGGTGCCTTGCTCAAGGGCACCTCAGTCATGGTATTGCCGACCTGAGACTCGAACCCACAACCCTAGGGTTAGAGTCAAACCCTCTAACCACTAGGCCAAAATTTCCCCTTTCAAACAGCAGTCACAATAGTTCCAGTGTTTGTAATAACCAACATCTGAAGAGGACACAAAAATAACCATTGAATAAATCTCTTATTACCTGTGGATTGAAGAAAACAATGGCCATGGTTTGCTTTATCCTGGTTGTTCGTACTGTTAGCTGCCGCCAATGACCATCATAAGTCTCTGGACTGTATACGGCATACGGGGTTGTCCTGTTTATAATATCAACACACAAAACACTTCAGAATAGAAATAATTACACACACAATGGCTGATGGGTAGTGCAAAATTATATTTTGCCTCTGGAATTAAAAAAAAAACCCTTCAAAACATGTGCATGGATTTGCATGTGTATTAGGTATAATCAGCAGTAATTAAAATAAATGATAATTCACCTGATGAACTGCTGGAAACCCTGCACAACCCTCTTGGCCTCTGAAGACACATTGGTGGTTTCTGATGGACTCACTACTGCACAGGATCCTCCTTTATACTTACCCAAACGAAAGCCCACGGTCTTATCCTCTCCATCTGCTCCCACTCCAATCACAAACTCACACTTATTCCTGTACTCTGTCTGTAAGCATAGGACAAACCACACTTAATCTTATTTCTGCAACCACAAATTCTATTAAGCGGAAGATTTCATATGCAATTATGCATCCATTTAATCCCTGAAATGTTCATTTGACCCTTTTGAAAGCCATCAAAAAATGGAAATAAAATTTGCGTAATGAATGCACTGGCAATACCACAATACTTTATAATATTTTTTGGTTAGTTACTTAAATTTTGACTGTGATTAGAATAATTTATGTGAGCAGTGAGCATAAAGATGATTTACCTGCACAGGTGATGGTCGTATGGCTTCGAGTGGGCAGCACATTTTGTTGAATTTTTCTTTTTGAACAAATATCCAGGGAAGCATGGCTTTGTTGTTGTTGCCAATTTCTCTGAGAACAGAACAAATATCAAGGAGGCGAGTTATATTGAAGGAGACTACTGTTTACTGACCAACTCTTGTTATACTACCAGAAGCTCATGTATGAACTACAGTGACGATAGAAAATCACATCTTGTTGCTTTGCAGCCTGAAATGAAGATGGACACCGTTTTTGTTTTATTCAGCTGTATTTACTCCATACAACTTATGGCATCCAAGTGAAAGATATAACACCAACATTTCAGAAAAAAAAAATAAAATAAAAAAAATAAACATTGTGTTGAAAAAAGGATTACCCCCTCCTAAAAATGTCTTGTATAATAAATCATGTGTAGCTAATCACCTTCTCAATGGCACACAAAGCCAACTGACTTTCAACTCAGACCAGCTTTGGCCATTTTGATTAGCTCAGCATGAAAAGAGCTTTCCTGGAGCATTTTTCAGTCCTTGCTAGTGCAAAACAAAGCAAACAATAAACTATGGTTCACAAGACACAGCAAAAAGATCTCTGGGATAAAGTTGTGGACAGACACAAGTCAGAAGAAGGATACAAAATAATTCAAAGGCTCAATTATCAATGACAAGACGCAGTGAAGTCTATTATTAAGAGGTGGAAGGTATTTGGTAGAACACAGACCCTCCCTGGATCAGGACGTCGCTACAAACTGGATGAAAGAGAAAATGAGGAAACTGATCAGAGTGGTGACCAAGAGGCCTACAACAACGCTGAAGCAGTGTCAGGAATTTATGACAAAGAGCGTGTGCATCTGACAACATCACTCCACAATGAGGCTTGTGTGGGAGGGTTGCAAGAAAAAAGGCACTCCTCAAGAAAAGCCACATGCAGACAGGCTAAGCTTAGCTGCAAATCCAAAACACACCTTGGAGATTCTGAGGCAGATGAGACTAAAATTGTTATTATTTAGCCTCAACACCAAACCATATGTCTGGTGGAAATCCAATTCAGCTCAATATCCAAATAACAGCATTCCTCCAGTAAAGCATGGAGGTGGAAATATTCTGTGATGGGGTGTTTCTCTGGGGCAGGGACCGGAGCAATGCCAGGATAGAAGGAAAAATGGATGAGGCAAAATACTGCCGAATTCTTGCAAACTTCTGCCCAAAGTTGTCAATGGGAAGAAGGTTTACTTTCCAACATGACAATGACCCAAAGCACACAACAAAACTGAGCACACAGTGGTTGAAGGAGAAAAGGCTGAATGTCCTTGCATGGCCTGTCAGAGCCAGATTTAAACCCCACTGAAAATCTGTGGAATGACTTGAAGACTGCGTCCACAAACGCTCACTATCAAATTGAACTGAACTTCAGCAGGTCTGCAAAGAAGAGTGGGCAAATATTTCAACATCTAGATGTGTAAAGTTAGTGGAGACACATCCCAACAGACTAAAGGCTGTAATTAAAGCAAATGATGGTTCAGCAAAATACTGACACAAGGGGGTGATCCTGCTTTTTTTTCTGACATGTTGGTGTTATATCTTTCACTTGGATGTTATAAGCTGCACAGAGTAAATACAGCTGGATAAAACAAAAAAGGAGTCGGTCTTCATTTCAGGCTGCAAAGCAACAATATGTGAATATTTTAAATGGGGTGATTCTTTTCTATACCCACTGTATATGGTTGACAATGTCACATAATGTATCTATTTTTTTTTACTATTTTACAGAAATTTAGAAGCTATTCATGCATATGCATGTCTCCAGACCCATTAGGAAATACCTGGTCAGTTTCTGAAGAACGCCTTCAACTTCTTTCTCTTTCCTTTTCAGCTGTTCTTCATAAGGTACGTTCCACAAGGGTGTCACAGCATTGGCAATCTGGATATTGAGAGGCTCTTCTTCATTCTCCTCTACCTCCTGGCTACCCGCAGCACGCTTTGTACCAGGCTGTCCACCTTCCACTTCCTCCTCTAGTTTCCTCTTCTTGAGGATGGGATCAGCTTTGGGTTTGGCCAGCCGTACACTCAGCACTTTACTCTTCCATTGCATGCCGTGCACTGCTTTCATGGCCTTGTCCCTTTCCTCCTGGTTCTTGAAAGTGACAAAGGCAAACGTCTGTTTGTTAAACAGCTTGATTTTGTGAGGATTGATCCCATGTTTGTTGAGAAACTTCTTCAGGTCATTAAAACCAATGTACTTGGGCAGGTTTTGAATCTCAACTTTAAAGATCTCTGAGGTGAAGAGATCTTCTTTGATGTAACGATACACACCACCTGCTGCACCCTCTCCTTCTTCTTCTGCTCCTGCTGGTGGATTCTCTTGGGTTTTCTCTTCTATTAGGTCATCTGGTTCCTTCTCTGTGCTGGATAATGAGCCAGCTGGATCAGTCTGGTCAACAGCAACATCTGTCATATTGCTCTGCATCAAAGGCCAAAGGAACATATTATTAAACATAAAAATATTGTTTCCATTTTGTATTCGGTTAGGTGATCTTAATTTTCAATCAGTTAAATCTGTTTCAGCAGCGTTCTGCAATGTTCCATACTGTATTTTATTTAAAACTACAACCATTATAGATTTATGACCTCATTAACTGTGAGATTCCATGAACTATTGTACTTTAATAATTAATTTCTCACACAGCAGGACCATTAAAAAACAAATGGAATAGTGACCAGATACAGCATCTAAGATCACTAATACATATGGATGTACATTTACGTTAGAAAAGTGAATTGACATGTTTATATCAAATAATGGACATTACAAGGCTCAAATAAAAATAAGAAAATACAATTTTTAGGGCAATTAAATCCCAAACGAATTGATATTCCTTAGAACGTCTGAACAAACCTGCAGTGGGAAATCTCTTTGTTCTTCACTATGAAACATTAAGGAGCTCTAAAAGCACTGTGCAGTTATGCATACATGCAAGCTGCCATCTTTAGAAACACGTGTCAACAGCAGCGCATTGTGGGAACACCGATTAAGGTCTAGTCCTCTGTTTAGTAAAATATAGTTGTGAGACTAATTTTTTTCTACGAATTAAATTTACACCTCAAATAGTAATTAACTGCACTGCATTTAAACGTTTAATTTTATTTAATTGTAGTGCAGCGTTTAATTTTATGTAGCACAAAAGAGTGGGGACTTTTATTTTGAAGAGCTGGTGACTGTCCGAAGGACCAATAAGTTTTGGCTGCTGGAAAGGTTTGTGTTAGGACGAGAGAGAGAGACAGAGAGAGGGAGAGCGAGAAAGCAAGAGACGAACAAGTCTTGTTAAATATTATACAAATGTCTGTGAAATTATCACTGGGGTATTAACTCACAGATAGTAGATTATTGAATGAGAGGCCAAGCACTAACGTTAATGTTAGCAGTATAAGTTAGCTCGCTGCTCTCTGGATCGAAGACAGCGCAAATTGCAGCGGAAAGTCGCTTTTATTAAGACTTGGTTTTGTAGGACTTGAAACGAACTTTAACCAGGGATGGACAACCCAACAGTAACGTGAACTTACCGGAGATTTGGATGTGATTAGAATAACTACTAAAAGCGGTGCTTTCAGTGGTCAGATGTGGCTGCTGGGACTGGAGACGGGAGACGTGTCAAGGATAAAGCGACCGAGGCTGAAGTTAAGTTATACCTCAGCGGTGACATCCATCCATTCAGCCCGATCCGCCCCACAGGTGGAGTCCATCCAGCGCCTATCCCGGACCTGTAGGATTTTATTTACCCTAAACTTCACTTCCCGGTGAATTTAACATTTCTTAACCGCCTCTGGTGTTTTGTCAACATGGGTTCGTTATTTCGGAGTGAGGAGATGTGCCTGGCCCAGCTCTTTCTGCAGTCCGGGTCCGCTTACAACTGCACCAGTGAGCTCGGCGAACTCGGGCTAGTGGAGTTCAGAGACGTAAGTCGGTGAACGTGTTGCTTATTTTTATTTCTTGTTTGAAAAATCGACTTGGCTTGTGCTGGACTGACAGCCTCACACCCGTTGGCTATCGGTGTGACATGAATGATTTTTGGCCCATGGGGCTCTATGGCCAAAAAAGCAAACAAACAAACAAACAAAAATAAGCTGTTGAGCTATACTCGGCGCACCAGATTTTCATAAACCACCCATATGATGCCCTAAAGCAAGTGTACACATCTTTTAATCAATAGACTGCATTCTGCATTGGAATTGACGTCATTAATTTTTTGGAATAACATAACAAGTCTTTGGTGCATCTCTTTAAGATACCCACATCAACTGGTGGTGTTTTTCAAAAATGCATTAATGTTTATCACTTTTCAAACCCAAAGAGATATTCTTTATCAAAGTTAAGACTCTGACCCCCCCCCCCCCCCCCCATGGCCCATTCAAACACGCCCTCACATGTCTACATCACTATGTAGAATAATGCCGTGTGTTTCTAGGTAAAAGCAAAAGCACTTTATTTGGCTTTCTGAAAGTAGTTTCATTTAGGAATCTTTAAGATTAATTACAACAGAGCGAGCTTCATCACTGTGCCTGTAACGCGACTCTGTTCCTCTTTCGGGCTTGAACTGATGGTAAAACTAAGGACATTATCTGTCTTTACATTTATTTTGATGGATGAATCTCGCAAATATTTCTGACGATTGCTTGCGGTGTTCGGTCAATCACAATGCACTGGGTCGGTTGGCCAATCAGAGCAGACTGCGGTAGGAGGGACCTTGTAGAAAACAGTGTGTTTAAAGAGAGACGGGGTATCGAGAACCTACAATAATGTACAGTATTTGAAAAATAATGTTTTTTTTTTTTAACATAACAGCATGTCAGCATATTATGTTACACCGAATACACAAAATAATGATCTTTAAAAAAGCATCATATGACCGCTTTAAGTCATTAATAAACATAGCTTTTTACAAAGTTTAACTGTAAAAGCTGGAAATGTCATGAAACATTCATATTTCAGTTTCTTCTTTTTTTCTTATTCTTTCTAAATGATTATTATTAACTTATATTTGAATTACATCTTTTCTTATAAAAGTTAGAGTATTTCATGTATTAGTATATAATGTTTGAAATATTCTATTTATCCTGGATCTGTTTTGATTATATATGTATTTTCTTTCTTTTTGTTCTTTTCAGCTTAACCCAAGTGTGAACTCTTTTCAGCGAAGGTTTGTCAGTGAAATCAAGAGATGTGAAGAGATGGAGAGGATTCTGGGTAAAAACTTTGAAGTTAAATTCTTCATCTAATAAAGGCAAAATAAAAAAATTGATAAAGCTAAGAAAGAATCTCAATACTTTCTGAACACAAAACATGTTCATGATGGTTATAACCATAATGAAGTAGTAGTATTACTAGTAGGAAATGTGTAAAGCAAAACTAAATAAATCTTTTTTTTTCTTTAAGATATTTATTTAAATATGACGAGTCATCATATTTTTAAGTCTTTTGCCTGTTACTGGTATATGTCACTGGGTAACATATTTGCATAATCCCTGCCTGCCCGCGTAATACAAACAGTGTGTGTGAGTGTTGTGTGCTTGTCATTTTACAGAGGACGACTTCATTAATCTTGCTTTAGGATTCTAAATACCATATTAGTCTTTCTGAAGTCGTTCTGATAACAGACATTATAATCATAGTGAAATTGCTGTTTACTTTGCTGCACCAGCAGTTAATACAGGAGAGGTTAGGCTAGTCCGCCTGTGAGATCGTTCTGCGTTCTGATTAAAACTTAAGACAGAGCATCTTTTGTCTTTTGAAGTAGACATATTTTGGTTTAGAAACTGTGTTGTTTCATCAGTTAGTCATGTTAGCACTCAGCTAACGTACCAGCCATTATTGTTTTAAATGTTCACAGTTAAGCAGCTAAACTTTGACTGTGGGCACGATTTGCTTGCATAAGTGTTTTTGTATTTTATGTCATTATTATAAGAATGGATTGGAGCACTATATTGTTGTTTTATGTAAAGTTGCTTTGTCAGTGGTAGCACTGGCTAACTGGCACAAGGTCTCCTCTCTGTGCCAATCACAACAGGCTTGGCCAGCTGACCAATCAGAGCAGAGTAGGCTTATGGAAGGGAGGGGTTTGACTCTAATATTAAATGTATATTCTGAGAAAATTACAACGTTTTCTGACTAGATGCATTAAAACCTGTTGTATGGGACTCCAGCACAATATAAGGACACTTTAAAATACCATATGACCTGCTCTTTAATGCCTGAAAATCCCCCCAAAGTAAATTAACCAAATTAACTCAAAGTGGACTTGTATAACAGGATATCTTCTGAGGGAAATTAAAAAAGAAGACATCCCTCTGCCAGAAGAGGATGTGAACCCAGCTGCACCATTGCCCAAACATGTGATGGTCATAATGGTGAGTTCAGCACTGTTTGTTTTTGATTAGCTCTTGAGATTAGTTGATCTTTCAGATGCATTAAATGTATTTTCTGGTCTGCATTCTCACTGCTAGTTGCCTAGTTGCTTTATTTTTATTGTTTTCTTTCTTTTATGGTTGCTTAAGGCATAGGCGCCATTCAAGATAAAAATGTTGTGTTAAATAATTAAAATCTTAGGTGTTTGCCATTCAAAATTAGATTTACAGCAGTGATGTCATTAAAATATTTGCTTACTGAATTGTGATTGGTCTTTTCTTAAATCTTTTTTGGATATCCATCAGTTGGTCATGCCTTAATTTAATAATTTTATCGTATCTATTGGATGTCATTTAAATCCCACTCTTTCAGGAACACTGCACTACTTACAACATTGAGCTGAAATGTAATTATTACTGATTCCTGTAAGCTTTGTTTAGGAGCAACTTCAGAGACTGGAACTGGAGCTGAGTGAGGTCACCAGGAACAAGGAGAAACTTCAGAAGAACCTTCTAGAACTGACTGAGTACACACACATGCTGCACATCACACGCAAATTTGTGCACCACAGTGCAGAGGTAGGTCATGTGATTCCCTCTCATAGGTTTGGAACTTTTGTTGGTTCTTGTTTAAGCAAAAAAAAAAAAAAAAAAATGTTCGACCTCTCTGGTGTAACTGAAAGGAATTCATCTCCAGAGAGGAGGACTGTGGGAATCACGCAGGTGATTTTCACTGACTGATAGAGCTTTGAGAGCAGCCAGCTGTGGCTTTACAAATAGGCTTAACTCTTGACCTCTTCTTGATCACCAAGGGGATGTGTGTGTACATGTGTGAATCTAATCTCATATTGTGTTTTTGCTTGTGTATGAGCAGAGAGAGCCATCGCGGGTCCAGTATGAAGAGTTCCCCTTCCTAGAGAAAGATCCCATGATGGACTACACCAGCATGCAGAGGCTTGGAGCCAAGCTTGGGTGAGCAGTGCTTAAAAACATAAAGCTGAAAGTATACTGCCCTTGCCCAAGTCCTGCTTTGGCTCACCAACAGTTAATGTGATGAAATTTTCATCATAAGCGCAGGTTGCAGATGTGGTTTTACTGATGGTAATACCTGTGGTAATGTCAGTTTTTGAATTCATGTTACTGTTGTCGTAAAGTAAAGCCCACATTCCTCTGTCCCTTCTGCACAGGTTCATTTCTGGGCTGATCCAGAGTGTTAAAATCGAGGCATTTGAGCGAATGCTCTGGAGAGTGTGTAAGGGTTACACAATCCTCAACTACTCTGAGGTAGACGGGCTTCTGGAGGACCCTGATACGGTGAGACTAGTTGGCATCTCCACCATGGTTTGATTTAATAAGATGTTTTTGGTTAGAAAATGTATAGTCAAATCTTATTTTCTACCTATTTTGTGTCTTTTTCTGTGGTCAGTTTGAGCCGCGCTTTTACTGTAATGCTGAATGCTTGATATAATTTAAATTAGTAAATAATAATACAAATGAGTAATATCTAAGTCTTTTTTGAGATGGTCTAGTTGGTTTGTTCTCTGTGTGGTTTGTCAGGGGGAGCCAACCAGGAGTGTGGTGTTCCTCATCTCTTACTGGGGAGAGCAGATTGGACAGAAAGTTAAGAAGATTTGTGACTGGTAACTTAGCTCTTAAATCAACTTCCTACATTCTACTTGAGGTGATTCTGTTAATCTGTCTGGTTTGAATAACTTTGTGTTGCACTACTGCATATCTGTGACAGTTAACCACCAATGTGTTAAATGACTGCACCGCAGAGACCGGCAGCTCCAGGAGCTGCTCCACTTTCATAAAGATTATAAATAGCTTGTTGAGTATTACATGTAGGAGATTCTTCATGCTTTCATTTCTTAACTTTGTTTTATTTCTTTCAGAGTGTTTTTGTTGTTAAGATAAGAAGTACTGTAGTTTTAGTTTTAAGTAAGGCTGATTTTGTTTCCATAGCTACCACTGTCACCTGTACCCGTACCCCAACAGTAATGAGGAGAGGAACGATGTGGTGGAGGGGCTCCGCACACGCATTCAGGACTTGCACATGGTGAGTCCAGATGAGCTCGGTTTCACCGTTGTCCAAGGGGGTCTGGCTACAGACTTGGACTTGCATTCTCAGACACTTGCACTTCCGCCAGTGACATCACTTGCAGTCTTTATTTTTTATTTTGAATTTATTTATTTTTGTTTGAATTTCCCAACAGTAGCCAGGTGGCGAAGACAAGAAAAAAGAAACTAAATTACAATGTCATTTGCAATCGCTTGTTACCTGCACTCTCCACTACCTGCGACACTTGCAATCGACACAAATCGTGCGTGTTGTCAATGGAGACAAGACGCTGTGGTGGTGATTAAACGATTAAACCATATTTAGTACTATAACGTACAGGGTCCTGCAAGAAAAAGACAAGATGGGCAATCCGTGGCCAAAACACCAGAATATGAACGTCAACAAAAAAATTCAGCGGACAATTGAGGTTGTCTCTAAAGAAACTTTGATGCACAAAATGTTCAAGCATCCCGTACAACCACAGTTTTGTCTTGTGTCCTGGGAAGGCTGGAAGTAAGACCTTAAACTGAAATCTACACCCTAGAAGCTGTAACCTGACATCGTTAAATTCAGTGGTATTGTGATAAGGATTTTATTGCTGCTTTTCAATAAAAGCTTAACAAAATAATATATTGTTCCAATAGTACTTGTGTAAAGTACTACTCACACTTTGACAGGAATTCTAGAAATGTAATGTGTGAAGGTTTGTGGAGTTTTGCATCATGCACAGTTATTAATGACAGGCTTGTATTGTGGAAGGGTTTGATTGCACTCTCTGTCTTCAGAGGTGGAGGGATCTAAAGATACTTCAACTAAAAGAGCAGAATTATTATGTAATAGAATTTACAGTAGAATTATTTGGATTTACATCACTAATCTTTCCTTACCAGTTCAAGAACATCCATGCAGTAGATGAATGTAGGGGGCAGGTTAGGTTTGAGGGCATTTATGTTACGTGACTGCTCTGTAAAAGAGAAAGAAAATTGTGTTAGTGGTCCGGCTCAGCACATGATGTTCATGGACAAGCTTCTCACAGAATAAGGTACCAGGGAATCCTGTGTTCAATTCTCTCAACACTCACTGTTCCTCTCAAGACCTATGAAAATAGACAGGCTCAATCATGAAAAGCAAACTGGGATGTTTCTGTGCTTAGAATATTTTACTGCACGCTCATCTGAGAACACAGTTCAGAAACCAGGGCTACAAAATACCATGTGTGTTTGAAATACACATTTATCCTTTAAGTGCCCCATACAGGCTTAAATATATTTTTTCTGCTGTAATAATGACAAAACCGTTGTTTTCTAAATCTTATCAACACAGACTGAGAGATATATTACATACATTTTGTGATTCCAGAAATTTAGAGAACAAACAAGTTGTTGAGGGGACAAAATTTAAGAAAAGAAATCTACTAATTTACTTATTTTTAGCATTTTAATTCAGATTATTACAGATCATTAGAGTAATATATAATTTCATAATAATAAGTAAACAAATATATGAAAATAAAAGTAAATACAACCATTTCATTCATTTTAAGTCATACTGCTGGCCCCTTTGAAGTTTGCTAAGGACCTCTGGTTAAAACACCATGTTATGTTTAAAACCTAAAATGTCTTAGGCGGCAAAATGTTTTAGCTTGACATCATTTTGATGGTTTCTTTTTAGATTCTTCAGCGTACTGAGGATTACCTGAGGCAGGTGTTGATCAAGGCCTCAGAGTCCGTGTTCATTTGGGTGATCCAAGTTAAGAAAATGAAGGCCATATATCACATCTTCAACCTCTGCAGTTTTGATGTCACAAACAAGTGCCTCATAGCTGAGGTGTGGTGTCCCGTAAATGATCTGCCCGCACTTCGGCGAGCTCTAGAGGATGGATCGGTGAGTACTTAACATCATTTCAAAGGTGCACTAATTCAGATGCATCTGATTAATAATTGTGCACGCATCTCTTAAATCTGTTGTTGTGCTCCTTCAGAGGAAGAGTGGAGCCGCAGTTCCCTCATTTGTCAATCGAATTCCAAGCAACGACACTCCACCAACCCTCATACGCACCACTAAGTTTACCTCAGGCTTTCAGAATATAGTGGACGCATACGGCGTAAGCAGCTACAGAGAGGTCAACCCAGGTGAGAGGATAGAAATGAAAAAACACTCAATTTTAAAGTTAAATTGTCTTCATGTTAGCAGGTTTAACATGCCCTCAGTGCTTCATACATATGCTTAGATGTCTAAGCTTTCTTCGTTATCACACCTTCTCACAGCTCCATATACAATCATTACCTTTCCCTTCCTGTTTGCGGTGATGTTTGGAGACCTCGGGCATGGCATCATCATGGCGTTGTTTGCTCTGTGGATGGTTCTCTACGAGAATGACCGCAAACTAAAGAAAACCAGAAATGAGGTATGTGCAGCTTGCTGTTATGACAGCGTTAACTTACTTCTGGCATTCTTTTAGAAATGGATGTTAAAAGACATTGTTTGCTAAGACATTATTTAGTTTACTGTTTGTTTATTCAATTTTGTTATAGATGGATTATCATTTGGTTCATTTTTTGTTTTTAGGTCTGGAACATTTTTTTCGAGGGCCGTTACATCATCCTGTTGATGGGTATATTTTCAGTCTACACTGGATTAATATACAACGACTGCTTCTCCAAGTCAATCAACCTGTTTGGCTCGGGGTGGAACGTCCGTGCCATGTATGATCACGGAGGCTGGAAGTGAGTGTTCAAAGCACAAAATATTGTGTACTGCATCCTTAAAATACAATAGAAAAAATAAAAAAATACAGTACACAGTGTGCAACATATGTTTTAAAATGTAGTATAATAAAATTATTTCATCTGTCTGTCTAATAAATGTTTTAAAATATGGGCACAGCCTACCATGTTTCTGTAGAGATGAAATCTAAAGCATATTTATTTGATCAGCTACTTGTACAGCCAGCTGCTGCTTGAAGAGGTTTGTAAGATCGTATAGACATTTATAATGTTGCAGAAGATTTCCATTTCAAAGCAATTCTGTTCTTATTAACTTTCTATTCATTAAAGTATCCTGGAAAAATTTATGTACATATGATTTCCGAATGATCACGTGACACTGAATACTGGAGTATTAGCTTTTAAATACTGAGCTTTTTCATCACAGGAATAAATTACATATTAGGATTTATTAAAATAAAAAACGGCTATTTTAAATTATAAAATGTAAACGTTTTTTTATGTATTTTGATCAAATAAATGCAGACTTGGTGAGCTGGTGTGTAATCCCTGCAGTCAGTCAGCTGATTAAGTCAATAAATGGTAAAGTTGAAGTCAGCTTTGAAATTTTAAATGTCCAAAAGTTTTCCAAAATGTTGACTGCAAAATGTATCTTTTTTATTACCTTACTGTAATAAACAACAGGCACAGAGAGTCCTCCTGTGCTGTATGTGGCTCTGATCTGATGTTCATTTTCTCTTTCTCCCAAGTGCACACATGGTCAGATCAAATAGCTTCCTTGCACTGGATCCAAATGTCAGAGGAGTCTTTAAGGGGCCATATCCTCTGGGCATTGACCCGGTAGGTCTGGGACTTTTATTTTATTGCAGTGTTATAAAATGAAACTAATTACTTTACTATCACATCACGTAACTGTGGGTGGAAGTCTTGGGTAAAAGGTTACATAGTTGAATATATAATTATTTTAAAATCTGAGATGAATAATATTTTATCTGTTCTGTAGATCTGGAACCTGGCGTCAAACCGTCTCACCTTCCTGAACTCCTATAAGATGAAGATGTCTGTGATCGTAGGAATAATCCACATGACTTTTGGAGTCGTCCTTGGTGTTTTCAATCACCTGTGAGACATTTCAAAAGATCTTTTTGATAGACGTTTCCAATGTTATGACTTTGGTCTTTCTAATATTTCATATGTTCATGTGTTCAGGCACTTCAGACGGACATTCAATCTGTACCTGATATTTATCCCGGAGTTGCTCTTCCTGTTGTGCCTCTTCGGCTATCTGGCCTTCATGATCGTTTATAAGTGGCTGTTTTTCACAGTCAGAGACTCTCAGACAGCTCCCAGCATTCTCATCCACTTCATCAACATGTTCCTGATGCAGGGGGACTCCAGTCAACCCCTCTACCCAGGACAGGTGGGACTCAAAGAACCATAGGTGCATCCATTCCACTTTACTTGCACATCTGTTTTTCTTGACATTTATTTTCCTTCTTTCCCATAGGCTGGGTTTCAGGTGTTCCTGGTGGTTGTGGCTGTGCTCTCTGTGCCTGTGTTATTATTGGGCAAACCTCTCTACCTCTACTGGCAACACAAGGGCAGAGACCGCCTGAGCATGTACCGGGTGAGGATCCTCTTTTTGTTTATGCGTGTTCTCCAGTTAGCTGAAGGGTTCTGGCTGATTTTTCAGTCTTTCTCTCTCTGTAGGGTTATCAGCGTGTACGGCGGAGCAGTGAAGAAAAGCTCTCTCTCATGCATGCTCACGATGTGGAGGAGGGCACCAGTCTGGACAGCCACTCCTCCAGCTCTGACAGCCAATCAGAGGAGGTTAGACCTTCAGAACCAGTTCTGTGCATCATTTGGTGTGAATAAACTACTTTCCCCATGAGCCTAACAGAGTTTCCTCTGTTCCACAGTTGGATTTTGCAGATATCTTCCTCCATCAGTCCATCCACACTATAGAGTACTGCCTGGGCTGCATCTCTAATACTGCATCTTACCTCCGCCTGTGGGCTCTCAGCCTGGCACATGCCCGTGAGTAACATACCCTTCAATGTAGTGATGGGCATAATAAAATAATAATACAAAATACACAGAAACCAAAGATCTTCATTACAACCTGCCAAAATAAAAGTAAATTTTAAGAAATGACGACAGAGATAATATTACTATTGAACAATAGAATGTACTTTTTAAAAGTAATAATTATAATGAAAACATAATTTTTTAAGGAATATCACAGTATTTTTCATCTATGAAAAAAAAATTTTCATTTAAAAATATTAAATTGTTTTATAAATTGATTTGATTACCAAAAGTATTTGGTAGTAAATTTGTATATGACATCACAATGTTTTTTTTTTTCTATGTACTCCTGACAGTAAAATAAACGAACTATTACATAAACTATATATAAACTTACATAAACCATAAACTCAAGGCATGCAAAGAAAAAGTAAAGTGATATACCCTGAAACCGCCAAATTATTAAAAATAAGGTAATACACTTTTTTTGTAATACTGCCCAGTACCATTTGAATAACAGTTCAGTCTATTTATTAAAATGACCTAACTGAAATATAATGTTACAGAAAATGTAATGATAAAAATGCAAACTGAAATGATTTCTTTTTTTACTTTTATTGAAAACAGTAAGTTCTAATTGTAGTAAATTTTTGGTTAATATATTTCATATTTCTTTTAATGTGTGTAAACAAAAGTTTAACCCAGGCAGCTTTATAATTATTACAGCAGAATTACTGTGTGACATGTTTAGCCTATACAGGGCCTTTAGATTATTGTTTTGGACAATTACAGGCCATTAAATTAAACAAACTGAGAACCACTGGTCTGTGTACTGTTCAAGAAGACAAGTTATTAAACCAATACATACTGAAGTCCAGATTGCTCATAAAATGGCTAGAATGTAGTCCATTTAAAATAAATGAAAAGGAATGTTTTGTTGTGGTCCAGAGCTCTCTGAGGTGTTGTGGGAAATGGTGATGCATGTTGGTCTGCGTGTGGACACCAGTGTGGGCATTGTGTTCCTGGTGCCTGTTTTTGGTCTGTTTGCTGTCCTCACTGTGTCCATCCTGCTGGTCATGGAGGGACTTTCAGCTTTCCTTCATGCTCTCAGACTCCACTGGTCAGTACAATGCATCAAATACTGTATACACCACCATCACAAAACAGTGTACTATTGTAGTCCCTCATGCTCAGGAGCAATTTGGACATCCATATTTAGTCATCGGATCAATGTTTGTAGCTGCAAACACATTATTACTTTATATTGAATGATTCAAACTTAAATGATCTTTCTCTCCTCAGGGTGGAGTTTCAGAATAAGTTCTACAGCGGTGCTGGTGTCAAGTTTGTACCGTTTGCCTTCTCTCTCTTGCACACAAGCTTTGAAAATGAGGGGCTGTTATGAGCTGCAGGATGCTAAAGACCAGACCAGAGCAGATCTGTGAGCTTCATTTGAACAGATTTACATACAGAGGTGTTGCACTACATGCCAAAGTGCTCCAGCCAAATACTCTTTGGGGATTATATGGAGATACCAGATCAGCATTGACATACTGAGCCACATCAGATGCTTGATCATTTTTGGACATGCGACCATAGCATAAACCCACTGAGATAAAGCAACAGCTCCAGACTGTAAATAGGACTCTTAAGTGCTTTTTTTTTTATCTGTTGAATGTATTAACTCTTCACAGGAGTGCTGGTTGTGATGGACGTATCTTTTTTTTTTTCTACCATGTTGGCTGTTGGCTATGAAGAGATCGATTCTCCATAGCAGAACATATTCTATGAGTGACTTTAAGGTTTAACTTTCATGTCAATTTGCTGTAGAGCAAGAATTTTTAACTGTTTGTGTAGATTCCAGCATTTTCATCCTCCACAGTGTTGAAACATGATTGTGGCTCAGGTTGGTCATTCAAGGTGTTGAATCGTACTGTGCTTAGATAACAACAGATTTGGGCACAGTATTTGTCAGATGTTGGCAACAAGATGCTTAGAAAGGGCAACAATGACTTGTGTAAATTCTTAATGCTGATTAGCCCAGATCTCATTTCTGTTGGGTTGTAAAGATAGAGCTTCACGAGGCCTTTGTTTCAAATCCTGCTGCAGCTGATCATCTTTGTGTTTGAAAAATCTCAAGAACCCCTGCTAGCCCACAGGAAGCTCAGATATTTCTAAGTGCCTAACATGCTGAATGTATTCTGATGGGTGGGTGGTGGATTGATTTTTTTCAGATGAATTCATTCAGAACTTAATTAATTTGTTGAAATACGTTGCATTGTTTTTCTGTTCAGGGCAAAGCTTAAAGGCTGAGAGTTGTAAAACTCTCAATATGAAATTAATTTTCATTGTATTGTAAATTGTGATGTTTTTAGTGATTTTTAACTCCCAGATCTGTTCAGTTACTCTGTTATGCCTCTCCAGAATGAGATTGTGTTTTGTTAAGGTAATTTACATTCCACATTTTGCATATGATCTCTATATTATCATTTCACAATAAAATCAAACCTGTGAAGCTGGGGTTATAAAACATGAATAAAATGATTCTTGCTATCATTGCTATTTTTTATCTAAAGCTTTAAGATGTAAATGTTTCAATTTCAGAAAAGAAACAAATTTTATTTAATCCTAATTGAATTCAATATTTAATGTAGCAATTTTGTTTTTACCACCTCAGATCCTGAATCGTTAAAACCATTAAAAAAATGTAAGTTTTTATTTGTTTTTGTTTTTTTATAAATAATCTCAAGGAAAATGACGTTTACATGTATAGGTGGGGAAAGTGTGAACAAACAAACCATAAAATGTTGCATTGCACTTCATTCGCTGTTTTAGAGCTGGCATGGAAACAAACTAAGGATTTGCTTGCATTAACAAACTGTTTAAAAGTAGTAATACATCTCTGTGTTCAGAGGACAGAAAATCATACAGAACAACCTTGCTGGTGATGAAAAATAGTTCTTGTGGGCACATTACTTTCCAACACACTGCCTTCAGTCATTCTGCATGATTACAAAACATTCCCAACGACTGTAGACAAAAAGTGTCTGCCAGTATCCAAGTCCATGAGTTTTAATCAGAAATATTAACATTTATAATCATACATTGACAGCTTGTCAAAAATGAAACTTTGACTAGCTTGGTCATTTTAAATGAAAAGGTCCATTTACAAGTTAACATCTTGGTTAAAATTCAGGTTTATACCAAAACAGCATTTATTAGGATGTCATGGCATCATTACTTTAGTTTCCTTAATAATAGTAATAATTATGGTTATCACAAAATACATATGGTGGTGTGAGTGCCAAATTAGATCTCCAGCCTAATTCAACATTTTTAACAGCAATCAGAAATAAAGTGAGAACTGATCTCCAGAGATGTCAGGTCTCAACCCACTGGACTTTCTCTAAACTAAATAAAGACTGTTGATATGTTTCTGTGAATGTGACTGAAGTTATACAACTTTGCAACAGGCTACAGTTTTAAAGTGCTCAGCAAAACAACTGAAATATATGTTTTTTTTTATCACTCCTGAGTACTTGATTTATAACCTCCAGAATAAATTAAAAATCTGTTTCTGTTACAGGGCACTGAAATACCAGTTTTAAAAAGTACTACAATGTACTTCTCTATCGCCACATTGTAATGTAAAATATCTCCCTCATTAGGAACACTTGGGTGTTTTGATCCACTGTCTACTGCTATTAAATATAAGCAAATTATAAACACACATTATAAACTGTCAGCAAGCTGTTTTCTTGTGTTTTCAGTAGCACACTTTATATTGGGAGTGGATGATTGTTTGCCGTGTCCTCTGAGAGAGTCAAGCGGGAAACTTGTTTACTTTTATTGGTTGATCATTCATTAATTCATTACGTATCCTGATTGTACAAAAAAAATATTTGTTTACTTGCATTGATATGCATTTAACTGTGGCAGTCACAGTAACATGATATTGACCACTGGGGACTTCAGGCCAAGGCAGGAAGCAGCACATTAATGTGCATGACAATTCATGGATTTAAAACACATTTGTGTAAGAATACCTACACTGTCAAATAAAACAGACACAAGGGTTCTTTTAATGCTAGCCTGAAGCTCATTGGCTAACTGAAGACAGGAGATTAATCCCAACTGTCATTAGTTATTTAAAGTGGGCGGAGCCAGGGAGAAAGTCTTCAGCTGTGTGTCCAATAAAAGAACCTAATTCTTTGGGATATACAAGTACAAGAACTTCCTTTGCCCAAATATGGTATTGTTGTTGATATGAAACTAAATGTAGCACACAAGCTGAACAACCTGATAATTCACAGAAATGTTGCAGCTGCATTGTGTTGAGCCGAGTCTGCTTCATATGTGTTTGTTCATGTGCTGTCCAAGCCAGCATGGGACAGGGAGGAGCGTCTTTGATATGATCTCTTTATAAACAAGACTCAGTTCAGTGTACTTCACTGTAAGAGATGCCGGGAAGAGAGGAAAGTGCATTTCTGATGGAGTTGTACTGAATAAAAAGAACCTGATTTGCTTTAGAAGATAAACTGGGGCGGCACTTGGCTAGAAGAGTTCAACTGCGCATTTCTCCTCTTTGAGGTGAACATTTTACTGTTCTCCCATTTTAGTAGTCTGTTTAAGAGACAGGCAAAGATATATTTCATTGGGCTGCGAACACACAAACACACACGCTCTCTAAGAGGTCAAAAAGCACAGGTGTTCATAACCTGTCTCCACTACTTCAGCAATCCCAAGGCCCTGATTAGTCCATGTAGAGGGTTATTCCTCTTTTGTCTATCTGCAGAGTTAGTCAATGGTTTTGTGTGTTCAGAAGATATCAGGACACGTACTCCATTCTTGTCTTTCTTTGGCCTCCCAATAACCCCCCTTATAAACGTAGATAGTCTCTCCTGTCATTTCATCTGTCCTCTGGTGAAACCACAGCGGCCTGTAACCCTCAAAGCCCTGTCCTGTAACACAAACCAACAATAAAATCACCGGGAGAACAGTCTAAGATCAGTCTATTGGGATTGTTCTAACCAAACTGTGACACAGAAGTTTTGGAATTTATATTTTCATGGTTTCCATTCACAAAAAAACTATACCAACCAAATGTCACAGAAGACCATCTTGTGTGACCTTGGACTTCCCCTCACCTTCCTCTATGTTTTTGGAGGCCTCAGCTTCTCTCCTCCTTCTTGTGGCTCTCTGTTTTTCCTCCAGCCTTTGTTTCTCTACGTTGGCCTCGTCCCAGCGTCCCGCTTCCATCAGCCGCTGGTCTGGCCTCAGCCTGCTGTCCGTCCAACACACACCTTCCTCTTCCTCATTCAGCGTCAAAGCCAGAGAGGAGAAATAGTACATGTTCTCAGCATTCTCTCTGGAGACATAGAGAAGAAGAGAATGAGGAAAAAAGCAAAGATAATCAGAGATTCTAACATTATAATTTGTTTTGCAAGGTCAACTTTAGTTAATTAAGTTGGTAGTTGGTAAGTAGGAAGTTAGTTCTGTATTTAGACAGTTTTGGTCTGGTGGATGTGTTGTTTGAATTGTAAGTAGTTTGGCAGGTGAGTAGTGAATATATACCAACATAACTCCCCAATTACCTGCCTACCAAACTTAACTACCCTCCCCTAGCAACACCATACCATTTTGGATGCTTTTAGATCCAAAATTCTTGGCTTGGTGTCATTAGACCAGAGTATGGATTCCCAGAAGTCTATGTTTTGTAAATAACTACCCTCCCCTAGCAACACCATACCATTTTGGATGCTTTTAGATCCAAAATTCTTGGCTTGGTCTCAAGAGACCAGAGAATATGGATTCTCCGTTTTGTAACTATGGGCCTTGTTATAGGATAAATGAGTTTACTGTGCTTTGGCTACAGTAGGAAGTTATATTTCACTTCTGTTCACCACATTTTACTTTGTGAGATAAAAGAGTCCCTCTGTTCATAGCTTTTGCCAACTCTGAGACCACTTCAAGGGAAATTGTACTCATTAACGCTGAATACTGTAGTTCTGCAGACAGTCTGGCAAGTAAGTCTAAGGTATTTCCTTAGTTCAGTAGCTGGTTTGGTAGGTAAGTAGGTAGTTTAGTCTGTAGATGGTTTGGCAGTCTTAAGTTGTTAAGTAGCTACCAACGTAACTGCAAAATGAGTACTGAAGTTTGGTAGGTATTTAGTCTGGTTTGTAGGTAGACAGGTAACTCTGCCTATAGGGATTTAGTCTGGCAGGAAGTTTTGGTAATTTGTTTATTTGATACGTAGGGTCAGTTCGTCTGTAGTTAATAAGGCATGTGGTTTGGTTGGTCAGTAGGCTGGTGGTAAGTTGATTTGATTTGGTAGGTAGGGTGGTAGTTATGTCAGTTGTTAGTTCACTTATATGGAGGTAGGCCTGTACTTTATTGATTTTTATGTGGGAAATTGAGTTGCATTCAAAGTTAGACATTAATACCAGACGTCAGTGGTGTGTCTTACGGTAGAGGGTATTTCTTCCACAGCAGTTTGGGTGTGAGCGTCTGATAGACAGTCTTCTGTTTGCCCTCAGAGCTGCTGCTTCCTCTGCTACTCTGCACAATCTTGGCGCTCTCCATCTTATCGTCCCATGTACCTGACAGGATGTAGTGGGCCTGGCCGTCACTGTCCTTCACCACCCCTGCGACCTTACAGTGGAAGAACAAGGAGAACAAGGGTAACAAGCTCTGGGGTTAAACTACAGAAGCATGAAGAGACTGAAAGAGGGCAGAGGAGGATAGAAAGATGGTTTAGCCATGACAAACATTCATAAAGGGGTCTTATCTGCTGTCAGTACATCTCACACACAAATCACAGTGGGAAAGACAGGAATAAGGACAGGGACAATTTAAATCCAAAACAAACCTTTCGTGGGACTTCCCTTGAAAAGTAGCTGTACGGTGAGAACTTGAGCTGACAGGTCTCTTTAGTCCTGTGGTTGACTATATCAATATCTCCTGACTGAAACCAAGAAAATGGACAAATAATTTATTTCCTCAATTTTTTTTGTTAAAACTTACTGCTAATACTGTTGACTGCATTGTTTATTCTACAATTTATTCTACATGCATGAACCTACAAGCCTTGATGTTTCTAGGCTTTGAATATTCGATAAACTACTAAAAGAAAATTCTGGTAATCAAAGAATGAAGTTCAACCTGATCGATCCACAGTTTGCCCACAATGATGTTGTGCACGGTGGAGGTGACTTTTCGCCACACATAGTGGTTTCCACTTGCATGAAACTGTAGGTGGATCGCACCTGGTTACACCGACAGAAAGACATCTTTCTAATGATATGGCATACAAATAATGTCAAGTCCAGAGAGAAACAGAATGAATTCTCTGTGTGACAATAAAATAACGTAGCATAAACAATGTTTATGGAATTTTCTGCTACTTATGAAAAAATCTTTTGTATATATGCGTACATTTGTTTGTATGAAGAACAGTGAAATAGTGAGACAGTCAAGAGAGGAGAGGAGATTCACCTAGAGGCATGATGGAGAGGTATTTGCCACGGAACTTGCTAGCGATTGTAATTTCCTGCCACAGGGTCCAGCCTCGCTGTGACATCACATGATGAGCAGCTGCCGGTGGATGATGACTGACCTGAGAGATACAGGCAAAGAATATCAGCCGAGCGCTTAATATAAAATCCACCACTAGGAGATGCTCTCTCTTTATTCATTCAGACGTTCTACACAGTCACAGTCACCTTCAACCATAATAACTCTCCATCCACTGAACCTTGCATGAGAAGCATTTCCAGTGATGGCTGAGGGTGACTGAAAATCATTGATGTGACACTGCATTATAATAAATTATTTAATTTCTCATTTCTTTCCTGGTTTCTAAACTCCTTGTTTATATGCTGATTTGGATACTAATTGAATTCAGCAGCAAATGGTTTCTTGAGCACCAATCAGCATATCAGAATGATTTCTGAAGGATCATGTGACATTGAAGACTGGAATAATGGCTGCTGAACATTCATAATTTTTCATTCATTTTTTTTTACAGAATTTTATTGAGTATAATCCTGTGTTAGCTCAAAAACTGCTATTGAGGTGAAAGTGAACGCTAACGGACAGCTTTCCTCATATTTTACAGACCTTTTGACTCTTAACACTGACCTGTTCACAGAGGGAACGGTAGCCGAATTCTTCCAGGCGGTCCAGTTCATAGGTCTCTCCCAGGAGAGGGTTGAAGGGCTTGGCTGTCCGGTGCACTGTGGTGGAGTATGAGGAGACGGAGAAGGCTGCGACCAGACACATCTGCTCCAGAGAGTTCTCACAACGCGCCGCCTTATCCAGCAGCTCGTGGTACTCCAAATCCTCCGTCAAGCGCTGCAGCATGGACAGGGGCTCGTTAAAGTTCACCTGGATACACAGAGAGAGGAAGAGACCATGGCTGTATCCTAATTCTTCTAACAGATTGTTGAGTTTGTGGAGAAACTACAATTGTCTTGTGACCACAGACCCCTTTTAGAAGTTTGTTTTGGAATGAAAAGGTAAGCACCTGGCTAAATTTGTTACTTTAAAATATATAGTTACTTTACTTATAGATTGCTATTTTTAAAGCTGAGTCTGCTTTAGCTTCATATTCTTTTTTTTTTCTCCAAACTGAAGTTAAATGACAACCGACACCAACTTCAATAGAGCAAGAAGGTAAGATAGCCTCTTATAGTCGTGGTAAGATAAGTGTCTTATACTTACCAAGATGGCATTTATTTGATCAGTAAAACTGTAATATTGTGAAATAGTGGTGCTACGAAATATTTTTCTAAGAACTGTGATGCATTTGTTCAAAAGACCAGCATTTATTTAAAATAGTAATCTTTGTCTTTACTGTCATTTCTGATCAATTTACTGCATACTTGCTGAATAAAAATATTATTTTAATAAAATTCCCACTGACCCCAAACTTTTAAATGGCAATGCATATTCAGTGTTCTGGGATTTATTTTTCTTACTGTTCTCAAGGAAAGCAATGCACTGATTCCAAGCTTGCATTTAGGACCATTTTCACCATATCTGATATCACTTACAGGCATTGGGATCTTAGAGAGCTCTTTGCCAATGCAGTTCTTCATGATGCTCCACAGATTGAGCGAATAGTTGGGCTTCTCCGGGATCTGGGTCCGCCTCTTCCTGTGAGGCTGCAGGTCTTTCCCTGAAAAATCATTACTGCTCACAGAACACTAAAAAAGATAGAGATGAGAGTGTTTGTATTTAAGAAAAAAAAACATATAAAGTTTATGAAATGTGTTGTGAAAAGCCATTATTTGAGGGGCCTGAGTGCTCTTGAGGAACGTAACACAAACATTGACAGCTGCCTAAGGCTCCATCTGTCTCAGAACATGAGTCACCGAGAGAGGTAGTAAATATCATGTTAATTAAGAGTTGGTTAATTAAGATGAACAACAGCTGTGAGAGTCTGATGAACACATTGCCCAAGAAAACATTCAGTCACACAAGTCTACTGGATCTTTATGCCACATGAAATACTGTGGGGTCCTAAAGTCTGGCCACTAATGAAAATGCTTATATTTCACATCAGTTTAATTAAAAAAATTCTTCATTACAAATATGAAGTGCATTTCAGGTCCTTGTAACAATTGAATTTTAGTATTTCACAATGCCTTGGCATTTGGTTTGTCGCTCTTTTAAATTAGACACTGAATCTGACTGATTTTCACTGTTGTCTTTTGGATCCTATAGTGCATATAAACCTTTGTTTTCAGCCCTTGTTTCATGTCACACTCACATTGTCCTCCTGGTTCCAGTCATTGGGCTGTCCTCCGCTAGCACCACTGAGATTACTTTGAGAACGCCTGCACAGACAAGAAAGAGAGCGACAGTAAGAGGATGAGATGTGGGCAAATACTGGAATAAAGGTTTCAGGAGCTGCTAATGCATCATGGAGTCAACCAGTGAACAAAAGCCTCTTACTGGGACCAGATCATGTTTTTGCTCCCACCCATTCCTACATAATTTACGTACCATTTTCTTGTATTTGGTTTCTCTTGTCCTATTGCATTTGCAATAAATAGATAAATAAATAAATAAATAAATAGCAAGCATTATCCTATATTTATTCACACTGTTAATGAATAAATAGTGAATGCTTGAATATACTGTATTCACAAAAAACATATATAACAAATATCAAACAAAAGCATAGTAGTTTTTTCAGGGCTATTCAATCTAAATAATTATGTCAACATACGGTTGAGTTCAAATATTTAAATGCAACCAAAAAAATGTATGGTTAATTTTTTTTTTTAATGGAAGTATTAAACTGTTATTTATCAAAGTTAGTGGAAAGTGACTTGAGAAATGTGTTTTGAATTAATTATTAATAAAATGGCTTCAACCACTATTTTGTGAACTCCCCTAAAAAATGAAAATTCTGTCAATTTATTTTTCCCTAATGTTGTTGAAAAACTTGTATGACTTTCATTTTTGGGTTAAACGGGGATGGAGCTGACCTGTGTTGAGAGGGGTCTGTGGCAGTCACTGTTATAAATGCAGGTGAGTCTTCCATGGCATCAAAATACTCTGTATCCTCATCTTCATCACTCGCTTCCTCTTTCCTGGGCCTTGCACTCACTCCTGTAGTCAAATACAGGCACAACAGTACCATTACATCAGTCACAGTGGTTTTCCATGGTCATGTCTCATAACTGAGCTCATTCAGTTCTGGAATATTCATTTATGAATGACCACGATGCTGTAGGGGTGGTGGGGCTCCAGTGTCTCACCCGTGGTGCTGGTGGGTATTTCGGGCGTGTTGACAGCATGCGCGGGGACCTCTCTCCAGGCTCGTTCCAGGCTGTTGTGCTGCTTGGCTAGCTGCTCGATGGTCTCCTCTAGGTGGGTGCGCTGCTCTCGCTCATGCTGAAGTACTCTCTGCCACCTGCGGCTGTGGCTCTCTGCCAGATTCAAGAAATCTCGGCATGCCTGCGCAGCAAGATACAAAACAGGAACTAAACATCAACACAGATACAGAAGCTTGAAGATTCAAATCAAAGTGCTATGTAGACCAGGGGGCTTGATTCGGCTCCTAAAGTTCAATCTCTGTGCAGAGTTTTGATACAACCCAAATAGCTGAAACAATAAAGCATGGTGTTAGGTCATGGGTTTGACTCCCCAGGAGAGTGCATGATCTAACATCATATACCTTGAATGCAATTTATAAAATGGATAGTTACGGTTCTTGATACTGATTGGTTGTGCCATGTTCGAAGCTGTTGTAAATGACTCTTCAAACATACAGTGTTACAGTGCTTGGCAACCACTTTGTTGGAACCACAACTGTTTCTGAGGAACTACATTGTTTGGTGGAAGAATACTGTTTTTATTTATATCATTACACTTTATTTGCTCAGTTTTATTCTGTGAAACCTTACTACGTATATGGAATAACCGTTTTATAAAAGCAATAAGCCCAGTTTACAGTGAATTTATAACTTTATTTATATTTTTTGGTTAACTCAAACAGAAACTGCTGAAGTTTGGATTTTTTTTTCTTCAGAAAGTTATACGTGGATGTTTTACACATCCAAGTAAAATTTTGTCTATTTCTAACATTCCCTAAGCAATTAATTGCCATTTATTACAATATTATTCTAGCCATTTTTCAGTGAAAAAAATAAGCCTATCTATTTTATTTACTGATAATACAGACCTAAAATATCCTAAAAAGAGTATACTGGGTACAACTAAACAAATAGTCCTAATGATCTTCACAAACTAAGAAAAATGTACATAATATTATACCCAAATGGATCAATCCCTTTTTTCTCTAACTATCTCCATCACTATTATCCTGGTTCCCAATTCTCCAGGGATCTTATCAGTCCTCCTGCCCTAGGCACCAAGCACGAATTCACCTGTTTCCTCATTACTGCTCTGGTCCCCACAGAAAGAAATGATGAAAATACCTTCCTCTCTCTGGCTTCTTCTTTATCTTCCTTTCTTTTAGCTTTCTCTCCTGACTGACTTTTGTTTATTGTTCTCATTGAAATGTCTGTGAAATGCCACACAACATCTAAGAAATTATATTTGACAAATCTATGACAGAAATGTTGGAAAGATGTGACGAAATTGATCATGGGTCATAGCTCTGATGGTAACACAAAGCAGAAGTGAAAAAGTAAATCTGATGGCCAGTGCACGCTCAGAAACACGCAAACATCCAGACCGTCTATAAGCTGAGTCATGCTTTTTTTAGTCCAGTCTCAGACTTGAAGTATTGAGTAATACAAGCATCTAATAGAGGTTACTCTTGGCCAATAACACAGGCATGCTTGCATCCACAGGAAAATGTCATTCTTCAGACGTTGCTCTTTCAAACCTCTTTTCAAACATATTTGAATTCACAATTATGGTTCTGATGTTAATTCGTTTTTTTGTTGTTGTTGTTTTTTCAGCAGAACTAAATGTCTCCATTTGCTCTGTATTCAATCTTGTTATTGAGAAATACGTGTGATTTAAAGAGGTTTTCCCTTTCTATAGTCAAGTAACATTTATTTATATAAAGCTTTATACAATACAGATCACTTTGAAGCAGCTTTCCAGTAATAAACAGAAGAAACAGCCTCAGTGCTGCAAAATTATTCAATTAGGGACAAATAAATTCAGTTCTAATGCAGAAGACAATAAAGTGTCATTATTCATCTCAATTCAATAATTCAGTGTCCTCATTCGAAAGTTTTATATTAGCACTGAAACATTAAAACCTAGCCTTCTTTCCTCCTACATATAGTGCAATGTATGACAAATAGCATGTTTCTTTCTCATTATTAATAATAATAACCCACACCACATGTTTCACTAAAAATAACCGCTGTAATATAACTCCGTATCTGTGAGAGCATTTCTCTTCAGAGCTCATCAATCACATTAATAACTGAGACTACAGTACAGTCACAAAATCATTACGGCAGCTTGCCTTCCCAACCAATAATGTCTTTAACAGTGTCTCTGCCACTGGGGGTCAGTGAGATCTCTTGACTGTACACTCTTCTTCATCTCTCTCTTGATCAATGATTCTTTGTCCATCTCCCTTGTCTCCTGTGGAGGCACAATGACACGACTAATCTGACTGACCCCAGTCTACTGGATTTATCAGAAACCACACAGTCAAAGATAACTGAGCTCAATTTCTAACAAAAAAAGGCATCAGTGTCCAAAATTCCCTCATGCCAATGGCAGATAAATTTAAAAAAGTTATAAGTTCCTGAAATAATGCCAAAGTCATGGGTCCAGTTCCGAGGGAATGAAAATACATATAGCTTGAATGCAGTTGCTAAGAGCATGCCAAATTTTATTTGGTTTCTTTTGGTTTCTTTTATTTTCATTTGGTTGCATTAATGCATGAATTTATGTGTGAAAAAACAAACAAACAAAACTAAAAATATTTTAGGCCTCAGAGAAAAAAGTCTGCTAGAAGATGCATGACATCTATTTTATTCAATAGACATTTGTTTGTATATCTTCATCTATATTTTTTGTAAAGATCTATGTATTTTAATAGCTCACATCATTTACATCAGCGAGCATCAGAATACCATTCTTAGATTTTGACATAAACTAGGTATTATGTTTCAGCCCATAATCAATTTTAATAACAAGTTGAGTTCATTTTTACTCACATTTGGCACTCTGTAGGTGCTAATTTTGGACCCTATACAAAATATAGTTTAAATGCAATAGTATAGGTCTCTCCACCATTGGCATCCCACTTCCACACAATCTGTACCTTTAAAGTCCACAAACAAAGCAACAAAGCAGCACTTACCTGACTGCTTTCAGCACTAACTCTCCAGAGCTCTGCTGTTAGAGAGGATCCTAACAGTGTGACTGTGGCTTTCTCGCACATTCATGATACAGCTCCACACCTTAAACATAAGCAACACTTCCACTTTTTTTTTGCTGAGTGAGGTACTGGGCCCCAGACTGCTCGTGAATTCAGGAAGAGTTTAGAGAAGAGAGATGTATGTGTGTTGTACATCCACATATATCTGAGATTGCCATTTAAAATAGCTGAGTGTGAGGGAGTGCCATTTTATTCAGTGTGTAAAATTTATAGACGGTTCACTGAAGGCTGAGCTCCAGGGGCTTTTTCGAACGACCCAGGCCCAACGTGGCCTCGTCCTCTTGGCTGAATTTAGTGAAATTCAATGAGATTCCCTATAATATTTCAATATTTCAAGAATCTAGATAGGTTTTAACTTATATATTTACTTTTGTTTTGTTTAACTATTCACAAAAATACACAGCAGCTCAAAAAGTATTTGGACACTTAGGTAACACTTAAAAGAGTCTGAATGTCATTACAATGCAATAGATCAAATATTAAACCAAGTGTGACCGTCAAACAAATTATGCTAGATCTTTTCTCTGAACTAAGCCCTTTCAGAAAGATTAGACCTGTTTGATATTTTGTTATATAATGCAAAGAGATTCAGATTTTTTTTTTTATGTGGTTTAAGTGTAAAAATGATTTTTTTAGAGCCATTGTACATCCAGATTCAGACAGCTGCATTCTCTCAGTTTCAGTGAATACAAGTAAAGTTTTTGCATTTGAAATGTATTTTAAATGTTGCAAATATAATAGCAAGCGATCAGAAAGTGTCCCATTATCCCTGTATTCACCCTAATCACTTCAGTGCACTTGACTGCATTCATACTATCCTGATATATACTCATTTTTATTTGCATTAAAGTGATCAAATGTGAGAGTAATTTTTTTTATAAAATATTATATTCTGTGCTTTAACCTTACAGAAATAAAATACATAAACATTACATTTTTGTTATTTTTAATTTTTTTTTAAATAAAAGCAGAAAACAGTTATTTTAAACTGCAATAATACTTCAAAAAATTATTGTCTTAACTGTCCATCTCATCTCTTTTCTTGTTTCAAATTTATTTTTTCAGATCTGGAGGGTTTTACATCACTCAAAGACTCAGGTCCTGACTACAGTCTGCAGTGCTAATGATTTTAAGATTAAGTTAATTTCAAGAAGTGAAATTAAGAGGAAAAAGATGGAAACCTTATCAGCCATTAGCCAATACTGGATTCTTATTTCTTTTTTGATTCTTTTTGTCAAAGAGGTCATTGCTTTGCCAGAACAATTTACCTGTAATATGGAACTGGCTGTGAAGATTAAAGTGAGGTTTGCGCTCAAGTTGTGTACCAATTTGCACGATAGGACTAGGTGTTATGATCCCTATATTCAGCACCATTTAGCCGCACCATAGAACATTTTCCTTCGCTGTGAGCAAGAATCCAGGATCAGGATCAATTTAATCAGTTGTGAATGTACAGTTATTTTATGCATGACTGGAACGATAAGAAAAGGACTAGATGAAGACAAGCAATCATAATTATGATGCAGTTAATGCATATTTGTTCAAAATCTTTTTGTGATATCCACACAAATCTAAATAAACAGCATGAAACTACATTCACCTAAGCCTGGCACAGAGAGATGAATTGAGTTTGTCAGAGTTGAAATGGAACACACAGGACAAAATCACCTCTAATATTGATTTTTCTGACTGTGAGTAGTGATACCTATCCAACATTTGATTTAGGAAATCAACTGAGAGCTATTCCTAGACCTGTATTGATCACATCAGTGGAGACATCACTACCTTCATTGATTATATTAGACAAAAAAAGAAAAAACTATCTTTGATCCAGGTATCTGCAACTTTGACTTTGACTTTAAAGCCATACTGAACATAACATTTGAAAACAGAGACAGATTAGGATTTTCTCTGGAAAAGATCCAAAGTAAAGCTGCTGTTGTATTTTGTTCTGGAGCCAGTTTCAGAAATGGGTCTGTTTCATGAAGCATGGTTGGTTCAGAGAGCTAAACCTGGATTAGATTTCACATTGTCCATTTTGATAAATGAACTACAATTCCTCCCATTATTTCTAAACATTACTCCTTTATATTGACCGCAGCACTAAGGACAGAAGAAAACACTGTCTAGATAATTAAAGACAATAAATACAACCAGTCCTAAATTTGAACAAAGTCAGACAGTGCTCAGATTTATTGTTTCATAAAAAAGACAAATTTCTCCAGCTGCAGGGATAAGAAAAAATTATATAAAAAAATTCATACAATTTTACTGGTTGTTCTATTCTCAGTATACAAATTTTATGTGGTGCTCAATAAATATTTCTTATTATTGTCAAATTATTCTCAAGTTCAAAAGAACACCATTTGTTTGAAATATAAATATTTTGTAGCAATGTGGGTCTTTTAATCAATTTAATGCATCCCAGCTGATTAAGATATTAGTTAGTATAGTATTAGAAATCTTTCTGACCCCAAACTTTTAAATGGTAGTAGAAATAAGATTAAGTGAAAACTAAAAAAAGTGAACAAAATAGCCATTTTGTAGCCAACAACTGAAACCAGACCCAACTGAAATTGTGTTATAACACAATTTAGTTCTACTTACATTGATCATAGCATTGGAGGTGATGCGAAAGAGGGTGGCTCTCTCATTGACAGCCTTGATTTTCTCTCCTCCCTCTAGAGGCACACGTAAGGTCTCGAGCTCACTCAGAGACCTCTGCAGCGCCGCTCCGTGCTTGGCTATCAGGTCATTGCATGTGCTCAAGTCATCCAACTTACTGGCCAGAGTCTTGAGAGTGCCCTGGATCTCACTGTGGTCTGACTGAGACGTGGGCTCCTCGTCCGCAGAGTCATCTACACAGAGAGAGACAGAATACTGATTATAAGAGTACATTTCGTTATTGGCTGACCTATTGCTTAAAGAAAAAAAAATTATCCCAAGAACACCATGTTCGCACATGGTGTTTTCCAGCTGTTCACATTAACAAGTCAAGAGACCACAGCTTCTCCTAACTTCCCTCATTAATTAATGCTGATTTTTACAGGTGGCTGAGGCACCAACGGCAGGCACCCAAACAATTACCATGGTCACTTATGCAAACAGAGCACAAACATCCAAATCAACACACACATACACTCTAGATGGAGGACTGCTTTAAGAGATAGTGACTACACACAAAATAAGAAACCTGAATATAAATGTGCTTACTAATGGGCTCAACAGGCAAGACTCATCTGTTGATAATATGTAGGGTTAGCAATATTATTTAAAGCAATTCAGGAATGTTTCACACCAAAAGTAATTTGTGTTTTTTTTTTTAATGCTGTAAAAAGAACAGGTAATGAAAATGAAAAATTTAACCCTTTAACACACAATGTATGGGAATATCGATACTGAAACTATATATGCACTGAATTGATTGGTGAAGTTGATCTGAATCAAGCAAATTTAACTGAAATATTTTATTTAATAAAAATATCTCCATAATTTGAATTGTCTTGTGTGAAAAAAATATGTAAGGCTACAAGTAGTTTGTTCCTAAAACCCCCAAAACATGCTAGAATTTGTAAACTTCTGGTTCCATTGTCCTGAATCAATGGGGTTTGTATAAATAAGTTTTCTATGACATAAAATATATCAGTTATATCCCATCCAAGATTTTTTTTTCTTATGTGTCTTGAAAAAGAGAATTGTTGCCAAGTGGATAAATGGGACTACAGAGTTTGTCAGGGGCATTAAACAGAATCACTCTGAACAGATAAACTTATCTACTCACTAGTCCACTTTCCAAACTTTCCAAATTGTAGATGTTAAATACAGATTATTGTTTCTAATCTCTAATCTCCCCACATTCCACATTCATTTCAGTAGCTGCCAGTTTAAAAAAAGAACAAGAAAAGCTTAAATAAAGTCCCTGAGCATGCCTTTACTAGTCACCAGAATCAATTGTGATGTCTAGGCTATAAACATTTGCTAGTGGAAAGGACGTGCTAAAACTAAATCATAAATAATATGGATGCCTAAATGTGTTCATTTTGCATGGTTCCGCAGCTGCCATCATTAAAGTCCATTGGCATGTGTGGACACGTTCACACACACAATGGCTTCCTTCCAATGACATAAGTGGCATAAATCTAGAGCAAATTGAGAAATCATGCACATTAGAACAAAGCTGTGACCCTAATGTTGAGTTGAGGCCATGAAAGGGTCATGCAACATAGATGCAATAAGACCACATCACACAAATACAATGAATATAGAAAACACATGTTCACAAGGAAAACACTGTCGCTCATCTCTGACAAAAGAAAAATGTATGGACATTGCAACCTCATTCACAATAGCCGAGCAGGGCAAGGATGAGATTGATTTGAATGGTGTTGTTGCTCCACAGCAGAACAGCTGTCAGCAAACTGTTCAGATTTTAATGTTCCCTCTAATTTTTTTCTTGCTGAGCAGAATTTTTTCTCTATTTGGTGGACATTTCCACCACCTGACCAAAAACATTCTTTATACTAGACCAATACAGCACACACACAAAAAATGATGTATCTTTTAACTTAAATGAGCTACTTATATTTGATTTGACACTTGATGTAAATAAATTATGCACATTTTAGGTTACCTGAGAAAACACATTTACAGTGCTGAAATTATATAAAAAGTGAAGTGACATTCAGCCAAGTATGGTGACCCATACTCAGAATTTGTGCTCTGCATTTAACCCATCCGAAATGCACACACACAGAGCAGTGAATATAATTAAAATATAATACAAAATATAACACTAGTAAAACTAATCCAACATGACAATTTCTACTTAGATAAGGGCACACCCATATGTACTTTGCCATAACAGACAAACAATTGATCTGTTTGTCTGAAGGAGGTTACAGAGGTAACAGGGCACCTTAAGGCATCTACAGGACACAGAAGATGAGCCCTACCATTGGATTAAAGTGAGATGAGGGCAGAAATTAATAGATTGATTCACAAATTTTGGTAACAAAACTTAAGGAAGAAAAGCAGGATTAGGTCGAAGAATGACCCCTGACTCCTCTGGTAACCAGCGTAAACATGACTCATTCACTGAGAAGGCATGCAGCTGTTCCTTTTAGCAAAGCATCGTTTTTTTGATCACTTCCTGACGAGAACACACAACTCCTTGTGGCACTCCGGCCCTCAGAAATGTTAACTGTTTCCAGGGTTCCAATGTCCAGACACAAGCTGAAGAAAGCCCAACCATGTGATAACGATGTCTCACAGAGTCTAGTCCTAGAATGTGGCTCTATCTCTGGAGCGGTCTGAGGTGAAGCAACCCAATGGGATCACAGATGTAGCAGCAGCTAACATCCCCATTAGTTGCAGAAGGACACTGTAAAGAATTTTTGACTCCAGTCAGAAATGGGTCAGTAAGTGATGAATGCTGTCTGTCCGAGCATGTGACAGTGATTGTGAGAGAGTCGAGAGTCATGCTGATGATTATCGACTGTACTGGAACCAAATGACTCTGTATCATTCAAAGTAAGACCTACTCTCTGAATATGTCCCAGCAAAATCCTGGTGTTCTGTAGAGCATGTTGCCATGTTGGGGCACAAAGCAACCAATCGTCTAAAAAAGTGAAGGATCCTTATGCCCTTGGGCTGCACTCATGCATCTTGCAAATACACAAGGGGCCAGAGAGAGACAGAATGGTAGAACTCTCCACACTCACAAACCAGTCTTCTTCCATCACAGAACAAAGAATGTTGACTGTTTTTGTACGAAGAGGAAGAGACTTAAGGAACCCATTTAAGCGGCGCAGATCCAGAATTGGCGGAAAACCTCCGCCCATCTTCGGACTGAAGGGAGGAACTTTTTCTATGGCTCCTCCCTTCAACAGTGAACACATTTTTAGTGACATGGCCATAGAACTGGTCGATCTTTGACAACTGTCGATAGGATTCTTGTAACATGTCAGAACAGTGTCGGAACTGCAAAGCATATTCCCTGCTCACAGTTGCCAGAAACCAGGGGTTGGACACTGACATTCTCCATTAATCTAGATGTTGCACTGAGAAACAGCTGACTGCTGGCCTGATATCTTCATGGGTTTTGGTTTCTGCCTTTAGGACCTCCGTCACTGATTGTGATGTTGTACAGAGCAAAGTCCCTGGGCCTCTTCAGCCACTCATTATCGTTGTGGTATCTGAGATAGAGAAGTATTGTTGCTGTGCATTTGTTGTTCTGCAATTGAACAGCGTGAATGAGTGGGAGCTGGTGCCATCCTAAAGAAAGGGGGTGCATGTGGGGCCTGAGTCAGCTGTCTAGTGGCTTTGGACAACTTCATTCTCTTCTCACACATTGGGGACATTGGGGCCGAAAAGATGTCCCGGCACAATTGGCTATTGGAAAGTACCTTGAAGCACAGGGTATCGCCTACACTAAAATCAAATTTATAATACGCACTTAAGTGATGAAGAAAAATAAATCTGATATATTTCTTTCCTGATGACAGAGCAGAGTGCGCACAGCTTGGGAGGGCAAATCCAAACAACTTGGTTGGCTGCACAGCGCACCACGTATACGAACAACAACCTATCACTAGTGAGAAGCGAAAAGAAGATGGGCACCAAGCTACTGCAGTTTATATCCTTTTGGCTCGATCTGTGTCATAATGTGACCTTGTTGACATTTTTTCTCGACCTGTCTAGCTGATGCTGGAAATATCCACTAGTGCTTAGTACTGCCTCTGGTGGTCAGGAGAAATGTAAATGAGTTTTGTTACCATACTGTGCTCATCATCTGCTATTTCCACTACTTAATCAAGCCACTGTTCCTTAAAGCATGATTTCACGTCATTATGTTTACGTTGGCTCCTGTGTTGAGCTATTTTGTCCACAACCATTAAAGTATTTGATTTCTTTAGCAACTGATCTGGTGCACATCATTCTCTTTCTATGAAACCTGTAAACCACATTCACCGGTTCTAACACAACAGTGTCACCCAACTCTATAGCAGTTTGCCTGAGCATTGCAATTATTTAGCATTTACTAGAATTCAATCAAATTGCTTTCCCAACTAATTTTTGTGTCTGCGTTGTTGCGGCGTAAGAAGAGTGTGCACATACACAGTTTAGAGGGAACTCTGTCAGAGACTTAACACAATAACCTTCTCATGACTCAACAATAACATGCCTAGAGTGTGTCTCTTTAGGGTATTTCTGGTAGAAAGAGGTTTAGTTACACACCAACTAAATGAGAGTCTTTTATGACCTACCAGATTAAAACAATAATTATTATGCATTAAAAAGGTCTTTCCTGCTTCTGTGTTTATTGTTGTGCTGGCGGGTGCCGTATCAGCCACTGGTCTTGAGACAGTAACTGACTGTATTAATCTAAATGGCAACAGAACGACATCTTGAGGCTCTAATACTAGCATGGGAAAAACACTCAATCAAATTGCCCATTTCTAGATTTCTCTTCTTTTCTTTCTTTCCGTTAGCCACTATCACAGACACACACACACTTGCTGATTCTGCACATACATCACATATTTGTGAGGTTTGTGACTGCTGACAGAGGAATCTGTGAGTATGTTCCTAATAGCATATTACCATACTAAGTACTTTTCGTGCAGTGTATAGGCCTATATTGTGCACAGTATGCAAATTTGATTGTGTGTGAGAGGAATATCTGGATCATGGAACTACATTTGGCAAAACGTGCAGTGTCCCATAATGCAATGCAGTGGACTTGAAACATGAAATTTATATATAATTTATATATCAATCAAAAATATGATTCTTTGTATTCAAAACGTTTATACTTTTTATAAACATATATGAATTGAAAATATCTATAAATACATATGTACATAAAATGTCCCATTAACGTTTGTTATTGTTGCATATTATTTCACATACTAATTATATTTGTTATATAACGCACAATATGCAGCACAATCGTGTTTCATTCCAAATATAAAATCTCTTTCCTTTTCTCTGTTTGGTTTAATCTGGAGCACACACACAGCCAGGAAAAAAAAAACACATAGCTTTACATTAAAAGCAGTTTTCACCCAGTTACCTTTCAGATTTATAAAGGTTTGAGGGTAATGTGCAGCTGGCATAGGGTAAATCTACTGCGTCCTGGAGATTACAGCTCATTTCCACAGCAGCTTCTCAGTCTGGGAATCCTCGACAGAAGGACATGGTGGCTTCCTATTTTATAACACTTACAGGCCTTAACCTGAATAAAAGTACTACTAAACAGTAAATGCAAGCACATACAAATCTTTCTGGCACCATCTGTCTTATTTACAATCTAAAATCATCTTAACATCAGAATATAGAATTACTATCACATGAAATGGAACTATGAAACAGAAATGGTAGTAGCATTCTGTTTCTGTAAATACCACTGCAGAAGTTTGCACTTCATATTTTCTCCAACCAACATTTTGATCATTACATTTTCCCAGAGTTCAGCTGTACACCTGAAATAGTAACATTAAACTAAGTATGATGTACGGAATATGTCAATAAGCACAACTTATCAGCCTGCAATGATTTGGTAATAAATCTAAAAAAGGAAGTGCTTCTGAATTAATAAATGTATAAGCTGGTTACATACCTCCAAATTTACTGTAATAATGTCACTGCTAGCAATACTTCATATTCACATAGAATTTAAAAACTGTTTTCAAGTTTTACTCAAGTTTTAATCAAAAGATAAAAAGATGGGATAAACTCTACTGTAAAGTTTCACTGTTATGTTGCAAACATAAGATGCCTAAAATCAGGAGAGTCTCCAAGCAAAGTTCATCCTGCAATTCATTTTTGTTTGTTTGTTGGCATTTTTGTATTTATTTCATAAGACTTCACAGTGTAAAATAGTTTACTGTTATATAATATATTTTCACTATAGAAAATGCTAGCCTCTCCAATATTTGAAAATTCTATTTTAAGTCAGTTACTTTGCCTTGTGCATGTCAAAGAAGAATTTCCTAATCACCAAACCCTTTTAGAAAGAACATCAAGTTCACAGCTTGTATGATTTGGCATTCATTACATTTATTTATATAGGCTCTATGGACACAATCTCACTAACTTTTGTCTATTTGAGTGTTAAAAGCTGCAGAAGGCAAAAGAACATCAACACCTGAACAGCCAGATCAGGTGGATGTGCTGCATATGAATATGCATATGAAAGTTTATCAGACAAATAAACTAACGTAAATCACCTTATTAAATTTAAATAACATCATATCCAAATCTATGAACTATGCCTCTCTACTGAAAATGAGCATAAAAATGACCAAAGCGAGTGTTAATTAAAACTGTTACAAGGTAATAATCAAAGACTAAGGCAATGGCATAGGTATAGGTATAATGGCATAAAGTATAATACTATGAGCCAATAACAAGTAGTAAGTGTATTTTTGGTGTATGCAAAAATGTATTCAAAATAAAAAATAATTGCAAAGTGCATAAAACTCAACCTATAATGTGAATAATTGGACAGAATAGAAACAATAGCCATGTAAGAACATTCAAAAACAGGGTTTTTGGAAATTTGGTTGCTGTAAATAAATTATAGCAGTGAAATGGATTTTTATTGATTGTGGGTAGAAGCTGACCCATAGCCATTTGGTCTGTGCCCGGCCACTCGTGTTTCTCAGTTTGTAAAGGAGAAAACAAGCAATGAATGGGATGCCTGGGGTCTTTAAATAATGACCTGGCCTTCTTAAGTCATCTATATGCATATATGTCACTGATGCTGGGTGCTCATGTCTAATGATGGACTGTGTGGTCTTCACCACCTTTTGCTGTTCCTCATTTTAAAATACAGTTTCTGTACCAGGCAAGTGATGCCGTTGTTAGGATACTCACAGTCATGCATCTGGAGAGTTTGTCAGAATCAGTGGTGACGTGCCAATCTTTGCTACATTCACTCATATTTTTCAGGGAGGCATACTGCAGTTCTTAGGTGGGTTTGTTTGTTTGATAAACTCTTGAGTGGTTGGAAAATATTGAACACTGAGTTCTGCTCATTGCATTGCTACATATATATAACTCTATTGCTTTGGATAAATCATCTGCTAAATGTATAAATGCACATTTAAATGTACTGAGAAAAACAAGTGCTGACGTGCTTTCTTCCTTGCTGCTGTTCTGCTAGCAAGACTCAGCATTCCTCAGGTGGCATCAGATCCAATAAGGATAAAGAGAGAGTGACACTAGACTGTCTCAGCCATATCAAGATCGGTAAACCTGATTAAGGACTCTGAATGATCACAGAAATTTCTACATTCAGTCATTAAACAGTTTTAATTACTGATCAGGTGCTTAATAAAACTGTACTTTTGAAATAAAATAAAAAATATATTATTATATATGAGAGCAGAATGGAAATCTTTCAGATCTTCTTATTACGTCACTCAGAATGAATGAGAATAGAGTTGATGAACTGATTCCAAAGCCTGGTATTGACTCTCATGGATTAACGGATGCAATAGATTATATAAGGCCTGGCACCACTGCTGGGGATCAACATTTTACTGCTGGAAACATTAGTTTCCCAGTAAGAGTGAGCAGTCATATAATGACAAGACAACAATTAACAAAATCACAGCTATTATCAATGTAAAATACAACGATGTCTAAACTGAGTATTAAAGGGTTAGTTCACCCAAAAATGAAAATTCTGTCATTAATTACTCACACTCATGTCATTCAAAACCCGTAAGACCTCCGTTCATCTTAGGAACACAAATTAAGATATTTTTGTTGCATTCTAACAGTTCAATAGGCAGCAAGGGTCCTTACACGATCAATAATCCATGTGACATCAGGGGTTCAACCGTAATATTACGAAGCTATGAGAATAATTTTTTCCACAAATATTATTATTTTAAGTTGTAAGTTGTAATAATATTTCACAATATTACAGTTTTTTCTGTATTTTTGATCAAATAAATGCAGGCTTGATGAACACAAGAAACTTCTTTCAAAAACATAAAAAATAGTAATGTTTCCAAACTTTTGGTCTGTACTGTATATATACACACAGCAGACTTGCCTCTGTTCCTTGACAGTTTCCTAGCATCCCTCCACCACCCTACCACCCCACTCCAAACTCCTTTATTTGATCTATTTGTAAAGCACTTTATACATACAGATTGTACTAATGCTAACTATTCCTATCTCAAACCAGGGGTACTATGGGTTCAGGCCAAAATTCTGAGCTCGGAGCCCTCAGACAGCATACCAAATAAGCTTAAACTTTACTCTGTTTATTATATGTACGTGTGAACTTGTTAATGTCTTAAGAGGGTAAATATGCATACTTTCATGTAGGCCATTGTATGAGTGGAGGAAATATATCCTTCATTTCAATGTCACTCTGACCCACAAGTCCCTCACACACACAAAATATAGAGCACAATAAATCTGTTAATGATGCAATAAGACCAGAAATGTCCAAAGAGTGAGAGAAATAAAGTGAAGTGACATTCAGCCAAGTATGGTGACCCATACTCAGAATTTGTGCTCTGCATTTAACCCATCTGAAATGCACACACACAGAGCAGTGAACACACACACACACTGTGAGCACACACCCGGAGCAGTGGGCAGCCATTTATGCTGCGGCGCCCGGGGAGCAGTTGGGGGTTCGATGCCTTGCTCAAGGGCACCTAAGTCGTGGTATTGAAGGTGGAGAGAGAGGTGTTCATGCACTACCCCCACCCACAATTCCGTCCGGCCCGAGACTAGAACTCACAACCCTTCGATTGGGAGTCCAACCCTCTAACCATTAGGCCACGACTTCCCTAAATGTACAATTCTATACATTTTCACCACTAAAACCAGGAAATATGGCTCTGATACTGTTTTTTTTTCATATCACACTCATGTCACACTTCCTCATTGAACAAAAAAAACTGCTAAACTGTCAATTTAAAGTGAAGGTTCACTAAAGTTCAATAGTACAAATTTTTGTCTTTTGCTGAAGACAAAATAATACTTTGGCCAAGAGAGCTCAATGTGCTGCAAATTAGTAAACATCAGTTTGGCAACACGCTGCAAATACTAACAACACAACCAAATACAGAAACACACTGCAAGTTCTCAAAACGCAGCCAAATACTAAAACACACTGCTTGTTCTCAAAACGCAACCAAATACAGAAACACACTGCAAGTTCTCAAAACGCAACCAAACACAGAAACACACTGCAAGTTCTGAAAACGCAACCAAATACAGAAACACACTGCAAGTTCTCAAAACGCAGCCAAATACTAAAACACACTGCTTGTTCTCAAAACGCAACCAAATACAGAAACACACTGCAAGTTCTGAAAACGCAACCAAATACTAAAACACACTGCAAGTTCTGAAAACGCAACCAAATACAGAAACACACTGCAAGTTCTCAAAACGCAACCAAATACTGAAACACACTGCTTGTTCTCAAAACACAACCAAATACAGAAACACACTGCAAGTTCTCAAAACGCAACCAAATACTGAAACACACTGCAAGTTCTCAAAACGCAACCAAATACTGAAACACACTGCAAGTTCTCAAAACACAACCAAATACCGAAACACACTGCAAGTTCTGAAAACGCAACCAAATACAGAAACACACTGCAAGTTCTCAAAACGCAACCAAATACCGAAACACACTGCAAGTTCTCAAAACGCAACCAAAAACTGAACACACTGCAAGTTCTCAAAACACAACCAAATACAGAAACACACTGCAAGTTCTCAAAATGCAACCAAATACCGAAACACACTGCAAGTTCTCAAAACGCAACCAAATACTGAAACACACTGCTTGTTCTCAAAACGCAACCAAATACCGAAACACACTGCAAGTTCTCAAAACGCAGCCAAATACTGAAACACACTGCAAGTTCTCAAAATGCATCCAAATACTGAAACACACTGCTTGTTCTCAAAACACAACCAAATACTAAAACACACTGCAAGTTCTCAAAACGCAACCAAATACCGAAACACACTGCAAGTTCTCAAAACGCAACCAAATACTGAAACACACTGCTTGTTTTCAAAACGCAACCAAATACCGAAACACACTGCAAGTTCTCAAAACGCAGCCAAATACTGAAACACACTGCAAGTTCTCAAAATGCAACCAAATACTGAAACACACTGCTTGTTCTCAAAACACAACCAAATACAGAAACACACTGCAAGTTCTCAAAATACAACCAAATACAGAAACACACTGCAAGTTCTCAAAACGCAACCAAATACCGAAACACACTGCAAGTTCTCAAAACGCAACCAAATACCGAAACACACTGCAAGTTCTCAAAACGCAACCAAATACTGAAACACACTGCTTGTTTTGAAAACGCAACCAAATACCGAAACACACTGCAAGTTCTCAAAACGCAGCCAAATACTGAAACACACTGCAAGTTCTCAAAATGCAACCAAATACTGAAACACACTGCTTGTTCTCAAAACACAACCAAATACAGAAACACACTGCAAGTTCTCAAAATACAACCAAATACAGAAACACACTGCAAGTTCTCAAAACGCAACCAAATACAGAAACACACTGCAAGTTCTCAAAACGCAGCCAAATACTAAAACACACTGCTTGTTCTCAAAACGCAGCCAAATACTGAAACACACTGCAAGTTCTCAAAACGCAACCAAATACTAAAACACACTGCTTGTTCTCAAAACACAACCAAATACAGAAACACACTGCAAGTTCTCAAAACGCAACCAAATACTGAAACACACTGCAAGTTCTCAAAATGCAACCAAATACAGAAACACACTGCAAGTTCTCAAAACGCAACCAAATACTGAAACACACTGCTTGTTCTCAAAACGCAACCAAATACAGAAACACACTGCAAGTTCTGAAAACGCAACCAAATACTAAAACACACTGCAAGTTCTCAAAACGCAACCAAATACTGAAACACACTGCAAGTTCTCAAAACACAACCAAATACTAAAACACACTGCAAGTTCTCAAAACGCAACCAAATACTGAAACACACTGCAAGTTCTCAAAACGCAACCAAATACTGAAACACACTGCAAGTTCTCAAAACGCAACCAAATACTAAAACACACTGCAAGTTCTCAAAACGCAACCAAATACTGAAACACACTGCTTGTTCTCAAAACACAACCAAATACAGAAACACACTGCAAGTTCTCGAAACGCAACCAAATACAGAAACACACTGCAAGTTCTCAAAACACAACCAAATACTGAAACACACTGCAAGTTCTCAAAACGCAACCAAATACAGAAACACACTGCAAGTTCTCAAAACACAACCAAATACGGAAATGCGCTGCAAATTCTCAAAACACAACCAAATACAGAAACGCACTGCAAATACAGATACAGGCTGCAAATACACAAAACATATGAGGCATGACAGCATCTTTTTTTTTTAAACGTGCAAGTCTCTTCTATCAATGTTAACTTTATTTCAAAAACTCCCAGCAAATTCACAAAGACAATTTGCCGTGTTGGCCCACAAGTTAACTTCATGACTGAATAGCTGTCCTGTACTAAAGAAGTCACAATACTGACAGCAACATTTAAATCCATGCACAAATTCAATTCAGAGAGTGATTCAGAGAAAGAGAGAAAGTCAAGCTCCACAGCAAAGTCAAGAACAAGGGCGATATAGTTTGCTTGGACATGTCAATCAACCTCTGGACATGAAAATGAAGCTGGCAGAGGAAGAACTGACCCCACACTTCCTTGCAAAAATCTAAAATCACAGACACTGATTAAAGCAGAACATAGAGTTTTATGAGTCATACCATACCTCTGAGGCAGGTGAGGTTCAGGAGATGACAGAACAAAGAGGAGCGAGTCGGGGCCCGTACGAGAGCAAGAGGAGCAGGAGCATGAGATACAGACGAGCAAGTGTCATCTATTCCTCCAGCCGGAGCGCACTGACCATGGCCGAAGCGGCTCAGGCAGCCCGAGCTGCAAGAGGAGCGCACCATTCCCGGCTCCCAGCATGCTCCACTCTTCATTCCACCACACCACAGGCCTGCTGCTCCTCTTTCCCTCCTCTCCACTCCACTCCACTCCTCACAAGCTCGCATACACTTACGAAACCAGCCACTGCACAGGAAGTATGCCGGACCCATATATCAGCTGGCTGAGTGCAGGGGGAAGCAGTCACACTGCTGAGTCTTCTTATCCGGCATCGGACGCACCCTCACCATCATGTTGCAAAAGAGCAAACCCTTCTCTCTAGAGCCAGCACAATTATAGACCTTAATGGCCTTGATGTCACATCCTTGCTATCCCGCCTCACCTCACCTCATGTACGCACACACTCCAATAGTGCAGCATATTGGCATTCCTCTCCTTGTGCACAGCTTAATACAGTGTAGAGTAGGACAGAACGAGGGGAAGGAGGGAGGGATACAGTAGTCTGCAGAATAGACCACTGAACACACCTTCTGTCCTTGCTTTCACACAAACACAGACTCACACACACCTCTTGAAATGGCTATCCTGAGTTTAGTGAAGAGAATTAGATGACTTAAGGATTGATTTTTAGTAAAAAAATAATGTCAGCCTTTTCTTTTCTTCTTTTTTTTTTTTGTAACATAAACATCACATTAGACTAGCTCTTGGAAACCTAGTTTATTTTATTTTGCTACCTAGTTAATTTATTTTGCTACTTTTTAAATTAATTAGTTGTTTACATTTTAGCATTTTCAAACTCTATACAAATATGATAATTAAATTCTTAAAACTATAATAACATAAACAAAGACTGAAAAAATCCTAGTGTTCATAGTGTAAGAATATAGAGTAAATAATATATGCAATTTTGACACAAATGATGACTAACCTTATGATATGAAGTCATTTCCACCAGATCAGACAATTTTATTTCCAATAAATGCTGTTTTTTTTACTTCTATTCATCAGATGCTATTCGATCATTATTTGATAAATTAATTAACAGAGTAAATTATAATATCCCCCACTTTTTTCACCACTGTTTTGGCTCTCTTTGACCTTATCTTTGATTACTATTTTGACTGTTTAGAATTTGTTTTTAAGTAGTACTAATGCCCAGATGGAAATTTAAATCTATTCCAAAAAGTATTGTCTGGATCTCTGATTGGAAGGAAATATAGAGACTGCATTCTTTCTGCACTCAGAAACACACACACTCAGTCCAGAAAACACTCTGTTCAGATCCAGCAGTGCTCTGTGTCCGCTGCAATGCTCTGAATGTTTAAAACAGGGCAAGGTCACTGATGTGCTGTAACAACCACACACCATTAGAATCACCTGACACTACGCAATACACCATTACTTCTGCTGCACCACAAGGTCATCTTCAGAAATGTGTGTGGGAAAACACATAGAATCACATGCAACACGTCACGCTAGATACATACTAACACACACACACAATAACCTAAACCTAGGTAATTATAATTTAAAAACTGTCACTTGTGAAAGTATTTGCGCCTGCCCTTTTTTTTTTTTTTTGACATTTTTATATACAGGGCATCAGGAGTGTTTACACACAGATTACCTGCTAGCAGAACACAACAGTGGTGAGAGAACATGTCTCAGATCCCGCCAGCACTATTGTCACACCTCTTTAGGTGACAGAGTCGTCTCTCCTCTGAGTTCCTCTTACCCTTTGGCCCTGGAGACCCTGGCAGTAACCCAGCTGGCTGTTAATGGAGCACCACTGACCTCGCTAGTACACGTAGAGCCAAATGATCCAGAATACATTAGAATGCATTACTGGTACAATAACACTCGGACGCCTCTGATGTGCTGGATTATTATGATAATCATTAAACCAAATGACAGAAAACAGTGCGAGTCTAAATATACGAAGACTGAGTGATGTTTATGAGTTACAATGGTCCAGAGACGATAATCAGATGCAGATGATATCTTACCTAAAAGAGCCACGAGACAGCAATCCAATTACTGAAGCCCAGATCAGACTCGACTGATTATTTACAACCACTTTAAATAGAAATAAACATGTTGCTCTCTCTCTCACACACACACACACACACACACACACACACACACACCTGAGGTATTGCTGCTTTTAGTCCATGTTTGGAGGCTATCTATTTGCTAATGAATTTCTAACAAAATATACTTTTAAACATTTAAAAATAAAAATCATGTAATCATTTACTTACCTTCATGTTGTTCCAAGTCTATGACTTATTTTCTTTCGGTGAACACAAAAAGGTGATTTATATATGATATATAAATGAAATGGAAATGGGTCTGTGAATCTTGTATAATATAAATGTATAAAAAAATTATAATAGTAGTCCATTGCAAGTTGTGCATCATATTCCATGTCTTCTCAAGTCATATGGTAGATTTGTGTGAGGAACAGACCGAAACTGAATTTTTTATTCACCACCATCTAAAATGGACTACAAAAGTTGCATCACTCCAGTTTTGTTATTATTAACTAAAATGATTAAAAAACATTTTCTGTAATTGAAATAAAGCTGAAATAAAATATAAATATTAGATGAAAAAAATGAAAGGTTGCCTTAGCAACAAACTGAAAATAACCAGGTTTTAATTTCTATAAGGTTTGAACATCAGTGATGAAGTTCTAAAATTACTGAAACTAAAACTGAGATAAAAAGAAGCTAAATAAAAAATAAATAAATGACAAAAACACATAACCAAATCACTCAAATTTAAATGAAAACTGACAAATGTAAAAAAAAAAATGATTGCAAAATATTAATAATTACTTTAAAAGTATAAAAATAACAGAAATAAAACACCATCAAATGGTATCAACACCATTTGATATCTTTAACCACCAGCAAAAGCCATTGATTCTCACGTCTTCTGATCAAATGTCATTAACATTAATGATTTTCAACAAATTTTACTTGGTTCATCACATATCATAAACAAGACATAGAAACCATTTTGCTATCATTTTGATATCGTCGTAATCATTCATTGTCATCTTCTCTGACAAAAGAGCCATACTTTAAACAAAACCACTAGGGGAAAAAAGAGATTTAATTTATTCAGAAATGCTGCTGGTTTAGATCTGACGTACAGACAGCTATTCAAGCCGCTGTCTGCAGCGTGAGACAGAACCACAGGTGCACATGTATGAGCATAGCTGGATCCTGCTGTAATCAAGAGTGGATGTGGCCCACCGCAGAGACACAATTTCATATCGTAGCCCTTTCCTTCTGCAAACATTTAATATGCCATATGCTCTGCTCCTCTCTCTGTTCTTCCACATATTCCACCCACCGCTAATGTCCACATCCAAACGCAGTGTTTTCATAAAGAAAGGGTGAGATTTCACTGTTCACACTTGTTTACTAGGCACAACAGATCAGCTGAATTGAGTATTTTGCTGTTTGGGTTGAGCTCGGTCTAGTGGGAAGAGGTGGCTAGACAACAGAGCCATACTTGTGGGCCGTGATGTTACAGATCTATCCACCTCTCCGCCTGAGTGTTTCCTACACATACAGACTCTCTCCCAGCAGCTTCATCTCCATCTCTGTCTCTCACTTTCCCCCTCTGCACCTGCTACAGTATATTTCACACCGGGGAGTATTCAAGAGAGAAATCGCTTCTATACATAGAGCTAAATAGTTGGCGTGAGACGCCCCAGTTTCAGTGCATTGTACGTCTGTGTAAATGTGAGCGAAACAGAGTGGGCAGGGATTTTTGGGAAATTCTTGATGTCTAGACTGGACTGTTCTAGATGTAGGAGGTCTAGTGCTTTCAGGGTAGTCTGAAAAGGGCAAAGGCTACGATATGAAGAGATGATAGATCACAGAGGACATCTGTGCCACCTGCTCAACCATGTGTCAAGAGCAGAGGAAAAAATAAGCACTAACTTAATAGCAAGGGAGTGGAACGGATTAAAAAGCTCTGCAGTGAAACAATGTCACGGACCATACAATAAAGCAATGCATGGATAAGATTGATACAGATTTGAGAGACATCAGGGAACATAAGAGAAGGCAACATGCTAGTGTTTCCTAAAGTTTACCATTTAAAATAGATGGTTTGTATTTTAATATATATTAAAATATTGTTTATTTATGTGATGGCAAATCTGAATTTTCACCAGTCATTACTCCAGTCTTCAATGTCACGTGATCCTCCAGAAAATCATTCTTATTTGCGGATTTGCTATTCAAGAAACATTTTTAAAACAGCATCTGTTTGTCAGTAGATAACAGTGACAATTTGGCTAACATTTTATATTGTGATTTTAAAGATAAAGGGCTCTGAGATTAAGAAGTTGAGTGGGCAATCATGCTGAATATTGCTGCCCTGTCTCTTCTATGGCCAGAGAGAAGAATAATACTTTTATGTTTTTATGACCTTTAATGTTTTTAATGACTAGTAAGGGGCAGAAGTCATAATGTAAAAATTCTCAAACTGCTTACTGTAGCCATTTCTTTAGCAAATTTGAAGAGGGACTGTCAAGATTTTAAAGGTGCTGACAGGAAAGATAATCACAGATCTTGAGAGGCTATGATGAAAGCAGTTTTTAGATTATTTATTTACTATAATATTTATTCACATTTTGAATTTTGAATGAGCCTTTATTTTTACATTTTATAGTTTCCATTTTTATTTTCATTTTCGTTTATATATATATATATATATATATATATATATATATATATATATATATATATATATATATATATATATATATATATATATATATATATAATTGTTAACAATAACAACACTGGATGAAAAGACAAAGGGAATAAAACAGTTATAAAACACCAATCACAAAAGCCATTGAAAGCGAGAGAAAGCAGAAAAAATAAGATGAGAGGAGGACAATGAGAGACAGAGTGACAAAGGCAAGAGAAATAAAGAAATAAAAGCAAGAAGTCCACAAAAGAAAGTGTGGTAATCCCATCTGAGACTGTAGTCTGGGAGGGAATGACTGGACAGCTGGACAGATAGACAGCTCGAGGATTCACATCATACACTGTAACATCACCAAAGCATGTCTCTTCATCCATTTCCCTTCTTTCTTCTCCTTTCTTATAATCAATTACAACTGTTGTAGAAACCAGGCTGAGTGTGTTTCCAAGCATACAGAGTCTCTGAACTGTACAGTGAGTCTCCCTGAGGGGTTACACACACACACACACACACACACAAAGACGCACACACGAAGCAAAAGGCAAAGACTAATAAACAACCACAATGCAGATCAAATCATGTACTTGAAAAAAATGGAGATTAGAGCCCACATACATGTTTCCAGTTTCTTTCTTATACACACACAAACAAACAAACCACTTTCGAATCACAATGTAATGCCCAACGGACAGAAATTTAAAAAGAAAGGAACGTAGGATAGAGGGAGGAGAGATGGATGGAGGTATGAGGAAAAGAGAGATACACCATCTGTCAGTGTGAGTAAATCAGGTCAGGCTGGAGTGTGTGAGATTATAAAACACACACACAGACATGGCACAGCGGTGAGACATGCACCACACAAATAACAAACACACACACACACACACCTGTCCATTTACAAACAATGTCCATAGAAACGAAACTTGCCTTTAACAACTCAAAGTCTACTGAACCATAGCAGAAAAATTCTTCACATATCTTAGAAGGCATTTAATTAAATATATCAGATATATCAGATATATCCAACATACATTGGGTATGACAAACTATCTAGGAAAAACCGACTAATGTAATTCACAACACAATCCTGAGCTTCTATCAGCTGGACCGGACACATGCTATGATATTACTTACACACAGGAGAGAGCCCTCCTCCTCCTTCTCCTCTCTGCTGGCATAGCGATTCACTCCTCAGTTAAGAAACCAGCCAGAGCCAAACGAAAGAACGAGAGAGAGAGAGAGAGAGAGTAAGGGAGCGTGACTATGAGCTCACCCTCATAAAAAAAGAAGTGGTCACTTGTGTCGGTTCTCTGCTCGGGGTCTATACTCAGAGAAAATGAATGAGCTTACAGAGAAAGAGGAGAGGTAGAATGACTGGGAGGGGGAGAGATGGCAGCCAGTAAGATAGGTGGGAAAATAAGAGCAAGGAAAGAAAGAGAGAGAGAGAGAACACCAGGGAACTGTCGCCAATTAATCGCTGACACTTTGCTCAAAGAACAGACTTCAGCACCATGGACAGAGGAATGGAGAGCGATAATGAGAATGTGAGAAATTAATATGAAGGTCTAAATGAGAATGTGCTGTCCAGATGTTGGGGGCGTGGCGTGTTGCTGTGGGTTTGAAATGATGACAGGGATGTGATGCACTCCTTTCTTGCCTTGTGATGTGCCCGCTGAGGAATGCTGGGTAATAAGTGTACATACCAGAACTGATCATTCAGCTCCACTCACCCTGAAGTGTGACAGATAGGAAGCTGAAAAACCATATCCATGTCTATAAACCTTCATTAGACTCTAAATAAGCTCAATGTTACGCTGTTAAACAGCTCATACTGAAAATAGAAGGAGAGCACAAGGAAGAAATGAAAATGGAGGATGTCTGAAAACAGAAGTGAATTAAAGGTCAATGAGCATTTTGTCCCAAAAGTGATTTGAGAACTAACCAATGTAAGCAGTTTGCCCTTACAAATCCAAAGAAAGTGCACCCAGATTATTAGTTGAAAAATAACCCTTCAACCTTAATTTTCCCACATTTTCTGATCTTGAAAAACTCACCACAAAGCCAGGGTGTTGCTATGTGGTTGCTAAAGTGGTCAGTGGTTTACAAACCTGATGTAGATCACTCTCATTTCAGCACTGCACTCATAATCTTCCGTCTTCCGGTTTCAATTTTAACAGTGTGAAGGTAAAGTCATATGAATTTGGGAATGTGCTGATCGTTTTAAAATCTTATTGGTGCTATATGGTGTTATAGGTGGTTAACAGTATATTGTCATGCAGTAACAAATTGTTTTGGGTGGTTGTTACTGGCCCAAGTAAAAAACAAAAAAAATAAAAATAAAAAACACTTGAATAACTGCTAGTTGGTCAGACTAGTTCTTAAGACACAGTCTTAACATAGTGACTACCAGCCCTTGGTATCTAGATAGGACTATGGTTTACAAAAAGAAAAAAAAAATGGGCATCATTATTTATATCCATAGCAGGGTGGAGGAGCTATGTGCATGAGAAACCCGCTATGTGAGCAATAATAATAGGTATGCTTGCCCACTAAAGACCCATTAACTTAAATATCTAATATAGGGGTGGGCAATTCCAGTCCTAGAGGATTTTTCAAGAGTGTTTGATGAAGGACAAAGCTAAACTCTAATAGCTATTGTGGTCAAACTCTTGTGGTCGGGTATGACCTGCCACCTGCTGGCTTTTTCATGATACTACACTATATACGAAATGTTTACATGAAGCAGGTGACAAACAGGTTTAGTGTGTGATGATTTATTATTCTGGCATATGCTTATATCTGAAGAAACGTACAAAGCCTTCAATCTATACATTTGTCATATGTGTTCCCTCCCTTGGGATTAAATCCCATGACCTTGGCATTGGCGAATTAGTATTTCAGTCTATGCAGGATCGCATCACCATGACTCCCCCTCCCACCACCCTGACAACCAGACACTGGATCAGCCGCTGTCAGAGTGACTCAGACTATGTGTGAAAACAAACAGAGTGAGCTGGGTCTGCTGGGACTCTAAGGCAGAGAGAGAGAGAGAGAGAGAGAGAGAGAGTGACAGACAGGTGGGGAATGCAGATAAAAATACTGGTGCAAAAATAGATACTGTTCTGAGTGGGGCTTTTAGAGCTCATGGTGTTGATCTAAAAGCTTGATATCAATTATGTGAGTCTGAACCACTTCTCTGTGTCTCTCACTTCCTTCAGGAGATCACTATCTGACATCATCATATACCAGCACAGCTCAGGCTGACAAAGGCAACCACATTTTCCACTGAAAATCTTGTCTAGACCAAATCACACTTGAGACCCTTTGGTTCCTGTTTAGTAGTATCTAACTGAATCTTAATCTTAATTTTCACATGAGCAGTTTAGAAGGTTATCAATATGTGTGATATAATATAATAAATACAAAAACATGTGTCAACATTGATTAACATTGACAATTCAACATTGATTAAAATAAGAAATATTTCTTAAGTGCCAAATCAGCATACAATAATGATTTCTGAAGGATCATGTGACACAGAAGATTAAAGTAATGACTGCTGAAAATTCAGCTTTGCCATTACTGTTGAAAATTACATTTTATTCCTCTATTATAAATATATTACAATAAAAATGGTTCCTTTAAATTGTAATATTATTTAGCAATTTTTACTGTTTTTATTTAAGTTCTTAATAAATAAATGACAGACCCCAAACTTCTGAATGGTAGAATAACTACTTTAGTTTTCTAATGTATTATGGAATTATGTTAGCTGTATGATCTATTATAAGGATCAATTAATTGTGAGGGCTGCCATCATACTTCTCAATGTAAATTCATTTCATTAGCTGGTGAAAGCTTGGGAGGTTTCAGAGTGATTTTACTGGACGTTAATATTTAATGTTCTGAACATGATTCGTTACTGGCCATTTATGCTAATATATGAAAAAGAGATAATGGAAATGAATCATTCCAGTTTAAGAGAGTTCAGGTGGACTGTCCACAAACACACACACAACATCAGCGTTCTGTCAGCCATTCAACTCCACAGAGGAATAAATCTGTCATTTATATGGACACACACAACCACTCGCATAGAGAGAACACAGAATGCAACAGCTCCACAAAAATAGAAAGCTTGGGTTTGTTTGAGTGTGAGAGGAAAGAGTGGGCAGCATCTGGAATGGAATGAAGAGAGGGGGCTGGAGCACGGCCAGGGTTTCACATGCACAAGAGTCTGACATACAAGAGACATGAGAGAGAGAAATAAAAAAGAGCTCTGTAGTCATGTGAGTGCTGGCTAGGTTCTCATGAGAACTGAAATCACGTGCCAAAATGAGCACAGCCGCCCCCTTGTGGTGAACCTATTAACAGCAGAAACTTTCTTTTACCCCGTTTTATCCTACTTATAGGATGATGAATACAAATGTTAGCTATATATCTTTGTGTAAAAAAAAAAAATCTTAGGAATCTGAAAAACAAAATAAAACATTTTAAAACATAAAATATGTATTATAAAATATTTATATCTTTTTTAACTGTCACTTATCAATTTATAAACATGCTAAGTACAATGGCATGTACAACACACAAACAACTGAATAACTGAACAAAAAGTTAATAAATTCAACACTCATTCATGTTCATAAAATACAGCAAAACATTCTTTCAGTGTCTAAGTACATGCATGATTAACGTCTGGTGGTATGAGTACATAAAACACAAGTTTTACCCAAAAGCAGAAGCCATCTGCTTCAGGAGCTCACAGAGCAATGACAGCTGTGTGTGTGTGTGTGTGTGTGTGTGTGTGTGTGTGTGTGTGTCACAGGAGATGAGCGCCTCGGCTCTCAAATATAGGACAGTACTGTAACATGGTGAACGTGCTGACCCACTCTGACCCCCCGAGTACTGCCAAAGAACTAACAGACAGCACACTGAGTGATTCATATAGCTTTCGATGACAACATTTAGAGCTTAGACTTAAGAGTTGAATTAAAGTATTAGGGAGCCCTGGAACAAGACTGATTATTTTCTTTGCAGATTTTTAATTAAAAGGAAGTGACCATGTATCTTTAAACACTTGCAGCAACAGCTTTACTGAATTAATGACCAATTTCAGTTTGAAAGTAGTAAATAGCTGGAGTCTTGCAGTCCATGTAAACAAGTCCTCTAGAGGCCAGAACTGGAATCCCAAAATTTGAATAGCACTTTTACATAAACATAAGCAATAAAATCTTGCTACTTGCAGTCCTGAAACCCAGAGGTACCGTCTCATCAAGCCTGTTTCAGCATTCAGTTAATGAGAAGCATGAATAGATCTACAAGTACAAATTTGATCTACTGACTGTGCCAACAGGCAGAAGAAAAACAAATCTTATTGCTGAGCCCTGCATTTTCCTGCAAACTCTGAACCACACACCAACCCTGCAAACAAGAAACCCAGTCACCTTACCAGACTGATAACTATGGGGCCTTTGTCTAAAAGCACAGACATTTTCCATTCAAAACCTTGTTGTCAGTTCTAAGCAGAGAGAAAACACAGATCCAAATGAACATTTCTGTAGCATTTCAGTTACAAAGTAACACTTTCATGAGTGTCATGAGTGTTAGATGAGTGTCCTCATTTGCAACAAAAGGAACTTTAAAATGACCTATTGTTGCCAGAAAACTTCACATAAGTCTTTATTGAAGCGGACTGACGTGATATGTTAATTGCAGATGAATCAGTGTGCCAATTAATTTCATGAACAATACATTTAAAAGTCCAAAATAAAGTTTTGTCAAATCAGTGTTGCAATGATCCATTTCAGCTTAAAAGCGCAAACTCAAAAAATAAAAATAAAATAAATCTATGTTCATCGGTCTTCCCGCTCTTACCGGACTGATTGTTCATCATTCGGATAGCTTTGGCCTTGGCCAGCTCCAGTGCTGTGACCCATCTCTGCCTCTCCACCTCTGTGCTGGCTTTCAGATGGTAAGTGCGCCCCCCACTGCTCAGGACAATATTGCAGGCGTCTTCGGTGTCGATGTGTGCTGTGGCCAGGTTGATGGTGCCGCGGCACGTATGGGCCATCTCTGCCTGCGTCCTGTCAAGAGTGATGAAGATAGAAGGAGCAACCAAAACATTGAGACCAGGAAATGAGTGGGAGGAGTTAGTACATGATAATAAAAAGACATGCAAGAGAAAGAAAACAAAAATCACAGAAAGACAGACACAGGGAACAATGAGAAGAAGAGAGAGAAAGATAAGGTGATTATTAATTTTGTTAAATCACTAATTCAAATGTTCAGTTTGTCAAACCTTGACGAAAGATACCACAATGGTTAACTTTTCAGTATGACATAAGTATATACACATGATATAAGATAGCTGTACGTCTTATCTAGAGAGAATGATGTGTGAGAGAAGGAAACACTGAGCACCTGTGAGCGTTACATTACTACACACAGATGCATACTGAGTGGGCAGAGAATGGAGGTTAACATGGCTACTGTGTGTCAGCTGGCCAAAACAACAAAACTCAAACAAATCAGCCAGTGTCACAGCCAGAGAGAGAGAGAACAGAGCATGATGTAGATCCTGACAGAGAGTTGTAGAAGAGGCCTTACAGTACCCACTATCAAACAGCCAAGAAACTACTGAAGGAACTTCTGCCTATCCTTATGGAAACATGACATTTCTCAAATAAACAAAAGAGAAATATGCAGAACAATGAATGCAAAACTAGCTGTGTTTAATTATCTCTACAAGAACCATTTTCTACAACACCCCTGAACTCATAAAGGCTTCATAAGGATCTTGTTTACTGACAAACTGATGGATCACTGGAGAAGATCAATCAGCCTACAGCATGCCATTATAAGATTGTCAGCACAGAACAAAATGTCATTCTTGTTTTTAATTCAATGAACTAGAGTAAAAAGGTAGTTGACAAATAAGATTCAGTCCATTTAAACTGAAAAAAAAATTTAAAGTACAAATATTCCTCTCTATAATAATGTCTTGATTAAAATGATCGCTTAAATACTGCATGTTTAATAATGAATTCATATTAATATAAAACAAAATTAGAAATCACATCAAAAACCTAGAGAAGAGATTGTAGAAGTATATAAACAGAGAAAGAATGATAGAATGATAGTCAAAATTATGCATAGAACGATAAATATAATAAATAAATAGAGCAATAGTTAGAGCGACAGACAGACAGAGAGACAGATAGTAGGATAGCAGAGTCTGTAGCTCTAATGATAACAAGTCTTGTGCAGGGGCCTAACAAAAGCCTCAATCCTCACAAAACACAGCCCAAGAAAAACAGGGATAAGGAATAAAGACAGATTCCTCACTCAGCTGCTTATGAAACACTGATTCAAACTCTGTCATGCCAATGAGGTCTTGCTGACTCAACAAGAAAAAAGGAAAAAGAGTTTCAATGAAAATGTTAAAGTGATGGAAATGGGACAGTAAAAGGCATGAAGTGGCAGAGAGAAGCCAGAAAGTTGGGACACACAGAGAGCCAGAACCTTGTTTCTGTGCGTTTCTGCTATGGTTACCCAGTATATGTTGCACATTTCTAATGAAATGTCAAAGCTCTGACCTCTCAGAGAATCAGTGAGAAGCATTCCACTCATTCAGAGCCGGTCAGACATCTCTGACACAGATACACTGTGTTTATGGGAATTAAATGGTCTGTATTTAAAGAGCAACACAGATGGGAAATCAAAAAATACCTGTATTACAGTGTATGATGTAGCTGTCCATCAGTGTAAACAATGTGCAAAGTAATTAAACCAAAAAGTACAAGATTTATAAAGTTATTGGCTTCTAAAGTAAGGAGCCGACTCTTAATCGCTGAAACGAGTCGTTATAGATTTCAAATCTTTTGCCCATCTCTATGTACGTCACTAGGAATACTTTGCATAATAATCTCAGCCTACCGTCTTGGGAGAAACGGATCTCTGACCTAAACCCCCCCCCCCCACACACACAGACGCTCTGGTTGGTGTGAAAGCATCATGTCGAGGAGACAGTGTGTTTTTAATTGTAAAGGCAAGTTTGTTTTATTTTCACTGCCAAAGAATGAAGATCAGAAGAACCAATGGCTAAAATTCATTTTTACCACAATACCAGAGCAGTACAACAAATCCCTTTTGTTGTGTTCACAACATTTCACTGATGACTGCTTTTCTAATCTCGGTGAGTACAAGGTGGGATTTTCAAAGTGTGTTTGTTTTCTCCCGAGCGTCTTATCAGTATGTGTGCTGTCTGCAGCCTGTCTGCGTTGATCGTCATGTACAAACACGTCATTCAAATGAAGTGTAACTCCGTGAATACTCAACGAAGAGACATGAGAGAGATATCTATAGAAAGCTTGAAATGTCTACTTTAAAACTAAACAAGTGCTGCCGAAAACAGATATTCTGTGATAAAGTAATCCATATGAAAACAACGCGATGTCTGTTTTTCATGTCTCCCTTCATTATATCTAATGTGACCACGCCCCCGCGCTGAACGCACTATTCAGATTCAAACTGAAGCGCGCAGCTTGAATACACCCACACAGAAGAAAAGCAGCGAGACTGTTCAAGTGTTTTATTTTACTGTTTGCTTCGCGATGAGATTCTTTGATGTGAAATGTGTGTGTGTGTGTGTGTTATATGGTGGAATGCTAGAAATCAATAAAATGTTAAAAATACAATCATTTCTTTCTTTCTGAACTTTTCTCATGAGCTGCACGCAAAAGAAAACATACAGCACAACCATGTTCGTCTATTTCACAAATTATTCATATAAGGTCATTATTTATAGTGAATCAAAAACATGACCAGTATTTCTCAAACCAGTTAAGCGCAAATTCACCCAGACGATTCTAAAGATTTCATTGCATTGGTATTGTCAAGCAAATATGCAATTAGCCTACACAATGCTGAAACAAATACCAACCTTTAACCTGTACCTTAACCTTAGTGTTTGGTAGCACATCCTCATAGATGGCATTACTGTTGTGACACATGAGATCTATCTTTCTGTACTTTGAACTGAATCTATTAAGTTTGAACTTTTCTTAGTTTGTGTGAGTTGAACAATGAAATTGGCTGTGGGATGGGATTTGTGCTTAAGTGGTTTGGAAAGAAACGAAAAATCGCATACAGTACATACCAGTGCAAACCAGTTCAAGAGCAAATTACTGAGTGGCAAAGGAAAACTCAAAAACACTCACAAGTTACAAGTTTAAATAAGTCTTTCACTGAATGAGTCTGACTGAATCAGTCTAGAGTGGTTACTGAGGTAACATCTGACTAGTGTTGAGGGTAATGCATTATGTAATGCATTAAGTAATGCAAGTTATTTGTGAAATGGTCTTTATAGCTACTAAAAATATAACTTTAGGGTTTTATGTTATTAAAATACTTAAGCAACCCCAGCTCAGGTGAAAAAAACGAATGCAAAACTAACATCATAAATTGCTTTCAATAAAAAGTAACGAAGTAATGCAATTAGTTACTTTTAAATGGGAGTAACACAATATTGTAATGCAATACTTTTAAAATTTACTTTCCCCAAAACTGCATATGACCCATTTAAACATGAGTCATCACGCCAGTGACGTCAATCTTAAAATAAAGCAAGTTTTGTGTGCTTAAAGCTTGTGAAATTTAAATCTGTATGACTACCAACTGGTTGTTCATATGAATGCAAAAACACAGTTGCTGTGTTTTGTGTTATATTATTGTCTGCCAAGTGCAAGTTTAAAAACCACAATTATACATCTTCTTTTAAAAAATGAATGCAGTATATTTTAGGGCAGTTCATGGTAATACCAATTTGATTCTAAGAACATTTCTGTCAATGTTTGCAACTAGCAAGTTGTTTCCATGTAGAATAATCATTTTAGTAAAGCAGCCTACTTTGAAACTGAAAAATCTGTGTGAGAAAGGGGATTTAAAACATATAATAGGAAACCTGAATAAGAAAAACTTATTTCTCTCTTTCCAGATACAGGACACTACTGTCTCTCTACCATGTATGTGAGTGTCTGTCTGTGTTGATAGTGTAGTCCAACGTCTGCTGGCTACATTTATCAGGCCTTCTGGGGGATGATGGTCTGACATTCAAGCAAACCAAGTAATTGGCTGAATCCAAACTCAGGTGACCGAGTCACTAGGGGGAGGGAGATGTGCACATTCAGCTCAGAGACAAACCACATCACAATAACAAAAACACTAGACTGAGTTTAGATTGTAAACTCAAACCCTACAAAAGCGAGAGAGGACGGGAGAGAGAGAGAGAGAAAGTTGGGGGTAGGAGGTGTGGAGGGGTAAAAATCTTTTTAAAAAAAAGCTTCACCCACCCTGAAGGGGACAGACTGGATACAAATGGTTCAAAGTGGGTTAGAACTGAGAACACAAAGCCATGGTAATGAACTACCATGTGGAGAAAAAAAGGGAGAGAGAGAGAGAGATGTCATTGAAACCTGCGGATAGAGAGATGTAAGGAAAGAGACAGAGAGAAGACTGAGAAAAAGTTATGGGAAAGTGATGCAATGACAAAAAGAAATCAGATGAGAGATGAGATGAATGAAAGAAAAATAGAAATAGAATATTCTGAGTGGTTTCTTGAGCATTGGGTTGCATGCCCCATCCTCAATTCAATGTACAGTACTGTTCAAAAGTTTTGTTTTTGCTGATTTTTTAGCAGTTGTTTACTCCTGTCTTCAGCGTCACATGATCCTGTGGAAATAATTCTAGTTTGCTGCAGAAAGATTTCTTATTTGATTATCAATGTGAAAACAGCTCAATGTTGAAAACAGTCATTCTATGAGAAATATAAAGTTCAAAAGAACAACATTTAACTTTATAAATGTTTGACTGTCACTTTTGATCAATTTGATGCATACTTACACGAATAAATTTTATTTTAAACTAATTTTACTGACCATATTCCGAGTGGCCGAAAGAGCAGCAGCTCCTACCTTTCAAGCTGTAACTTGGCTCGCTAAAGTGTCATATTTACTTGAGAGGAACACATTAGCACTATCACTTATCATTTAGAAAAGAAAATTCTTTATATCGCTATATACTATATACTACTATCCCTCTGTGTAAGTTTTTGTTGTTGTTTTCCCATTCTTAACACTACTGCGGCACACTCCCAATCTCATACTAACCCCTGGAGACGAGCAAGAGAGGGGTTGCTCTGCAGTGCTCATAAAACATGCCTACTGTTGCAAAAACCAAGAGGGAAACACACTCAGCAATGACTGATGATTACTCAAACTGTGAAATGTATTCAGAGTTCAGAAAGGATTGTAGGAAGTGTGCAAGTGTCAGCGAACACATCATGCAAAGAGTCTGAATGACATTCCCAAACACCCTTCTCTCAGTTAACCTCCCATGAACCCTCGAGGGACACAACCTCCTCTCAGATCATGTGACCGCATTCTTCTCAGCAGAATGGAATGTAATCACTCGTTGCTAAAGAAAGTAAAGCGTTGTCTGGGAGTTAGAAATGCCCTAAAAACAGAACATTTGGCTAATATGCTAATATGAAATATAATGGGCAATTTGATTACTGATTCATTTTCATCTCATGGCCTACTCATGGTTTTTATCTCATGGCTTAAGTCAGTATAATATTGTTTTGCCAGTTTTTAAAGTTGGAATATAATGGCAAATCGCCCTAATTTACCATCTACCGGTAAATGGATCTTAATAGTCTTGTTTTTAACAATTAATTCATATGTATCTTTTTAAAATTGTTATTATATAATCAAAATCTCATAACTCACACGTCTGACTTCTCCCTGGTGATCCATGCTGGACTTCTCCAATCATTTAGTCGACTAAAACCTGGCCGGTTTCTCAAAATTGACAGGAAGACAAGTTCACTTTAGAATCTGCCTCTGTTCAGTCAACAACCGAGTCGATTGAGTCCCATTCCAAATTGATTACTTTCTTTTTACTTGGCTGTACATCACAATATGGACATTTTTCCTTTTTTTGATAATCACTCAGATGTATGTCATGGAAGATATGGAAGAAACTATATGTCGCTACTTCCGATACATTGCAAATTTAAAGAAGAAAAAAAATCATATCCAGGCAGGTTTACTAGCTTTCCCTCTTTTACTAATACATTCTTCATTAGCTAACTAAAACAGATTACCATTGCAACTGATTGCAATAAGGGCATTAGACATTACAGACAGGAGAAAAGTTTGTTAAATAATCCAATAGGCCTATGCATAGAGGGAACCAGGCAGAGAGGATGTGTTTAAGAAGAAAAACACAGAAGGGGTAGACTCATCCCTAGCTGGAAGAGGAGGGGGATGTGCTGTGACCAAGTGCAATTTACACAGGCCATTACACTTTAACATGTTTTAGTGCTGCAGATGACAGAACTGTGTGCGGTGATGGTGGTGGGAGTTATATTACTCTCTGTAAAACTAACACATCAGCAGAACACACATCCACGGTGTGTCCTATGAAGCCTCCTTCAGAGTGAACTGACAGCAATACAGGGAACTGAGTTCTTGAGAAGTGCACATTGATTAGTGATTGAAGAGATATTGATTAATGTGTCTCTTAGTAATAAAGTCTATATGACAGAAAGATCAGTTCGATCCAGCCCAGAGAGATGAAGAGGTGTGTATGTGAGTACAGAGTGATCAGCAGCATCATCTCAACCCAAGACCCAGGGACTTGTGTGTCAGAAACAGACTCATACACACATCAGCTCAGAGATCCTCTCTAAGAGAGATGGAAGGAGAAGTACAGGAAGCCGAGGCAAAACAGACTGAATGTTATTTGGATTGTGATAAAATAATTTCTGATATAACATTACTGTTTTACTTTTAATTAAAGTACAAATATGAACTAGCAACTGACCTGCTTAAGGAAAAAAGCATGAGCCTTGTCACAGAAGTAGAAAATCTCCTCTTTATTGAGCATAGTACAGCAGGGCATTAGCTCCCAGCTTATTTTAACAACCTGCTTCTTCACTAATTGAACCACATGCAGGAAATTATATGAAGACTAATGATGCACTGAAAAGAACATTCTTGGCCAAAACCAAAAAAAGAAAACACACCAAAAATGCTAATAATAAAAGTACACTTTGTTTGGAATAAATAAAATAAGACAAAACATAATAATAATAATAATAATACTTGAATTCAGGAAGGGTGAATTAAATTGATCAAAAGTGTTACAGATTTATATTTTAAATAAATAATTAATAAATTATTATTACTCATTATTATTGAGAAGAAGAAATGTTTCTTAATTAGAATGATTTCTGAAGGATCATGAGGCATTGAAGACTGGAGGAATCGTCGCTGAAAATTCAGCTTTGCAATCACATCAAGTTACATTTTAAAACATATTAAAATAAAAAACTGTTATTTTTCATAGCAATAATGACACAACATTCTGGTTTTACAGTATTTATGATTAAATAAATGTAGCCTTAGTAGGAGACTTCTTTCGAAAACATTTTACACATCCCACCGACCCCACATTTTATAATGGTATAGTGTACATAAATTAAAAATAGGTACAAATATTGATACAGGGAACAGAAGGATTGACATGAAAAACTTTAGAATTGTGCAATATCAATATAAGATTGTATTCACTCAACTGCACAAACTTTTAGTATGTTTTTATTTTTATAAAATGCCTGCTTGGTGACCGTTAGACTGATATCAACTGAAAATATGAAGCTGATACAGAGGCCACCAGAGAGTATGAGTCGGCTGATCTCTGTATTAGAGTGCTGAGGATGTTGTAATTGAGCATATTTAGCAGCATGAAGCATATTTGCTTAAAAGATTCCAATCTTTCCATTCACTCGACTCACTCGAATGCACTCACCACTAATGGACTAATACAAATGTAGGCATAAAATATGCACTCTAAATACAGTAAATATAGAAAAGAATCACCCCCTGTAAAACATTCACATTTTGTTGCTTTGCAGCCTGAAATGAAGATGGACACTGTTTTTGTTTTATCCAGCTGTATTTACTCAATTTATAAGTGCAACGTATATGCAGTCACAACTAAGCTTTGCCAAAAAGCACCTTGGAGATTTTGAGGCAGATGAGACTAAAATTTTATTATTTGGCCTCAACAACAAACCATATTATCTGGCGGAAATCCAGTTCAGCTCACCATCCAAATAACAGCATTCCTCCAGCAAAGCATGGAGATGGAAATATCCTGTGATGGAGTGTTTCTCTGCAGCAGGGACTGGAGCACTGTCAGGATAGAAGGAAAAATGTATAGGGCAAAATACGTTCAAATTATTGAGGAGCTAGATTTATTTATTTATTTATTTATTTATTATTTACTAATTATTTATTTTAAATAGATTTACAAAATTATTTATCCTCAGCTAGAAATGTATCAATGTGAAAGGTTTACTTTCCAACATGACAATGACCCTAAGCACACAACAAAACTGAGCACAAAGTGGTTGAAGGAGAAAAGGCTGAATGTCCATGCATGGCCTATCAGAGCAAGATTTAAACTTCACTGAAAATCTGTGGAATGACTTGAAGACTGCGTCCACAAACGCTCACTATCAAATTGAACTGAACTTCAGCAGGTCTGCAAAGAAGAGTGGGCAAATATTTCAACATCTAGATGTGTAAAGTTAGTGGAGACACATCCCAACAGACTAAAGGCTGTAATTAAAGCAAATGGTGGTTCAGCAAAATACTGACACAAGGGGGTGATCCTGTTTCCAATTCTGTTTTTTTTTTATGTTGGTGTTTTATCTTTCACTTGGATGTTATAAGTTGCAATGAGTAAATACGGCTGGATAAAACAAAAACTGTGTCCATCTTCATTTCAGGCTGCAAAGCAACAAAATATGTTTATTTCAACGAGGGGTGTTTATTTTCTATATCCACTGTACATCTCCTGTATTTGACCAGAGCTGCTGTGAAGTGTACATACTAGCCAGAGATACAGATTCACATCTAAATCACACGACAGACCATCTCATTCCCCATGCGGACCAGTAAATAAGAGTCCAGAAGTCTCTCAACTACGACCTAAAAGGTCTTCCTTTCTTTTGTGGGGACACAAAGAAATATTTTTTTTAATATGATAAATGATTGGTATTTCTGTCCATACTAAAACAGAGTGGCACAGAAGTCATACAGTCTGGGACAACATGAGGGTAAGTAAATGATGCCAGAAATGTAGTTTTCAGGTTAACAGTTACTTTCTCAAATCAATCCAAGGAATTATAAAGAAGCCATTCATAATCTATTGACTATTATCATACACTGGCTCTAAAACAAATTTAGACATTTACTGTTGCTCTTCCTGGCTCCCCAACAGCTCATTTGGCAGGTTGATTTGGCAGACATTAGCACAGCACATTATCCAGACACTCCATTGTATTGGCTATGTGTGCAGCATGGGCAAAGCTCTCCGATAACAGCAGATCTAGCTTTACACCACTGCAATCACCTTCCACCATCATAGACTATTAATAGAGGAGAGCAGCAAGAGACATGCTTCTTCTCTTTCACAGTCAGCAGAGTTTTGGTTTCCATTCAGACTCTCCAGAGCGGGAAGAAACCCTGTGGCCCACTGTGTGAAGTGTCAGGAGGGCCGCAGGGTCTGCCCTGTAGAGATACAGATTGATGGGCATTGCTTCAGTGCTCTTACAAGAGCCTCTGCCCTTATTTCATTAGTTGCTTGACTACAGATCTACTCCATGACACTATCATGATGATCCTCGTGACCATCTGATAACAATTCGTTCTAGGTCACGGTTTGTGTACAATACAGCTCTGATAACACAAAGGCTCTCAAACACACTTTGAATTTTTTCAGTAGGCCTTTTTGCATTCAGGTTTTAGCTGGTAGGTTTAATTTTGAAGACTGAAGACTTAATATTTCAGGATAATATTAAAGTCCCTTATGCTGACTTCCCTCTATTTCCGACTCCACTTGAAGGGCACATAAAGCAAGTCAGTTTACTCGGTGACCATATTTGTAACACCCCTGGCCAGCTATTTTCTTCATAACCTTCAAGTGAAGCTGAAAATTATCATAATTATGCATTCTAAGCAAATGAAGGACAAAGCAAAGACATATTTTGTCAGAAAACTCAGAATTCAGTAGTTGAGTTGTGACAATGGAAAGGGTGTGCCAATTTGAAACATGGAGGCAACAATGATCTATAATATAGATAATATCATACATCTAAAGTTTTATGCAAAAGTTTGGGAACCCCTTGCAGAATCTGTGAAAATGTGAATAATTTGAACAAAGTAAGAGACGTGTTATTTTTTATTTAGTACTATCCTGAGTAAGATATTTTTCATAAAAGATGTTTATATATAGTCCATAAGAAAAAACAATAGTTTAATTTATTAAAATAACCCTCTGTGTGAGAAAACTTTGTGAACCCTTGGCTCTTAATACTATGTTTTTGTTTGTGATGGTTGTTCATGAGTCCCTTGTTTGTTCTGAACTGTTAAACTGAGCACTGTTCTTCACAAAAATCCTCCATGTCCTGCAGATTGTTCAGTTGTCCAGCATCCTTTGCATATTTTAAGCCTTTCCAGCAGTGACTGTATGATTTTGAGATCCATCTTTTCACACTGAGGACAACTGAGGGACTCAAACACAACTATTGAAAAAGGTTCAAACATCCACTGATGCTCCAGAAGGAAACACGATACAAGAAAACTTTTGAACAGGATGAAGATGTCCAAATTCTTCTTATTTTGTAAAAAAAATCATAATAATAATTTCATTTATAGCTGTGCCTTAGAAGTAACGTATGATACTTGCATGTTTCCAGGAAGACAAATTAAGTACAATTTACCTTGATCTTCAAATTCCAAAAGTTGTCATCCCCTGGGTTTTCATGCATTGTGTTTCCTTCATAAGCATCAGTTTGAACCTTCTTTAATAGTTGTGTTTGAGTCCCTCAATTATTCTCAGTGTGAAAAGATGGATCTCAAATTCCTACAGTCACTGCTGGGAAGGGTTAAAATATGCAAAAGATTCTAAATAAAAAAATAACATGCATTTTGTATGATCGCTTTTTTTGTGTGCAAATTATTCACATTTTTACAGATTCTGCAAGGGGTGCCCAAATTTTGCATAAAACTGTATTTTCTATATAGAGAGATCAGTGAGTGGAAAGCAAGTCTGTAGTGTATCATGGTGTTACTTACTCAACTTTCACAGTTTTACTTTACATTTAGTCAGATACCATTTATAAAAAAGTGATTGAAATAAATATTCTCTATTCTGATTTGAGTTTAAAGTTCACATTATATATATGTTTTGTTTACTTTATACTCGTTTAATTTCATGTTTCTGACTTGAATCTTCCCATCTTCAAAACTATTTGTTGAATGATGCTTCAATATTATGTTACAATTTCTTACAAATAAGCAATACAATCTGACAACAAATTTATCATGCATTCTGCTTCTTTAGCTTAATTTTTTTCAGGCTGTTCCAGCTAACACAAATGCATATTTTAGAATAAACACAGATGATGCTCTTAAAACTACAAGGGCTTTAAGGTCAGTTTTGCATTTAGAGTTAAGAGTGTGATAATGAGTAGTACGATTTCTTCCATAGATGTTTTCAGGAAGTCCATTTCCTCCTCCTTCTACTTGGAGAAAGTCCAACATGCACTTGTTGGAAACAGTGTAGATGGGCAATATTTTCAACATGCTCCGTTTTGGGCAAGAAAGTCTGCTGACAAATTCAATGACTGATAATCTCAAGGGCACTGCTATGCAATATTTCAGATAATCACCGGCAGCAGGATACTTTATGACAATTATAATCTTTATAGCTAAAAGGAACAGATATTATAATTTTCCTATATCGTCCTATTAGTTGCATAATGAGCAAACACTTACACATTTAAATGGGCAATATTACTGCATGACTAAATCATTAAATGAACAATGAAGCTTAGGTTTGATGACAGTTACCTCATGTGATCCACCTGTCTTCCTGACACAAAGGAAGAAATGAAACATGATTACCATTTACCAAGGGCCTCTATAACAACAGGTGTTACAGACGGAGCTCACAGGTGACACATGTGAAAGAGGTTTAAATTTTAAAGAGATACTGTATCACTGCATGCATGAGCTTCACATCAGATGTCTCAGCCCCTGACATTCGAGATCCTGTTACACACACAAATATATGGGAGGTGATTGTCGTTCCTTCTTTTTAATATATTTTAAGGGAAGCTGGTTACCATGGTAAATGTCTGTCAGGGATTGTTGTATGTGAATATGGACCGGGGAAAAAAATAACTGGCTATCAAGCTCTCCAAAAAAAATATATAATAAATAATAATAATAGTAATAATAATAATAAAAAGCTACAAATATTATTAAACCATAGAGGATTAAACCTAAACTTGTAAGACACGCCCACAGACACGCGCAAAAGTCTGTTGTCAGATATTAAAGTGCAACGGCTCTCTCATAAACGTCACAGCTCGCTGTATGAGAATATCAGTTGACATTAGCATGAGCGCTAGCTGACGCTATTGAAAACTGTCATTCAGTGAGCGACAATGGCTCGTAATGATATTTAATATGGTTTAAAAGAAAGGCACGGTGATAAAGTGAAGCGAGGGTTTTGAGGTGGACTGGCGTCTGTCCACACTAGAGACGCGCTCATGAAGTGAAGAGTGTCCGCATGTGTTTGACAGCTCTCATGATCTGACATGGCAGATCCCTAACACTGGTCGGCTACACAACAGTACATCAACATAACTCAGTATAGCCCAAATTTTGCATTCTTGTAATAAATGAATGACACCGACTCAGGTGCGTGTGGAACGCGTATTATTTACCTGTAATAGGACAGCAGTCCATTGCTGAGGACGAACCATCTGCGCTGGTAACCTTTGATATAGTTAGTCCATTTAAAGAGCCAGCCTTTGTACGTGTCCGAGCCCGGGGCTGGTGTCCCGCTCGCTGGCGTGGACGCAGCACTCTTGCCCTGCTCGCTCATTCTCCTGCTGCCCCGGTCCACTGCCGCAGACTGATGATGTCGTCGCCGCCGCTGCTGCTGCTGTTTACAGGATAAGCACGGAACTGCGGTGAGAAAGGACACGATCCTGCCGGGGCCGCTGCAGGGAGCGGCCACTCTCCCCATAAAACTCACCGCCGCTGCTCTGAGATGGACGGACTACCAGAGGAGGAGGTGGAGAGAGAAACAGCGCACTCTCTCTCCTCTCTTTCTCTCCCCGATGACAGACAGAAGAAGAGCAGCGAGCTGGAGAGCATGAGCGACGACCACAGGCGCGAGAGGAGAGCGTTGCTCCAAATCACCCGCGCACTATTTACGCTCATCATTTTCATCCAGTCAATCACATTTTACTCTACACTGTTCATAAGAATTACAAACATAGGTAGTAAGATACGTATCTAGTAATACAAAACGCGCTCAGTAATAAAGAGTATTTAAAATGCTTACTGCTATAGTCACTTCTATGTTATACAGTATTCAATTCTATAATTTATTTTAAAATTATGCAAATACAAATATAAATGTAATCAATAGCACGTGCTGTTGGACTCTATTAGCTCCACTGCTATTAATAGTGAGTAACTTGAGTTTCAGACAAAAACATTTTCCAGCAAGCTCTGTCAGGGAATATAATTCTACCATCATCACTGAAAATTTATCTCTTTTGTCAGGCCTAATGATACGTGTTGGATATGTTGGTATAGTTTTATTTGGTTTTACGGGTTAAGCTGTTTATTTAAATTTTTTAAGTATTTTTAGCATTGTGTTACTGTGAAGCACCTTGGTCAACATTCATGTTGTTTAAATGTTCTATATAAATAAAGATGGCTTTGATCTACCATCGCCAAGAAACTGGATCAAAACCTAAGTGGGGCAGATGTCTCCGCTTGAAGCCCTCTGCAATAACTCCATTGAGAGGCAGTTCACCCTTACATCTAATCTGAAGGCGAATAGTAGGCATATTTTGGCGTGCTGTCCTGGGGGAGGGGTCCGGGCCCGGAGCATAGCCCGAACCCAAATAACTCCCCCTATCCCTAATTTGGGATATATAGATTAGAAGTGAGGAGTTGGGGAGGAGGAGGGATGCCGAAAAACTGTTGTGGGACAGGAGGTAGGAAGATTGGATATATATACACGTTTGTGTGCTAGTTAAGATGATTAGCTAAACGAGACGCACCTGTGCCAAATTGGATGATTACCTGATCGTGCTCCTCCCGAACTTTGTTAATAAAACCACATTTGTAACATTAAGTGACATCACATGTGACGCACAGATGCCATTAGATGCCGCTATGCTCAGTGATACTTCCGGTGGCACTTTAAGTTTTCAGTGCAGTGACATATGTCACTAAAACCTGATGTGACATGTCAGTGGACTGCGTCCTGTGTCAGTTGCGTGTCGCAGCTTCGGTAGTGACTGACACCTGCCGCTGGGTGTCGCTGCATAATGTTGCGTGACACACGCACTTAAAAGGTTAGACAATCAAAATTATGTCATTAATAACTCACCCTCATGTCGTTCCAAACCAGTGAGACCTCCTTTTATCTTCAGAACACAGTTTAAGATATTTTAGATTTAGTCTGAGAACTCTCAGTCCCTCCATTGAAGCTGTGTTAACGGTATATACTGTCCATGTCCAGAAGAGAAAAACATCATCAAAGTAGTCCATGTGACATCAGAGGGTCCGTTAGATTTTTTGGATTCATCGAAAATACATTTTGGTCCAAAAATAGCAAAAACTACAACTTTATTCAGCATTGTCTTTTCTTCCGTGTCTGTTGTGAGATTTCAAAACAAAGCAGTTTGTGATATCCGGTTCACGAACGAATCATTCGATGTAACCGGATCTTTTTGAACCAGTTCACCAAATCGAACTTAATCGTTTTAAACAGTTTGCTTCTCCAATATAGAATTAGGGATATTGGATTTGTTTTAACTCAGAGGTAGGCCTAGTGTCAGCCACATTAAAAAAGTTAACAGCTTAAGTCATTTTTAAAAAATGTTTTGTTTTAAACTCTCTCACAACAGACACGGAAGAGAAGACAATGCTGAATAAATTGTAGTTTTTGCTATTTTGGGACCAAAATGTATTTTCGATGCTTCAACAAATTCTAACTGACCCTCTGATGTCACATGGACTACTTTGATGATTTTTTCTTACCTTTCTGGACATGGACAGTATACCGTACACACACTTTTAATGGAGGGACTGAGAGCTCTCGGACTAAATCTAAAATATCTTAAAATGTGTTCCGAAGATAAACGGAGGTCTCACTGGTTTGGAACGATATGAGGGTGAGTTATTAATGACATAATTTTGATTATTGGGTGAACTAAGCCTTTAACGACAGAACAATATTGAATTAATTAACAGTATTGCAGTTTGACATATGATTTATTAAATCGTGGAGTTCATTTGTACAACAAATAATTACTTCCTATATTAAGATGAAAATGAGTCTTATGCCCTTTAATGTGTATTTTCATTGTATGTTTTCAGTAGCCTGCTTTGTATCGTGCATTCAAATACGTAAATACGCGGTTTTTATTTATTTATTTATTGCATAGATTTGACAGGTAAACTGTATTATTTTTTTTAAATTCTAAAATAATAAAAAATATGAAGAGGCCATAACTGAAGAAAAAAAAAAGAAACGTTTTATTCAAATGTGCCACCACTGATACTTGGCAATCAGGAATCAGTCTACATATAATGATGAGAAAATGCCACAAACCATTATGATGTCTCCTATTCTAACGTGCTTTCTGAAACTTAAACCAACCATTCAGAAGTGTGTTTGACCTTGATGCTTTTAATGTAGGCTAATGTAAGTATGCAATGTAATGTGAGCTAGTCTGCAACGTATATAAGACTATATTAAACAATTTTTACTTGTAATTATTAACGTGTCTGCAGAAAGTCAAATGCTTTGACAAAACATTCAGGCATCTTCAGAATAAATGCATGCTATACAGGTGCTGGTCATATAATTAGAATATCATCAAAAAGTTGATTTATTTCACTAATTCCATTCAAAAAGTGAAACTTGTATATTCATTCATTACACACAGACTGATATATTTAAAATGTTTATTTCTTTTCATTTTGATGATTATAACTTACAACTAAGGAAAATCCCAATTTCAGTATCTCAGAAAATTAGAATTATATATTCTAATTATTATAAAGTTAATATAAGTTAATATAAGGTTTTTTCTAACTTGCTTTCCAAGACGGTTATTTTAACATATGGTATATGTATTTGTCAGCACAAGAGCAAAATGAGGCAAATTCGGTGTTCAAACGTTTTGAGAAGCCTCTCTCTGTGCGAGAGAAAATATTGTTCACCAGTTGATGGCGCCATGGTGTTTCAAATGTGACACAAAAGCAGTTGGTTTGGGATGTTAGACACAATTGATGTATAAAATAATTAACAAATGAGGGGAATAGCTAAGACATCGTTTGTAAGGGTTTATTCATTTTTCCTTGATGAAACATAACTACTAAAAAGAAAACAGATTTTTTTCCATTTAAAAAGCAGGTAGCCCTTTAAAATCTAAACAAAAAAATAATAATATGAGGAAAAAAATAATCAGACAGTCTTACCAACACAATCTATATTCAGCATTTCTGAATGTTCAGTCTAAATCCTTTAACTTTACTAGCACAGGACATATTCTGCTACATTGTCTAGTCCTCAGTCCACAATCATAGCACTTAACAGTGTGTGGCATGCAGACAGAACCCCTTCCTGCTGTTTTATAACACTAGCCTGGCTGTTTCTCAATCGCTTAATCTTAAACTACATGCTAAGCTTATTGAACACTAACATTTATACACAAAGACAAAAATGATGCTCAAGTATCGTTACAAAGATCTGCTTGTACTCACTCATGTAGTTATGTACAATAGGTACATCAGTGCAATTTACCCCTGAATGATTTTGGTTTTGCCAATTAAAGCATGCAGCTCCATTAAACAGAAATAGGTTCTTTATGATTAAAAAAATGACCCAAGTTGCTAACTTATTTATGTTTCCTTCTGCTGACTGAAGTTCTTAGCTCTTTTGAGTCATGTAAGATGTGTACAAGTGCATAGATGGCTGTCAGAGTTGCATTTGCGAGGAATGAGGTTGAATTTCTAGCACAATTTTTAGCACACTCTGAGAATATTATGTCTTATGAACTTTTTCTGTCATGGGAAGCATTCGGGGTGGGTTCGCACCCTCTAGGACCATCAATTTTCTCAGTCTAATGAATTTCCACCTGCGTGCCAAAGCTCCACAGTTTATTACCTCAGAACAGAGTAGGAGACAGAATAGGTGTAGCAGTGCGACAGCTCCAGCTGTGAATCAAGACTTCCACACAGCCAGCCAATCAATCAATCGTGATGACTACCAGCACGTCTACAGAAGCTTCTCTATTAGTTCATTTGAAGTTTGTGCCAAATGTCACTACACTAGCAGAGAGTAACTTAGAAAAAACTAACATGCAGACTGCAGTGCACTGCAGTAAAGAATGTAAGCCTCCTCTGCATCCTGGTTCAGCAGAAATCTTCAGGTTTAGGGAAGCCCCATGGGACCTGTTGGCTTTATCACAACTTCTTGCAGCTTCTAGAGTGCCACTGATTGTACATGCTTGCTGAAATCTGCACAACACCTCTCTATCCTGCCAGTGGAAGACATTATTTTGTGCCTCATTTCTTCAGTCATTTATATTTAGGAGGTAGGATGTTTAACATTTTTACTAGATTTGGCATATGGTGAGAAAATTGCAATGCAATGATACTGTATATACTAGGCAGGCTGGGATATACCTATCTTGGCTAATGTGCTAAGAAGTTTGTAAAGAAATAAGACAGCATGATTTATTGAAGTCCAAGATAACAGCTAAGGATCTCCAGGCATCTCTTGGCTTTGTTCATACATCCACCATTTAACAACACGTTGAGCTGGAGAGGTGTCTATGGAAGGGCAGCTCATCGGTAAGAATGCTGGTGCCTATTTTAAGGACAAATTTCCTAACTTTCATAATGGTAATTTCCTAACTTTCATAATGCAGTCGCACAACGCCACATCTAGGACAACTCACCAGTAAATAGTTAATCTAATCACACCAAATAGCAAATGTTCTCTTCAAGAAGTAACAAAGTGGCATCACTGAGTTAAAAGTTTTGTGTTTGAAAAAAACAGAGCAAATGTATAGAGAAAGGGGCAATCTATTTCACCAGTGTGTACTCTCATAGAAAACAATGTGAATTGTATGTGTGTGTGTGTGTGGCACTTGTTGTTCAGTGTGCAACCCCCTTTAGATTATGGATAAAACCCTTTAGCTATTAAAAAAAGCTGTTCCAACCAAAAAAAATTGTCCCAATCACATTTTTGGAATACTTACATACACTTTTGCAGAGTCTGTCTAAAGTGGCCCATTTAATTATTACAAATGTAATGGGAGAAAGGTGAAGTTTCTGTTTGTGGTTTATGAAGAAAAATGCTGTGGCAGGATCTTATTAATGTCCTGAAGCAGTTTTGCAAAAGGAAAATTGGCCAAAGAGTAACAGGACAGGGATTTTTTTGAAGCCAGTGCTTCTGAAAGTAATCTAAAGATTAACATATTGCATGATAAAGAGGAAGTTTCTAAAAATGTTTAAAAATATATTATCTCATTTGTATTTAACTGATACGATAATGTGGGGAAAGATCAGATCATATTTTAGGTCAAATTTGAGGATCACAACAGATAACTCCAACAGGTTCATAAACCTTTGCTCATCATAATTCCTGAACCCTTAGTTCATCCTTCATAAAAGCATTAAAAACCATCACACCGGAATACACACTCACTGCATCTGAGTTTAAATCTGAGCAGGAAGGGGAGACAAATTATACAATCTTACTCCGACCATGTCGGACTTTGGTAAGATGACAAAAAAAATAAATAAAAACGTATCTGATTCCATTTTTCCGTTATTCACTGGAGGAAAGTGAAATTAGTAGTACCTAAGGTAATCCATCAGATGAATGCATCAGTTACAGAGGCCCCTAGGTGGTAATATTCCAGCCATTTTGATTGAGTTTGTCCCACAGCTTCATTCTCGCGGTACAGAAAAGTTAACTTTCAGTACTGACTTAGGACCAGTTAAAATCAGATAATTATGATAAATAATTATCAATTAAAAAAAAGGCTACATATCTGTCACATGACATTACAGCGGTTCCTGTGCAATGCCCCTTGCAGACGGAGAGAGGTGTGGTTTGGACGCAGTCCTCGGGCCACGGCTATTCCCAGGAGCTCTTTGAAGAGCAGAAGCACATGCCAGTTATACTTAGCGGAGCACTCGACATAACCACACTTCCATGTTTTCTTCACCAGTACAGACACGGCCCTGCGCTGGGTGAACCGATGCCGCTGAAGATCCCGTTTACTGCCCACCACCAGGATGGGCACTTCACAACTGCTGCCCACTCTTACGGAAAGACACAGAAAAGTGAGTGAGAAGAGCAATAAAAAAGAGGTTGAAGAGGGAATTAGCAAGTGAAACCAAGCAACCACATGAGAATCGATCTGTTTCTTACATGACATTTATTCTGTCCATAACATTGGTTCATGTTTGAACACTAATATCTTCAGCAAACATGCACAGACACACACACAAACATGAAAAGCACCTCAGCGTCTTGACACACTCTGAAGGCACCGAGCTCATAATGTGTGCTGGAGAATGCATGATGTGTGTCCTTTCTCAGTGCTTGAGTGTCCTTGAAGGCCACACAGGCACATAAAGAATAAAGAATGGAAGTGTTTCATGTTCAGGGTGCTTCAAAGGCAAGTGTGTGTGTGTGTGTGTGTGTGTGTACCCACTCAACCATATTTTGGGGACAAATTTGTACCCAAAAGTAAGCTAAACCTGACAAAATCTCCAAAAACCTCCCTTTGGGGACCTCCTCATTTGTAAAACGGGTATAAAAATGTTTTTTTGTAAAAATGCATAATGTTTTGTGTTAGGGGTAGTTTTATGTGTAGGGTTGGTGTAGGGCAACAGAATATACAGTTTGTACAGTATAAAAACCATTACGCCTATGTACTGTAATGTCCCCATTTAGAATGCTAAGTAAACCTGTGTGTGTTTGTGTGTGTGTGCATTTTGCTAAACTGAAAAAAAGTGCAATGAATTTAATTGGCAATTTACTCTTGCACATGGAGCTCAAATTAAAATGCAAGATTTCACTTATCTGCTTAGAAAAAAACTGAATCACAGCCTGGATGAATATATGTAGCTATTAATTAAACCAATTAATATAGTATTGAGTATCTTTACATAATAGTAAATTACTAAGGGTTTCATTCATACACAAAGTACACACAAATATTTAAAACCTTTCATTTAACACATCATCTTTAATTGAGGACCCAAGGGAATTCCTTATTATTAATTTTTAATATAAAAAGCATATACCACTCATTAATAATCTGTTAAAAATTGAGGATTTACAAAGAAAAGAATGTGCACAGGTAATAACATCACAAAAGATGTTGATAGTCTGTCAAAGAGACCCCCATGCCATTGGGTTTAATAAGCCTACCAATCCCTCATGTCTGTGGCTGGGTGCTTGTCTCATGTTTTACACTGATTTATTCCCTTTTCATAGTTCATCTGTGCTTCCTGTCTACCCTCTTAAACCTTTCAAGCTCTTGTTAAGTCAAAGAACCTCTGTGAAATCTTCTTTTATGACACCCATGTGAATTGAGCTTACATTCAGTATTCTACCACATCAAACATCTCCATCTGATCTTTATGTATTTAACTGAATCCCTAAAAACTACATTAAAAAAACATTAAAATCTTATTGTCTAAAAGACCGCAGTTTCACTGAGGTGTTCTCATAGCAGTGAGAATGTGAACAGCATTTGTAAAACAGAGGTGCGACACTGTGGGTGGGGAACAGGGCTAAAGGTGGAGACTGCAGATCATTTTCTGTCATTCATTCAGTTCACATAAGACTTTTATGCAAATGCACGATGCTGCACACAATCTATGGTGCACAAGACCTGCACATGCAAAAGGATTTTCTCCCTGGCATCTATTATATTCTTATCAGCTGTAGTGGACTGTGACACTGTCTATGCTCTGTAACTGTCACTCATGCATATTCTCAAATGGCACCTCATTATCTCAGCATCAGCTGGGGAAACAAGGGCCAAGTGTTATTAAAAACATCGAAACCAACCAGTAGTTTGTCACTGCAGCTGATACAAAATCGGTTTCAATGACCACAGATGGTCCTATTCTAAGAATAATAGAAGGACAGTCAAACATATTAGATCTATCATAGCAAGATAATCATTCTTATTCTTTGAGGTGGGTCATTTCAGGTTCTGAATGAGTTCTGTTATCTTACCGGTTATCCATAATTTGCTGACGGATCATCTTGACATACTCAAAGCTCTCCACGCAGCAGATGTCATAAACCAGAATGTAGGCGTTTGCGCTGCGGACCCCTCTACATCGCTCATCCAGCCACTCCTGATAGAAGAAAAAAAAAAACAGACAAAGCAGGCAATTACTTGTTTATCTGTGATGATAGGAGGCCAATGTACAATTAATCAAAAATAAAATGTTATTACAACAATCCACAATGTTGCATTTTGGCTGTAGTTAAGTTATGCACAGAAACATTTAAGGTCAAGAAACCATGTTTGTCATAAAACAAGTGCAGCCTAGACATGGCATGTACTTTACATATTTAAGAAAAAAGACTACACTACAACTTTGAAAAAAATTATGTATTTGCAAACATTACATTTTTATACAACCAAAATAAAATGTGCAAATAATGTGATCATAATATTTTTCTAAGGTTTTTATATAAAAAATAAAATAAAGTGTTGCAGAAATATGGCAAAAGTTTAGTTTAGCTTTTTAAATGTATCATATAGGATCATATAAACATTTAACTAATGAAGAATTATTTCTCCAGTGGTGATCAGGGCCCATATAACTGAATGTATCATTTTAATTGCAGGAAAGACACAAACAAGTAAGGAAAATAATGCAATTTACTGTATGTGAAATCATACTTCTTTGTTACACATTTTTTTAGAGTGGGGCAGAATATAAGGTTACAGCCATTATATAGTAATGATTTACCTCCAGTAATTACCCACAATGCTGAATGGGGGACATCTGAAAGAGGCAGCCGTGACACACTGACCTCATCTGCTCTCTCTCTCTCTCTCTCTCTCTCTCTCTCTCCTTCCCTTCCAATCTTCTCAACAGAGCTCTTAGGATATGAACTGAATATCAATTCCAATATTCATTCCTCTTTGGATGTAGTAGATCATGTCAAACCAATACCATGACATTAGATAATTAAATTATTTGATAAATGACATAGGTTGCATAAATGATTTGATCAGAACTCTCTTTTTCAGAAAACATTTGGATGTTATGCTTCAGAGTGGTTATTGTACGAAAATAAATGTTCATTATGCTGTTTTGCTCTTATTGTCAAGTATTAAATTGTTTTACGTATATATATATATACGTATATACAATATATATATATTTTACGTATATACAATATATAAATTGTTTTTACGTATATATATAAAAAGATAGACGATATAATGAAAAATAAATAATTGGAAAAATGATTTGAAAAAATCAATTCAAACATGAGATCAGTAATCTTATGACATGACAACAGGCTTCTGTGCAAAAAGTTGTTCAGTCAGGAGCAGTGAGAGGTTTTTTTTCTTTGAAATGACTGAAAGCACAGATCCAATATACTGAAACACTTGTGTTGTATGCGTTCACAGAACTAACCACAGCACATCCCTAATAACTAAACTCTATCAGAATCAGTGACTGAACTAGACAGAGCTTGACTGTGGTGAAATTCCAGTAGATTTGTTGTTTAATTGCCATATTGATTGTGATCTACATTTGTGTGTTTGCTGGGGACAGAAGAAAGATCGAGTCAAATTGAAGCCATTCGTCACAAGCGGATCTTGCTTGTAAAGAAAATCGATGTCTACTTTAGCAAAGACAGTGGTTGCACATTCATCTTGACAGAGGAATAATTACCTCCATCCTCTACCGATGTTAGAAAAGCAGTTGACTGCTAATATTTTACACTCAGAGATGACCACTCTGATTTCACACTGAGATTCACTTGTGCACGCTTGCACGTTAGTGTGATAATGAAAGCAATCAGGTGTGCAAAGAAATGCACTGACATATTGTAGATCATAACAGATATGGGAGGAAGGATATTTAAAGGGATAGTTCACTCAAAAATGAAATGATATCATTATTTACTGTACCTGCCCTCAAGTCATTCCAAACCTGTATCACTACCTTTCTTCTGTGGAACACAAAACAAGGTGTGAGGAATGATGGGTCTGAAACTGCAGAAGGACTTCACTTTCTCTTATTATATAGACAGAAAAACACTTCTTAAGGCACATTTTTATGTGAGTGATCACTTTTTTTACTCTCACCACAGGCAGTCTGTGTGTTTGGGTTTAAACCAGTCCATAGATGGTGAACAAGTCTCTGTCTTTTTTTCCCATCTCTCTTTTGCTTTTGTCCTTTTTTAATTTTCTGCACATCACAAGCAGACGCCTTGCCCTCCATCTCCACCGGGGATTCTTACGGTTCTCAGACCTTATTAAGCACAAACTCAACATTCTATGAGATTTGATGGAGTTCTAGCTCAGTGATCATTGCTAGATTGAAGCAATTATCTGTATCGGGGCATTGAGCATTAACTATGGCACTAGAGCGCAAGACTAATTCCTTTCAATTAAACCTGAGCCTCAAAGATTTCTGTCTCGTCTGCTGAGCACTGTTCTTACATAAATGCTCCCTCGGTGTGCCTGTTAGATATTTTAGATGCGCTACCATCCCCAAGAAAAACTAAAAATAGAAGCTTCTCTCTCTCTTTCTCCCCTTGTCAAGCCTCAGTTCTGTTCTTCCCTGTGAGTGTGAGGTAGAGAGAGGACACATTCAGATTCACTTTCATCATAATTCAACATTTTCCTCTGAGCAAGGAAGGTATCCACTTTAAACAAAAATCTTTGGAACTTTGGAAGATGTCCACCAGAAATTGCTGAATGAGTAAGCTGTGCTGCTGAAAGCTGACAAGTGAGTTTGCAAATAAATGTGATCTATTCCAAGCATACAGTATGTTTTTTGTTATCCTGAAATGGACAGCTGGGACAGATACTATTGTTAGGCTAAAACAGGAGCAGCAAGGCACGTCGATTCAGGACCACATGGAGCTCCATCAGTTTGATAATTAATTGATAGTTCTATCTATTAAACAGATTAGAATTTTTTTTATTTTAAAATAGAATAATTTTTTTAAACATATAAAATGTATGCTGCAGCTCCCAGGGAGCAGTGCCTTGCTCAAGGGCACCTAAGCCGTGATACTGCCAGCCCGGTACTCAAACCCACAACCCTAGGGTTATGGGTTGTACTCTCTAACCACTAGGCCACAACTTCACCATATAGCAGTTGGCTGAATTTTTCTCTCTAAGCCACCTGTTTACTCATTACTGACGGCAAAACAAAATCATACTTTCAGCACAACATTCATTCATCTACTAAACAGTCAGGTGCTAGTGGTGCCAAAAAAGCACTAATTCAGATAGCATGTCTTAGTTAAATGATTACATGTCAGGCAACTAAACTGCTTGTTCACTATGCATCTTTATTTCTGGCTCAATCCCTGACAATTGATAGTATAATTACTAAACTATATTTCTTCATTTTATGCTGAGGTCCACAGCTAGATTTATTTTGTTGGTTTCTTTTTACTACTCACTGACACTGTGATGTATGACAATGCATCCTAAATTAGACAGTACAGTTTTTAGGCATAAAAAACAATAATGAGAACATCTGTCCTTGAGACATCCCCGTTGTGAACTTTTAAAGACAGATGAAATTAATGTTGTCTCGAGAAGAGTCACTCCCTAGAATATTTCATTCCATCTTTATGTACTATTGTGTGTGTGTGTGTGTGTGTGTGTGTGTGTGGAACACTTTTTGAAAGATCGGATAAAAAGCTGTGCATGAGTGAGTTTATGCAGCAAATGTGTGTGAATCTCATCTGGTTAGACAATTATCACTTATTGATAATAAGTGATAGACTGATCCGGTTATTTTGTAAATAACAAAATTATCCTTTACATAACAAATCACCATTATTCAGGGGATTGAAAGAGATGGAGTAGTTCAAAGAAAAAAACGAGGGCCATATAAAAAGAAGGAAAGAATATAAGATTCGATGTCAATGAAGAGTATTTCCAAAATGTAAGTTGGCAGTGTGACATTGGCAAAGGCATTGAGTGACAAACCAGAGCTGAATGAAAAGAGACCCTACAGCCACTGAGAATGTGTTGTGTGACTCGTGTCAGGCCACAGAGCAGGAAAATTGAAACTCAAAGTTAATATTCCTCAACTTCACTGGTAAAAGAACAACCAAAAGTGGCACGAGCACATTTTCTCCTCAGCTAGAGGTGAGAAACATAGTTCAGGAGGAAGTGCATGGCTCTGGGCAAAGTGAATTCTATCCCATTCTGAGGACCATTACATGATCAAGCAACTGCTGTAGAAGCGGGGGAACGTCTCAATGAGATCTCTGTTGTCATAACTGAGAGAGAACAAGAGCGAGAAAGAGAGAGAGGCTGGCAGTAACAGGAAATCCTGAATCATGCTGGCTTTTGATCTGCTCCATCTGCCATGGCCTCATGCGAACAAACTGCGACATTCAGTCACCAAAGTTGCCAAGCAGTCAAAGATTATTATTCACAGTTGTCTATACAATGAATATCAGTGGGTGTTCGGTGATACTATTGCATTTTGCGTTCCAGTATACAGAGATATAGGACATATTTCACTGAACCATGATGCATTAGGGGAGGACTTAGAATTTTTAGCTTACAGAACTTTTAGCTTGGAATATGAAAGTATAAGTAAGCAGTGTTGAAACATTTGAAATGTTGTCTACATTCATTGTCATTGTTTTTTATATATTTTAAGAGGAAATTGTTGTAAAAAAATAAATAAATAAAATTTTCGCAAACGTCAAAATTTCATGTTTAATTCAATGTCACTGCCATTTTATTTTAATTAATTAATTGTGAAATTGAGTTAAAACTTGTTTTGAATGTAGCCGTAGTTACGTAGCTAGCATAAAAAATGTATATAAATTAAAAATTACATTTACATTACATTATACATTTAATGTATTCTAATATAATTTAATATAAAATAAAATAGAATAAAATAATAAAGCAATGAATATTTCTATGAATTTTAGTCTAATTTTAGTCTTATATAATCTAAAAGCTTTTATTAATTTATTATTATCTGGGTTTAAGCTAATTCAGTTGCTTTTTATATCTATGAATTTGCTAATGGTTAAAATAATTTATACTTTCATGTCTACAACTGTTTAATATTGTTTAAAACTGTTTACTTTTGACCATTTGAGTTTATTTATTTGTTGTTTATTTTTATTTCTTAAATGTCTGCATATAACACTACACTTGCACCTGTCAAAAGAAGCCAAAAGCATTTGAATACAGATGTATCCACACACACACCTCCTTTATGTGCTCCAGCCTGCCATGATCAGGCTTTTAGCTGCAGCGTGCTCAGGCTCAATTAGATTACAGTGTCTTAATGTGCTCTGAGCTCTGAAAGCAATGCCCCCTCCATACCTCAGCACAGCATGTTCATGATTTTTACAATCCATTTTGCTGACGTGACATCAGAACCACTAACACCTCTCTGATTCCCCATGGGGACGTCATGACACCACCATAATGAGCACTTTTTTTATTTCTCCATTCCTGACACTCGTCTCCATTCTGTCTCATTGTGTTTTCACTGGTGCCAACACTCTACTTCTTATTGGTTAATAAAGAACCCGGCAACAATCAACCGAATCATGTGTTGCCGAGACGACCTTGGTGGTCTTTATCTTGGGTGGGTCTTCAAGATGCAAAGTGGTCACGATGCAGGGAATTTACTCTGAAATACTGCCAGGGAAAATAAGTCGAGAAAATGGCTCACCATCCAACATTTTAAACAGAACAAATGATTTTACACTCTGCAAACCTCTCAGTCTTTCAGATGCTGACAAACCTAAAGGGAGTTTGGGAGAATTTAGCTGAATTTTTGTCAGCCTTAAATCTTAAAAAGGTCAAAAGTGAATTACATCCCATTCCTTCAAAGGCAGTGTTGTGGGGTTTTAGCCGTTTGCTCTGAAGAGACCACAGATCCCTCCTTGGCCATGTCTCGCATGTAAATGCCCTGAGTGTATTAGGAGGCGAGCAGAAATTACTTGTAAGGATTTGTAAGGATCTAGAATTGTACTACCCTGGCATAGTAGCACTACTTGGATTTATTGCTTCTGCTAGAATTAGTCTGATTTGTAAATGGCTTTGGATGAGTCAAAATGAATACCATTAAATCTAATGTGAATTTTGAGAGAGCAAATGCATTATGTTTACCTTGTTATAAAGATCATCTACCTTCCTGGAGTGTTTATTTTTTTACTCCATTGAAACCCACGAAACGGCTAATAAGCTTTTTGTGTTGGCGTGAATATTACAGACAGTTAACTACATGCAGGATAAGAACTAAACCTGTGACAGAGGTAGATCTCTGTGCAATACACTGCAAGTATTTCATGCAGCAGTTGACTAATATGTGGTTGGTTTAAACAGAAAGCTCATGTGATGCCAAAACACCTGAAGATAATTTGTTCAAATTGCTAACTAAATATGATGTGTCTTTTGCCACTTTTTTAACAAAACAGATGTTCTGGGGTCCTGGATTATTCCAGAACAATGGAAATTTGAGGATCTTCCCACAAGAATAATTGGAGGGGTACTTTAAATGCTAAGACAAATTAAGAGGAAGAGGAAGCCTAATAGTGTGTTTGTGACAGAGAGAGAGAGAGAGAGACAGATGAGGGGGAGATAGAGAAAAGAGAGTGAGAGGTGGGGGAGGACAGAGGGGGAGAGAAATAAATATTTGCCAGCTTTCTTATGCTCAGTTCAAGCCATGTCGCCATAGCAACTACTCCAAATCAGATCTATTTCGTAGAGGAAAGCCCCTCTCCCTCTGAAGCAATAAACTATCGTTCCTCAGGAATCTCGCTCTATTAATGGATCTGTTCAAGATTCAGTTCGATTTAGCAGTAATGAAGAAAGTTCACAAGAACAAAAGGACACTATGTTTTTACCAAGACTGGAAAAGTGTGAATTTGAATAATGACATCCCAGAGACAGCTTGGTTGTGCAAGGTCAAACTGATGGATTAAGAAATAACATTCCATTAAAATATTAGACTCCTGATAATGCCGTACAATATAAGGCTACAGTGGACACTAACATTATAAAGTGCCTTATTTTTGACAGGAAATTTTCAATAATTAAATTAGTATTAATAAATTCAATTATGAAAAATGTTCACTGTAAAATGTTCACCTTAACTTACATTTCCTTCATTAATACTGACAAATGTATGATGTGATGTAATGATAGAACTTATAATGCAAGAACATTAAAATTGCTGCATTTAATAAGACAATATATTTCTTTGTAAAATGTATTATAGGAAAATATCAGGTCACCGAAGCCCGGACCTTATTATGTTCAAAATAAAATTTGTTCTCTGAAATGAATTACTAATTTGCTGTTTGACACTATGAGTGTATTCATGTAGAACTCAATTAAGACAGTTTGCAAGAATATTTAGCATCCGTGGCATGAAAATGATGACGAATGATGACGTGGTATGAAAACGATGAAAATGGCGCAGCGAGAAGCTGGCGGAGTGAACGAGGCTCGGGAGAGAGTTGTGAGTGAGGGCGCGGGTGCAGAGCCGGCTATTATACGCATCTTTGGACTTGTCTTTTCCACTTAGTTTGACACTTTGGAAAGTTAATAAAGTGAGAAGTTGCAGTTAATTTTTTTTTCTTTGTTTGTCATAACTGTATATCTGGCAACACTGTGGTGCTTAAACTGGCAGCAATCAAAAAAAAAAAAAAAAACACAATCAGGTTATTACTGAAAGGATACCACATTCGGTAAGGCAAACGCAAAAATCATCATGATATTATCTATCAGACATTATCAGTGCCATCAAGAACAGTAGCATTTAATAGTACACAGACCTGCAGAGCAATTAGGTTACAGAATGAAATGAAATATGCAAACACTAGCCATCAAGAAGTCTATGCTGTTTCATTCAGTAGGCTAAAGTCATGCTAAAAACATTCATAAGAGCACTAGATAAAGTTATCATCAATATAGCAATGGTAATTAATGAAAACAATAACAGCATTATGTATTTTTGCATGAATAATAAACAACTGATCAAATGATCCACCCCTTACCTATAGTTTACTTTATACAGTAAAATATATTGTTTCATCTGTTATATACATTAGAGAGTTTATTCTACATTTGATGTGCTTTAAATAACGTATCATTATTAGTAGTAGTATTATTGTACTCTGATGCATTGCTACACGAACAACATGCACGCACGAGCGCTTTACAGTTCTACTGTAGCCTACCTGACTCGGGCTTGATGGAAAGGAGGAAATTGGCGGGACATCCAAAATCTTCAGGTCGTACATAACACCGTTAAGAATGACCGAGGGTCTGTACATGTATCTAGTTTGGGTGGGGGTGTAGGTCTCGGAGAAGTCATTGTAAATGAACTGGCGGATGATAGAAGTTTTCCCGACTCCAGGCGCTCCGATGACGGCGATGCTCAGCGTCTCGACCATCCCGCGCCGATCAGGACTGACCACCGCTGCCGGTTGAGACGCTTGGAAAACTGCTCAACAAATCAAAACAATAATATGAATTGTTACCATGCGCCTTTTTGTGCTTAAATTCGCTCTGACGATGAAAACACTCTTCGCGGATGTTTAAATAAATAAGAGTTCGTACAGAGGACTATTGTCTTCTGATATATTTCGTTATCTCTTTTGGTGAAGTATACCGTTAGTATTATCAGTCAATGAATGGATCAACAAACCAACTTCATTCACTGCGGCGGTTGCGCTGTCTTTTCTGCATTCCATTGGAGAACAGTCCTCGATGCTCCAGCCCACAGTATTCCGAAACCTGTCATTTTCCAACAGCATCCATCCGGCAGCTCTAGGAATAACGTGTGCTCTTGGGTCTCGAGGTTACCATTGGCCCGTTCTCCTCGTAACCTCGCATACCTTCCCACATCATCTCAGCAGTGCGTGCCGCGCGAGCGCAAGAGTGCTCGCTTCACCGTGCACCTCACCGCAAGCCAAATGCAGTCGGCGCAAAGGTCCATCGTTAAACTCAGTGAGACTGTTGGTGGCGTGTATTCGCACAGACCTCTCGTCGTCGCTGAAGCTACACATGAAGCAGTCAGTAGCCTACCCTCCTCTGTGGTACTATGCGCTGCTGCTCCGCGCGCACTAATGTGATTCAACTTGACGCGCGCGCATTGTTTATTAGGCTTGCGCCAATGTTTACTGGCTATAAACAATTACGTCATATCGAGAAATTACTTGCATCATTGGAGGTGAAAATGTAGCTTTCGACTATCTAGCTCAAACAGGAATGATGAGTGTTGCTTGTTTAGTAATATATAAAAAAAAAGCGCAATTGTTATTTTCTTACTAAACTGTTGTCTAACATTTGATTAAAACATATCGAGTAAAGTTTAAAGAAAAAAAGCTACAATTGTCAAGTTAATTAATATATATACGAAAAAAAATGAATAACTGAAAGCCGGTCTGGGACCGTGGACGGGAACTGCTTATTTGAGTGGCGCGTGGCTGAGATTTCTCATTCCATTCAAAGCGTTCTGCAATCTCTACACCGTAATTCCACTCCGGAATTTTTTTTACAATATTTTTTCAATTTCCGCCCCCTGCTCACTAGCCAGAGAAACCCGGTCCAATCCATCCTCAAGAGTTTCAAAAACTGCTTTTGAAATTCTCACAATTCCATTTATGTTTGCTAGAAAAATGCATGAATCTAGACATAAAAGAGTAGGTACATAATGTTGTGCGATTAATTTATGTTCTTATTTAATGGTCATCTGAGTGAATACAATTACAATGTCTCTAATCCAGTTTTTAATTTCTCCATGCTCATTTGGATGATAGAAGTGCATGGGTATCAAAATAGCATGGCCTGTAATCTAATGATATTCGGATTACTAACTTGGAATACATCCATTATTCCAATTAGATTTACACAAGAAAGATTAATTTCTCTGGATTTTAGTCTTCTCAGTACTCATTTAAAATGGTGATTTTTCTCCCTCGATCAGAACTTCAGGCCATTCTTAAACCTGACAAATAAGGACTGGGAGACATATCTCAGATTATCAATGTACACAACATTACAATAATATCCATTAAACATCAATAATGAGTGCTATAACATCCAAATTAAGAGGAGTTCATTAGTACTAAGAGCAATAGACTACAACTGAAGCCTCCTGTCCTTGCTTAGATTGCTAGCCATAAGCTTTAAAATTGAGTTTCAATCTTGGCATATGGTTGGATGCACATGCTGCCCCAAGCTCCTTTAATATTCTACATTACCCTGTCATTTTATCACCACAGGACAGTCAATACAACAGAGAGAAAATTATGCTTAACATGATCCTGTCCATCATAGCTTCCAAAAAGAACAGGGAACAGAAGAACAGAACTACACAACCAATTATGAATATTTACCTACTGTTTTAGTGAAAAACTGGATGATGCATGGCTGCAGATCACAATAAATGGCATTTCCTGAAACCTTGCAACCCCAGTAAGGTAGCCTATTTGTTTCACTTGAGAAAATGTCATTAGATGAGAAACGGGTTCAACTTGTGCCCACCAGGACTTCACATTTACTACAAAAAGGTGATATTTGGAAGTCTAGTTTAAATGAGTTCGTTTGCAGCATGCTGCCTGTTTGAGTCATACTGAATAAACCAGTATACAAGGAGTTAGGACTGTAACTGAAGCAGTTAAGAGTGGTCAATACTCAAAGTATTAAAATATAATGACTTCCATACATTTTGCGAGGGATTACACATTTCTGAAGCATTTTGGGACACTCCATGTTATTTAAGCCAAGGGTTTAATACTTTTAATTCTTTCTTGAAACCAGGATAAAATAAATACAATTTAAATCAATGGGTAATATACTTTTTTTATTTTTTTTTATTTCTTTAACAGATGATGCATTCATGACAGAATCCAACAAAAAGTAAAGCAAATTTCTTTACTGGACAGCTCCTTGTAGTCACCCCTATGTCTAAACCCACTTTATATAACACATACAGAATCAACAAACTATGATTAAAAAGAAAAACAATAATCATTGTTATTTGGGAACTTCTAAGTGTACACACACACACACACACAGAGAGTCTCCCTCACAGAACCAACAGTTTATCTTGCTTGCAACAAAACACACACACACACACACACACAATAAACTGCACATAAAAGACAGTAGTAACTAAAAATAAATCCATCTTAATAGCAAAACATGACTGCAAACTTAGTCATCCCCAAATACAGAGATATTTTGAAGACAAAGAAAAAGTTTACCCAGCAATTGTGTAGTGCTTCTGGATAAACACAAAGCATTGTCTTAAAAGAGATTTTAGGAGACTTAAATTACTGAGGAAAGACCGGAGAGAGCTTTAACAATACAGAAAAAAATAAATAAACATTTTAACCACAAGCATTCACACAACGGTTTGTGTGAATACAAAGCCAGTGACCCATTGTCCAATTATTAAGACTAAATTAAAATCAGCAGTTTTCAACTGTAGTAAACACACCCTTCCTACTACTGGATGGATGAGGAATTCAGGCTGGTCTAGAACTCTGAGGTCTTCTGCGCATGTTGCTTGACCTCATGAGGGGGAAAAAACATTTAGGATAAACTGTAGGCAATACAGTTATAATTGAGAACAACACCAGCACATGTGAAATCATAATCAAATCGTGTGTTTTTATATTTTGTTTGTTGTATTTTAGAAGAGAGACTACCCTTAACTGAGAGTAACTGTAATATTTGAAGGATTGCATGAGGGATAAAGAAGGGTGTTGGGAATGGACAAAATAATGAAGAAAAATTCCTTGGGATTCAGTCAGTCTGAGGGAAATGCAAGTCAGTGAGGGTTCTTTCTCTGACTGGTCCAATCAAGTTTCAGTCACCCAAATGATGCCTGGGAACTGCAGTTTCCCCCCACTTCAGTTCTTCAGCACCAACTCATAGCACAGGTACACAAACTGACACACCTCTGGTGCTCTGCATCTTATTGACAGCTGCGGAAAGAAACAGAGAAATGGAGATTAGAATAAATTACAGAGACATGGGCAAATACCAAACATCAATTTCACAAAATTATTAAGAACTGAAGATTTTGAGGGCATGCTTAGAAAATTGAGAAACTGCAAAGCGAAGAAAATGAATGTGAGAAAAACTAATAAATACTAGTAATGCTGAAAGTCTGCCAACACACTGATATAAATCTCCTTCCCTCTGCCAAGAGCAACCACACAAACACAAAATTACAAACACTGCCATGAAGACCAAAACAAGCTTCAACTTTATGACTACCGCTTCCAGTGTTTGCCTTATTATTAGCTGAGGAAGTCATAAGATTCATTTCAAGTCTGAAAGCACAACAGTACTTTTATCCAAGCATATATATCGTATATATGTATCATATAAATGTATAGTACACCACTGTTCAAATATTTGTGGTCAGTAAGGACAGCAAGTAAAGTTACAGTAAAGGCATTTATAATGTTATAAATATTTATATTTCAAATAAATGCTGTTCTTTTGAACCTCAAAGAAACTTGCATAATGGTTTTTGCAAAAATATTAAGATGCACAACTGTTTGCAACATTGATGTTTCTTCAGCACCTAATGAGCATATTAGAATGATTTCTGCAGGATCACGTGACACTGAAGACTGGAGTAACGTCTGTAGAAAATTCCGCTTTTCCATCACAGGAATAAATTACATTTTAAAATATGTTAAATAGTAAACAGTTTTTTTAGACTGTAACATTTCACAATATTACCGTTTTATTGTATTTTGGATCTAATAAATGCAGCCTTGGTGAGCATTAGATACTCATTTCAAAAAAATCTTCCCAACCCCAAACATTTGGATGGTGTTGAATGTTTCTGCCTTTAGCCCTTTTTGAGAAACAGTTTCAACTAACCACCTGTAGTCATTCATAAGCAGCTGTGTTTACTTGCTGCGAGCCACATAAAAAGCTGCTCCTCCTAAAAGGATCTCATATGGCACTAACAGAGTAATAGACAAATAAATGCAGACTAATGTCAGAGGAGCCACTGTGCTTGGAGAGGTCGACATGAGAGGAGACCTCTATCTACTGCAGCACCTGCTTCCTCTTTTGTCAAGTGAGCGCTGCAGCAGACTTGAGGCTTCTCACGGAGCAATCATACACAGGATAATCAGAAAGCCTGTGGGTACTGTGCAATACGACATCGTGAGTGCGAAAGGGAAAGAGAGGGGCATGAGGGAGAGGATGTATATCCAAGAGTTTTCTCTGGGCTTTTATGAGATCACCCTGCAGCTTTCCACAGCAATTGTGAGGCTCCCACAAGTCCAAAGAAAGATTTGTGTCTACACACACAAAGTTTGAGATTCCTAACACTGTGTCCACTAAAGATGATGGAACGTTTCCAATGACAAGTATTTGAATATATTTATTTCAAGGTAGAAAAGCTTTATAATAGAATAGAATCACAGTCAATCAGACTATATTGGTGTATTCAATTTACATATACTGATTTATATGTACGTATATGAGTTACTGACCCCAGAGTTACTGAATGGTATTATGTATTAAAATGATAAAAGTTTTAAACACTTATTTAAAAAAAATAATATGCAATACACTGTATACAGATTTAAAAAAGCAAAAGATCAATATTCAGTTTAGGGAACAGTGTAAAGTGCTCATTAAAGATCATTTAACTCCTCACCAGTAAGATTTAGACTTATGTTGAGAACATCTAAGAATGAGTTGGCATGTCCTTATCAAATGCAGGCCTACTCCACTTCAAGCTTTCATTAGTTGTTAGATTTGGAGGATTTTAGTCTTAGCTTCATGCAGAATTTGGTGGGTGCACAAACATAGACGTGATGACATTGGTGCTGACTTGCGTTGTGGCATCAGTTTCCTCTATGCAGAGGCGTTTTATTAACAGTTGCATTGTTCTATAATTTGACTCGAGAGATGAAGTGAGAGATAAAGAAAGAGAGAGATAGTGCACAGGTGGGTGGTGAGCATGAATGGTGTGACTCTAAGACTCTAAGAGATATAACAGTGGGTTGCAACAATGGGGCAGAATGTAATCAGAAACAGATGAGATGGTGGGATGACAGGAAGACTAGAAACAGCAGGGTGCTGCACAAAGGCTTGTGGGGAAATGCTTTAACAGATCCCTGCCATCAGAAGCTCGCAGCATTTAAAGGGGAACCGGGCCATGCCATTGGACGCCTGATTGCTATAGGGACAACGAACAGTGACAAATTGTAGAGCTTTGTAGCTAATGGAAACATTGCCAGATATTTAGAAAAAAAACAACATAACAGTTCACAGTATAGCCACATTTTTCTGCCCTTTCAGACAGATACTGTTTATATACTACAACAACAGCCAGGAACAAAACAACTATGATACATGGAGTGTGTGCGCCTGAGTGGTGAATAACAGGTCTCTTAAAGTGGCTATTACGATGTGAGCCAAGAGATGGAAGATTAACAGACCTATACAGATGTGTTGTGTGTCAGCGTTTCCTACAGAAATGGTGCCCTGTGTAGCTTATAACTTACATCTTAAGTATGCAAGTCAATTCTAGGTCCAGTACACTTGAGATCTAAGAGAAGAAATGGTTCCCTACAATTGTGTTTGAAGCATGATTCATGTGGGAAATGTGAAAGGGAACATGAGGGAGAAGAAACATACACTCCAGATTAGGATGAGTGATAATGGCAAATCCCTTAAACCAAACGGAGGAAGGACTGAAAGGAGGATTGACATCTTTCTTGACAATCTTCTTTCCCTATCATCACCCACACAGGATTTGCCAAACACTCTTTCTCTCTGAACACAATAGCTCGGTCTCCAACCTAGCACGCATTCAGCTTTCCCCATTGATCGGTTTCTTCTCTCTCACAGGGACACAAACACACAGATCTTTCTCCAGCATGATTCATTATGAAATAACAGGAGAGCCGTTGTGTGAAACACACTCTGTCACATGTAGCCGTGTGTATGTGTGTTCGAGTGGCACTTTGTTAGTGCCTTCACATCTCTGTAAAAGCCACTACAACATCGTTCATGTCTCTTTGTTTCCATTTACCGTGTAGTTGGGGTTGCCGGTCTGTATGCGCATTTCTGCCAGCACCCAGATGCCGTTTGTGAGTTTGACAGACTGGTACAGCATGTCCTGCCCCTCCACTGTTCTCTTGGCAATGGTGAAGATATTACTGCCTTGCAGCTTGTTGCTGGCCACGTCTGTGAGAGAGAAGTTACTCATTAACAAAACTCAGACATACATTACAGTTTTTCTGAATTAAAACTGAACCTGATTGAGTCTCCATGGCAACCTGCAAATTACTTACACATTGACATACGAACCATTCAGTAATTAGTCTGATTTAAAAGAAAAGTTTGCTCAAAAGACAACAAATTTTCAACTTCATGTTGTTTAAATTCTACTATTGTCGTTCTTCCATGAATCAAAAAACTTAGGTGGAATGTCTAAGATTCACCAATTCACTGAAAAGAACCATCTCCCAACATTATTTTGTGAATCAGATTTGACTAGTGACTACCATTCAAAAGTTTGTGTTAGGTCAATTATTACATTTAAAGTAAAGTAAAGTAAAGACTTTTACATTCACCTAGGAAGCGTTTGATCACTTTTTTTCAGAATTATTTTATAAACTGAAAATTCAAAACAGCATTTATATTAAACATTTTTTGTAATGTTAGAAATGTCAAATTAATTGCTTCCTGAATAAAAAACAAACAAAAAAACTCTTACTGATGAAGTACACACAGCAAAGTTGTGTTGTGTCTTTACAGTCTATATATTATTTTGTGCTGCTCTGACTTACTTTCTCATCATATTAAATTAATTGCAAGCTAAAATCTTTGCTAACAATGAAATATTTTGCTATAGAACAGGAAATTTATATATAACAATGCAGCAAACACCTATATTAAAAACCAAACCATTTTGAGAGTCAAAATAAGAGTACCGAAGACACCCACTGTGCATTCATTAGCAATATCAACAAGAGTGTGTGCGCGCGTGTTCATGCCTGTGTGATTCACTATTATTTTATGCAAACCTGCTTCGAGTTAATTACACCCAGACATGCCACCAGATCAGCACTGCTCTTCAGAGACAAACCTCAACAGGACAGTGTGTTCTTTTGTAAGTCTGAGAGTGTGACAGTCAATATAATCCAAAGCATTGATAAAGGTAGAGCACTTTCCTCCATCCCATCTTTGCCTATTTGTTTCATTATCTTCATTTCATTCATGCCCATCAACCTCCACACACTTTACCCAATTCACTCATGCACAGCACATATTTATTCCTCTCACCTGAGTTGAGGTGGATATCTTTGATTTGGAAATGTGCCTCGTTTTCATTTGGAATGTCTTTCCAGGTGGCCAGGAACACCTGTCGATCTGAGAAGCAGAGGGACGGAAGGAGTTAATGAGAGAAGACACCAGTGGGGGAAAAAAAGAAGATTGATGTTCTACTGTATCTGAAACAGAAGGTTGTCTTGCTGCTAGACAGATGTTTTTGAATAAAGGCACCCCACAACAAGGACACTTTTAGACTGGTTTTTCAAGCACCATATTGTCTTGTCTAAAGATTTACAACAACATCTCTTGTGCACATAAGTCAAAACTTCAAAAATAAAACCCTAACAACACACAAAAAATAAGAACAAAAACAAAATAAAAATAAATCAAGGATGGACGCAAGGCTTATGTCCGAGGTGAACATAAATTCACACTCACCCATCTTTCCATCCTCTACAAAGAGCAGGCTGAGGGGATACTGGCAGCTGAAGTAGAACACGTCAATGTTATTTTTCACAGCTACCTGCAACATCGAAAAAGAGAGAGGGAAACACATTAGGACTGTGATTTAAGACATTGTGGCTGAGGACAAGGCTCTCAAACCAGTTTTTTAAAAGAATGGCATTCACACACACACACACACACACACACACACACACACACACACACACATGATGATAGCAGGGAAATATGGTCCTTTGATAACCTCTTTCTTTGACCTTTTGCTTCTCACTCTCTCTCGCTCTATTCTTTTGTTTAAGATCCTCTGTGGCTTTGTAAAGGTTGGGTTCAGCTTCTGTGCGTGGAGTTCATGTTTGCACGCCAGTATGTGAACTTCAAACATGCACAAATGCCTCAAAGGCAGTGCTTCACTAAGAGGATGGACGATGCCCACTGACAGTTTGAGAAAACAGAGTGAGTGTATCTGTCTTGGATAATCAGACTCAAAAACACCCATCCTAGTGAATCAGATATATCATATATTACTGATTGTCTATATTATTGTTATTGTATAAATGTAAAAAGTTGGTTTCTTGCCCCAAAAAACAACAATTAATTTTTGCATTGGAATGAATTTAAAAAATCAGCAAGAAAAAAAAAAAAAAATCCAAAAAAAGTGCTTAAAACAAATACAACCCATCATTAATAAGTTTTTCCATTTTGTGCATTTGTAAGTTTTCAGCTGAAAAAAAAAATATTTTGTTTTCATCCGATTATGGCTGTAAATCTTTTGCGAGCATGAGGAACTGAAAAGCACCCAGGGGAGCTTTTCTGAAAGCTGACAGCATGTGCACAGCATCCATCAGAACAGAGACTACACAGCCTCAGAGAGGGACAGACAGTCCCACACACACATCCAGATGTGCTACACTCCACTTCTGAATAATTCATCCAGCCAAACTGCTCTGAGCTGCACATACCGACTTCATCCCTCCCTTACTTGTCTAACTGCAGTTAGAAATACTATATTGAACCACCAGGCAAAATAATATGAAGAAAGACTGTACTGATGAAATCAGATGTGAAATCAGAAATCAATCAACCTTTTGTGTAATTGTCAAGAATTAAACCAAAACATCATGTATTACGATCTGTATCTCTTCTGTTAAGATTTATCAACAGTATTACTGGCCTTGTGAATGACAATGAGTCAAGCTACAGAAGAAGAAAAAAAAACTTATTTTGGTCTATGAGTAACATTCACTTCATGTGATGCCACTTCAATAAATAAATGATCTATTATTGGCAGCCACGTGTGAAATTAATAATGCCACAAGCCTCTCTGGGACTGAAATTATCAGCCGTTGTAATCCATGCCTGCAAAAAATGCATGGTAAGCTAAAGCACGTCCAGATCAAATGCACGTGCTGAAGATTTGAGCTGCCTGCTATCCAGACATGTTGTTACATCAATCCTGGAAAAATAGAGATGAAATTTATGTTACCTCCTGTGATTCACAGTGATTAACAATGTTCTCCCTAAGCTGCGTGCATGGGTGGATGCATGCTTCTTACAACGCAACCACACAGAAGAAAAAGTGGCAAACCACTGTCGCGTTAGTGTCAATATGGAGTTAGAACAGGGTTGACAGGTTTCATAGTAAGAGAATGATGTGTGCCAATTCATTTGTTATAGAAATCAAATTAATGGTTGTGGACAAAATATCTCAACACATGAGCCAATGCAAATGTAATGACATGTGAAATAAAATGTCATCATGCTTTAAAGTTTAAGTGGTGGAAATAGCAGATGATAAGCACAGTACAGTAACAAAACTCCAAGACATTTACAGTCGCAGAGTGTGCAAACCCTACTTCAAGGGGATGTTTAGGAAACTACTTCAGAATTCATGTTTAGCTTACAGATATTAGTTCAAATGCTTCACTTTGTTTTTATATTATATTATAATATTAAATATAATTGTTTTTCTTTTATTATTATTTCATATTATATTATTATAAAGAATTAACTGTTCTGCAGTTTTATATGAAAAAAATAAAATAAAGAATTTTTTGGGTAACATCACTGTAAAAAATAATTTTCACAGGTAACCTAAAATGTGCAGAATTTAGTTACACCAAGGGTAAAATAAAAAATAAATAGCACATTAAAAGTTAAAAGTTGTGCACTTTTCTGTGTGTGCGCTGTACAGGTCAGGTATAAAGAATATTTTTGCTCAGGTGGCTGAAATGTCCTCCCAATAGAGAAAAGTTTTTCTCAGCAAGATAAAAACAATTAGAGAAAACACTGCTGACAAATCCTAGAATTATTATCATACAGCTCTCTTAGACACTAAAACCCCTGCTGATGACTTCAACGAAAGGCACAGAAAATGAGGAGTTGAAAATGAAAGAGACACATTTATGATTAATCATTTAATCTAACATATGCATTCTGAACACAACACTCACTAATCTAATCTCTCTCCAGGAAAGCTCAATGCTCGCACTTAATTAGAAAATGCCATTAGATGAAGCCTGTAGGGCTCTATAAAACCTTAAGACTGAAGCACAATCTTCTATTAATCTCCTATTAATCTGCTCTGAGAGAGAAGAAAAGAGAAAACCCTCCTTCCTATATTTTTGAATTTGCTTCACCCAAACCAAAACCCTCCCTGAAGCTCAACACAATCTTCTCCCGGTTTAATTACTACCAATTATTGATTGAACTAGTCCAGAATGCCTATGCCTTCCTATTGTAGTATGTGGGCTTTGTGGTATATTTCCCAATGCAGTCACTGGAGAGCAACGTGAATGAGTCCACTGAGAGATAATCAGGCACAACTAATTCAGACCTATTGCTGTACTGCTACAAACCTACAACCCTGATCAATAAAGGACAGAAACGGACATGGATGCAGTAGGAGGAGAGAAAGACAGAAAGGAGGAACCACTAATGATATAATGAATCTTTTTTTTTTTAACGGAAGCTCTTTTGAGCAGTTGCATCCATTGTTAACCACACACACTTAATGTCCCTACTGTCTCGGACTCCGAAGTGGCTTTTTTTGGCTACTAATGGCTACTTTTGGCTACTAATAATGCTCATCTGGGGCTTGCTTTATTGCTTAAAGTTGTCATGAACTGACTTTTCTGACTATTGTTCTCTAAGGTTGACTATCCAGAAATAGCAAATAATTTTAGCAAATTGGCTTCCATATAAGCTGTTTTTAGACTAGCAAGAAAGTTTTGAGTTCTGGAACTTACAGGATGATTTTATAGTATAGTCAAAAGAGATGACCCCTTTAACAGCACAACATTCATTTCATATTGCACATGAAATACAACGCTGCAGAAAGGCAGTGGCTATATTACCTGCAGATTGTTGAGAGGTTCCATCTTCATGACAGGGCCGCTCGTGCTGAGAGGGAGACTAACGTCAATGGTCTGATTGGGGCTCAGAGGAGTCAGAACCTGCAGAGGCCCAGCAGGGGCGAGACCAAAACTACAGAAAAACAGAGAAATGCAGCGTAAATGTAGGTAATTTAATTTGTATGCATATTCATGCCATATTCAGAGGTGAAACACCAGTCATAGTCAATTTCTTCTGCAATGAGCCACCTCTCAATATATCAGCCAAACACATTTTTCATACTCTAGCATTATTTTTGGTCATGGTGATATGTGACTGATTATATTTTGATGTGCTGTGCTGCAAAAGAGATCAAAATGTGTCATTAGACAAGTTTTGGTCAATGAGTTTGCCCTCCAAAATGGTTTTTGCCAAATATTTTTGGTTGCATCACCATTTAAGACATTGTAAGTCGCTTTGGATAAAAGCGTCTGCTAAATGATTAAATGTAAATGTAACCAATATTTGGCTCAGGAATTGAACATTTTTGTTTGTTCGCTTACAATCTGTACATTTAATGCAGATTTACAAACAGAGGGACCTAGGAACAAGAATATGACAGCATATCCCAATTGCATAGCAACACTCTGCGGCTGCCAGATTTGTGTGAGAAAGCAACGTTCTATAAATCAATACATACATAAGGATATGACCTGCTTGTTGCCCTTGTATTGTAAGATCGAAGTAGAATATTTTACAGCATTTTACTTTCAGGCTTTTCTAAACGAGAGGTAGTTTTCTATACAGAATACCTCAATTGACTTGATATTGATATTCTAAAGTCTCTTTAGAATATCAGCATGTCCTTAAATGATCCCACTGACTCACCTGTTCCTGTTGAACTGAATGGCAAAGTCAGTCATAACACTCATGGCTTTGTTGGTAAGAGTCAGATCCATCTGAATGATCCCACCGCGTCGGGCAAACGTCCCAGAAATCTCCAGCCCTTTACCCTTCATTGCCAGTAACCACACCTGAACCCACAGATAAAAAGGTTGAGCGTGTGGGGTTAAGAAAGATTCTCATTCTATGCGAGTTGCATTTCTAAGCCGTTTTTTTATATATATAATTAAAAATGTGCTCTGCATTCTGTTGGACTCCAGAGTCCACTATTGAACACCACAGCACATTTTATGTGCACACCCACTTAGAGTCCAGGAAACACTGCTGTTTTACAAATTGACTTAAAGCAGGGAACCTGCTTATAAAAGACTGCTGAAGACATAACCAAAGTTATTTATTAAGAGTATTGACTGATTCTATACTTACAGTTTTAGGAGCAACGTAGGATCCTGTTGGCATGCCAACACCTCCACCAAGGTCAAAAAGGTCTCCCAATCCACCTCCAACAGCAGGAGCAGCGCCGAGAGACGCAGGCATGGCTGCTGGGGCCGCCCCCAAACCGGCACCCATCTGAGCAGAGGCAGATGAGTATTACAAGCCATTACAACTGTTACAAGAACATCATGAAAAAGACAAGTGAACTAAGATAAAAACATGGAGGAGGAATTTAACAGCTCTTTGATTAATGAAGGCAAACCCCTCTGTTGATGCTAATACTCCTCCAATGAAGCACATTCATCAAATTCTGGGTGAACTTTGTTAAGAATCTTTCTCTAACTTACCGAAGGGCTTCCGCCAATGTCTCCTCCCAGCTGGGAAAAGAGAGAGGACAAAAAAAAAAATGAGTGTAAGGATCAGTAGGCAGGAAAGATGCAGATAATTATGAAGAGGCTGATGAAGGGGGAACAAGCTCAGTGGGTGAAAACAAGTCAATCAGCTGCCAAGGAAGTTGTTAGATGTACTATAAACGGTTTCTTTAGTCTTTAAGCTCAGCCAGGGTTGGGCAATATAAAGTGTCAATCGATAAAGATTCTGCTATTATTATATTAGTGTTTAATTTTACATTTGATTATTTTTTTTATTTTTTTTTATTAGTTGAATGCTATTGTTAAACAGATATAATGCAACTGGAAAAAAAGCTTGCTTTTAATAGCAAAAATGAAATAACAAAAATAACTTTAATGTGATATATAGAATTATTGTGGCAAAAAAAAAAAGTTTCTTATCGCCCGCCCCTACTTTCATCATACTAAACCTTCTGTATGAGATGTGCCTACTTTTGTGTCAACAACTACTGCTACGAACTCAAACACTGAAACAAAAAGGAATAAAGGTGCTCTTATGCTGATCTAAAACTAGTTTATGTTGGGCAGCAGGGACTACTCTATAAAGGGGAGAGAACACCCACACAGACCTCTCTCTCCCTATAATCAGAAGATGGTTGTGGAGACTGCACCTCTGTCCTCCCACCCGGCTGATACAGGAATGAGAAATGGATGAAAGAGGAAGAAATGAGGGGGAATGATGCTGGGGATTTCTTAAAGTCTATAAACATTCATGAACTTTACGGTTACTAAAAATATTTGACATAACTCCCAGAAAAATAACATGTGGTCGCAACAAGCCCAGGACTGTTTATACAAGAGATTTTACTGATGTCAACAACAGATGCAATGTAAATAAAAATGTTGGGGCTGTAAATGTACAAGGTAGACTGCAGTAGACAATGAGTACATCGAGTACAGAGAGTACATCCCATACACATACCAACAGATCCCCAGGTTAGAATAATAAAATGGCATGATATGAAAGTGTCTGCTTCCTCTTTCGCTTAGTTTAATTACCGTATCTGAGTCATCGCCCATCTGCAAGTGTAGCAAAAGGATAAAAAAAGATAAAAAGAAAGAACCAAGAGTCAAAAAAGGGAAAGAGAAGACCAGAGGGGAAATGCAGGCAAGGAAAGTTAACTGTAATTATGCAAGACCATCTGTGATTTCTCAGACACAATAACACTGGTTAAGGGACTTTGGATGTGTTTTTAAGGAGGAGGGGGCTGATCCGGGAACAGAATCCACTTAGATTATCTCAATTTATTGAAGTAGGTCTGGATCCTTTCCAGGTCAACACGAACTCAAAATAAATATCCTACAATATGTGCAAGCAGACACACATTACCAGAAGGCATGCATGCATACCCACACACAGATTGTTAACAGAACAGATGGGTATAATCATTCTAGTAATTACACTGTTTCTATAAATTAATCTAATTTCACCACTGAGGGCTGATTATGTTTGTAGCAAAGTGAGAGGCGGCAGGAGAAAAACATACCAGACTATCCAGACCTCCTCCCAGTAGGTCCATGGCTCCCATCTGCATAGACGGCTGCACTGAAGGGACAGTGGCAGTGGGTGGGGCCAGATCCAGGTTCAGCAGGTCACCTAGGAGATCACCTTGTGATGGAATGACAGCAGGTGGAGCTTCAGAAGGTCCAGACTGGCCAACATCAGAGCTCTCGGCACTTTCCCCACTGAGAGAGAGAAATTATCAAATTATAATAAAAAAATAAAAAAAGTTCTATATATACACACACACACACACACACACACACACACGCATACATACACGCGCACACAGACATATATATGTAAACAGAAACTCACGAGCCAGCACGAGCCGGAATTCTCTTGTGCTGAACACCACGGCTGCCCTCCACAAAAGCACTGGGAGGTTTGTGGTAGACTGAGGCCAGAGTACCAATGTGGCAGATAAGCTCTTCCAGCAGGGTGGGCTCAATCAGGTCCGTCTCCTCTGATATCAGAGGTTTCTCGGCCAGCACTACCTCTTTTGCCGCCACAGGGTCTGTGGAGAGCAGACGCCAGTAGATGTAGCCACGGTCACGCAAGTCAGGATTATCAGAATCCTACAAAATGTAAAAAGAGAGAAAAATACAGGAAAAGTAAGAACCCAATAGAGAACCTAAGGGATCAATACACTATTTATGATGTGAGAGTATATCATCTTGGAGGAAGAAAAAGAAATTGAGGTGAATGGTTCTATCCACAAAAACTAATCTGAAGGACAGAGTCTTGTGTAAATAATGCAAAACTCCGATAAGATCAAGTGGTATGCCAGCAACACTCAGAGCAAAACAGCGGTGAGAGAATTAGATCTTGAGGCCATAAAACGACACCTGGGATAAAGGAGGACATTTGGTATTCTGACAGAACCCTGGCGGCGAGTACAGCCTGAGACACTGAACCTCAAAGTTAATAATGACAAGATTCAATCTCTGATCCCAGTCTGACAGTACAAGCTCACAGCTTCTCTGAATATGAATGAATATTAACACAGACATATACATGCTCCCTAGCGGATGCACACAAACATTAATCTAGTCAGTAATCAACATTAACACTAACGTACATAAAAACAAAGTAAATCATATTAAAGCAGTTTAATCCAAATCTACTGAAGAGACATGAGTGATTGCTTCACAAGACTGGGTATTGACCACTGATCTATATATATGACTGGATCGCTCATCGCGTTCTAAGATGCCAACAGGCAGTGAAGCCACCGGAAGTGTTCGATCCGCCATCTTACTAATCCCTACCAGCAGAGAGCACCATTGAGTTACATTCAAACCGCTGTCCTAAAATCACTCAATTTGAAGCAAATCATTCAAACCGGACTCGTTTTTATGTTACGTGTATGTTAAATAATGATTACTTCAGATGTTATCTGCAGTGTTTACGGTCTTTTGCGGCAGGATAAGCGATACATTTAAACCGTTAAGCTGGGTGTGTCTGCTGCGCACTCACGACAGAGGTAACTTAACTGATCAAACACAAAAAATGGCTTATTTCTTTATCAACATAATTATTTAGGAATTATTAAACATGAACGTATTAGTATCAGAAATTGATATGAATATATTACAATGAATAATACAATTATGTTGTTAATATTGCTCTATTCATGAAAAGCTTAACTTACTATCTTGGAAATAAAGCTTTATAAAGTTTATGTCTTTAAATCCATACTGTATATAGTCAATTATTTATCTGAATAAATTCAGATTTCAGAATGAGCAGTTTGTAGTTTGTTATATATGTTGAGGTCGTGTCTGTCTGATGTTTATTGTGTTCATGATGCTCACTACTGTAATTAACATAGCTTTTTAATAAGTAGGGGAAATTCGCGACATAAAAAATAACCGTTTACATGCCTAGGGTGTTTGCATTGTAATGATGTACAGAAATACTTCAAATTTATAAATTCTGACTTGTTGGGTGATGTTTTCTAACTAAAATCATACAATTTCCTATTAATTCAATGGAACGTTTTTGCACACTAGGGATTACCAATATGGCGGCGCAGCGGCTTCACTTTAATGACGTCATGAGCAATCCAGTTCTATATTATAGATCAGTGGTATTGACACAGATTTCACGAATCAATTCAAATCTGATTCACAAGCTCTTGATTTGATTAAGTTTAGATTGGGTGGGGTATGTATGAGGTACAATGCATGTCAGTTTTTATAAAGGAAAATCTCTAATGTTGTAAACTATACAGGGAACCCTGTAAGTTGGTACATTATTATAAAAATAAAGATATAAATTAACAACAGATTCCAAATTAAATGGCTATTTATTTTTAGACATAATAATAAATACTTCAATAAAATGTTTTTACACAAGGCAGTTTTGATCCACTTTTTAATGAAAGGGCCTATAATAAGGTTTCTATTCCAATTCATTAATGAATTATAATCATTTAAAACTGTGGATTTAGATTTATTCAAACATACAATAAATGAGACATCACTAACAGTCTAAGGGCCCCATCTTGCACCGGCGCAAACAATCCCTGGTGCTATTTTGCTGTTCCATTAAACAATTGCGCCACTGACCAGAAAAAAACTAGTCTAAAGTCAGTGGCGCGTTGCGCGTTGTTCATTATGCTATTTTAGGGGCGCATGCTTGACCATAATGTATAGCGTGCACAACGCGCATACACTTTGCTCATGTAATCTACACAGATGCAACAGTTATTTTTGCAAATCATAAATTCTTACACTAAAAAAATATTAACACACGAGATGACGAAAATCATGACGCTATTCTGGGTATGTTTCTCCCTTCCCCATACAACACAACTTCTCTGTCTTTCACTGCTCTTACAAGAACATCAGTCTCCTCGGCTGTGAACCGCTCCTGGCGTGCGCCTGGTAAATACGCCATAATAATAGCAATCCATTATGGAACTTGCGCACCTGCTTTTAAAGGGAATGTTGGATGACGCTCTGATTGGTTTATTTCACGTTACACCCAAACCACACCTATGAATAATGAAGCTACTTCAGACCAACCCATTTTAGATTTGCGCCAGGCGCAAGAGCCATTTATCCCGCCGGGAAAATAGCAACAGGGCCGAGACCCGCCCACAAAGTTACTTGCGCTTCGCACTTTGACACTTGCATTTCAGATCGTTAAAATAGGGCCCTAAGTATTTTTTTTTAGTGGACAGTCGAGCTATGGCAATTGAACGACTTTCCTGATTTAAAGGCAACATTATGTGACATTGTTTACAAGTTGTTTATTGACATCTTTCTTCAGTTGAAACACTGAATGGATGATTACATGAGACATATTTCCATACGCTGTACTCTTTCAACATTTGATGTTCACGTATGTTAATGTTTAATTTAATGCTATAACTAGTAGTAAAGAGGAAAAGATGATCGTTCACATGTGCTCCGCGCTGCCAATTGAACTAAGGTGGCTACAGTGATCTGTCAAGCCACATTAAAGAGCATCAAATCAGTATTCATTGTTTGGATTTTGTGATAAAACATACAAAATTTGAAAGATGATAAGTAACAAAAAGTAACAAAGCTCATTGCAGTTATTGGATGGAGTAGAATTAAAAAACAATGTTTAGTGAAGCTTTGTTCACACATCAAAAGAAAACGGAATACACTAAAAGATCTTTGGAAATTTTTGAATTCAAGTACTGATATTGCTTCATTAAAATGGAGATGAAATTTAAAAAAAACTTAATAGCAATTAAATTCTTAAAAGGCACAGAGGAAGAAAGCTTCCATTAACAAAAATATAAATGTTTAATAAATATAAACCTGTCATAAACCTGCTATTTGATCTGGTGCAGGGTTTCAAAACTGGCACACAAGCTTGAACCCAAATTGTTGGGGACCATCAGAATGCTTTACTATTTATATTTCATTGTGCCACAAATATGTACATATGCACATATATAATAGAATAAAACAAAGCAGGTCATGTAGTCTAATAGACTCAGAGGAGCAGGACACTAATCACTCGAACTCCTGAAGCTTTTATAATCATCATCTTTTGCTTCCTGTTCACTTGACATTCATATGATATATTTTTACTAATTAGAAGTATTCCATTTTTTGTGGTTCATTTATCCTCGTATCATCTGCCTGCAGTTACAAAAAGCAATTACAGCATCATGCAAAAAAGAATAAGCATAACAGGGTGTTGAGTAACAAATTTTTTGAATATCTCATCATCTTTGGAGTGAATCATAAAGCCAAACGGTCTGGATTTAGAGATCTGCTTTTTTAATGGCAACACCTCCAGAAAGTGCCTTGAAGGTGTGAGCAAGTATAGGTCCAGTGTCATTTCTGACTGAAATGTGTGCTTTGATACTCTCGTGTGGATATCTCACCTGTTTGTAGGGGTGGGTAAAAAAAAAAATAGATTTTTCGATTAATCGTTTTTTTTTTTTAAATGTGGTCAATTCAAAATCGATTCTCATAGGCCACAAATAGTTTTTTTTTTTTCATATTTATTTCCGAACCATGAACGTTAGATTAACGTTTATCTAATTATTAGTCTTCTCCACTAGATGTCACCCTCTTATTTGCCTTGCGCAATGTTACCAAGGAGCAAGAGGCAAACTTGTCAGTCATTCATTCATCCTTTCTTTTACGGTCTATGATTCATTCAGTGCTTAAAATGGCAGTTTCATGTGCTTTGTCGACGTTGATGCCATCTTCACATAAAAAGTCAGAGGTATGGAAGCATTTTAGATTTCGCAAGCAAGACGACAACGATACTGTTGTAGACAAGAACAAAGCTGTTTGTGTGACTTGTAATGCAGAGGTGAAATGCTGTAGTAATACTACAAATCTGCGGATCCATTTGATGAGACATCACCCAGACGTTACAACACCCCCACAGTCGAACACACAACCGAAGATTTCAAATGCATTCATAAGCAAAATTCCTCAATTCACCTCGTGCACAAAAGATCACTGAATCGATTGCATTTTTTATTTGCAAAAACATAAGGCCATACAGTGTGGTCGAAAATGACGGATTCCGTTACATGTTGAATGTGCTGGAGCCTCTTTATTGTATTCCTAGTCGCAAACGGATGAGCGAAGAGATTATCCCAAGACTGTACAATGAAGTGAAGCAAAACATTACTCTGTCCCTACAGTCAACTGACAGAGTGGCCCTAACATGTGACAGTTGGACGTCAAGACATCAAGACACCTATGTCACAATTATCTGCCACTATTTAGATGACTGGGTTCTCATTTCAAATGTGTTGCAGACCAGAGCTATGCAGAATAGTCACACAGGGGCAAATATATGTGCATTGCTTTCAGATTCGTTGGGGCGGCAGTGGTTCAGTGGTTCATGTAGGTTGTATACAAACCAGAAGGTTGGTGGTTCAATCCACAGCTCCACCTGATCAAGTGTCGAGGTGTCCTTGAGCAAGACACCTAACCCCAGCTGCTCCCGACGAGCTGGATGGCGCCTTGAATGGCTGACACTGCAGTCGGTGTATGAATGAGTGTGTGAATGGCTGAATGTGAGGCAATTGTAAAGCGCTTTGGATGGCCATGTTGTCTGTTGAAAGTGTTATATAAATGCAGTCCATTTACCATTTACCATGAGTGGGGTCTTACTGAGAAAGACCCGATCATTGTGACCGACAACGCTACCAATATTTTGGAGCAGCAACCGGCAATCTCAGCCGCACTTCTTTCTCCTGAAGTCCGTTGGAGCGAAAAGCACCTTTGCACTCAGACAGAGGCTGATATAACTGTGGCTGAAGACATCGTGAAAGCTCTTCGGTCGATGAAGAGTGCAACTCTGGTGATGTCTGGGGAGAACTCCGCTACCCTCTCTATTATTGCACCATTGCAATATGAGATGCGCTCGACTGCCAGTGATTCGACTGTCATTAAAGAACTCAAATCTGCCGCGCATAACAGCTTGAGGTTTAGGTATGTTTACAAAAACAGCTAGTACTATATATAAAATGTAAACATTTGTGTGAATGTTACAGATTACATTATGTAAGATGCCATAAGGTAATTTTAATGTGATTGCCTATTCTTTAAAGATATGCAAATATAAAGGAGAAGCTGTATGTTGCATCTGCCCTGGACCCTCGTTTCAAGCCTCTTCCTTTCATCTCTGACAGGGAACGCTAGGACACATTCACAACATGGATCAGTGAGATTATCACTCTTGAGCATGCTAAGGTAGGCTACAAGTTTAATAAAGTTTTAAAACTTTATGTAAACAAATATATTTTTTCAACTGCATATAAATATAATGAGTTAAAGTAAAATAATAAAATGGGCAACATTTAAATTCAAATGTAATTTTAATTAACATTTTTCTTTTTTCTAAGTATCAGCAGTAAGGATCTGATAGTGCTGGTAATGGAGGCAGTGCACCTGTACAGGAGCAAAAATCCCTTGGTGAAGCTGACCGCTCCCCTAACCCCACCAAAGAGGTCAAAAGAATCCTGTGCGCTGCTGGATCTGCTTGGGGCAGCCTATGCATCAGTGGCTACAGTAGTCTGTGCTACTGCTGCAGACAGGGCACGGGAAGAAGTTGGCAAATACAGAGAAGTTACACCTATACGTCTCTCAGAAGATCCACTTAAGTGGTGGTGTAAGCTTGAAGGAGTGTACCCACTTTTGTCTCAAAATGACTATTTATTTTTTCTAAATCTTCTTTTTTCTTTTTTGTTCAGCAGAAGAAAAAAATGATTAAACATGATGAATAATACATACAGAAATTACATAATTTTTTATTTTTGGGTGAACTATCACCAATAAGCCAGTATTAGTTGTCTTACATTGTTTATAGGCTTGTAGCCTCAATGTTACAGCAAATTTAGTAAAATTGTATGATTATTTTATCTTAAAAATGAAATAACTCGATCCTGTTTGTTCTTGGAATGCGACTGTTCCGACTTTTTTCAGCATACATTTTTTCATCTTGCATCAAAATTGTATTATATTTATTTAACATAACTGTATGCATTTAAAAATTAGAGATGGTTGTGTTTTAATGTACCCAAGTGTACATAAAATAAAAAAGGTTTGTGGCTCTTAATTTCTTTTTATTAATTACCCACTTGTAAAATTATGTTCAATGTTCTTTTTTTATAAATATAGTATTTGTATTAAATCTATATTCATCGAGTTGAATCAAGAATCGAGAATAGAAAATCGAATCGATCTGAGAGCTTGTGAATCGAAATCGAATCGATCTGGAACATCTGAATGGATACCCAGCCCTACCTGTGTGGCGAGACTGAGCACTTGTTGGACGAGCTCCTGGGTCTCAGTGGGTTTCTTCAGGAACAACTTCACAATAGCTGTCAGCAACTGCAGTTGCACCTGAAAGAGAGGCGTGAAAAAAAACTTTAACACTGGGACAAAACCTGTAACATGATTTTCCAAGAGACAAGTTCATGTGTGTTTATTCCATTATTCACAAGGTTAGTATCGTATTATTGTAATGATATCAACATTTCAGTAGTTCAGTAAAGAAACCAATTTCGATATCACCGCAAAAAGTCATCCTATTACACAGTTATGTTTTTTTTTTTTATGTAAATGGAAGCAAGTTAATACACTGCATGAATAAGGCAAGTCTGCTTACTTATTTCACAAAGAGGGTTTTACTAAAGCAATCTGAAAGGCACTTCACCTGTGTGCTCTCATCATGGAAGCCTTCCAGGAAGCTCTCCAGCAGCTCATCTGCATTGTCGATCCTCTCTGCGTACTCTCCCACAATCCAGATCATGGCTGCGCGTGCCTCGGGCTCATCAAGAGAGTCCAGGTTCTCACACAGAGTGGCAATCACGCTCTCATACCTGAGAATACAAGAAAAAAACAACAGTGAATCAACACAAAGAGAAAAATGGCAGTCGGGGGAAAGGTTGGGTTCAGGGTATCTTTATTGAATTCTTCTTCAATACATTCAATATGAAAGGCATTGTTGAATAGAGGCTGTGTCAGGACAGTGAATCTCAATGAACCTTAGTCAAACAGAAATAGGATGCAGTTTAGAGAGAGAAGGAGAGAAGCAGCTTTAGTGACAATGGGAAATTGTACAATACACACAGAGAAACCTACTTGTTGGGGTACTTGCGGAAGATGTCCTTGATGACCACAATGGCTTCCTGCACCACATAATTGACCTTGGTCTGAATGAGGTCAAGCAGTGTGCTGACACAACGCTCTGCTGATTGCTGGAACAGAGACAGGAGAGACAGAAGAGAGATCAGCTGATCTGCTTAAGTATAAATGGCATCATCCAGAAATCAGTTCACCAAATAAGAAGTTAGCTTTTGTTTCACATCAGGTTGAACCATTTCATTGGGAGCGCTGAACTTAACAATTAAAATGAACACTCGTCAAACTGCCAGTGTTAATTAAGTTAATAATAATGTTATCCTAATCAAGGTCAGGCCAGCTCACCTCTACTTTAATTGCACAGCGGCCAATGGCTCGTACAGCTTTACGCACAAAGTCCACGTCCACTTCAGTGGCATATTCCTTCAGCTCAGCCAGCACCTACAAACCCAAACACAGAAATTTAGCACAGCTCTCTTAAGCATTCATGACAAATGTTATTGTGATACACAGTGGGGTCCAAAAGTTAGTGATGTTAACATAGCACAGACAAAAATTTAACATTCAATAAATACAAATTTTATGTACAAAATATAAGAAGTGTGAATTATACTTAATAAAAAAGTCCCTCATTGTCACATTGTCTCGTGACATTAAAAATAAGGCAGACCATAAATATATTTTGCTACTGTCATTAATGCAAAAGAAAAACAAACCAAATACTCAGCCATTCTCAAAATCATGCCGATTTATTATTATCACAGACGTATTTTCACTAGTAGTCTCAGACTTTTGGACCCAACTGTATGCTGGGTAGTGTAACAGAAAAATGTATGAACATAAATGATCATGCAGAGATCTGGTTTCACATTAGTCAAGGGTAGCTGTACTGTATATGTGGCGTTTCATTCACCTGAGCAATGTTGGCCTGAGATGCCAGGCGGATCATGATATCCAGCTTCTCCAGCTTGACATAGATTGGGTCATTATATTTCACAAAGAAAACCTTCATCTCATGCTTCAGAATTTCAGGGCTGGTAAAAATGCAGTATAAAAATTAAATGTTTGTGTTTGTATGTAGTTTATTCACAAAAAAACATACATTTGTGCATACATTTTCTGAGAAAACCAAACCGTCATCACTTAATATTAACAAATCGATTAACCTTAGCTCTGCACCTACCGTTTCTGTACGATGAGGTTAATGTTTCTCAGGGCAACATACTGCAGTTCAGGTTCAGCTGAGAGCAGCGTTACCAACGGAGGAGCAAGTTTCTTCAGAAGAGTGCCATAATAGTCTAGATCTTTTGGAAGCATCTCCATGAACTTCATCAGAACCTTCACAGCAGACAGAACCACGGCAGAGTTAGCGTGGGACAGCCGTGGAGTTACACGCTCACAGATACTGCGGGAGGAGAGAGAAACATTCAACAGGGCAGAGGGAAAAATCTTAAAGGGCGAAGACAGGCTGTGTAGTTTAACATTAGCTAAATTAGGGCTGTTAAAAAAAATATATAATTATATATATACACAATTTCAATCTACCTTTGAACAATCCTATGTTGTTTCTTGAAATCCCAAACTGAATCAACAGTGATTCAAAAGCCAACTCTGATTTAATTAAACTCAGTTCAAGTAATCAATGTAAACAGTAAGTCCTACACTAGATTAGCTAATGTCAATGTCTTATGTAGACTTCATTAGAGAAACCATTTAGAGTGCACCACACAGGAGTGATGAAATAACGTTGCCCTCTGACCTCTGTGACTCACGATCGTCACGGGGCATGTAGTTGGCCAGGCAGTCGAGGATGAAGATCTGGCCCCACTCAGTGCATTCATTAAGGGCTGTCAGGAGCTTATTGATTGTCTGAGGGTTCAGGTCCAGAAGGTTGCTGTTAGGATGAGACTCTGCTATCTCAGACAGAGCAGCTACTGCATTTGCTACCACCTAATGGAGAAAAAGAAAAGAAAAGAGGCGTTAAACTCAATACAGTGGTATTGTGTGTGAATGGTCTCGAGTTTCGCACAACAATAGCATGTTATTACACACCATGGAGGCTAGGAGAGAGCTAAATCGCACTAGCAAGCTCACAGATGCCCTTAAAACTAACCTAAGTGCATGTGCAGTGAATTAGTGTAAGAACTAAATGCACTCAGGGATATTTATCTAAGTTCAGAGAGTATTCTTTAGAATATTGCCAGCATCTAACCAGGACTTAGATTTTATATTCTATGTTAGTTTATGTTTGACTAGTTTGGGTTATGATGCCTCACCATGGGGTTGGAGTCAGAGATCAGGTCTTTCAGGGTGTCCAGGAAGCCCTGATCTTCCACCAGCTGGGCGTTAATGTCATGCAGCTTGGCGACACAAACTGCAGCGGTCTTCCTTACGTAAGGGTCTTCGTCTTTCAGACACTTCCTTAGAGGTTCACACAGGTACTCAGTGATCTTGTCCACTCGGATGCAGCCCATGGTGCGCACAGCCAGTGCACGGATCAGAGGGTTTGGGTCCTCACAGTCCTGCAGGAAAGAACACGTCAACAACACACATTAGCATTAAAATATAGGCATTTTCAAAAGTTTGGGGTCAGTAAGATTTTTTAAAATACAACAGAAACATTTCTTATTATTACAGTTGAAAACTTGTGCCATCATGCACTTTGATCAGAGTCAGTCTCCTCTTACTGTCATTTCTTTATACTGTAAGAGCGTCTGACATTTATGTTCAGACAATTACACGCTGCTGTCCCTTCACAATTCCTACTCTCATAAATTACTCACACTGCATGTTGACTTTTAAACCTAAATATAAATGTTAAACAACCGATATTTCAGCACAATGAAAGTTTTTGCGCTGAATATTAACTCCTTCGCCTCTCCTTTCTATATAATACTCTTTCAGCAAAGATTTCAACTTAACACAGAATGTCAGCGTGGGCCTTTATGCAAAAAAGGAAAGGCTTGCGTGAATTTGTGACATTTACAGATAAGGATATGACTGTTAACTGAAAGTGTAAAAGCACCTGACAGGCAAGCCATTACACTAATGCATCAGCTTGAAGCTTGAAATAAAGATTTATCATGTTTTGGGCAGCTTGGATCACATATTTTTCCTGCAGGAGCTCATTCTGTTTCCTCTAATATTTTTAGATGCATTTTGTCCATAGAAATGCATTATTCAGAGCTGTAATTTAATGCGACCTGCTGCAGTTTTACCAGTCTATGAGTTGTACTTGCACTGTGGGCAGAACCGACTAATCAATAATGAGAATCATTGTCTGTGATTTTCATTATAGATAATAAACGATTTTATCGAAAAGACCCTATCACTTTTAATTGGAAAGTAAATGAATATCCAATAATCTTTATCTGTTGTCTGTGCAAGTTGTGTGATAAAATATTAAAAATACAAAAAAAAGTTTTACAATAAAGCTGTTGTAAAGGACTGTGATAACAAACAATGGACAGTGAATGCTATTGGTGGGCTTTTTAATTGACAGTTGAAACTACGAATCAGTACAGCTTTAGCATCATCGGAAAGTAGTTCCGCCAAAGGATATAGAAGTGTGTTGCATCAGAAAGTTTAGTGCGGAACTAATGAGTGTTCTCCAAAAGTTTATTTCAAGTGTGTGCGTGCAGCTAGAAGTAAGTTTAAATGTTCTTATCTTTGTTATTAATACATTTGTGTATTGTTGCGGTTTAATTTAATCACAGACTTCAGATATTAATGGGAATACTGTATGCGTGTGTACAAAGATTCAGCAATTGCCATTCCTTTGTGTGAATTAATGTAATTATGATAGTTCATGACAGCTGTTTATATGCTTATCAGACCCGTTATGTGGATTATATGCTTATTTGCATGCGTACCTATAAATGCCTCAAGATTAACGTTCTAAAATTGCACCGTCATTTGTTTACATAAGACCGCCGGAATGGCGCTAATAATGTTACGGCCGCGGGTTCGAGTCCCGCTCAGAGCAGTCTGTACATAATGTTGATTTATTGTAATTATACATTGAATATAGTTAATCCTATTTAATGCCTTTTGTAACTATATAATATTGTTGTAAATTTTTATTGTTGTTATACTTATTATTGTGTACCTTTTATTTACCATTATTGTGTGTATCCTTTCAGAACCACACATACCCATCTACAGTGGAGAATAAAAATTAAAGAAGAAACATCAGAGTCATTGCATTCTAACCGGATGTGCCATAGTGATTGCAAACCTTTACTAACCAGCCCCAAATAAATACCTCAAAACAAAAGCTATGTGTCTGAACTCTACCTTCACAAAGGTGTTGACTGCCATAATGGCCATGTCTGGCTGGCTCTTGGCATAATTCATCAAGTACAGATAGACCAGCTTCTTCAGCTCAAGATTATCCGTCTGCATGCAGTTCACAACATCGGGAAACAGAGCACTGGGAACAAAAATATTAATCAGAACTCCACAAATGAAAATATACTGTACATTAGCGTATAAAAGAGTGAGCCATTCACACAAATGCTGTATGCTTAACTGTGAAAAACCATCAAGGTGAAAATGGCTGGTCTTACCTGACATCTTTTCCCACTGTCATAGACGCAATGACCTTCTTCACTGCCTCCTTCTTCTTCTCTTTCTTATCACTGTTGAGCTCTGCCTTCAGCTCAAAGATCTCCCCTGAAGGGTCCCACAAACAACAATTCATGACTTTTAGATCCCAAAACTTGAGTGTGAAAATAATGTGCTTCCAGAAAAACAGTGCATGTCTAGACAGCCAGTATTAGAGGTGATGTTTGCCTCATGTAATAAAAGACAAAACAACAATTCGGTCATAATTCTGTGTAAAGGGTTTTTCTTAGCTCTGACCAAGTAATGTGTGCAGCTCCATTTGCAGGTAAAATTCTCTGTTCTGGCACAATCATGTGTCTGCTCTGCAAGTGCCTTATCCAAATGATTATTATTAGACTCCATTAGTGTACTGTGTTCTTAAGTAAACGGAGCAGGAATATGTAGCAAAGTGCTGATCGATTTAACAGTATTTTAAAGTGTAATGGTGCAGTGCACTTGATGATCTGCACTGGCCAGAACAGAACAGACACAGTCAATGTCTAAATCTCTTTGACATGAAGTGATATACTAATCCCAAAACAGCTGTATCTTAAAAAAGAAAAAGAAAAGAAAAAGGAAACTGTCAGACCTTTCTTGGTCGTGGTGAAATATTTGGAGTCTGTCATTTTGGATCCCAAGCCTCGGTTCTCCTGTAGAAGAAAAAGAGATTTCTAAGCCCATAAGAAAGGTGTAGAAGGTACCTTCCTGCTGATACCTTCCCTGATGTTTCTTACAGATTGTGGAGTGGGGAAAACATTGCACAAAAACACCTTGTTGAAGCTTCATGTTCTCTTTCTGTCAGAAAATTATATTATATTTATCTTTTTAAAAGAAGGCTCCTGTGTCTATCAAGAATCCATGTATTAGGTCAAAAAACAGTAAAACCATAATATTGTAAAATATTATTTCAATTTATTAAATTGTCTTCCATGCTGAATATCCCATAATAAAATTGCAACGTTGAAAAAACAGTGCTGCTTAATATTTCTGTTGAAATATATAAGACACTTTTTTGTCACGATTTCTGATTAATAGGAAATTCTGAAGAACAGTATTAAATTGAAATATTATGCAACAGTGTTTAAGTCTTTAAGTAAAGTAAAGTAAAGTGAAGTGACATTCAGCCAAGTATGGTGACCCATACTCGGAATTTGTGCTCTGCATTTAACCCATCCGAAATGCACACACACAGAGCAGTGAACACACACACACACTGTGAGCACACACCCGGAGCAGTGGGCAGCCATTTATGCTGCTGCGACCGGGGAGCAGTTGGGGGTTCGATGCCTTGCTCAAGGGCACCTAAGTCGTGGTATTGAAGGTGGAGAGAGAGCTGTTCATGCACTCCCCCACCCACAATTCCGTCCAGCCCGAGACTAGAACCCACAACCCTTCGATTGGGAGTCCAACCCTCTAACCATTAGGCCACGACTCCCCCAAAACCTCACAGCCCATGGCGTCACTTGATCACCAGCATAAACTGTTACTTTTGTTACTTTACTGTTACTTTTGATAAATCATTGCTGAATAAAAGTGTTATATACAAAAAAAATATATATATTATTATTGACCACAAACCTTTTAAAAAGGTATGCGTGCATATGTGTGTGTGTGTGTGTGTATTTATTTATAGTTCTTGTGAAAAAAGTCCATTTATAGTTCTTGTTTGTCGAAGTCCAAGAAAAATACCATATTGGCAATATTAAAAAATAAATAAATAAACAGCGTGACAGTGCTACTTTACCTAATTTCACACTTCAATTAAAATCAACAAAATTATATATATTGAAATTAAGATTAAGAGGACAAAAATAGACATGTACAATTTCTTCTTCTCCTTTCTTCTTCCCTTATTACATAAAAAGGAATTTTCATTCTGACAGCTACTATAAAGAAGCTGGAGAATTGTGATCTGTGTGCCTGAATGAATTGTGTATCCCTGTTGAGCATTTCCAAACAAATTATTATCATCCAAGAAACAACACTTGTCTATGTTTACACCTGTCTAAAAGACCCTTGAATAATGTCTAACACAACTTACACACAGTAATTTAGTAAGGCAACATTACCAGTCCATGGTCTCCCCACATGCTTAAATAATTGATCAAGGTCTGCTTGTTGTATGTCATTAACAAACATACTAAAATCACTACAATATCATTACACCCCTTCGAAAAAAAATGCAACATGTTAACTACACTGCTTGCTAATAATAATTAGTAATTTATTGAGTCAATAACACAAACTCTCTCTTTCTCTCTCTACATAATATATCTATTTCAAATAAATACGGTTCGTTTAAACTTTCAATTCACCAAAGAATTCTGGAAAAAAAAAATGCATCATGGTTTCCACCGTTTTATTAAGCCAACATTTTTAAATGATGATATAACAATGAAGCCTGGAGTGTGTGTGTGTGTGTGTACAGATTAGTAATTTTTGTAACAAAGATTTACAACGCTTAGCAGTGGTAGACTAAATCCAAAGGTTTAAAACTGATAACGTTGGCAGGGGCCCGTATTAAAGTAATGAACAAAAATATATGTGCACATCTTTATCTGCACATAAAAAAAAAAAACATACATCCATTTCAACCGGTTCATTTTTTTACGAGAATAATCATCTATCTCGTCAACCTGAAAGGCGACGTCCCAGCTAACATTAGCGCAGTAACGTACAGATAAAGTTAGCTGTCAACTGTCAGACTCCACCGAACGACTGTTAGCGTGATGCAGCGTTTGATCTTAAATGGTTACCGACAACCCAACTGGTTAAATCTATACGTGACGCAGCGGTGACTGCAGCAGGTGACAGTAATACTTGCCACAGCCGCTTCAATGTAACGTTAGGTTACCCAGAGTTACTTAGCAAAACACATTAATTGCGCCCCGAATCCGACATTTTTAAACAACATTTATCTACAGGTCATTCTTCTAATCCTGAGAGCGAACTGGCCCTTCACTCACACAGAGCTGACTTGCCCACTCCATTTTTGGCGGATGAATGAACCTGCTCGCTGAGATGTAGATAGTCAATGGTGTGTTAGCTGAATGCTAACGGCTCGCGAGCTAAAGCTTCATGACCTTCTTAATCAGGGTTTATGGGAGCGCACAGTTAAGCCTTTAATCTAGCGGACTGCATTACCGTCCAACCGTGCAGCGCACAAAGCCATAGATAAATAGAAACGAGGCACCGTACCTCACGTAAACCGAGAAATGCTACTTACCGAAGTGAAGAGTGAGTGTGTACAAGTCGGCCTTCTTCTTTCCCTCCCACCTTACGTGATTTGTCATCATATGATTCACACTTCCGTCTTCCGCCTTACACGCAGTTGAGTGCAATAAGGTTACAGTAAAATCTTCATTGTTTTTCGGTTTGAATCCATTTAAACATACGACTCAGATGTAATGATATAGTTATGTTAGCATAAATTACAGGATAACCTACAAATTTCGCGTTTAATATGGAAAAAGCAAAACTTCCTATAGGTCTTATTATATTAGTCTTATATATCCTCAAATAACAATATCACGACAAAACAACAATTAATGTCTTATATGATTTTCTATAAATTATTTTGATATTTTTTTAATACTAGGTCATTGTATTCATCATATGTTTGTCTACATTCCACACCAATGAAGAATTACAAAGCCTTTCATCCAAAACATCTTTTATTACAATAATTAAATTAACAGCAATTGGTTTTCAAGGAACAGTGGAATGTTGGTCTTGCGATATTGCTATTCAACAAAGACAATTCCACAATGTCAAGACCTTACATTTCACTGTCAACGTTAAAGAAAAAACAATCCGCCAAACAAACTGCAGACATTTAAAGTTAATTAATACACATTCAGATTTCAAATCTTCCAACAGCTTTTTCATTTACTGAAACCAGAGCATGACATAGATTCAACATGCATTTTGTAGATCACATCTGAAAATCATATTTGCATAATGCAAATCAGATGGGTTTGCTCAAGTAAATAAAACATGTGAATCTACATGCTTGTAGTTCTGATGTCAATAATCAATAAAAAACATAACCCATCCATGCAATAAATAATTTTTTAAAATGTATAAATGTGATTAGAAATGCGTAATGAGAAAAGAAACATTTTCTTTTTTTTGAAAGCAGGACAGAATAAATATGACTTGAGCTCAAAATGAGTTAACTGTACAAATGTATGGCAGTTCAATAGATACTGTAATGATAAGTGAATGTGTAGTGTGTGAACATGTGTTTGACTAAATTGAGAATTAGGCACAGCAACCATTCATTCATTAGTTTGAACGACCGCAGAAAGCTTTACTTTGTCCTTTTTTGTACATATGCAAGAAATTTAACAATGTCCTAAAGGTTCACAACAGATGTTTAAATGGCAATGAACATAGAAGCAATGAGTAGTGATCCATTGTATTGCAGTTTTTATACAAGAGGTGCTGTGGAGTGTCGATTGCCATGCTAACAGTAATAATCCTATGGTTGCAGTCCTTGAGGCAAAAAAAGAACAATGAAATCTATTTCCATAAAGTCTCCCTCACTTTTTCTGACTCTTTTTTTGATTCACTAAAATATCTCTCAATAAAACAATTGAGTTCATAGATGACAGTTCTGTATAAAGCCTCCAAAAGAGAACATACCAAAAGTAAACATTTCATCCATTCATTCAGAAACATACAACATTATCCCTTTATGATAAAACAGTTCATCCACAAGTAATTACCAAGGCCTAATGGCTTACTCATTTAATATAAATAATCAATCAAATGCCAAACCAATGTGTAGTGTCATTCATTTAAGTAGAGTCAACATTTTCCCATATTTTATGCAATGGTCAATAAGATGTGTCTGGAAAAAAACTAAAACTAAAATAAAAACAAAAACAATTCATAATCATATTCAACCACTTGGTGGCGCCATAATAAAACTTTAAAAGAAATGTAACGTCTACGGTGTTGATGACGATGACGACGACAGTGGAGAATATGACTACTTTATAAACATTTTTGGAATCAATATGGCTTTCACAATAAACAGGCCTGATTTCCTGAATGATTTCCATATCTATACATAGAATGTAGTGATTTCCATATTTTGAAAAAACACCCTATTGGTGTTTAATATGGCACTATCTTATGTCCTTCATTTCTCACTTATAGATAAAATCAAGCAATTTACTTTAAACAGAGGAATGCTGATAAAGCAGGATCTTGTCGTTACCGTGACCTTAAAAATGTGCGATTGTCTCAGAGTTGACAAAACACAGGATCCATCAAGTATATCAAACATTCCCTACCTCACACACACACACACACACACACACACACACACACAATCTCTTCATCTCTACTTGACAAACACGACTTCCATACTTTAAGGCAAGAAAATTTGTCAAGGCAACATTCAATAGCAACATTGCATAGCTAAGGCAGAATTACCATACTGAAATAAACAGCATACCTTTTGTACATTCATATTAAAGTCAATTAATAAGAATGATATTTACATTACACTGCCGCACATTTAAGAAAATCGACATATTTTACATATAAACCTATACATTAACCAGAAAACAATAAACAAATACAACATTTGTATCTCTGCCAATGTGATATTAAGCAGATGATGTGTGAATTATGTCTTCTCATAAATGTTTCTGAGAAGATTCCTTGAACAGATTGATATGCTGTCCTATTTATTCTGGGCTAAAACAACAGTACAGTCACTTAATTGCATTTCCAATTTCGATCATTTGGATTTCACAAGTATGGTCAAAACGTCATTTAGGCGTTTGTCTTGTACATAAAATGACACCAAAATAAGTCAAGCATCTTTTTCGCTTTACTGATTCTACCGCTCTTATTCTCCAGTACACAGTATACTCTGTAAATTACAATTCCCTGAATAAAATAAGACTTTGACACTCCGTTCCAGCCTTAACAAATTAATACTTTACTAAACCAGCTAAAATTTGTCCTCATGGAATAAATTCAAAAACAGGTCATGTGGATATTAATAAAGAGCATTACAACCTATAAATCTCTGAAGGGAAATGCAGTAATTTACTTTTAACAGAAAAAAGATGACTCAAACAAAATTAAACCGCTCAGATGGTGCATGTACAGTAGCTCTAAGATTTAATTCACAACAGGCCATGTTGTTCCAAGATGTCAAGAATGGTGCTTTATGCTCTTAGCCTCTTTAGGACACATTTATGTCTCCAGTGAAATGACAGTAAGGATTCCAGCCTCCTGCTACATGTTGTACACGTCTTACAAATGTCCTTTTTTTTTCACCACTCCTTTCCCTAATCTGACTATAAAGCTGTGTAGGCTGAGCGAATGAATACAGGCCAAGTCAGTTGCCTGTGTACATTATCATTTACTACATCCAGGCCTCATTGTCTAGGCTGGACTCTGAAGAATAGGCACACTCTCTAGACCCCAGAGCAAAGGCCTGATGCAGAGCTTTGTGTGAGGGTTGGTGATTGTTTAAATGTGGGGACTGAGGTGGGGTCTGGAGGGGAGACGAATCGATAGGAGACTGCTGACAATGATTTCTGTATCGTACAGGTGTAGGGATGCGCGACGGACTGTTCTCAGGTCTGTTGTCAGTGCGGGGTCTTATCCGTGACTGCAACTTGTGCTTGGAGATGGAGGGTACCTTCTGACCTTTCTTGGCACGGAGGGCGACTGTGTCATCCATATCCCCATTGGCCAGCGATAGAGGAGGAGTGCAGGACCCTTCAGATGGAGGCTCACTCAGACTCAAGCACATGGAGGAGCTCTCACTGGAAGAGTCCTGGTAAGAACAGTCATCTAGAGGTGGAGGAGGGGAGGGAAATGTCTCAGGAAGTGGCAGTTCAGCATTGTCATATAGCAGATCCGGGTGATGTTCGGTAATTTGTTGCAGGTCTCTCTCCACCCCAGCCCATTCCACCAGGTCCTGCTGGCTCTCCATCAGCACCTCCTGTTGGCTCCCGTTGATGTTTTTGGGATTTGAGGCCTCTCCTTCCTCTGTGGAGCTGGAGATGGCAGGGAGCTTACGAAGACCTCCTCCTTTACCTCCCCATCGCTCTCCCTCCAAAAGCCCTCCATTGGGGAGACTTCCACGAATCTGGCTGTGGAGCAGTGCAGGAGGGTCCTCAAGTGCACAGGTGCGAGGATTAGTCCATTTAGACTCTCGCAAATCCGGCAGGATTCCCCCCTTACCCCTGAGATTAAGAGAAGATGTTGATGAGTTAGAAGAAGAGTAAGCCGAGTCTGTAACATTGGTGTCACCCGAAGAGGTTGGGAGCACCCTTGAACCTTGTTGGGAGCCAGGGGGCTGTAGCGACCTCATTTCACTTCCAGTGAATGCTTTACCCTGCACAGATTTGGTTTGTTGCGTGTTGGCCAGAAACTCCGCTTCAAAGCTACGATATAGGTCTTGCTCCTTTTGAGGGTCCAGACTTGGCAGCAGGTGTAAACTAAAAATACCACTGTCTTCCTGGCTCTCCTGTTGCTGGTTGTAGGGATTTGCCAAACCGTTTTGGTCTCTCACTGTGGGACGAGAATTGTGTGCAGATCGAGGGGAACGTGGTGGGTGGTGATGACTTGATCGTGAGGAAGAATGCGGAGAGCGGCGCCCTGGTTGTGTGACAGGAGGAAGCAGCTTTCGACTGCCAGTGGAAGGCGACAAAGGCGCAGGGGGGTGTGGCGCTACCATCCCCTTTTTCGCAGGACTACTGCTGGCACAGCTTTTCACTGGTGAGTTAGAGGCAGAGGAAGATGCTTGACTTCTGGGCAAACTTCCATTTGTTTTTGAGGATGCTGCGGGCATGTGCCTGGGTCTTAGTTCCTCTCTCCGATCTACTGAAAGAGAATGAGGGTCTCTGCGGCGAGGGAATGATCCAGGGCTGGCGTCACCCAACCGGCCTCTAGGAGTCTTGCCATGGCTGAGAGAGCGTGGAGCCAGCAGCTTCCTAGGACCTTCGGGTCCCAGTGATCTGCCTCTCTCTGTGCAAGGAGTTCGATGTACCTCTGTTGGGACCTGTGGTAGAGTAGGTTTCAAAACTGAGGTGGACTGTGGTGCAGGGCGCTCTCTGGAAGCACTACGGGCACGGGTCTGAGGGGTTTTCAGGGCTGGACTCTGTGCTCTCGCTCCAGGACGCTCGATAATGTGTTTCCCTTCCTTACGGTTCACCAGTAGAACCACGTCGTCTCTATGAGCATGCCGTGTACCCAGAGAGATGCGACCTCCTGCTGGGCTTCCTCCTCCACCTTTAGACGAGGCTGTAGAAGAGTCACTATCTCCTGATAGCCTACGAGTCCGAAGAAGTGATTCCTTATTCCTGTGTGTAAGAGAAAAGAGAGAACAATTAAGATTAAGATGGATTTAGGGATGTATGTGATTACATACACACACACAAACATCTTATTTTTATGATATTTTTGAATGTGTTACATACACGCCACCTTAAAGGCCTTTAATTTTTTTCTTGGTATTCTTGGTTAGAATTACTAATCCACACAGCTATATTTTATGTGATACTTGTCACTTTTACCAAGCATGCGGGGAAATGCATGCAAGGCTGTATTCTCAGCAGCCATGTTTTGGGATTAAAGAAAACCATCAAAAAAGAAGGAAGAGAGAGAGGGATTATCAAACACATACACACAGACACTTTCTTACATACACTACCTCTTAAGTTATTAAGAATGAAACTGACACCGTCCTTCTTTCCTTTAACCTTAAACTGGCTTGTGTAAACTAGAGACAAAGCTAATGAATGAGTGTGCTAATGAATAAAATCACTGCTTTAAAATCATTTCTTAAACTTAGAACTTCCAGATCTTAAGATACACTTGAAAGTGAAAGTGCTAGCCTATTCTGCCCTCATTTGGTTTTATTCAAATAAACACTCTTATTTATACAAGAAAGTGAAAAACACACACCATGACACCCCGGTTCTATAATAGGACCTGCGTTAACCCTGTTCTGACCTGTTTCTTCAGTGACAGACTTGGGGACTGAGATTATCCTAATCTTCAGTAAGCCAGTCTGCCTCACCTCCAGCTCTGGGAGTGCAAGTGTTAAAGAGTGCTGCTCTGACGCTTGGCCTTCATCATTAGTTAGCCTATGGAAACCGAGGCACACAGCCAAGGTAAAGCAGCGAGCTGTTCATGGTCCAGTTATACAATGTCCTGGCTGCACACACGGACATGTAAATATACCATGTGATGGAAATAATGAAGCACCTTTTGAAACTTCAGGATGTTTAGGAGTCATTTCTTCATTGCTCTATGTGTGCAGTGATGCATGAAGTGTTTATACAGTCATGTTTCAATATTTATTTCAGGACGTTGTAAAAGAAAGAAAGAAACAAATATATAATTGAATGTCCATTTGCTCAGGAAATTCTGACTAAAAAAAACATATCCAAATAAATGTATCCAAAACATGTTATCACTTGCATAATTAGGCAGTGAGAACACAGACTCCTTGTAAAATGTTATAATTTTTTCTAACACAAGGGGGAGTCACTAACTGGACAAGAAGAGGATAAATGTCAGGACAATGTCACCTGTGATTAGTTCAAATCTGCTTGCAATAATCTGTGTGTGTGTGTGTTCATGTGCACTGTTGCCTTAAGATGCAGCTCATTGTGGAGGTACAGTGCACAAGCAGAGTGCTATAATTTGTGTTGAGTTAACTAGGTCAGTGTGAGCAAATGGCAGACACCCTGAAGGATCTATACAGACAAAACAACTGTACATACACTGCATGTGTCCCAGTCATAACGCTTCAAGCTTTAGTTCTTCATGTACAAAGAGTGCACCCTTTTCATATACAGTGATTCTGTGAATTACATATGTTCTTTGTTTTATTTATTTCCTCTCTTATCATCACTATTCATGTTTTTGTATGGTGAAGGTATTGGCTTTGGTTTGACAATAAAAACAAAACCATAATGAAATGAAAGTCCCTTCTTAAAATGTATATTTAGAAATTGTTAATGTTTTATGTAGTGTTTATGAGATTAGTCATATTTACACTTCTTACATCCAAAGACATTTTTTTGACATTTACATTCACTTTTTTTTATTCCAGTGAGACTTTTAGGTACCTCTGTTTTGGGTAATTAAGATGCTTTCCAAAGAGCTCTAAATGCACACACACACACACACGCTGCTAAACACCCAAACACACCTTCACTGACCTGAGAGGATTCAAGTGGCGTGGTTCTGATCTGTCCCGTGGCAGTCGAGGCAGCAGTGTCGTGGGTCGCCCTGTGTTGGTCTCCATCTCTACAGGTACAGCTGCATGGTGCGACCTGCCAGGCCGTGATGGAGAGGAATGTGCTGTGGAGCCCAACACAGGCTCCAAAGAGCGCCTATCAGGGGTTTTGTAGGGTGCCATGCTCTCATTGCGCCAGTGAGGTCCTGGGCTTGTGGAGCGGGACGAGTGAGCGCTGGAGCTCTTACTGTGAGGACCCTGGCCACTCACTTTGGCCTGCTGATACCGGTGACCTGTTGAGGTCAAAAAAGGCATCAGACAGCTTTTTTTCATATTCACAAGAAAAAAAGATGAGAAACTTCAAAATCTTAAGTGTTTTTTAAACCTAATATTAATGTACAATGGTTATGGTAATACTGCTTGCTTATGAAAAGGCATTTTATGTGTAATATATTACCAAACGTTTGGAGCTAGTAAGTTTTTTGATTTAGAAATTAATAACCACAAAACACTAGAATAATAATAACCACAAAAACTAGAAACAAAAACTTGCATAACTTGTTTTTTTATTGTAACAATGTAGTAGTGTTGAAAAATTCCAAGAAGTCTCATAGTTCAGAAACAGGAAATGACACAAGTGGTGATCTCACCGAAAGCGGCGCAGCGACATGGATCATGTTTGTCGAGGTAATGCTCAAGTGTGTCCCAACCTCCACCCACTCGCACCATCACATGAGTCCGTAACACCTACACAGAGAATGATGTTAACACCTTTCCAACATACAATAACATGCACAACCAGAATAGAGGGCATATAATAACCCAAATTGTGTTACAAACGTTTTATACAGCTGATCAAATAATTTTAGAAAATCTAAAATTTATATTCAGGACTGTAGCCCTGAATACCAAACAGCCGGATAAAAGATCCAGCCTGAAGACTGATTATTCAGCGGTAGATAACAGAAGTTTTGCCAAATGGAAAAGTACAAAACAGAGTATGACGGAGTAAAAGATTGAGTCTCAGAGCTCTGAAACAAAAACATCACAGCGTACACTTTTAAGGTATGATATTATTTGTTGTTCAGTACAATGAAAGAATCAGTAGAGGTAAGATCTCCAAGGAACTGTATGCAAATCAAACTGATCAATTTATCAATTTATTTTGTCTATTTGTAAATGTGACACATGCAGAGCTGTGAAACAAGCTAACAAATTAGATTTTTCTGAAGAATAATTCAGCAATGCTTGCCTATGCAAAAGTCACTTCCACAAAGAGTATTCCATTGTGAGTGGTCACTAAAGTGATGCTAGTTTATGGCTAGGGAGTTATGGGTGATTTCTCACTGGCTCATGCCAAAGTAAGCCCACCCCGAAGGCTGATGATACATGGGGTAACTTTTTGAGCAATGTTGCTTGGGCACTTTCACATTGAGCATGGTAACAAATTTCTATCTGGATACTTTAGATCAGTTGTGGACCCTGTGTCTCACTCTTATCTTCAAACACCACTAATAATACAGGTGGAAAATCATGTCAGTCAGTTAAATATTTTTATCTCAACCCCCGCTATTTAACAGAGCTGCCCACCAGCACTTCCTCCATCCACCTCACTGCAGCCTCCATTCGCCTTCATTATCATGACAACACACTTTTACTGAGAGCTGGAGAGAGAACAAAAAGACATCACGCACTGACACACTCTTTTCATTCAACCCCCTCTCAGCTGGTATTCAGAGAGGGGAATAGAGAAGATTTAGCATCGAAAATACAGCTCTACTTTTGCTTCAAGCCCTGTCTCTTTAGCTCTTCTCTGATGAACAGAGAGAAATGTAGGATAAGAGACTGCTACTGATTCCTTTATCAAAAATGCTCAGTCAGGAAAATGCTATCTTTCACATGTACTCCGAACCTGTTGCAGCAAAGCTCTTTAAATTTCCATCATTGCTAAACTCCATCTGCTGAGCACATGGTAAGCAATAATCATATGGTGAGTATCTGTGTGCTGTTGCCATGAAAAGCGAGCACATCTGCTGGCTGGCACTATGCCCACCTTCACAAACTTACATAAGGTCTCCTTTTCAACCTTAAACTGAACTGCATCTAAGCCTGTAATTCTTCTGCACAGTTCTCTGCTTGTTTTGTATGTCTTTCCTACATAAGGATGACAGGAAGTAGCCATACACAATGGTTACCTGCCCCCTGAAGCGTATTAAAACTCTCCAATGAGGAATTTACCTATCATTGGTTAAATTCAATCTTGAAGTATCACCTAAACACAACGTTCCACAAGACAGCAGTCAGCCTACACCTCTGCTAATACAACACACCTAGCCAAACCACACTTACTAAAAGAAGGCAGCACAAAATCGGTAAGGAGCTTAACAATCTCAAGAGTGGAACAGAATGCAGGGGTCTCGAGGGTCAAGATGCATTTATCAAAGCTAAGTCTTGAACAAATTGACCAGTGTGATTGCAAAATGTATTGCATATGGGCTGTACCTTTTTATTCAGCTCCTAGAGCTTTTTTTTATATTGTTTTTTAATGGCTGCTAAAAATTCAACTTTGTCATCATAGGAATAAATATCATTTTCAAATATATCAAAATAAAAAAAACAGTTTATTTTAAAATCATAAAAATATTTCACAATATCACAGAACAGACTCTTTTTTTATAACAACCCCTCATTTTTACATGGTACAGTGCCTTTGAATTATTATCATTTGAGGGATTTTCTCTGCAAATATTGTTATGTGTTACTATTTTTAACAGCTCAAATATGTATTCAGATAAATATGACTGCAGCATAAATTTAGTAGTTGCACTAGGCCTTAATGTAACACTTGACTTTGATTGTACCTCTACGCTGGCCAATGGGAATGCTGCACTCTTTGGCAGCTTAACTCAGCTGCCCTTTAAAAAGCACTTGGGATTCAGCCCATGCATTGCTATGGAAACATGCTGAAACCATAATTATAATGAACAGTAAACAAAGCGAATGTTCTTTTGTGCCATGGTCTTCATCGACAGGGATTTTAGCAATTTTGTGAGGTTCTCTTTCAGTTTACCAACATCAAAATGAGCACTGAGCATCTAAACAAAGTGTCTGTCCAGAAGATGACAGATTACATTTTCTTTGCTTATCACCTTACTAGCTCCTTCACCTCATGCTGTGTCTTTTAGTGTTAATTTGTGCTGGGGAAGGACGATGGGTCTATGTATAATTATAGTCTCTGTAAATAAAAAGGTTCAATCTAGCAGCATCAGTTAAGTTGCACCCACGTCTTGCAAAAAAAGCATGCACACACACACACACACACACACACAAACACACACACACACACACACACACACACACACACAAACACACACACACACACACAGCCGATAGGAAAAAAACATCATATACAGGAAAAACTGAGCAAATCAAGACAGATGAAGACAGAGAAAGAGAGGGATATAAGGTTGCAGTGAATGCGGAGGAGAGTGAGGCTAAATCCAGTTTAATTGATTCAGCCCTGCTGCTCTGGACGAAGATACAATTTCATCGAAAATTTCCTCCAGCTGAGAGTGAAAATATGTTGACCCAACACCCTATTAAAAAGACACAGATGCATGCATAAAGTGCATGTAAATACCTATACACAAGCCCACACACACACGCACAGATATATCCAGAGAGCTCGGTAGAGGACAGGAAATGACATAAGTCTCCATTTCTGTCTGCAGGATGAATGGGGTGTAGGTGCCTGAATAGGTTAACCTGGCAACTGTGTAAACACCATTCAAACCTTGGGATCACTTATTTTGGAACTATAATTATTATAGTTTGGCCTCTATACGCAACTTGCATCACCAAATGAAATGGAAAAAATAACAATTGTTTTCACAGTGATTGGCACTGATTGAGTCAACTTATAGCTAATTTAGCACATTAAGCTCAGAGAAAGCATTTAACGCATTTTAAAGCATTCTTTTTATAGGAAAAAAGACAAACTACAGCTTTAAGTGATAAAGAAAGAAAGAAAAAGACATTGCCTATTGCTGCCTAATGTTTGACAGAATAGACAGGGGAATGAGTAACCGGTGAGTCAATTAAAGATGTACCCTGATGAAGATGAGTGCGCTGGAGTCTCCGACTTTGTACTTCCCTTCTGAGACTTTGGTCATGGGGAACTGTGATGGACACGAGCAATGGCCCAGAATCTCCCGAACCTACAAAACACAATACAAAATCTTATTAAACACTATGATACAATATGTAGACAATCATGGTTAAAAGTTTGCGATGCTGAATCAAACAAACATTTCATCACATAACAAATGGGCAACAAAGATGCCAATAGTATATTTGTATATTCAGTGATATTAGGAGGCCAAATACATAGTATGATGCTTGCAAAAGATAAACACAGGCCTGTATGAATAATAACTACTTTAACCAATATAGCTATCACACAAAAAAAGTATATAAAAAAGCAATTATCTATTATATCATCTATTATAAGGGGAAACGTATGTAAAAAAACATCATATTATCCAAGTATTTTTATTAACAATATAACTGTGTTTGATTAAACCAACAGAAAAAGGTTTACAATTAACACTGCATTAACAAAGGATTTTTGGCCATGGTACCATGGTCCTTGAAAAAAAAAACTTGTTGATACCTTATCTTCAAAACATATATTATTCTGGAACTAACATGGAATGTTGTATGCTACTATTCCTTATCATGTTAAAGATACCATACTTAGAAAATATTTTTACTGATTATACCTGTAAATTTAATCATAGAAAAAAAAATGGTCCAATGGATAAATTTAAATATTCTGAATTTGATGAAAGAAAGGGATCATGCTTCAAAAATGTCACTTAAAACTAAATTGAGTAATGATAGATATCGATTTACTATGGTAAGGAACTCTGTGGTAAAGAAATTATGAAAAGCTAAAACAGATTTTTTTTTCATTACTATGTTTGAAAAAGCAAGAGGCAATCCTGGAATCATTTGTGAATCATTAAAAAAAAAATTACAAGAAAACAAAATAAAGATAAGAAAATTCTAGAACTTAAAGTAAAAGGAAAATCAATAAACAATCAATCTGCGGTGGTAGAGATTTTTAAATCATCATTTTAGAATCATGGTAAAAACAATTACTCATTGTTTTCAGCCTGCATATACTAATGTCTGCCATTACAACAGTGGAGCCTGTTTTTAGAATAAAACCTGTTAGTGATTCTGATGTTATGTGAACAATAGATCTCTTAAATCATCTAGAGCAAAAGAATATGGTACGGATGTTCTTATGCTCAAAGAGTGGAAATCCCCCTTATATTGATAATTATATCCCAATTAGTATCTTACCCACTGTTTATAAGGTTATTAGCAGTTACTTGAGCAGTACTTCATTTTCATTGCATCCAATGAAGTTTGGTTTTAGAGCAAAATACTCAACAGAAACTACAAAATGCTTTTTATAGAAAATATTAAAACTTTTTTAGATAAAGGTGGTGTAGTTGGAGCAGTGTTCCTTGATTTAAAGAAAGCCTTTGACACTGTTAATCATATCCTTAAGTCTAAGTTATCTTGTTTTAATTTCTTATTACATAAATTTAACTGGATAAGAGTAATATCTATCAGATATTTCAGATGTCAGTGTGTTAGAGTACAAAATCACTAATCCAATGATTTAGGTACACCAACTGGTGTTCTGCAAGGATCTATCTTGGGTCCGTTGCTTTTTGATATATAAATATATATATATATATATATATATATATATATAAATATATATATATATATATATATATATATATATATATATATATATATATATATAAAATATATAATATAATGAGGTAATAGTCTAGCACAAGTTGCAAATGAACTCATGAATTCAATGGTTAATGTGTCAGCATGGCTAAGAGAAAATTCCTTACAAATAAATGTGTCCAAGACCGTGTGTATGTTTTTCTCTAAGAGTAGCAGTAGTATTAAAGAGCCGGATGTTTACGTGTCAGGGGTGAGGCTGCAGTTTGTGCCTCTATATAAATATCTGAGAATACTGACTGATTCTAACTTACATTTAAAGTTCAAGTTCAAAAGGTTTGTAAGCAGGTTAAATCTAATCTCTATAATTTTAAGATTACTATAGAGATTACATGTCATTAGAGGCAGCTAAGATGTATATGTAGTCATTGGTTATTCCTCACATTACGTACTGTTTAATCACCTGGCATCATGTGAGTTAAATGTCTCTTAAACCATTTGAGTCCTTGTACAAACGTACATTTAAAGTCTTCAATAAGAAAACGGTGCATTAACATAATTGTCTAAAACTGAAAAAAATTGAATTTGTTAAATGCTTGGTGTATAACATTATTTATGGTTTATCTTCTCGCCCTCTTGGTCAGTTAGTAAGTATTAGAACATCTGATTATCCTTCTGCAAGAGGTGCATTAAGAGGAGACTGTATCATACTGCTTAGACAAAGTAGCCTAATTTTAGTCAGTCTACTTTTTCTGTCAAAGCTGCACGAGAATGGAATTCTATTCTGACAACTATAAGAGATTTAGACACATATGCTTTATCTAGGATTCAAATGAAAAATGCATTAATTAGTACATAGATTTGTGGACATTTTAATTTTATATTTGCTAGTTTACCTATTATCCTATTAGTGATTGTATCTTGTTTGAATTGTCTTTATTTGATCCAATTGGTGTTGTCAAAAGACCCGGTACTTCGGTACCAAGTCAGTACTAAAAAAATGAAAATGTCTCGGTACCAGGTTTCTTTAAGTACAGAGTACCAGGTCAACCCGGTTCTTGACGCATACAGTGCTATGATTTCTACGAAGCAGAAAACGTGGACGGAATCTTAAAATCCAGTCATGAAAATGAAACTTACATTTAAATATGGACAGTCAAGTAATTTGTCAAAGTTGTCCTATTATTTTTTAATGCAAATACTATAATTTGTACTATGTTATTATAAAATTTTCTAGTATGTATTTTTTATTTAATTTTCTTTTAGGGAGACTTGTAACATCTTGTCCAGGGACTACGAATGTAAAATAGCCTTTCGCTAATTCTGGTAGATTTACAGGAATGTTTTAATAATGTACAATTTCCCTGTCAACCACATTTTTTTTTGTTTATATTTATGCACATATCTCTTCCATATAGGAGGTGTTAGAGGAGATGTATTCACAAACACTCATTCTTTAGTATTCAGCTGTTAACTGGCTCACTGCAGACTATAAAAAAAGACATTTGTGACCATGGACCACGAAATCAGTCTTAAGTGTCAATTTTTCGGAATTGAGATTTATACATCACATGAAAGCGGAATAAATAAGCTTTCCATTGATGTATGGTTTATTAGGATATGACAATATTTGGCCAAGATATAGCTATTGGAGAATCTGGAATCTGAGCATGCAAAAAAATTAAAAAATAAATACTGAGAAAATAGAAAAGTTGTCCAAATGAATTCTTAGTAATGCATATTACAAATTAAAAAATGTTGATATTTACGGTATGAAATTTACAAAACATCTTCATGGAACATTTTTACTTAATATCATAATGACTTTTGACATAAAAGAAAAACTGATGATTTTTACCCATACAATGTTTTTTTGGCTATTGCTAAAAATATACCCAGGCGACTTATACACACACAAAGACAAATGTTCCACTGAATGTCTAGCAGCACCTGAACAGAAGCAGTTTCCTGTGAGAAACACTGAGTCACATCCCTTACCTCGCTTCAACTGTACATAAGAGGTTGGGAGCCTCTATAAGCATTTGAAATGGATAGAAAATAACTCATATATGCATTTACGCATCATAGGATGGCCTGTTATTGACTGCTGAGGTGACTGACTCACCGAAAGAGCCCAACCTTTCCAATTCCCTAGGGAAAATAAAAAAGTCTCTCTTCCTTTCTTTATCCATCTCTCACTCACTTTCTCTAAAGCACAAACAGTGAAACAAAGAGCCATTCCCTGAAGTTGCGTCATATCATGATGAGATCTGGGACTTGCCCAATGATTAACTCAAAGGCACATGCGCATTAAACATAATTACTGAAGATAGTTATGTAACGGTATGGCAGCATGCGTGTTTTTTAATTTAGAGTGGTCAGCCTGTAAAAGTGCACTACTGGGTGGGGTGATCATGCACTGGTGCAGGCTCATTCTCTCTAGATCATTCTGATGTTGTTCTTTTCTGTTTGCGGTCTTTGAAAAGTCTCTCCTAAATGAGTGTGGCACCATGACAACAAACAGGGCAAAAGTCCAGAAGATCAATCAAGATCAGACGAGAGAGCAACAATGTTGAGAGTTGAAAATCGTACAGCAAGGTAAAATGTTGTCTCCAACACACATTTTGACAAACTTCAGCCATTTCAAAAAGGATGAAAAAGACACTTATTCCGTTAAAAAAAGTAATAATTAACACAAATAAAACTCGAATGTGTGTGGGTGTGGATCTTATAAAGATTGTCTGTCTGTGTTGTATGGCAGGCCAAAATAAAAAGATATTATATATACATACATATATATATATATATATATATACATACATATATATATATATAAAAACTTGTGCTTAAAATGTATTTGTTTTTTAATGCAACAATATTTTATTTATTATTTACATTAAGTAATGCAAATTTATATAGTATGTATATTTTTACATACTTCAAATGTTATTTGCCAGATTCACCTGCATACAGTCTAAAATGCTATTTCTTCAGTGTTACAAGTGTGGGAAAGTTAGACTGACTGTACACTTTGCTATTCCATTGGACTGCTTGTGCCAACACATGGGAAACTCATCCTTATTTCCTACACAGACAAATTCAGTTGTGTTTCCACAGATGAGAGACAGGAGCCAGCAGACTACTGGCATGATGGAGATGATGTATTGCCACACACACAGTGAGTGAGACTTGATTGACCGTAGTTGAACTTGGAGGCTCTAGAATTGCACATGAATAATTTTAATTTTCCACATCATTGGACTGTTTGGAAGATTAGAGGGTTAAAACTGGAATATTCTATAATTAGACCCATCGTCATGACTATTAAGTTAGCATGTGTTTGACAATTACCACAGAACCAGAATGAGCTGTAATACATTCTCACTCTCTCTGCCGTTCTCTCTAAAGTAATCAGGGGCTCTCTTGCTGTGTTTTGCCTCTCTCTCTCATGCTTCACTCTCTTTCTCTAGACATCTGTTCTGGAAAGTCTGCAAGCAGTGACCACCTTAAAGATTTTTCTGGCAACTGTTAGGTCAAAGCTATTTTCCCCCTCTCGAGATCTTTATGATTTTTTTCCATTACATCATATCTATACCACAAACAAATGACGTGACAAAACCAAAATGCTTCCATTAAAGTCATCAACACTGCGCACAAGTTTTCTAACTCGTTTAAAATGTGTTGAGTGTTTAGCCAATCTTAACAGAGACATTTACATATCAAAATCTTAAAGCTTTTTAGCAGCAAAAACAGCCTAAAATCTTACACAAGCAAACTCATGTTGTACCTTTACAAAGCAGTTTTGCTGAGTGGAAATGTGGCTCTGTGCAGAAAATAAATGGGTTACTACTATGCTGAGTGTTTCTTTTAGCAACATTTTTAAATAGCTGTCAGACACTAAGAATTACTAGAAACTTAAACTTATAAATGGGCTTCGATTAAATGCTACAGAAGTATACAATATGGACCTTTAATGCTAATTGCACAATATAAAGTCTTCATCCATCAAACTGAAGGCGAATCAAGATTTAATGGAGCTCTGCCATTCAGTGCAGCTGAACCGAAGCAGACAGACTCCCTGTAACGTTCTTACAGTATTTCTGTGCTGATTTTAGCTGAGGAACCACCCTTACCAAATGTGAGACATGGAGATGTTGTTTAAATGTCTCACCAGCTATGCCTACTGTCTAAAGCATATACTGTATGCAAACAGAGCAGACAATGAGATGTATCTGTGATACGATCAACTCAGAGACTGGGAGAATGCTGGTTCTGCATTGCTCTGGAAACAGCGATAAGAGACAAGAGAAGGATGCACCGAATGTCAGACAAACATCTTTCCAAATTCGTAATAAGAATCATTTATAAATCTGCATGCTGCTGTCAACAAAAAGAAGCACTGAGATCTTCCTGCGGGGTTCTGCCAAAATAAAAGCTGAGAAAAAGCAACAACTCCGTCAACATTCATAAATGCTAGTATTGTAATTTTACTGTTGTTATGTAAAATAAAATTAAAAAAGTAGGACGATAATAATGATAATTACCCTACAACAGCTCTATTAATTAGTATAATGTCTTCTAGAATGTAAAAAAAAAATCACTGTTAAGTAAATATTTTTAAATTGTTGTTTTTTAATTGATTTTTTTACTTGAAAAGCAGGACAAAACCGTAAAAAGCACATTTTGGCTATTTCATTTATGCAATGGTGAAGAAAAAAATAAGGGCAAACTAGGCCTACATGTGGGGGGTGCGAAAAACTGTGTTCGGTATTCGGCCTTCAGCACAGTGTTTCATTTTGTTCAACTCCGGCCAAGAATGTTCATTTCGGTGCATCCCTAGACAAGAGTCATATGACTGCAGTTATCAGACCTCTCTCTGTGTTATGGATGCAGGCATCTCATGGGAAAAAATACTGGCAGACAGAAAGAGTTGAACACCTGACGGAGGGGAAGGAGTGAGACGGCAGGAGAGGAGACACCAGCTGGGAGTGAATAAATATGATAAGGAACAGGGCTCACAAAGCTGACACATTAACTTAAGTGACAAATTAAATTAACACTGTTAACATATTTATCTAATCTGACATTAAACCTGGTTCATACTGTTCAATGTGTTTTCTAAAAGAAACAATAGTTCTAAAACTGGTTTTGAATCAGTGATTCATGGATTGAATCGATTCATTGTCAACTGAAACTAAAAAAAAGCTACATAAAAGAAATAATTTGATTCTGCACTACAGTCGTTAAAAGCAAAAAGGATATTCTAAATGTTAAAACATTCTGAAATTTCTATTTCAAATTTCATGTTTTTCAACGCAACTTTTCACTTATTTTTGTGCTGATTTTATAATTTATAATAGATTGGAAATCTGAATTTTTTTTTAACAGTGTCAGACATTTTTTATTTTCCACCCCACTTATTTAAATGTAACTTATTATGTTATGATGTATTATGTAGATGAAACTATGGCTAACCCTACATTTTTTGACTTTGAATGAGGTAATTGAGTTATTAATGTTGGGACCAAGTGATTTGTTTGACTCCTGTGATTTGGACCTCTGAGATCTAACTTCACTTGTGCTAAAAACCTAGGCTTTTGCTTTGACTAAAGACTCAAGTTTGATAAACAAATTAATGCTGTGGTTAAATCATGCTTTTTTCATTTACAACGCCTTGCAAAATTTAAACCTCTACTGTCTCTGAGGAGCTTTGAAACAGTAATTTATACCTTTATTTCATCATGCCCAGATTACTGTAATTAACTTTTTATTAATGATTTAGCTCTCTGACATGCTACGTCCTTACAAGCCATCGAGATCACTTAGGTCCAGGGATCCTGGATTGCTCACTATACTTGCAATAGCAGGCCCTAAACTTCTGAAAACCTACCATCATCTATTATAACTGCAACATCTCTTTTTGTTTTTAAATTTAAGCTTAAAACTTATTTACTTACTGTGGCTTTTAGCACTGAAGTTTTTGTCTTCTCTTTCGATTATACTGCCCAATACAGCACTCTGGTCAACCTTGGGTTGTTTTTAAATGTGCTTTCTAATTGGGACAAGCCTAATAAATAAGTTCTGAATGAACACTAAAAGAAAGGGTGTTGTTTTTAAGGAATTGCAACATGAACTCTACTTGTGGTTTCAGATTTCATCTTTGTTGTGATTTCATCTTTTGTTTCCAACAGCAGATCATCCCGGGTGCTGACATCTGTGCTAATTTTTTGCCTGAGCATATGTCTGGAGGGAAAACTCTGTTTATCACCCTGCTTCCTTTACCAGCAACACAGCAGCACTAAGGGACTGTGAGAGCCAGCATCAAAGATACAGCGCCGGCGGCGGTCAGCCTGGAGATAGAGACCGGGAAATGGAGCATCTGAGAGATAGTGAGCTGTATCTGGGTCTCTGATAACTGCAGGCTATCTGATACACATACAAACACTCACACATGCTTTGACAGAGGTGACATGGCATGCAGAAGGTCCGATGGGTAAGAAGTGAGTGTCTCTTCCGGGTTCAGATATAAAAAGGCCATGGGTGTGGATTGTTTTGGAATAGCTGATTCGTTTCTCAGTAATTGCATGACTAAGTATCTCAGAAGAGATCCATGAAAACAGACAGACTCTCAAATGGTGAAAAATAGTGGTAGACGTGTTCAGACTTAAAAATGCTGCCAGATTAAAAGATCTTTTTTTATAAAACAGTGATGACTGATACCAATACATTTTGGCGAAATATCCATGTGTCCCATGGCAAATTGTCATTAAGGGCAGTCATTGAGAGTTTCTCAAAATGTCTTAGATCACATTGTACTGAATAATAATCATATTTAAACAGTATAGTACTGTTGGAGCACAGAAAAAAAAGAAAATCCTTTTCAGAAAAAAGATTGTTGTTTCAGTTGGACAAGTATAAAATATCTGTTTGCTGAGAGGTTTATATCTGATTCCATCAGGAGATAGATACTGGGTGGGTTCCAGCCTAAAAACAATCATGGCTTGTATTTAACACACTGCTTCAGCGGGTATCTGGCACAGCAGAAACATCTCCAATGGGGGTGAATTAAGCTCAACTGAGCTGTATCAGCTGAAACCAACCTAAGATCAACATCACACACACATAACAAAACAACGAAAAAAGATCATTCCATTCAACGTCATTCCATAATCTGGGTCACTTACAGCTCGAAAACATTCTAGACAACCAAAAGAAGAGACTTCATTTCACTTAAAGGCATGGTTTACACAAAAAGAAAATTCTAAAAGAAAATTCAATGGGGTCCAATGGAACCCCATTGATTTCATTTTTGTATGCATAAAATGGAAACAATAAGACATATTTCAAAATATATATTTTGTTACTGAAGAAAGATCATACAGTCAGTCATACAGGTTTGGAAGGACTACAGAAAAAAAAGAAGGATTTTTAACTACAGAAAAAAAAGAAGGATTTTTAACAAGGACAAGCGAGCAGTGATCTGTGATTGGGTGATTGTATCACAAAAGAATAACATCTACAGAGAGAGGGGAAAGCATGTGGGAATGCGCACATAGCCAACATTCTCACAGATCTGTCATCTCTTATCTAATTTGTCATCCTTAAGGACCACCGCTCTACCATCAAAAATCACAACACCAATGAAATTTCCACACACACACACATGAACAGAGAGACCTAACCAGACAAACCAGCTGCTTCGAATAACTGGGCAATAGGGCTTAAGATAAACTTAAGATAAATGAAAAGACTAAGTTACCATGACAGGACTGTTTCCTTTTAGTCAAGTAAGCCATTTTGTAAACTGGTGAAATCTGAAGGTTAGTCTCCAGTGCACTATAAAGGCTTGTTGTGGCTTGTGCCCAAGGAAATAAATGCTAAAATAGTGTCCTGTCAGGAGAACTGAAGACTGAAAGCTCTCCTCACAGGTTTCAGCATAAGACTATCACACGCTTGTCTTTTGTTTGAGGCCTTATTATGATAAAACTGACGCTTAGGGAGATAAACTGAGCTATAACTTTATATAAGTACTGGATACATCAGGTGACCTTCTGGTACATAAATGTTATAAAAATTCACATGACCTAAACTGTACCTGGCATAAAATCTCTCCAGCTGCAGTATATAACTTTTGACACGGTCTTCCTCTCTCTTTTGTCCCACAATCTACTGCACAGATTATGTAATATATTTTCATATCTCAGCCATAATAAAATTGGGTCATGGAAAAACCATATCTGGCCATGAGGGACAAAAACATATAGAGGTCATTGAGTTATTTAAATCTTTAACTCAAATGTAGTGTCAATTGCAGTGGAAAATCAGTGGCTGTTTTATTAATTCAGCGTGTGAGTAAACAACAAGAACAAATGGACAAAAGAGACTTTAACATTTTGCATCAAATTCAAGACTAAATTATTCAAGCAATGTTATTCACATTAATAACTATTAATAATTATAACTCTTTATTCTCTAAGAAAAAAAAAATCTAATTTCGGTTTATATTTATTTATATGGGAAATAATATATCTTGAAACAAAAGGTACCAAAATGAAGTATAACAAAAAAAAAAAATGACACCACTGTTGATGACTTCCCTTCAGTTCCAAAGACATTTTTAAAGTAATTTCTAAATTTTAAGCATTTCTATCACTTTGACAGGCATTTTACACATCACGGCCCTTTTTTCACTAATGCGTGTAAAACAGTGTTTTAAAATAAAAACGATCCTTATTTACACTTGCGTTTTCACTGTATTTCAGAAACATTCTCCATCTTCACTGCACAACTGAAAACACATGTCACATGACCATTCTTGCAGGTACAACATTGAGCATGATGATACTGTTTACACTGTCATCAAGGATACATTGAGCACATGTGGGCAGCCATTGTTTTCAAAAGTCTCAGTTTTGGTCTGTTTACACTGAAACGCAACCCCGGAGTTTCGTGTTTTCGAAAGTCTCAGTTTACAAGAGTCAAAAACACTGGGGAAGTGTAAATGACAAGTGTAACTGTAGCAATAGTTGTAAAATGAAAATGCAAATGTGTGTGTGTGTGGTGTGTGCTTATAATATATATATATATATATATATATATATATATATATATATATATATATATAGTTAAAATGTATACAAAATAATGTATGCATTAGCATAGTATTTGTTTAGAACACAGCAGTTCGTATCACCATACTTGCAGGTAATTCAAATGCATAATGTCATAGGAACGGCATTCATGTGATTCCATCAGCCACCAACAGAGCTTTATTTTTCAGTTGAAACGAGGGTAACACTCATTTTACATACAGCACAAAGAAAAATTGCATTAATATGACAGTGGTCAAATGCATAAAGCAAAGCATAATTTGAGATCACTAGTTTAAAGTTTAGAGCATTCAATTCACACGGCCGACTGTCACACAGTGATCATACAGGATAGAAATGCACACTTCATAAGTTTGCAAGGTTTGTGAAATTAAATATTTATAAGTCATTCAAAGATTTGTTTAAAGGAAATAAATGCATATTTACTTAATGCTGACGGCAAACAAGAAAGTATAATGTTTGCACTTCTATTACTAATAATATAAAAGCTATCGTTAAAATACTTTTTGTATAGATTTTAATACCTTTGTTTAACCGTTCTATCTGATTATTAGACAGACTTCTATCCGTATTAGACAGAATTACTAACAATAACAACTGTGAACTCAGGGGCAGATGGTTTTTAGCATCATCAAAATAAAAGGCCGGTGCACCGTCAAAATGAAATACATTGGCCGAGCAGAAAAACGTATCGTCCAATGCAGGTATATGAAAACTGGCAAATATATCAGTTGACCACTAGTGCACACAAACAAAAGCTGAGCATAGACAGGTGCTGTATGAAATGGCATATACGGCCCACTCCGCTAGTTCTGTTAATAGATGAGTACTGCAGCCCACCACAGAAAGATACATGACCTATGGCAGCCAAAATATAAAATTACCAAGACCATAAAAAGAGAAAAGACTAAAGATAAGTTCATATGGGAAATACTTCCATGTAGGAGGGAGAGAAAGAGTTAGTGAGAGACTTTCTCTCGTAGCAAAGCCTCAGCTTGTGTGATTCTGACCCAGCACAAACTGCCATGACCTACTTTTCCATGTCTCTCCCTCTCTCTCTCGCTCTCTCTGGTGTAAAATCCATTAAAGGCAGGTCTAGCAGTCTGTACAGTACAGGCACTTCTGGCTAACTGTCTCCTGTTCTTTTTTGAATACATGTAGTGAAGCATAAGGCAGGGTTATTGCCGTAAACGCAAACTAATTCACAGGGTGAAGCTTGGTTTGATAGTGAAAGTTAGAAGGCTTGAGCGGGCTTTATTTTGCTAAAGCTAATTTCTAACAAATAATATGATAGCCAAAGAACACAATTGATGCAAGTACACGAAAAGCTAAAAACAGTGGTTAAAACGCTTCCTGAAATAAAACACAAAAATAGCTGTAATAGCCATCAAACCCTCTTCACATGCTGGAATAACCTGACCTGTGCGGGAGTAAGGTTACTGATAAGAGATGGAACCGCAATGACTGGTAGAAAATAGCAGAGGACTCTTCATTCTCTTACAAATGTACTTTTTGTGCAATGTGCAGCAATGACTGTGGTTCCTATTTAAATGCAGATTGTCCTTCCTTCCCTGTCAGTTGCTATATTTATTATAGTTCGCTAAATATAATTTTCTCAAAAGGAGACTAAGCCGAGACTATACACAGAAAGAAGAAATTAACACTTTTATTCAGCAAAGATGGATTAATGCTTTTATTTCACACGGTCTATTCATCCTGAAAAAGTGTGTACAAAGATTTTAAGAAAATGTAAAAAAAATTGAAACTAGACTGTGAAATGAATCTGAAAAGAGTTTGTAAAGAAAGCTAATTTGAAAAAAGCACAATGATAACAACCTTGCCATTTGGCTCTTTCCGCTGCTCTCTTTATTTTCCATCCATCTTGTTCTGGTTATTCTGTCCTCAGCTCACCTCTGTTCAGTTCTCTCTCTGCTCCTATTTCTTCTTTTCTTTCGCTCTCACCCCCACACATCTTTCATTTACTCTCTCTATTGAACTCTGCATTTTTCAATTTTTTTTCAATCTTTTGCTGCAAAGCTTTCTGTTTTCCCTCGAGCCCACCTCTCTTTGATTTCAGCCTCCCTCTCGCTATCACTGTCCTTCGATTCACCTCTACCTCCCTCTCCCTGTCCTCATGTTCCCTTCAGCCTTTAGGGGATTGCAGTTACCTCCATAAATCTCTCAATTTTGACCCATGAGCTCAACAAGCGTGAGACAGCATACGTGTGGTTAAAACCCTGAGAGCAGCTCCAGCAGGATTATATTTTTACATTTTCTGCAAAACACCACTGTAGTGCTTGCAATACTAGGGTATTGCTGGTTGCTAAGATGATCTGAGTGGTTGCTAGGTGGTTTCCTCGGTGGTTGCTTAGTGGTACAAGTCAAAAGAGCCCACAAACATGTCATATTCTTATATTCTGGTTCTTAGACATGGCCCAGGTCGCTCCTTTAAAGTAACTCAATGGGGAAATTTCCCTGTTTTACTGACCACTAGGCTACAGCCAATCTTTCAGCAATGTAACAGCACACTTCTCAACAAACCACATGATTTGAGCTATTATTCATGTCTGGATCTATAATGAGAAGGGCAACATTACTGCACTGCACCCTCAAGCAGTGTGTTCTCTCTCTTTCCTTTTCTCTTTAGCTCTGGGCAGGGGCTGTGTGTATGTGTACTGTACACATGCACATGCGTGTCTGAGGAACAAAGAGAGAGAGAAAGAGAGAATATTGGGGCTGTGCATTATTGACAAAACCATGAAGCAGAAGTCGAGGCCTCGGGGTGTAGGAGAGAGAGAGGGGGAGAAAGGAAGAGAACAGAGAGCCCGTTATTAGATATAACGGCACTGATGACTTAGAAATTGTAGAGGATCCTTCTGGTCATGTGCCTTGATGTCATTTTTTCGGTAAAACAACAGCAACATTTTGATTGAACTGAATAATTTCTACAGGAAAACAATTATTAAAAATAAATAAAATACCATACTTTTTCATTATTTGTATATTTGTCCATTTATTTTGGTCAAATAAATGCAGTGGTGAGCAGCAGAGACTTGTTAAAATAAAAATCCTACGAGCCCCAAACTTTTGAACAGTAGTGTGTATGTTATATTGCATTTCCATTTAAAGCATTCTGAGCAGCCAAGAGTATGTGCAACTACATGATTAGTGATGTAATGCATAGTGAGACAGTGTGTCAAAAACAGACATTACACAAACAAATCACAAATGAGCTGAGATAACCGACTGAGCAAAACTCTCTCTCTCTCTCTCATCTTTCTATTGGGTTCTACAGCATTAAAGTTGCTATTCAAATAATTTTTTTGCAACCAGACATTTTTGCAGAAATAGACTGTACTAAATAACATTACACAGGGGGAAGAAGCTGCTCTGTCTCCCCCCATGCAGTCCAACGGTGGAAAATCCCAGCCAAACCTACCAGAGAGGAGTAAGGCGGAATTAGAGCGAGAGGTGCAGACAGAGGAGTATTTGTGTACATCAGTGTTTCTGTAACTAAGAAAATCAAGAGGAACTATAGCGGTGTAATTCAAATACACTCATCTCAGGGACACTTCTGCTTTTCCTCATGCTGCGTGAATGTTATTTCAGAATATTTAACCCTCTTGTGATGAAGGATATGTGTGTGTGTCTGTCTGAGTATGTGTGAGGAGCTAATAGAAGGTGAGGATCAAAACTATCCTTTCATATTCCACAGGGATGAATAGGATTACCAATACTAAATCCAACCACATCCGCAAAAGTCTTCTATCCTGTCTCCATAGAAATCTCTTTAAGAAATACAAGATCAAAGCAGAACAATCCACATGGTCATTGTTTTACTTCACAATCATGAATCTTTCATTTGTACAGTGACTTTGATGTTTGTGTGTATTAGTATTAAAATCTAAAGTAACCAAGTGACCAAGCTAAAATCCTCAAACTAAATCCAAAAGATACAAATGAGGAGACTGGATTACACCACGCATTTATAATTCCCATGGACAGCACTCACAAAAACTAGATTTGTATATCTGTGAAAAAATAACTTCATCAAGGCAAAATAGATTATGAATTATAGACCGTAATGTGAGTTGCCAATGTCAGACAGATTCGGTTATATTAAATAATAGTATTAAAAGAATAGTTCACCCAAAATTTAAATGGACTCACTTGCTAAAGATTACATTTAACAAAAGTGTAATTAAATATTTACTTGAAGTAAGTCTTGCATGACATCAAATCGCAATCCAAATGTAAAAACTAGTGAAAAGGAGCATGCACTATTAAATATCAAATACTGCCTGTGATAAATTTCCAATATGGACTTATACATAAATAAGTTACATCATCAGCTAATTCAAACACTACTGATATAAGCAGCATCCTTATGTGTTATTGTGTAAATCAAGAAAGCGCGAAAGCAAATCTCATGATGAAAAGCAAAAAAAAAAAAAAGAAAAAAAGAAACACAAAGAACGTCCACATTATATATATTAGAGGAAGTCTGAATGTATTTGTGTGGAAGTGTACTTTACCCACAAATCAGTCATAAGTGGCTGCATGACACATTTCTCAAATGTGGCAACAAGGTGAACTGGAAATGAATCAAAAAGATTTGTCTGAACTTGCCTGTCAGAGACCAAAGGCTGTGAGAAATCGCATAATTACAGAGTTAATCTAACAGGGCTAAACTTTAAAGTAGACAAGACGAGAGAGAGCGTTTGATTAGACAGATTCTGCTGTGAGCTCCTGTATGTCCTGAAGCTTCAGAGGGAACTAATGTTTGGACTTGCTGCCTGTCACTGAATCCACTGTCTCTGCAGGACAAAGCCAGCTGCTCGGTTCTGCAACACTGCTTGTGAGATAAGATGAGCAGCTGTGTTTGATGATCCAGACAGCCTCAAAGTGTCTACTGCGCCAGTTAAACCACTGTCAGTATACTTTAACATTAGGCTTACATTCAGTAACAAAATTCTAACAACCGGAATGGAATGAATTCCTGATATTTAGTTTCTTCACCCTACCTGAACTCTAGCTGATGCTAGCAGTTCTCACTCAGGAAAAAAAGGTGCTTACACACCCATAAGGGCTGACTACTGTTGACAGTTTGGCGGTTTTAAGTAGTGAAATTTCCATTGCTGATCAGAGCATAAATGGAGTGAAGAGAGGGAAATAATAATAACCACATCAGCCCAGCGGCACACAGTAACTGGGACACAGTCAAATTAAGTCCCTGTGCACCAGTCAGTGCTTGTGGGAGATTGCAAATTCCCCCCTGATGTTCCCAAGTATTTGTAACTTCAACATATTTATAATGTCAACATAATTGGATGAGAGCAGATTATCAAGACTGGCAATAGCACAATGCAAACTGAAGAAGCATCTTGGAAAACTGCAATATTTGTGCTTCCGGCTGTGGCAAAGAAGCTTAATCAAATAAGAAGGACGTGTCCATCAGTCACTCTGTATTTAAATACTCAACTGTCTCACTAACTTACTAACACAGCCCAGGATCCAATATTTCTGATCCTAAAGGAACAACCTTTCACCCTCGAGGACACACATGTGAGATATGCCATGGACAGTCAGCATTACACATGACCAGGGTAAAAGAAAATGAGCAGACTCTGATGTCACACACTTTCTGACCTTTCATCCTGCACACACACACAAAGATCCACTCACAAGACCAGATAATGTCAAGCACTTGAATCACTGGGACAAAACAGGCTACAAAATTGAACAAATAAAAGCTATCTATTTTGTCCAGGGTCAGAGGCACGTCTGGATAAAACTTCCTACGTTTTCTCACAAAAGATGTTAACACGCAATATGAGTCAAACCCATGAGAAAATCAAAATTATAAATATTTACAAATCTGACATTGACGTCAATGAATGAATTCAGATGTTTCAAACTAATTTCCCTCATAATTTATTGACACATGGTTATAATATAAGTTACAATTACTTGAAAAACAATAAAACATGCCTGGGTATCTTTAATCAACTCATGGCAAGTGAAATATTGAAAAAAGAAACCTAACAGTGAAGGACGGTTTTTTTTTTTTTTTAATGAATTTGTAATCTATTCTTATATTATAGAATAACTGTAGAATTATCTATATCAAATGAGAAGAAAATGGAAATAGATAGATTGGTTTTCACTGCACTGGTATTCTAGTGTTCCAAGTGAAATTTTCCAATTTAACAAACTAGATGAAGTTGTCAAAATATGCTTTGTCCCATGTTTTAAAAATGAGTTCAATGAGGTAATTCTTCCTAAGCTCTTCATTTGGGATGTAGAGCATCTAAGGTAAAAGTTGAATTCAGTGCAAGTCAAAATTTGACTTATATCTGCAGTACGTAGAAGCACTGGAAGAGTGCTAAAGAAGCAAGCTGCGATAACCTAAATGTAATATCTGGTCCATATAAACACACAGTTTAACACAACAAACTAACCACTGACACCAGATATCAACATCAATCCAGCACTTTGCACAACACATCCATGTATGGAGTTTTAACATGTAGGATGTTGAAATGCAACATGTTCTGAATACTATCAATCTGTAGTGTGTATTACCAGATTACGAATTAACCCACTGATTGCTTCTATAATAATAACCCACTGATTGCTACTATAATGAACCCGAGTGAGTGTGCTGACAGCTGTCAAACTCACCAGCTCGTCCAGGTTGCGCATATCCAGCAGGACTCTCTTCTGCTGCTGGTGCCAGCGGGCCAGCAGCTCTGGATCGGGCTCGCCGATGCTCTCCTTGCGGCTGTACGTCCTGCTCGGCGGGTTCTGCGACTCCCCCAGAGCCTCCGACAGGTTCTCCTGGTCCCGTATCTCCTCCTCGATCTCCTCCTCGAGTTGAATCAACATGGGGGCCAGCATGCCAAATTTGGCCCCCCGGCGAGCCACCTCCAGCAGGCACAGCACGAAGTTCTTCTCGTTACACCTCTCCACCAGGTCGTTGGTCTCGAACATGAGCACATCTTTGATCCAGAGCTCCTGCCTGCACCAGCCGATGAAGTTCGATACGTTATCTCTGGCCAAAAACGATCCCGGTATGACGTTCCTCGACTGGAAGACCACGTCCTTGCTGGGTATCCGCAACAAAAGCGCCGCATCTGGATACTTCGTCTTGAAGTCGTGGGCGGCGCGATTCACGTTGTTGGCATGCCGGCAGAGCGCGCAGCCGGTCTCCAGACCCTCCATAAAAGTGTCCGCCGTGATGTCCAGGTCGTACAGCGTGTTCAGCCATTCAGCCAGATCCTCCTTCATGGCATACAGGTATTCCTCGCTGGACTTGAACGGCCTGATGCTTTTGGAGGCGGCGGATTGAATGTTGCTCTGATCGGCCATATTATAGGAAAACGTGTATCAATCAAGGCACGAAATGACGCACGACTGTCTCGTACAGTAATCCTCCATAAACAGCGTTAGGAATGGCATAACGACGCGCGGTAGGAGCTCCTAAAGCGGGCCGCTTTGACTCGCCAGCGCGCCGCGGTACAGCTGTGGGATTCCGCGATGGATTCCGGATGTCTGTGAGATACCCGCCTCCTTCAATGACCACATAGCAATTGCTCATCCCCCCGTGGAGGTCCGGACCGAAACAGAAACAGGACAATTATCAGAACATGACAGCTCGGCGACATACTATCCGTCTCGCTATCGTTGTGTATGAGGAACATCCGCCCTGACTAACAGCGCTCCGCGATGCCTCGTTTATTCATTCGTTCACACCAGTTGGGAGGACGCATGGCCGATTGAGGCAGGAAGGCAGCCCCGGTCTACTGGGACACTTTAATATAATCTTCGTCAGTTGGAAATGATCCGACCGTCCTATGCGCCGCCTCCGTCATAACTCGTTGAGCTGCAGTGGCATTGAGTTACATCTCATTACAGGATCAACGGCAACGTTATCCCTGTGCATGCCATTTCTTTCAAACGCCCAAAGTCGCTGCCAATGGACAAACCGTTCGAATTTGCATCTGACATTCGGTTGATACCGATCATGTTTATTTAAACTAATTTTTTGTTTTGCAGTCGAGCGAAAATAGAAACGAGGATGTTGATTTTGTTATCATATCCAATTTGCATGTTGGGAAAAGGCAGCCCGTGATTGCTTCCCGCTTGTAAAAATAAAATAAAAATAAAAAATATGGATCATGTAATACGTTTGCTCGGAGAGAAACTGTTTTGGGTTAAATAAGTGTACCGGTGATACAACCGGTTCTTGACTCGAGAACTGCTCCAGCAGTGGGCGTGTGCGCTCGGTATTCGGCTCGCTGCACATGCTGCTCTGCTCGTGTTCATCTTTAGTTTTCTTCACGGCAGTTCAGTCAGTGTACTGTTTGAGTAATTACTCCGGGATATTGGTTTATTTCGAATCGGAGTGTCAGCCACGGTAAAAATAAAAAAAGTCAATCATTTAAATATTTTTTGGATTTGGTAACTCGAACCGTTTCAAACGATTCAGTCCGTTTTGGTGAACCGGTTCAACCGGTTCACTAACAAGCGGTCAAATCGAACGATTCGTTTGCGAACCGGACATCGTTAAAAATTATTTTGCCAAACATCAATTATGACTGTCAAATTAAATTAATATGGTTATCCAACAAGCACTGTTCCTGTTAGGGCTCCAAACCTTTAGTTAAGGCTCATTCACACTACTTTGTCAATGGTCTTGGTCATCAGCAAATGAAAGGGTCCATTCTGAATAGACAAAAGACACACATGCAGACATCATCATGATGTTAATCAGCACTCATTTGTCTCCTTAAAACAACCAGTTCAGTGGCTGTAGGACAACTGATGGTCTGTCTTCAGAAACTCAACTCTTAATCTTCAATGCCACAGTAAGAAGACAAAAGCTTAGAGGAAAAGGACTCGAAATATGAGTATTTAGACGTCATGGTTTAATATAATCCTTCCGAATGTGTCTTCCTAAAGTGTTGTAATAGCAGATCAGAAATTATCCATATGACACAGGATCAAGTGTCCATAAATTCCATCACCAGAGTCATCCGATTTTAAATCACTTTTGGCTGGAAGTTTTTTTTTACAGTGCGTCACCAAACAAGATTTAAATCACTCCCACTCTCTTCTAAATATAACATCAGACCAACTATAACATTGCAATTGTGCATTGTTGAGCCTTCATCACACTTTCTTGTCTGCATGATCCCATAACATGAGATCTGAGAGTATAAGTGGAAATTTTTCTATTTCCTGCTCTTGTTGCTTAACGTCAGGCAGTGTGCTCTTCAATAGCTTTTCCAGGACTGCAGCACTGTGTGATTTCAACAGCAGCCATGCAGCCAAAGGGAGGCCCTTACTTTGATTTGAAAAGTGTCCATTGTTTCTTTAAGAGAGCTAGTTGGAGGGGAGGACTCGCGTTAAGAGAAGCAATGAGATCATTCTTTGAGGCCTGGATGAATCAGCTTTTCTGTAAAGTGTGAACACATGCACAAAAGCCAGTTCATTCCACAGCTCTCTAGCAAATGAGCATTTGGCTCCTAGATGTCAGATAAAAAGGCATCAATGAAGTTGAAATGAAACCCTATGCCATTCTATGCACTGAAATATTCTTGACATAACTGTGGTTTATTCAAATGATATGCCATTAAATTAGATAAAAATTTTAGATGGTTTTTGAAAGGCTTCAAAGCTGGTGCAAGCATCATCCTGCCAGTTCCTGACAACACTTCAATTAATAGCAACGATTCAACATGAGGCTCTTGGTGAACACGTACCAGATGCTTTGCAATATGAAGTAAAATGTTGATAACTGTTTCCAGTTTCACACCAATCCACTGTTTCAACTCAAGCTGAACATCAGATCAGAAAATAAACATTCTACACAGCTAGATTGAACAGCTTTACATTGGAATACTGAATTCTTGAAAATGACAAAAAAAAAAAAAAAAAAAAAACACCACACTAAAAATTCAGACAATTCAGTGTTCATCAAGGTGCGAACAGAGGCTTAGTCATGCTCTGATAACAGAGTTGGCATCATTTTACTTTTTACGCAGCAGATAAATCTGCTCATTCATGCACATGGTAGTGATGGAAACTAAAACAAATGAGACACCTAATGGCTAAAGATCTGAATTGCAGCCATTTAAATGGGTTGGGCATGTTATTAGATTTAAACAAATGTTACATTACTGTTTTGAAACGTCCTATATAACCCCATTAACTAATTTAAAGACATTAGACAGCATGTATAAATTAATAATTGCTGCCAGCTACAGAAAGCTATAAACACATGACAAGTATACAAAAAAAAAAAAAACCTAAACAATGGAGGTGGAAAAGTTTATTCTTTTTTTAAAAAAAAGTTCAAAAGTACAGTTACATAGAGAGACACAAGACGGACATCCCCAAAAACGCTGACTACAGGGCAACAGAGTATCTTAAAAGGAAAAAAAGACCATTACTGGATACAAAAAAAAAAAAAAAACCTAAAGGTTCAACTAAAACCACAAAGTGTTACTGAAATTAAAAAGCAAAAAAAAAAAAAAAAAGATCTCCATGTATAAATATGGAATCATAAATAAAAATGACTTTAAAATTTCTCTGTAAATTTCCTTTTGCTTGATGCACCATCTCAGTAGGGTCTGTCTCTGCGCTCCTGACGATGATCCCTGTTAAATAAAAGAAAATATGCATCAAGCACATGAAACAGCACAGACAAAAGCGGATTACATTTATCCTGTTATACTCACAGTAAGTGACGCTCACCTCATATCCATCTTGCCTGGGGGTCCCATGCCTCTCCTGCCCCCTCTGTCCATAGGAGGACCACCCCTACCTCCTCTGAATCCACCCCGGTCCATACCACCACGGCCTCCTCTAAAGCCACCGCGATCCCCTCCCCAGCCTCCACGCATGCCCCCCGGACCACCACGATCCATTCCCCTGCCACCCCTCATTCCACCCCTGCCACGATCACCACCTGAATATACAGTTAAAACAAATCATGCTTTTTCTATTACACAAAACAAATCTCAGTCACAGACACTTAGAGATCAGCTGATGAGAGAAAACGGTTAATCTGCCTGTACCTCCAGGAGGGAAGGACGGACCTCCAAGGCCTTCAGGTTTTGGAGCTTTACATTGGTTACACTCCGTTCTCCAGGAGAAGTTCTGATTTCCACATCCACTGTAATGAAATTTGAGGTAGACAGCCAGAAAAATACATTAATCTTTCATGCTTATTCAACCGGTCTCACGTATTGCAAAAGAGAGGCCTCAAATTGTTTGCTTAAACAGTTAAGCATCACTCACGGACTGGGACACTCCCAGTCTCCAGCTCTCTTCTGTGTGTTGCCTCCAGGAGGCCCATTCCAACCCATTCCACCTCGAGGGCCTCCACGGGGGGGGAAACCACCTCTCTCTCCTCCTCTTCCCATTCCTGGTGGCATATAAAACAAAACCCCTATTACAATACAGAAAGACCCTCTACTTGAAGGATTCCCGCTGGTTTGAGGATGCAACATACCTCCACGGTCCATCCCAGGGCCACCTCTCATTGGCATTCCTCCTCTCATACCTCCCATCATAGGTTTCCTGCGAGCCATAGCCACCTTGATCCTCCGGCCTTGGAATTCTTTACCTGGTGTATGAGCAGCAGGTAAATGATCGAGAACGCATTTAAAAGTGAAAATTATATCTTGATTGAAACGGGCAGAATAATGTTAACCAACTGACAGCTCAAGGAAATAATCTGAATGTGACCATTCCAAGTTAATGTAACAAGTTAACAGATTTATTTTAAGAAATTAACCATCAAAGTATTCGACAGCGGCTTTGGCAATGGCAGGCTCCTCATAGGACAGTGTGGCATCTCCCTTTGGTTTGCCAGAATCTTTATCGGTATAGATGTTTATGGCTGGTTGGTTCAAACGCCGATTTATCTGAAAAATAATAAGGGTCAAGATAATTGTCAGCTATCACAATAGCTGAATTCTGATAAAAGACTGCTGTTATTTAGAATTAATCTAGTTATTTGGCTTCTCACCCGTATGGCTCCACAGTGTTTGAAGAAGTCTGCCATCTCTGGTAGAGTTGCATTCTCAGTGAGGCCTGTGATGTAGATGGTGCTGTTCTCAGAGTCCTGCTCTCCTGGACGTCCTGTTGTAATGGGAGAGAAATCAAGTTTAACGGTTTCATATACATTCAACTTGATGGTTTAAAAAAAAAAAAAAAAAAAAAAAGAGACTTTAAAGAATCCTCCCACTCTACTACAACGATGCATTTTACTTGATCATATATAGTAAGAATGGCAATATTTGAAATTACATTTGAAAATACCAGTTTTCCATTTTAACCTTTCAAAAATAAAATGTATCATTGTAATGGCAAAGCTGAACTTTCAGAAGCCATTACTACAGTCTCAGTGTCAAATGAGCCTTCAGAATTCATTTTAATATGCTGATTGTGTTCAAGAAACATTAAAGTTGAATAGTAATTGCTGCTGCTTAACCACACCGTAACAAATGTGAAGTCTTTGTCACTTTTGTACAAATGACTGCATCCTTGATTAATTCTGTTTTTTTTTTTTAAATACCAAAATTGTCATAAATGTACAAATATTAAATGGGGGAGGAGTAATTTATAACACATACCCATGTCACGATCCATTCCACCCCTCATGCCTTCTGGGTTTCCATGGATCAAAGAAGAGAAAGACAAGAAACACTATTAGGCCATGACATCACATCTTAAAAGCAAATCTGCCCATCTGTCAAGACAAAAAAACCTGCGAGCAGTATTAAGTACATTGAAAAGATGACCATTTTCAGGATTACCCTTGACCACAATAGATTCAATGAAATGAAAACAAAATGCGGAATTAAAAGATGCTTCTGTCAAAAGGACACATCTCAATTTTTGAAGAAATCCAAATATAAACCATAAGGACACTGTTTTTTTTTTTTTTTTGGTTAAAAAAAAGTGGCACACCAAATGGAATCTCTTAAGGACACATAGGCGTGAATGGCCTCTAAATTAACACGAGTGGACTAGCCAATGGAATACGCTTTAGGAACTTACCACCAGGCTTATTGAAGCCCCCTCTGTCTCCAGCGATGCTAAACATGAAGATATGAAGGCGATATTCCTTTTAGTCTCCAACCATAGGACTTGAGTAGGAAATGAACACAATATTTCCCCCTAACTTTGCAAATGCCCCATGTGAAAAATGTACAGTGTATTTCAGTAACTAAATGGGCTGCTTCATGACTTCTATAACAGTTTATAAAAAGGTATTTAACAGTTTGATCGCACCAATTTAAAAAAAGACATCACATAGGACCAGAAATACATTCCCTTTTGTAAACCTTTTTTTAAATGGGAAGAATTGTCAAGTTAGCTTGGTGCCTCATGCTTTGGGCTACACCCAATATAAAATGAATGTTGAGGAAAATTTAAATACAGCAATCCTGTTGTGGAAAAAATCCCTTTAACTACCAGCAAAATATCAGCACTGAACAAAAGTACACAAAATTATATAGTACAAAATGACAAATATTTACAAAAGGTTGATAAGTATATCAGAAAAAAAAAAAAAAAAAACACAAAGGCTGTAAAAGAAAATATGATCCAAACATTAGCTAAATAAAAAAAAGAAAATTCCCCATGGTTCTTTGAGCTGTCGCCTTTGAAATGGAAAAAGGTACTTAAAGAATAAGTACTGCTGTTCTTACATCGATCTCTGAAACCTGCAGCGTATAAATGTGACAAAGAATGTTAAAACAAGACCTTTGAAATAAGAAAACAGTTCACAAATGCAATATTTTAAGTACATGAAATTGTATAAAATGTAAATATCAGAAATGTTTAATTGCATGCTCACCGTCCCTTGAAACATGAATTCAGTTGGACCAGAAAAAACTTGATTTTCCGTTTTCATTTGGAGTCAGTGATTTCTTACTAATTTAATGGGTTAATAAAACCAACCTACTGAGAAGTGTTTGAAAAACGGTTTATGCATAACTAAACTCATATCTCTGATTACCAACAAAGCATTTAAATGTTTGCGTGTCCATTAAATATTCAAGGATTCTGTTTAAAGTTACTCCAACCATTTTATTTAAAAGAACAACTTTCTTTCAATGTCAAACCAACCCTTCTGCTTACATTCACCATTTTGAAACCAGATAACTTTCGGCATATTTAATTGACAAAAGTTCCATTCAGAATTTAAAACACAGTAAATAAGAACAACTTAAATGCCCATGATTGTGTGCCACCGTCTGCTGCTATAAAATTACACCGTAAACTACTAATTTTTCCAAGAATGATGCGTTTGCGCTAATTTTTCCTTCCCCCCCCCCCATTCAAACTCTACAGCAGTAGAGATCCTCATAAAGCATTTGAAAAACCAAAAGGTTTTAAATTTGGTAGGCAGCTTACTGCATCGAAAGAAATAAGTTTAAAATAAGAGACCTTGACACCAAACAAAACCTCAAAACGTTGACACCACCACACTTGAAATAAGTATAATAAAGAAAAAGGCAAAGACCAGTAAGCTGAGCTTTGCAAGAACAAAAACGAATTCCTCAGTCTTAGAATAAAGCATAAAAGCATTAAATGCCCCTCCAAAAATGTAATTGCACCAATAACGTTTGTAATATGCAAGACCAAACAAAATATCCCTGCAACAATACCTTTGAGGTATTATGGAAACCCCTACAAATTAAATACAAGGTTGAATGAACCACATAACTCCACTCTTCGTAGACTTCCATTCATATAAACCCTGCTTGTGCGGAGTGATTCCGCTCAGTGAAAATAGTGAGCGGGAGAGCAAAGAACAGTTAGTTATATTAAAGTCTAAACTTACCCCATGCCTCCGCGGCCCATACCCCCACGCCCACGAGGACCTCCACGATCATAACCACCTCTGCCAGAATCTCCTGGGTATCCACCCCGCTGCTGTGACCCTGGGTAGCCTCCGCTCACACCACCCTGACTGTAACTGTCTACAGAAAAGATCAAACATTAAGCATATGGCCTTAATTCAATAAGAAACTTACTAGAAAAAAAAAAATATTACATTTAGAAACAATTAAAAAGCACCCTTACTATAAGCACTTTGCTGGTTGTATTCATTTTGTGATGCACTCTGCTGGCCGTATGGTGGTTGACCATAAGAACTGTTCCCCTGAGGAGGGTAGGCAGCAGTTGGGCCTTGCTGGTGCTGCTGAGGTGGCTGTCCCTGGCCATAGCTGCTCTGCTGCTGTTGCCCATAGCCCGGCTGCTGAGCCTGGTACCCACCCTGAGACTGAGAATAAGCTCCAGGCTGGGAATAGGCACCTTGGTTGTAGGCCGGCTGGCCACTTGCACTATAGCTGCAAAATAAAAGGCACACACAACATACGGTTTAAAAGGACACATTATATTGATAAAAACAGACAGTAAAGACTTTGTTACAAAACTGTTACTAAATGCGGTCCTTTAGAACTTCATATTCAAAACCGCACAATGGTTTTCAACATTAATAATATTAAGAAATCTTTCTTCAGCATCAAGTTAGAATATTAGAAATATCAGTATTTTAACAACCTCTTTGAACTTATACACTTACTACCGAAAGAAACAAATGGGATTTGCATGGGAACGCTTCAATTAAAATGGCCTTTAGGCTCAGGAAGTAAGAAATAACATATGGAAATACTGTGGGAGCCTCCATAGGAACATCCTGTTGATGTGATGCTCTAGGAGACGGTCCAGTTACCTCTGAGGAGCAGAGGCAGCAGGCTGCTGGCTGTAGCCAGAATAGGCCGCCTGGGTGGAGTATCCGGGCTGGGAGCCATAGGAGGCCTGGGCAGCAGGGGCCGCAGTGGAGGTGCTGTAGCTGCTGGCCCCGTAATTCTGTGCAGGCTGACTATAAGCTCCTGGCTGTGCAGTTCCATACGCAGCTGAAAGGAAGAATAATGATTTAACAGTTATGAGAACATGGCATGATGTGAAAAGGTTCACTTAAGGAGGAAGGAATTTCTAAGCCTAACAAAAGGCGTGGGAAGTATTAAAGCCACAATTGTCAACAATTTTCAATAAATATTTGCAATAAATCTACTTTTTCAGATCATTTTAACCAATACACCGAAACACTTTGCAGTGCTTGCAAATTTCCTCCAAGCTTCTTGGTCTTTGCATTTCTCTGAGAATCAAACCGAAATCACAATGAAGTGTAGAAAAATTGTGCAATAAGAGGAATAGTGCACCTCCAAAAAAAAAAAAAAAAAAAAAAAAAAAATTAACTGAATATTTACTTATCCCATCCAAGATGTAGAGGATGTTTTTCCCCTCTAGTAAAACAGATTGAGAAATGTAACAATTACATTAACCAGTGGATCCTCTGCACTGAATAAGGTGCCATCAGAATGAGTTTTTTTTTTAAACACCTGATATAAAAAAAAAAAAAAAATTTAAACATATTCAGCCCATTAAATAATGTTCTTGTGAAGTGAAATTATGCATGTTTTTAAATTCCATCAAAATATTCTTAACCTCAAACTAGGGCTGGGTGGTATGGCACAAAATAAAATAGCTTTTTTTATTCTTTTGACTGATTTGATTTGACTAGTTAAGCCAAATGTTATTTCAATAGACAACAGAACCAATAGATTTAAAGGACTTGAACAACCCCCAAAAAACCGAGCCATGCTGTACTGAGCTGTGCAAAGCAGTGGAAAAGCGCCATTACATTGAAAAATGAAGGGCCTATAATTTATGGTAGGTTTAACTGATAGGACCGAATACAAAAAAAAAAAAAAAAACGTTAGAGATTGATTTGCATTTCAGTGAGTGAAATGATCAAGCAAAACATGACTTAGTACTTGGTGCAGAAACCCTTGTTGGCAAGAACAGAGGAAAGACTTCTTGTAGTTGGTCACCAGGTCTGCACACATCTCAGGAAAGATTTTGATCCACTCCTCTTTACAGAGCCTTTCTAAATCCTTAGAGGAACACTCCACTTTTTAGAAAATAGGCTCATTTTTCAACTCCCCTGGAGCTACATTTGAGTTCTACCGTTTTCAAATCCATTCAGCCAATCTCTGGCCTGGCAGTAGCACTTTCAGCTTAGCATTGAATCCGATTAAACAGTTAGCATCTCACACAAAAATGACCAAAGAATTTCTATATTTTTTTCCTCATTTAAAACTTTACTCTTCTATAGTTATATCATGTACTCAGACCGACGGAAAGTGAAGAGTCACAATTTCTAGGCCGATATGGCTAGGAACTATACTCTCATTCAGGTGAAATAAATCAAGGAACTTAGCCATGCCATGGATAGCAGCAGACACAGTGATATTACACAGAACCTGAAAATAGCCCCCAGCTAGTGTGTGTAGTTGCAGCTAGATACTAGTACAAAAACAAGTTAGTTTTTCTGAGATTTTAGCAGAGGTGTTTGTTGCACATCATAGAAGAAAATGTTAGCACCTGATAATTTTAACTGTTGGAGAAAACTGGTCAATTTTAAGCTTTTTTTGCACCATTTTCATCATCCGGGTTTAAAATCTACATTGTGTTGACGTCATGACTTGTGACGTGTTAATGGACTATAGTACATTGATGCGTCAGTGTCTATTAATTAATTAATGAGACCGCTTTTCCTGTGTCGATTTGCTATTACAGACGTTTCAGACTGTGAGATGACATTGTGCACATTAACAAAAACGTTCTTGGATCGAAGAGTTTGTTTTTCCTTTGTAATAATAGTTCAGCACAAGCGCGATTCATTCACTTGGTGAGCAGAGCCGTTTTTACAGCTCTGTAACACAACCGATCATAAGGCTTATATAAAAGCCACAGAATAAGCCTTAATTTGTCAAGGTCTAACACATTTAAATAAACGTTTTCGATACAGAATGCAAATTGGTGTGAATGTGTTTTATAACTCTGAAAGCGAAATGAAACTGTCTGAACATGAAGCTGTGTGTGCCATCTCCCTCTTCCGCTCAGAACCACACCCACTTTTTTGGCATCATTTAAAACTAACCAGTACTAAAAAGAGTGTGGGGGGGGGGGGTCATTACCTCTTTTAAGGGAACAGATACGAGTTAGGATAAAATACTTCAATATCTTCTCTTGCAATTATATCATTGGGTAATAATACTGTATATAAACTGCAGGCACCAGGGAGCAGTTAATAATATGCAAGGCATTTAGATAGCTTTAAAAAGAATGCATGTTATTTTCCTTTTCAAGAGTCACTATCACACATACGGAGCACCAAGCCACACCTCTAACACAGGCAGGGGTGTTTGTGGTCCACACAAAATACTCATTTGACATTGTCCCAAGTTACTGTAACTGTTATATGCTACAAGTCTTTTTTTTTTTGACAAACACCTTGACAACGGATTTTTTCTTATAAACATGCACTCTGTGCTTCAAGACATAAATCGATGGACTTGAGTCGAATGGATTACTTCTGGGTTGTCTATCAGCCATTTAAACTCATTCTGACAGCACCCACTCACTGCAGAGGATTATTTGTTGATCAAGTGGTGTAAAGTTACGTTTCTCAGTCTGTTCAGATTAAGAAAAATTTCCCTACATCTTGGGAGTAAACTTTAAGCAGTTTTTCATTTTTGGGTGAACTACTGCTTTAGTTCTGGAGCATTTCAAAGTTGTGCAGTCATGCTATATCACTATGACTAACAGGGAAATACTGGCGTTAAAGTGAATAAGATTTGCCTGCAGACCTGGCGCCGCGGCTGCTGCTGCTGCAGTTGTTGCTGCTTGTGCATATGAGGATGCATACTGCTGTTGTGCATACGCTCCAGCAGAGGGCGCTGCCTGACTGTAAGTGGAATCAGTTGCAGCAGCGGGTTGAGCATACGAGGCATAATCTTGCTGAGAATAACCCTGTCAAAAAAAAATTGTTGAATTACATGTCACTTTTCTTTTACACAAAATCATTAGATATGACAACATGGATTGCTACACTAGTTGAACTGTAAAGTGTTAGGCCTACCTGTGCAGTCTGTGCATAGCCCTGAGGAGGAGGGGTGGTGTATGCTGTGCCATACCTGTGTGACATTTTACGTATTATTGTTTTTATTTATTGTTTTAATAAATGACAAGCAAGCATTGTGTTAAGAAATACATTATGTTTATGGAGGTGGACTTACGACTGCTGTGCACCAGCCTGGTTGTAGCTGCTATAATCTACAGGAAAGTAAATTGCATAAAAGTTAGAATTACAGCAAACACTCTTAAAGCTGTATAATATCAGGAAAAAAGGTGCACACTGACTGCACATCAAGGGTTTCATTATAGCCTAAAAACGATGGGAGACGCAAGCATGACTTGGGCAAACACCTCAACACAGACAATGAATAACGTTACAGCCCCTGCTGAATCCCAGCCATTCAGTTGGAACAAAGCTTAAATCAGCAAAACAGTATTAGTTGTTTAAAGTGTTTAAGCAATCACAAGAAACAGGGGTCCGTGATATTAAACCAACACTAACATTTAAGTTAGGGAAATATGATACGTTTAAGAAAACCATGCATTTTAACGTTTACGATTCCGCGTTACTTTAACTAAAAACTGACGACGAAATGCCATCAAAACAAGACTTGCAAGAAATATCAGGTGCACGTTTATTTTGCAAAGCTCAACAAAGCAAGAGTGAACACTAAACACTAAACCGTGTCCGTCGCGGTGGCTGCGCTCTCTATCCCGCTGTTTTTAAACCACGCCTGCTAACGTTAGCTAATGTTTACGTAAGTGCGAAACAACGAGCTTTGGTTTTAGGCACTTAATGAACGAATAAACTTTTTTTAGAATAAAAGTTATTTCCTGGTGTTGGGATTTTTTTGCTCTTAGTGTACTATAAAATGAGTTTTAAAACCGGTGGGGTCGAGTTAACGATTCGTTAGCTTCAACCGAACACTGACCTAAAAACACAAACCGAGGCCGCGTGCTCGATGACTGTTGGGTTATACAAAAGCTCCCAAATTCTTAAGATTATTTAACATTTATATCATATGCAGTAATTTCTAGCAATTGCAAAGTACTGAAATTCAAAACAAAACGTAAATAACAAACTAAGGAAGAAAAAAAAAACCTTACTCGTGACTGACGCCATTTTTCCGTTGGAGAACGTACGCAGTGTGCTCGACTGTGAGTCGCGCAGGCGTGAAATCAATATGGAACGTACCAACACACCAAGTGTACAGGGGCGGATTTAAGTTTCTGCTTGTTATTGTTAAAATGTTATTTGCCTGGTTATCTATACAATTGTTTCGATCAATTGATAATTGGAATAAAACAGTGTTATATAGTTGAGCAAATCCATAAATATAAATGTATTACATTTTATAAAACATATTCGAGTAACGTTAACCACCCCACCATTGCGCTTGCCCGTAAGAGGAAGTTATTCGCTGTCAAAATAAAAGTATGAGCAAATATGATTATTGGTGAAGCTATAAAATAAATTGGATATTTTTGTACCTTATAGTAAGCACACTCATCGTTTGTTGAAGTGTCTGTTAAACTATATGCTAGCATCGTAAGCTGGCAATGAGGTGAAACTAAAAACATGAATACATACATAATGATACTTATACCCAGTATCTAGACATTTACTTGTAATGATAGCAACCCAGAAAGTGATGCTTTCTTCAGTTTTCTGGCAATGCTTGACCATCTCTTTTCGGCATGGATATGGTTTGGCTTAACATTTTTAATAGTAATATTCATTTTTTGACTTGGCTCTGTTGTATTCATGCCAGTCTAAATTTAGCAACAGACTGGGATTTTCCTAGATTTTTTGGTAAGCAATGCATAGGACTATGATTCTAGATTCTAAACATTCAGTTCCTGATGTTCCTTGTGTATTGCAGATTTCATGTTCTACGCCTTCAGTAATGAAGAGATAACCTCATTTTTCTACAACTTTACACTGCTGCTGTGGATTGGGCCCTGTCAGAAGAGAAGATGGGGCACTTTTCTTTCTAACCCTCTCTTTTATCTCCACTGCGCTCCTTCCTCCTATTTATGCCCTCTTTCTCTTTATTACCGGGGATGAAGCCAGCAGGGTCAGTGGATACTCAGCTACCCACCTTGCCCTGCTCACAGCTCAGTCAGCAGGTGAAGCAGAGAAGAGTCCTGTGCTTTGTTCCTGTCTGGTTCTTGCCTTGGCTCCTCTTGATCCTCAACCTCTTCCTTCTTCTCAGTGCTCCCTTGCCTACTGCACTTTTAAGCCATTTGCCTGGGACTCAACTGTATCTTTTCTAAACTTTTTTGACTCAAAGGCTCCTTGATGTCCATTCATTATTCAACGCTATTTTCAATATATTTCAAGGTTTTTTTTTTTATATACATTCTTATTAACAGAAATTGTGGTTAAAGGTAAAGTCCACCCAAAAATGAAGAATGTTCTTCGATTGACTTTTCATTGTGGTATATATATATATATATATATATATATATATATATATATATATATGTGTGTGTGTGTGTGTGTGTGTGTGTCAAATACAAGTCAGTGGGAACTGAAACTATTTAGTTGCTAACATTTCACAAAAGAAAGCAATTTGCTCACCAATGGAACCTCTGCAATGAATGGGTGCCGTCAGAATGAGAATCCAAACAGCTGATAAAAACATCACTTGGCATCCACGTAATTCCAGTCCAACAATTAACATCTTTGTGAAGCTACATGTTTTCAAAAATTTGCTTTTCGTTTCACAAGACATTAAATTGTATGGATTCCTGTTTTATTTGAACTCATTCACTCCACTATTTGAGCAAGTAATGTTACGCTAAATTTCTCCAAAACTGTTCCAAAGAAGAAACAGACTCCTTTAGATCTTAGACAACTTAAGGGAGAGTACATTTCAGTACATTTGATTTTTTTGGTGAACTATTACTTTCAAAAAGGCATAAATCTTCTTGGCGAACTGATGCAGTGTATTTAAAAATCAAGTGGATTATGGGTAGTGTGGAAAATAATATATTCATATTATGGAGTCCAAAGAATGGAAAAACACTACAGTGCATGTGGATGAATATGTTACTGTCCCAGGGGATGAGAGATGGATGTTCCAAGAAACTTCTCCACAGATATGCTGTCCTTAAATCCACATAAGCAGACTGTCAGCATTTTAGTCAAGGTATCTTGAATATTCAGAATATTACAAAATACAGAATATTCTTCATTAAAATATTATAAATTTAATGTTCAGGTAGTACTGTGCATTGATAAAAACATGGATTGTCTTAATAATAGAAAAACACAAAGTTTATTTTGTTTTAACACCAATTGGTAAGGCTAATCGACACAAAGAGGCTAGAAATGGAAAATACAGGTGATGTTTCATGGATTAGTGTACAGAATAAGGAAAACATAAATTGCTAATCTATAAATAATTAATACAACAATATTTATATGGGAATATAAAGACATGAAAAAGTATTGAGGAAGGAAACCAGTCCTATGCATGTGCACATAACTGTGATGGAAAGACATGCATGAAATACAAAACAGAATTCAAGTTATACGAGTAGTTTTCACACTTCCCCCTTGTGCTCCAGTCAGATTTTTGTCTGTGTTATGATTCAATCTCCTCACACAATTATACATTTTTATTTTATTTCTTTTGAGGTTACTTAATAATTGTTGTCCTGAACTAGAGAAGAATCCTAAAATTGGAGTCAGAACCACTTAAAATCATGCTAAAAAAAAACAAAACATTGAAACAATTTGTTTTCACTAATTCCAGTAGTTACAATTAATTGTCTATTCATGTTTATGTCCTTCAGTTGTCTTTTCTCTTGAAAAAAAAAAAAAAAAACCAAGGTGATTCTCTATCTACATAGTGCATTTAATCCAAGGAATGGAATATGAAATCTTTTTTTTTTATCAGAGGGGAAAGTGTGGTGTTTGGGTAAATAGCAGAATCATTTTGTGCATTTTTGTTATACAGTACATTTGCTGTATTTACTATGAGCAGCAGCTGGAAAGACTAATAATATGGTTTGATGCTCTTCTAAAAAACTTTCTTCATCTTCATCACATTTTTCATCCTTCTTCCCCAAAAGCACCAATACTGTTTCTGTATATCATATTTTAAAACATGTTTCCTTTTCATGTAAAATGAGCATCTTACAATAGGTTGACATATTTCTTCTGAGACTAATTCTTTTCATTGGGTTATGCCACAAGTGTGACACAACATGTCGGCAAACCACAATAATTTGCCAGAGGAGAGGTGCTAGGAACCTGTGAGTCCCATTAGAGGTGGTTCATTTATACAGCACCAGTTGGTCTTCCCTGAGGTGTCTCCCCCTATCTTGATTAACCAGAATATTCCAAAGCGGTTGGATCTGTAGAATGTGTGTGTCTCAGGAGACTTGTGTAGTTGTTGCCAGTGAAGCTGATTTATGGATGATGAAATTGAGATGGAAACGATGGCTTCGCTCTTTGGAATATGCAGACTACTTCCCTCGAACCTTGGTCTCAGCAGTGATTAAGGGAGAATTGACTCGGAAAGATGACATTCTTGCCCTCTTAATCCGGTAGGCATCTGGAGACGGTGTGCCAAAGAAACCATCTCCTGATCCTAGATCTGGTTCTGGTGAAGGAAGAGAGAGTTAAAGCTGCTAAGTGCTGAGATTTGTAACTGGCTGGTATCAAGACAGTTGATGAATAATAGTCCACTGATTGAGTTCATTCTAAAGGGGCATATAGAGATATTATGGAGATCAAGTTATACCATATTGAGATGATGAAGGGTCATAAGAGAGCTCCAGACTGACTAAACTGTTGCAAAAATAAACTGTGCCAATAATTTAAAATGTAGGAACTATTGATTGTAATGAAAAGATATACATGAAAAATTGCATAAAGAGTTATAGTGTTGTGAGCACTGATGTCCGAAACATGACTCTAATTAAATTATTAGTATTATTTTTTTGGTGGTTTGAATTAGATTTGTTTGTTTTGTTCTTGTTTTTGACCGGTTGTTTATATGCAAATAATTCGAGATAATTGTAATTATAGATTAAGTCTCAAAACCGAGTTCTGCTGTAAATATTTATAAATGTATATTCTTAAAATCATTCTTGTGTGTGTGTGTGTGTGTGTGTGTGTGTGTGTGTGTGTGTGTATATATATATATATATATATATATATATATATATATATATATATATATATATATATGTATATATGTATATATATATGTATATGTATGTATGTATGAATGTTTATATCTATATCTATATATATATATATATATATATATATATATATATATATATATACACACATTCATACATACATACATACATATATATACATATATACATATATATACGTATATATACATATATATATATATATATATATATATATATACATACATATTACAAATATATTTTTCTTTTTTCTTTAGTACAATACAGTCAATTAAGTTTGGACTGTATTGTACAACTGTAAGGGAAACTTTGTATGGGACAGTAAGACAGTCAACAAAATATATTTTTCCCCCCGAACATGAATAAATATTCTTACAAAATGCATGAATATATGGCAGAAATTCGATCATGATCACTAGAACACCCTGGTTTATATTACTTCTCAGCAAACAATTTCCTTATTTGACAAATAAGAAATCATAGCTCATTTCAACCTAGTCATTTTTGACTTTGTGTCTGTTTTGCTTTGTTTTGGTGGGTAATGATGGGTCTTCAATCACAGGAAGAAAGTGAGTTAAATCTTTACTAGTAATTCAAGGGATGCTGGTTCAAACTTCAGAAGGGCTGATTCGTGAACTATTGGGGTGATTTACTGCGGTTCCCATCATCACATCATCACACTGCATGTTTGAGAGAGGCACTGAAACCGGGCTGTTGCAGCAGCTTTATCTCCATAGTAAATATAGCATACTGTAAGTCAATATGTATGGTAAAGCATCTAGTAAATACCTAGTGGTTGTGTATAATTAAAATCAATTTAATGAGTCTAGTAACTGGGAAACACTGCCAGAGTCTGGCCCAGGATGGAGTGGCTTTTATTTAATTTTTTCTATATAATCCTTCCTGTGTGCTGATCTTCTAACTGGCCAGGAGATGGCAGGAGAGTGACTTGCTAGACGAGGGGAGGCGGGCATTACCTGGCCAGATGATCGCCTCCAGCAGCTGCACCCTGCGAGCCAGCAGCTCTAAGTCAGCTTGCAAGTCTTGGAACTTCTTCAAATTAAAGTCCTATCAAAGATCAAGAGTTTTTGACAAGCATGGTGGGGGGGTTGGCCTTTTGGATAGCAGGTTGAGTACTTGGCCCCCTGTCCTCCGCCACACTTTGCTCTTCACTCACTTTCCAAAGATGTTGTGGGGTAAAAGATGCACTGAAATCTCTGACCCCTGATTCTAAGTCCTTTAAAATGGACCTAATCTACTTCTGACCTCCTACTCACCATGGATACCAATCATAGTCTCGAGGATTAAAACCCTCTCAGCTAAGATCTTCAGGGCCTCGCGGATTTGGTGTATCCCATCCCCCTGTGGAGATAGATACAGCCGTCAAGGTATCGGGCACAAGCCAAACAAAAGCGCTTGCCAAGATGCATATTCATTCTGTTAATCAATTAGCTTCATCTCAATCCATTACCATAGTTAGCAGGTTAAGTTCTCAGCCCCATTCACTACAAAACTCTGGTTAACTACACATCAGATTTAGCTCTGTTTTTACAAAAGAGCATGCTTTTTTTTCTGAGGCCAGGCCAAAGGGTCCTTAGAGCAAATCAAGACCAAATGTTTAATTATTTTAGATTTAAACATGCATTTAACATTCCCAGTTAACTCAGACTATGTTACTGAAAGAACAAGAGATGAGCAGCTTTGTTCAAACTAAAGAGCTGTAAGAGTCATCTGGACAATTTTTCTACTCAGTTAATGTAGACACACTTCTTTAGTCTTTAGTCTGCTCATCTCATGGTACGAGATGCTCTTACACCAAAGCCACCATAACAAGTAAACTGGAAACATGTCTATCAAATGCTGGTGTCCAATCAGAGCCAGTAAATCATTTACATATGACACATATACAATACCAAATTTTGACCATGTAAAGTTCAATGAATACCAATTGGATATCGATTAAGGTTTCCGAATTCACTTCACTAATAATCTGCATTTCATTTACATATTCAAGAAATTCTCTCTCTTGATACTGTAAATTCTACAAGTCAGTTTTCCAGACTGATTAAAAAAAGGTAGCATGTTGAAATGGCTTGTTGTTCATATCAGGAATAGGGATACACTGATCATGCTGCACATTTTAGATCCATTATAAAGAACCGGCTCATAGGAGTCATTTGTTCGTAAATCAGATGTTACTGATCGTGTTGTATGTTTGAGATTAATTAAAAAGATCTGACTCCTAAGACTCCATGATACCCAGTACATTTTGGATTCACTAAAAATAATCAGCACAGAAGTCATTTGTTTGTCAAATTTCAGTGTTAACGTAACCAGTGTTTTGTTTTTAGAATGCTGTTATTAGGAATAGGATTTATGAATAGGGAAATCAATATTTATACCCAGCCCTACAAAGAATCAGTATACTTGGAAATCAAAAACAGATCTAACGGAAAACCTCTGTGCTATTTTACAAACAAATCTGCTGAAATGCTTAGTTATGTGGCTTTGGTGGGCATTTCTTGAACAGTGTAAAGAAACTGGTCACATGACAGACATTCTACACAACAGGCCCAAGCTCAAGAACACGTTAGAAAAACAGCATTACTGATGAACTCAGGAAATGAGTTATGAAAATGTAAAAATGAGTTCCTGTGAGAGCAGCAGGCAGTTCATCTAGCCAAATAAAATGGCAAACAATATATAATATTATATTAAAATACCATATTCATTCAGGGATGTAAGTATGGCTATGGTCCAGAATCTTTCTCCAAGGTATTATGCGAGCGCCTGGCCTCATGTTGATTAATGTGAAGAGATTAATCTTCAAATAATTGTATGGTCTTTATACATGTTATGTATACATCTCTAAGGATTCGACATACAGCAGAGAAGCTGCACATATAAAGAAATGATCCGTCTTATGATTAATAACACAGATCTTCTGGGTTCAGCAGGCCTTGCACAAAGCTTTACATCAATTTGTTGTGAACTACGAGGATTTCCAAGCCTTTCAATCACAATAGATCGAGTATAAAAATGTGATTCAATTAAACAGAACATTTGTTTGACTAGTAATCGCTCAATTCTATGAACTCAAATCGAATGGTTAGATGTAAGTTAAGGAGGCAAAAAGGAAGAATACAAGTAGCGCAATGAGATGGGATCATGCAGCAATGTACTGTGGGACACTTAGGGATAGCTGTATCCATCCATCCACACACACACCAAATCCCTGCAAATGCTAAACTGGAGCATATGCACAACACACACCTTACAGTCTTGCAAAGATGTTTGTTCTTATTTCTCTCTCACTCTGGCTTTACCCAGCTGTTTGGTTTATGGACAAACCAGATTCATAAATTTACAATGGTGTACACATAAAGGTTATATCAATAGTAAAATGTTTCTTAATTGTCATAAACCACAACAAAGCAGAGATTTAACTTTCCTGTGTGTTGGGTATATGCCAGAATTGGTAGCTAAGAGACTGGTGGCTGTGAAAGGCAGCCATGGAGACAGTAATGAAAAGGAATCAGATTTAGAGGACAGGGGAAACACTCAGAGACAGCCCCAACCACCAACCAAACAAAATCAACAACATCACTGCACATTCTGAAGAAATTAGGTATACCCTTGTGTGCTAACCTGAGACTAGTTGACAAACCCCTAAACCACCTTTAGACAGCGAGGAGCCAAAAACTGGTCTCAGATCAGCTATAAAGGGCAACCTCTTGTTCAAAAACATATGGAAACAATACCAGTGAAAAAAAAAAAAAAAGACACATAATGTGCTAACAGTGAGTACTGTAAGTAAGCAATGAACAGCATTTTTGTGGAGCAAATCCTTTCAGTGGAGTTTTCATTTGCTTTTTCGTTTTGCTTTGATTTTTCACAAATTTAAACTGAGAAAATCAGTCTGCACCCATTTCTCAAGATGAAAATTCCACTGATTGATTTAACATGATCATTGATGTTAAAACACAGATGAATGGCAGCATGAGCAATGAAAACCTAAAACCAAGAACGACAAAAACGTCATGGAAGATGTCAAAATCTCTTACATTTAAATCGCTCTAGAACAACGATAAGCAAGGTATAAGGAAAGAGATTATCGCTACATTAAAATCAATGCATTTAAAAAGACTTCACGTGAATTACATTTTCCCTACACTTGTGAGGCTCAGGGACTGATCATTTCTCTCCCACACTCCCTCCTGTAAAGGTTTAGCAGGAGCAGGGAGTGAGTGTGTGACTAACAGGACTCCTGATGGGTTTGCCTTACCGGAAGACCTTTCTCCCCTGGCTCTCCTTTGGTTCCCGGCACTCCCTAGGAAGGAAAAGTGCCAATAATGATCTTTTTCTCACACAGACTTAATGTAGAGCTTCAGAAGACTTGTGACAAAGTCATATGGTCCACTTTCTTGGATCAGGTAGAAGGTGTGTGTCTTACCGGCTCTCCTTTGAACCCTCTCTCTCCTGGATATCCAAGAGGTCCCTGTGGAGGTCAATTAAGGGTGAGAATTGCACAACATATTCAGGCAGCATTGCACTCTGGGTAGGTTTATGCTTGTGCACTCACTCTTTCGCCTCGTTCACCCTTTGGACCCACAGGGCCTTGCAAACCAGGAGGTCCCGGCATTCCCTGATTACATGAGACAAAGATAATGTGATTAGTACACACATTCACACACTCACATTAGGAATAATCTATAACTTACAGTTTGTCCCATAGGGCCTGGTGGTCCACTAGGTCCCATTGGTCCTGGAGGACCTGCAAAAGACAAAAGACAGTTAACATATTTGAATAAAACACCTCATGATCTCACTTTATGGCATTCCACTGACATGTTTCATGATCCAGCTCGAAACAACAACATTGCGATGCCAGCGTGATATTCAAATGATAGAATTATATAAATAGTCCATTCTGACCATTCAAGTTTCTGCCACTGAAATATCACATTTGAGTGATATCAGTATACCTGATGGACGCTGCCTAGGGAAAACATGTTTTAATATTAAACAAGGACAACTGACAATTAGAAGTAACTCAATACATTTTGAAATTGGATATATAATTGTCTGAAATGATGCAAGAACCTCTAACTGAAATTTAACACCCAGTAAGCATTATTTAGACAGGACAAAAGTCTGACGTTGGTCTGCAAAAGCAGAAATTTAGTGACATTTGTCTGGCTCTTGCAGAAAAGCTTTAATACTTGCTGAGTTGCCATGCAAATTGTATTAAATTAGTTACAGAAGAGCATTCTCACGAATCAGATGGTGGCTTAGTTGTGTAATGTTTTTAATATTCAGTTTACAGCGTGTAGAAAAGTAAAATATTCCAATATGTGCAAGAATGAATTGATGAAATGTTACAAAAGTGAAGTAACAATGAGTTGGCACATCTCATGTTAAGAAATTTACAGGGAAAAACAATTAAATTAAGGCATATTCACTAAGGTTCTGTACATACTTATGCAGATTTAATGTAAATTTGACTGAATGTTTAGTAAATATTTGTATAAATAAAATTAATAAAATTACTTAAATTACATTCATATAATCACATATTACATTCAGCATAAATTCATCAGCTTTTTATTTTATGTTTTTAAATCAGTCTTTCAAAAGCTTTAAACTTAGTAATCATCCATTGTATAAATGTGCAATAGTGAAAAACACAACAAGTCAAGTCACCTTCATTTATATACCACTTTATACAAAACTGTCAAAACTGCTTCACAGTGTGCCAGTAGTGTCTCGATGATCTAAACTTTATTACATTTGAAAACCAAGGGGAAAAAAATCATTCTAATTCACTGACCGGTGGGTCCAGGTGGACCTGGTGGTCCGTGTGAAGGGGTCACTCGGAGGTCGGGGAAGTTATTATGAAGCAGACTGCCTGTAACAAAAAAAGAAATAAAAAAGTAATGTATCTCAGTCAGAGTGGCCAGGATCTGAAGCAGAGCGTCATTATGGTTACTTGCCTGTAGACGGCGCTGTTTATAAAAGAATAAACGGTGATGTCATTTATAGCAGGTTGTTAAATAATAGCGCACCATAAATTATAATATTGGTTGTGGCATTTTGACATGCTTTTTTTTTTTTTTTTTTTTTTTTTTTTTACGAAAAGCGAATTAAATCGCAAAAATGCTATAAAATTACAAGCCAGCGGTTTTCTTTTTTGTAACCACACCCTAATGATTTTCTGCGTCTGTGTTTCTGTGTGGGCTTACTTACATCACCCTTTGTTACCCCTCTGCCCAAAACAATGAAAATCCCAGCATACATTTTATACATTTATAAAATCGACCAATGAAAACAAAATACAGAACAATACAAAAAATGCTTGTCTCTTTTTTATTGCTGAATTCATACTTGGCAATGTTCTCACAGTGGGTCTGTGGACAGGCTGGGTACTGATTCAGCCTTTGATATTACAATGGCAGATTCCCATCTGTCTGTCTGTCCCCACCAGCAGGTGAGTTTGCTTCTGTAGTCTTGGTGGCTGCAGGACATCCCAGAGCTCAGACCAAGACAGGAAACTCCAATAAAGAGATTTTTCTATAGAAGCCTCTTGCAGACCCTTTAATTGTCCTGATTACTTTGAAGGTAGAATCATGGGAATAACAGCCTTAACTGAGTTATAAAGTTCTATGGCCCCTAAATTAAAAATTCTCAAACTTTATGAGGTCTGGGAAGGCATGTGTCCTCTCCAACAGAGAGCAGATATAAAACTGAGCTGAGGTGAATAGTCAGTTCTCTACACGGGCCAGTCCTCTTTGAGAGTGACGACACACACACTAAAATATTATTGCTTCTATTCTAAAACACTCCTTCATGCTTATAGTTTAACTTAGTGTAAGTCTCAAGACAGTACACATGCACTCACTTCTCCCACTCTACCCTGCTGTTTTGGCCGTGCACATCTGGAAGTGGTTGAGTGACATCAGCAGCAGACAGACGGGTCTTTTTCCCAGCATGTGACTATTGAATGTTACCTGTGTTACCTCTTGAAACCTGCCATTTTAATCAACGGTGTGGAAGGAAAAAAGTGGGAATGAGAGAAGAGATGCCCTTAATATCCCCCTAAGACTAAATCCTTTATCCATTCCTCTTTTATATTCAAATTAATTTTGGATTCATTTGAAGTTTCTGATCACTGCACAATCAGGAATTATTAATCGAAAAAATAGATGAATTTGAATCTACTATCCCATGACTTGTTTATATGAGTGTCTGTCCACATGCATCCATCTGGTTCTGCACTAGCAATTTCCCTCACAGCTCGATTCTAAAGGTGTGAAAAATCTGAAGAGCCACATGGGAGAGCAGAGCAAACATAGTTCCTGAAGCCAGACAGAGAGAGAAAGAGAGAGAAAACGGTCCAAAAACAGCTTTCCAGGATACTTGATTCTGATTGGTCAACTGTGGGATCCTGTGGTTAAATGCTTTTGTATAATAACCACAAAACTGAATAACGGACTGGCTTTCCAGGGAATTATATCCTACATTTCTCCTATCACACATATAATTTCAATATAAAGCAGCATTTCATGGCCATTTATTTTGTTATTTGATAAGTTGCCAATGAAAAATCTTACCACCTTCAAACATTTGAGTATTGAGCACTGTATTTTCTATTCAAACTCTTGGAGTTAGAATGAGTTTAAGTTTTTTTCATGAGTTTAAGAAGTCTTGTTGCATAAAAATATTAATTTCTTTAAAAATCAATTCAACTAAAATCTTACTGCCCCCAAACGTTTGAATGATAGCGTAGTAAGTGTATAAAAGTAAAACCAGTCAGTCATTATTGCGAAATAAACCCCTTTAGGATGATACAAGACCTAATCACCCTGGGTTCTGTTTTTTATTTTGTGATAATGACCGGATGACTGTACATTATCATTTAAGTCCCTTTAATGATACGTTTCATACCATCTTGTTCAGGTACAGGGACTGGTGGTCCGGGGGGCCCAGGAGGGCCGGGTGGCCCAGGGAGGCCCCTCTCTCCTGGGAGGCCCGGTGGTCCCTGCGGACCTGAGGAGAAAGTAAAAAAAAAAGTGAAGAATGAGAAAGATCAACAATCACACACACACACACACACACACACACACACAAAGTGCTAACTTTCAAACGATCTTTCCCCTGAGTAGTCAATTAAAATGCACTCATGTCCAAATCAAAAGAAAGCTAACAGGAAATAGGAGATTGTATAGAGTGTTTTTGCACACTATGTTGAGCAACTACAGTATATGATAAAAGGATTCCAAGGAAGTTATGGGACGTTTAATGTCCCAAAGAGAAGGAGAGGAAGTAAAAGAGAGTGCAGATTGAGTTTGAATGAGGTATTTGGTTTCGATACATGTTCTAGAATATGGGTTATTAAGAGGGGTAGGAGAGTGGTGTGTATTTGTGTGTTACTGTGTGTGTGGGCTGTAATTAAGAGGAGGGGGCTCATAATGGCCATGGGCTGGGCTCTAACGGAAAGCTGGGAAATCTCTAATAAACACTGCTAAATGCCGGAGCATATTAGCGACTCTGGTGTGTTTAAATAAATGTAATCCTGGCTGGTGACTGCACTGATTCATACAGCTCTCTGTCTGGATGTGTGTGTGTGTGTGTGTGTGTGTATGTATGGCATCTACCCAAGATCCCTCCAGTTGGTTCCTTGTTGCCTGTTAGTTTTGATTAAGCAGGAAAAAATGAAGGAAAGAAAAGCTATGTCATGGCTGGAGTGTGAGACAGTGTGATTGCAAAACAAAAACAACAAGAGTTTCATCTGCCTGTCTTTATTTGTTTTTATTTGTCTTTATTTGTTTCTGTCTTTGTTTCTTTTCTCTGTTCCTGTCTCCTCTTTTCTATTCCTCTTCTCTGACTTCCCTGTGTACATATCAATTTCTCATCAGTCTCACCTTAAAATAAAATTCCCTTTAAATGGAGTTACCAGTTTTCATTTTCCCTAAACAATTGAGTAATAAAAGTGTAACAAACAGTTTCTTATTATTCATAAACCAAGCTTAAACAGGTGCTAAATGTACTGAAGTACTGTTGTTTCATGATACTGTCAATCTTTTCCCCATAAACATACCTTCTTATTATTATCTTATTATTGCTTTATTTGCATAATGTTCCTGTGGCTCAAGTGGTAGAAAATGTTAGCCTGAATGCACTGTAAGTCGCTTTGGATAAAAGCGTCTTTTAAATGCATAAATTTAATTTAATTTAATTTAATAATACCTGTAGAGAATTGGTCGCTGAAACAATCCAGACAGCATGTGTAAATCAACAGCCTTACAAGTGTACAAAATTCAAAAGTACAAAATCTATGTAGTCTCTCAGTTGTAAAACAGCAGTCTGGTACAGTTCATTGTGCATGACATGAAGGCGTAAAGAAAACGGCAAATCCAAAGAAAACAATACATAGTCAAACATATGGAAGAAATAAGAAGCAAGTATTGTAGACATATTTCATGTTCAATTTAGATTGGATTCATATGGCTGAGGAGCCCCTCAATAGGGCCTGGGTAAAGACCTAAGATCATTTAAAGCCCCTTTAGTCAGTCATGGCTCTGGTAAAAGACCCTTCATAACTGTGGCCATGTTTTATATATGCTAAATAAATTCCATATTATTTCTGAGTCTTGGGGTAAGTGATATGTATGTTAGATGATGTGTGTGTGTCTTTTAGGCAAGCCCCAGCACAGCAGTTAATGCTGTGAACAAAAAATTATTTTTTATAGTTTGGTCCAAGCACAAATATTTTGGCAAGAGGTCTTGGGGCTAAATGCTAACTCAGCAAAGCCTCCATATAGTGTCTCTTACTGCAGAAAAGTCAGCATGGTGAGAAACCACATTCTTGCAAGTCACAGGTGTGCAGTCCACAAGAAATCAGGGCTCTTTTGCTAGTGGATGCAATTATATCAAACTGATATACGAAGAACACTTTTGGTCTATGACTAAGATGAGAACAAAAATGATAAGTTCACCCAAAAATGAAAAGCTGCATGTTTCTAATAACAAATCCATCAAGGTGTTTTTAACTTTAAAGCATCATTTCTAGCCAAATTATCAGCCCATAACTGACAATAAAGCTTCCTTCAGTAAAAAAGTTGTTCTTATTTTTTACCTTTCACATCAAATCCACTGACATAATTTGTTTAGAACAGTTTTGGACTCGCTTGTAAATGGTGCTTTACCTGTGCATATTTGTTTTCCTGATTAGAAAGACTTTTTTTTTTACTGGATGAAACCAGTAATTGATGGACTTAAGTCCTGTGGATTAGTTGTGGATCATTGAGATGTTTTTATCAGCTGTTTGGACTCTCATTCTGATGGCACCCATTCACTGCCGAGGACTCACTGGTGAGCAAGCGATGTAATGCTAAACTTCTCTAAATATATTCCAATGAGGAAACTCAGCTACTCAGCCACGATGTTTGTCTTGAGTCACAGAGTGATTTAGACCTCAGAATCTTGTGATAGTATTGTGGGCTTGATTTGTTTAAAGTACCTGGAAGACCAGCTGTTCCTTTAGACCCTGGAGCCCCAGTTGGACCTCTGCTGCCCGCATCACCTTTTGGTCCCGGCAGACCTCGAGACCCTGCTTTACCTACAGACACAGAGAACATAATGTAATATGAGAATTAGTGCTATTCTTTTTCCCTTTCAGGGTGAGTAGACCCAAATTGTAAAAATGACTATATTTTACACTTGGCTACACTATGCATTGGTGATAGCAATTATTACATTCCACTAACAAAGGCATAAAATGCTTTATAAAATAGCACTTAAAAGGAAGATAAAACAGGAAATGATGAAGACCTACTTAAAGGGATAGTTCACTCAAAAATGTAATTTTTTTAATGTTTTATTTATTTTATTTATTATTGACCCTCATGTTGTTTCAAACCGGTGTGAATTTCTTTCTATTGCAGAACACAAAATAAGATTTTGAAAATACTTGAACTGTTTAAAAAGATATTTTATCAATGCACAGTGTATTCTTTTGAGTTCCACATAAGAAAGTCATTAAAGTTTTGAAATTAGAGTGATTAAATTATGAATTGAATTGTTTTGGGTGAATTATCTCTTTTAGAAAATCTCCATCATTTCTTGTTTTATGCATGTGGTGATCATGGGAAACCTGCTGCTTTTAGAAAGGTTCTAGTCCTTAAAAACAAAATGAATAAATCAAGGTTGGGCAGCAGACCTCTAATGTGAGTGTGCAGTGTGTGTTTGAGCGTGTATTTTAGTTTGGACTGAACAGTGAAAAGACATGAAACAACTCACCCTCTTTACCAGGTAAGCCATCCTGGCCTCTCTCACCCTGTGGACCTGGGACAACACAAACACACACAGATTTACTGTTACACAGGAAGTATAAGGATTCTTCAGATCTTAAAGCACTCTCTACTCTAGTCTGTAAAAAAGTCAGTCTTCTACACTAAAGCGTCCTCCAGGCCTGCCATTGGAACAGTCCCACAGCCTGATATAAATCTGTGGATCGCTGATGTGCCTGTTGGCAGACACAGTCTAAATAACACTGAACTTATCATGTGAGATCAACTGTGACATCACTGCAGAGACAGGATTCCCTAAAGAAATGATTTATGAACTGATACGTCGATATATTTACACAGTCACTCATGTTATTCTCCCCCAGAAAGACTGATAATATCAAATCTCCTCATGTTTGTCTTCCATCAAGCATCTGGTCATGAACACATCCACACACATGCATTTACATGTTGATGAAAACAAAAAGTAACTGTGCATTTTAAAAAGGTAATCAATGTGGAAAATAATGTACCTAGAACTATTCCGTATTTTGAAATGCCCTTGATAATAATACATTGCATGCTCATTACTGCAATATTCTGCACTACCGAATACCTGCATATGTCTAATTTGCATCCACTTTTTCTATTTCAATCAGATTAAAACAAAAAGTGGGCATTATAGTGAACCCTGCACACAACATCACACACAATTTAAGAGGCTCCACACAAATGCTCATTCCTGCCACGGAAGCACCAGATTTCTTTTCACATTCTCCATCTGTGTAACCAGCACATGGAAATAATCCTCTCAAGGGTAATTTGTGCCTCATCCTTCCACCACAATCCTCCACAGCTGTGATATTTTGAACAGATAGAGCATTGAATTTGCACTAAGGTGGAGAACTGTTGGACAGCAGATCTATTTAATGTTCTGTGTTGAAGGAACTGAATTTGTTGAATAGTTCTGCCAAGTCAGCACAGAGAGAAGGGACACTGGATAAGTGAGATAAGGGCTTTCCGAATTTTACTTAGTAGTCTGGTAAGTCATTTCTGAAATCTCTAGGGACCCGCCTTTTAATCTCTTCCACACTTCAAGTGATGGTAGGATTGAGCAGTGACAGTGAGGGATAGCTATGGAGTGGTTAAGGGGAATTAAGGAGCTGGTATTAACCATTAAAAAGAATGTCTTGCTGAATGAAGGATGCATATATTGCTGACACACACAAACTGACAGAGATGATTCCTCATTTTCACAGAGTGTGATTTGATGCCTTCATAGGGAGAAATAAGAGGCCTTAAATGGGAGAACTACACTGTGCGTGATCCAAAAGAGAGATCCACTGATCAGAGAAAGGTTACCGTCGTTGTTTTCTATTCTTTCACTTTAGATTGCTTATACATCTAATATTACTCTGAGTGTAAAAGGTTTTTCACATTTTCCATACAGTATTTTAATATTTTGCTTTGGCTGCAGTAAAATATCAATCCAAAAGCTAGTTAATTAACTTTGCATAATACCATACTTCATTCAAGCAAGGACACATAGAATTGCTCAAATAAAAGCTTTTCTTTAAAATGTTCTATTCATCAAAGAATCATGAATTTTTTTAAACATGATTTCCATAAAAATAATAAGCTGAACAACTCAGCATTGATGATGAAAAGAGCTGTTTCTTGAGCACCAAATCAGCATATCAGACTGATTCCTGAAGGATCACGTGACTTTGAAGAATAGATGATTTATATTTTAGGAAGGAGCTAATCCTATTTGGGAGTCCTTATCTTCAATTTTGTTTAAATACTTGCATGGAGAAATATTTCCAGAACAAAGGCTGCGGTCACAGTTTGGCTGGTGGAAATGACATCTGTGACACAGTGTCAAGTGCAGTCCTACAGTTTTTACTATACAATTAGCCCCTTCAAATCCTCACAAGCCTCTTTAATGTCTCAGTTCTACATCTCTATGGCAACTGGAAATGAATTGGTGCAATTCAAAGCCACATGCACCATGGCAAACAGCCAAAAAACACCCACAACCATCAGTGCTCACATCATCCAACACTCACACACCATTTAAATCACTCCACAGTGTAATCCCAAACAACTGTACTAGGAGATAAATGAAAATGTGGGTGGGTTCTGGCATTATCATTATTGTTATAGGGAATGGGATTTTCTCCACATGCTTATTGGCTAATAAATGTTTTGCCATAACTATAATAATGCTAAACTGCCATTAAGAATACACTGCAAAATGATGTGATTTTAGCCATGGGACAAATGCATGGCTTTGAACCTTTGACTTTGGCACTGAACTACAGGAACAGTGGCCTTTTGTCCAATGAACATCAATCTTTGCTCCATTAAAATCAATGGAACAGGACTGTGTAAGAAACTATAGTCAGATTCCACTCCACAATAGATGCTTGATTGTGCACATTTTCCAGATTGGTTTAATTTTTATAAAAGGTGAAAGTCAGAGATTATGTCATTTCTAGATTATTTTGGATGATTACATCCAGAACAAATGGTGCCCAATTGTTGAACGGGAATGGGTGTGGGACAACGAGAACCATCTCAGGCCCCATCCACACAGAGACGCTTTTAGATGTACATACATAAACATTGTCTCGTATAGGTGTTTTGTCCACACAAATCCGGCGTTTTAAGGATCCGGCCACCCTTGCGTTTTCACGTGGACAGCGAATCCGTAAATTTTCTGAAACAATGACGTCATTAGCCCACGTCGTGCCCCTAGTCAGACACTACTATGTCACGTAAACGCAACAATAACATGAACAAACACTGAACGACTTTTTTTTAACTGACATTAACACAGATAAATAAATATATTGTTCCAAGTTCGTTTGTATACCACGCACAATAGTCCAAGTTTTCTACTCCATTTTTTGTGTATCTCTGTGGCTGAATTACAGCGCCACATGCTGGTCTGGCATGTTTACTACATTGTTGTGTGTCAGTTTTGTGGTTTCGTGTGGACGCAGATATTTCTTGAGACGAGGGGAAAAAAGATTGGATAGGGAAAGCAGTGGCTTCGTGTGTATGTAGCCTCAGATAATGGGGTGTTAGAACTTCATTATCACAGATGATACGACACGAGGAACTTAATTAACATTAAGTGTAGTTAACTGAAAATGTTCATTCCGACTCTGTTGAACCCAAGGTACTACATGTACTTTGTCACTGCAATGCTGCAATAAACAACAAACAACAAATCTTCAATGTCCTCATTATTTTTTCTTACAACTGTGTGCTTCACATGTAGTCCTAAAGCAAACACCACTACTAAAACTGCACGTTATTCTGTAACACAAAGTGATAAATATACCTGCGGGCCCCTGGGCCCCAGGAGAACCTTTGGCAGGTGGTGCCCCCATCAGGAAGGAGGAGTCAGGTTCATTTTTTAACGGCATCTGTTGAAGAGAGGTGGAGGCAGGGGCGGTAAGAAGCTGAACCTGGAAGACAGAGAGACAGAGAAGGAACAAAGGGTGATTGATTAAACTGTGTTAAATGGGGATTGTTTCAGTAATAAAGGAATACTGAAGTGATGAGGACAGAGCATCTTAAAACATTGGGGTACGAATAAATAAAGCTATCAATAGATGCAATTCATTCTTAGTGAATTCCTCCCTGAAAGATGGTCAAAAGGAAAGATGTGACTTTACCTTGGCCTCCAGAGAGCTAACACGATCTGTGAGGGCTGTGATACGACTGCAATTCAGACAGTCTGAGAGAGGGGGACAATAGGAAGAGAGAGGTGGGGGACAAAGACATGTTATAATCAATTAGATCAATAACAGCTTTCAAAGTGGACTTTCTAAGGTGAGTTCTCTTTAAATATAGTGGTGTTGTCTATAAAGTTTTCTGCAGTATGGATTTCTTTATCACTTATACATTTTGATGAAGAATAAACTAAATGTGCATGCTGTAATACTAATGAGGAATCAGTCAGAAAATGTGCAGTTTAAAAGAACTGTGCATGCAAACACAAGTAACAGTTTACTGTAACAAGTCGGTTTAATCATTAAGTCTTGCAACAAGTGCCTAAGATGCAACAGTTCCAGATGGACAAGTTCCTTTAAAGGTGTTTTATGAATGCTTTTGTCTTAATTAGGCTTTTTCATGCTGAAGTGGAACATATTTTGAGGTGATAATGGAGATTAGAGGTTTGGTTCTTACTTGAGATATGTTCTCCTGTTTTAGAAGCAGCTTTCAGAAGTGCAGCCTGTTTTCTTACAGCCTCCTGGGCAACCAGGTTACTCGATGATTCTGCATACAGAGATTACATTGAGAAAAATGAAGACAAGACCCCAAATAAAAAAACAAAGAAACAAACCAAAAAAACAATAAACAGTGTCTCCAAAAACTTTTTTTTTTTTGGACAGTGAAATCACACTTGTAAATGTATGAATATCACTACTGTTCAAATTTTATTCATATGAAAATATGCTTTGGTGAGCACATGATAAACGTGAAAAAAATCTACATACCCTTTTTTTATTACTATACTTTTTCCCAAGTAAAACATTTACAGAAGTTTGTTAGGTTTCCAATCATACAGTAACACAATACATATACTGTACAAAATTAAAACAAAAACATATTTGGACATGTACTGGTTATTTTTAAATGAACATGTCTACAGTTAATGTGATGAAAAACACTTGTGGTCACTTTGCTAGAATTGTGTGAACTTGGGTAAAAAAAAAAAATGATTAGAAAAATAAATTAAGTTTAGCATAATTTTTTTGCAGATAAAACAAGATATTTTGTAAGTTTGATACTGTTTTTCTATTGAAATTTCTGAAAATACTGTTTTCAATGAAATTTCATGCAAATGCTAATATTGTATTTTGAGGCCACTTAAGGTATGAAAATAATCATGAATAATCATGCAATACCACAATATACAACTGACCAAGAACAAACTTCCCAAACTTTTTTAGAAACCAACCATTGTTTTTCAAAATCTGTGAGTTCAGATCAAATTTAAAGCCAAGCAGCAGTACATATTTAACTCCTGGCTTTTGCTGTGTATTGGGATAGTTACGCTTTGAAAAGCATTAATGATGCTGCTTCATATCTGCAGAGACAGGAAAGGCACAGAGGGGCCTCCCTGACAGGTAAGCCCACACAGAACCCTGGCACGAGGGGCACAAATAGATACAGAATACAAATGTGGAAGGAGGATCCAGGAATTGCTCTTCATATGAGAAGCGCATCTTTGGGTCTTATATGTTCAGTTTTGCCTTACATTAACTGTTTATCTTCTATCTTCATAACGATCTTGAGGAAGAAGGGTTACTTTTGGCAGACAAGAGAAAAAAAGGCTCACATTTAAAAACAATGGTTTCCTTGTGCTGCTCAAATGGACCTGAATTCGCTTTTCCCCAACTCTTCTCACTCTTTCTCTTCTTCTGTGTCTTTTTTAAGGTAGTAAGAAGTTGTAGTACTCGACGGACTGACCTGTTTCAGATTACTTCAGCAAACGTATCTTACATTAGGCAGTCTGTGGCTAGCTTAGGTGCTCCGGACATAAACAACTGACCCAGTTCAGTGCTTTATTACCGACTAGGGACAGAAAGTCTGCGCAGCCGCTCTGACGTAGCTAAACCACAGCAGCAGCAGAACCAGAACCAATGAAGTGGCACCTGCCTTGCTTCGCGAACCACATGCAACTGCTATCTTCTTTTGCATGTGGATTTAAAACAGGGATGAGATGATTTTCATTTTTGTGTGAATTATCCCTTTAACAACTATCCCTAAATCTCTATTTAAACTGAAATATGTGAACTGAATATATCACATTCACATTCAACATAAGAATACTGAGCTGAGTGAGAGTTCAACCACCCCCAGGTTTGTAATATCCCTTCTATTAATATTAACATCCTTTCCCTTATGAGTGCCCCTTACGAGTCACGTCAACCTGCAAATGTATGCAAGATTAACCTCTCACCTTTGAGTGTGTGTGGATGTATACTGGTGGGAGCAGCCATTGATTTTATCAGCAGGTTTTTAATAACCAAGGTCCTTCTTAGTCTTTAAGGAGCAGAGGGGTTGGTGACATCAGAACATATGATAAAACCTAACTCTCTCATGAATGTGTGTGTGTGTTTGTGTCTGCATGGCAGACAGTTCAAAGGTTGAGTGCTCTTAACACCATTGTGAGATCACTTCCTGTTAAGATGCTTGGGAAAGCTGGACAAGGTTATCGGCAAGTTCATCTGACTAAAATATCACAGAGGGGAAAGAGTATCCCCAGCACTGAAAAAAAAGACAGTGGATTCTCTTTTTGCTTTCAGGAATGGCATGAAGTGTGGCAGTATTTATCCTGGGAGGTTTTCCTGTTTATTAGCTTATATACAATTAGAGAAGTTTGTGGAAGGAAGTCCCCAGCATTTGTGTGTGTGTGTGTCTGAGGACTGAGTTATGATGCAGCGTGTAGGAATACAAATGTGTAAAGTTAAGTGTGGGTGCACTTATTTAGACAAACTGTCCATTGCACATTAAACCAACTGGTATTACTGTTGCACTAATCTCATACACGCTTCACCTTACTAAATAATGGACAGAAAGAGAGTCTTCGTACAGAGATCATTCTCTTCAGTCTCAGGTTAAGGGTATTAGGATGATGACGCTATTGATCTTTCATTCAAGCAGCTGAGGAAATATAGTGTGCCTGGAGAATTATGGGTATGCAGCAGGCCACTATAACTCACAGCAATATTTTTCCTTGCTTAGCCCTGAAATTATTAATGGCTCAAGGTCAGCTCTTAATTCTCCTCTCAAAATAAAAATAAACCTAGGCACATGGCCACAGGATGGCACAGAAAGTTCATGCTCAAGAGAAGTGATTTATTACCTACTGAAATAACAGGAAAAGTACACCTTGATAATAACAGGGGAAAAAATCTACTAAATTAATGTTGCTCAATACATGAAATTGTTATTTAGCAAAAAAAAAATATGAGAGTTTCATGTATAATTAGAGTATCTAGTTTTTAAAGAAAATGTACTTTGCAAATAAAATAAATATTAAATTATACACTAAAATTTGCATATATTCTTTATTATACATTTTATCGTATAATATTTTGCATTTTCCTCAGGGTGGATAGGGTCTCATATTTAAAGAATCAAGTGCCACTGTCTGCATTGCAAGACAAACTGAGTATAAAATGATTATGGAAAGTGATGATTATGTTATTCCTCTTCACTCATACTCCTAATACTGAACTACAATCAGCTTTGAGAGTCTAGATCCATTAGCTGATCTAAAACAAGACCACATCCGAAACAAGTCCATTTAAAAAGACAATACTTTGCTGTGTTGACTAAACATCTTAAAGGTTTAGAGCGTCCAACTGGCTTCAAACTAAACGGAGACTTTATTTAACCTATTTAAAATCTGAATATAGTAGAGAGGAGAAAAGGGAAAAAAAGCACACATCTGTAGATGAACAGAACAAAAAAAAAGTCTCCATTTATCTCTGTCAGCAAAGACTGCTGCCCTCAGCACCAGAAGCTCATTAGAGACCAGGTGGTAGTGATGAAAGCAGGTGAGGAGGGTGTGTATGTCTGCGTGGGGGTGTGTGTGAGGGATGGAGAATTTTAAGTCATGTTCGCTTTCTTTTCATAAGATCCGCTCTATTGAATGTCGAGTCTACAGGGAGTTACTTGTGCTGAGAAAGCAGTCTCTGTGTTTTAAGACAGAGTGGGGAAAGGTTTTCATGTCTCTCTCTTTTTCTGTTCCACACAGACGACATTGTTTCTAAGTTATTCAAATTAAGGTCCATAGCTCAAGGTCGAAAGTAACTGTTGATGTCCATTATATTCAATCTTGAGCAGCGTGGATATTAACCTACATAGTCATGAGGGTCCCACACAACAATAGACCCAACTGACATTCATTGCAAGGACAAAAAACTATTTATTTTATGTTCCACAAAGGGAAAAAAGAATGTAATACAGGTTTGGAATGACATGAGATGAGTAAATGACGACAGAATTTTCATTTCTCAAGACAAAAATAGAGAACGAGCAGCACACACCTGGCCCAAAAACATACGATGAATAGTTGGTGCAGCCTTGGGGGTCTTGGAACAGACCAAAGCGAAGCTAGAACAGACGGAGAGGGGGAGTGACGGAGGGAAATGAAGGGGAGGGGAGCGAGCTCACCTCCTACATACATACATCCCTCCTCATCAGTCAACATTCCCTCAAGATCACACAAACACATACTTTAGTCTGGCTTCACACAAACCCACACACGTCACATTGAATCACACTATACATCACGCTGCTGCAAGACAAAACTATAGAAATGAGCACAGGTTACCCATGATGCAATGGGACTTGAAGATTAGACCAGAATTGGAGCCCATCTTGACATTCAAATACTACAAAGAATTCAGACATGAGTGTTTCACGGTCTTCTGTGTGAAAAGCGTTACTCATCCTGCACCAGTTAATCGCCCCTCCTCTAAATGTGTGCCTGTCATTAGCATCCAGATGTGCACTTGGAAACAGCCCTTAAACTTTTACAGGGAACTAACTCTAAATTTTCCCTCTTCTCACTCTTTGCTATACAGTTGCCCTAGTTCAGCCTAAATGCAGTAGCAACTTTACACACTAAGAGTAAATAGTGCTTTTGTATGGTTTTGATTTAGCAATTTGCGTCAATTTTTAATTTCACTTCTGGGGTCGGTTGCACCAGCCAGGTGTAAAAAAGCTGGGTGTAAGTCCTACGCTGGGCTTTGCAACGTCCAGCATTACGATAAATATTTACACCTGTTGCACCACAATCAGCTGCAACTAAGATACATTGTCCTGCAGTTATAGCTCTATCTGAGATGACGTTCACGCCACAATGACTACAACTACTAATATAGAACTGAATTGCTTAAGACATCATAACATGTGAAGCCACCGCACTAGGGATGGGCATTCGATTAAATTTTCTTAGTCGATCGTCGGGAGAATTAACGATCGACTATCGATTAATCATTAATATTTTTATAATATAATTAATTATTTAATTTTTATAATAAAAAAATGCAATGAATACAAAAATACAGCGTGTTTTTCCTCGGTGAGACCTTTATTAAAAGATCAACTTGTGGCAGACAGTTAAACTACGTTCAGGCAAACCGAACATATATCCGCGTGCATATGCAGTGCTCTAAAGCAGCGGAACCCTTTCGAGTCGATTAACGCATATATGCGTTTTGAGTCTGAATAAAGTGCTTCATTCTTTTTTCTGAGGAAATCCATTTCTCAAATCATCAACCACATCACATCTTTTTGGGGTGAATTATGTCTTAGTCCTCTCATCGCGAAGCAAACAGTAAAATAAAATAAAAACGCTGCCTTTTCTTCTGTGTGGGCGTATTCAAGCCGCGCGCTTCAGTTTGAATCTGAATAGCGCGTTCAGCGCGGGGGCGTGGTCACATTAAATATAATGAAGGAAGATATGAAAAACAGACATTGCGTTGTTTTCATATGGATTACTTTATCTCAGAATATTTGTTTTTCGGAAGCACTTGTTTAGTTTAAAAGTAAACATTCCAGGCTTTCTATAGATATCTCTCTCATGTCTCTTCGTTGAGTATTCACGGAGTTACGGTTCATTTTAATGAAATGTTTGTACATGACGATCAGCGGAGACAAAGACTGTAGACAGCGCACCTTGTTTGTTATCTTTATTTTATAAGTGCACAAAGGTTTTTTGTTATTATGTCTGTATCCAAAAAAAAACTAGACCCTTTACAGATTCGATTGATGTATTGCTCTTATCTGTACGATTAAAACTGAGAGTGTAATTTATCAGGGGTTATCAGGAGAAAATGACTCAAAACGCATATGCGTTAATCGACTCGAAAGGGTTAAAGCCTCATGAAAATTTGCCGGGATGCATAGGTACATCATTTGAGTCGTGGCCGTGTTGTACTTAAACACGGCATCGCAATGTTTGCAGTTAACTAGTTCGCTTTTTAAATCAAAATGGTCCCACGCCACACTTCGCCGTGACATCTTCATGATTATTCTTTGAAATCAAAACGGAAGATCACAGATAACCGAGTAGGGTGTCAAATATTGCCCCATGGTGGTAAAATATTTAATTGCTGCCACACAGTGAAATTCATTTAATTGCTTGAAGACTCGCACTACGCAACGCAACCTGCATTAGATTAAAAAAATGCTTTAGATTAATCGATAACAAATTAACATGATCGAGGAAAATCTTAACGATCAATTATCGATCGTCGATTAATCATGCCCATCCCTACACCGCACCATAATTTTATTGAGTAAACATTTCCTAACAAGTCCGCGTTTTTAAATCCGAAGCCTTCCTGCACATTCCCATGATGGATTTAATCAAGGTTAAGTAAAATATAATAAATGCAATACAATGCTTCTCTCTAGAGTTTTTTTTTTATATCTGACTATCAAGTTTATGTGCAACGAATGTCTGTCCATTTATTTCTGATGAAAAGTAACAAAGCACAAAACAAATAAAATTACAAATAATGAATGGAATTAAAGACATGAAATATTTCCAAGCATTTACACTGTCCAAGATGTCAAATGGTTCAGTTTCTTTTAATAATCCCAGTTCATATATAATGTTTAACTGCATAATTATTAGGCTATATGATGTAAAGAAATATATTTTGTATTCAATTACTGTCGGCAGTGTGGTAGGCTACATCGAGCTTCGTGATTAATATTTCTTATCCTGCCCGAAAAGACAAGACCATAAACATTACAGTTCACGTCTGCAGTAAGAATGAACTAACAGACTGTGAATCCTGAAAACGAATGATGTCCGAGCAAGTAATGACTTTTCACTTTACACCTACCTCTGACTAGGCATAAGATTCAGTCTCAGATGTAGCACTACGCCGAGATGGTGCAATGGGTATAAATTCTACACGTGACTTATAGTGTATTTTACGTCCAGCCTAGTCTTACGACCGGGTGTACGTCCAGCTGGTGCAACTGTTTCTAAGAAAATGTGAAGCTTAAAAGTGTTTCACACTAATCCTGTTGAAACAGCAAATCTCTCTGGCACAAATGTTCAACAAAAGTTGGTTTCATTTAAAACTAACTACCAAATGAATCTCCAAATAAAAACTATATTTGAATATGAACTGTGGCAGCAAACATTATGCAGAACTACAAATTTAAACAAATAAAATTCATTGAAATTTTACTAAATTTATACCCTATCTGGGTGTTTTCTAGATGGTTGCTGATGTGCTCTGGGATGTTTCAAAAGGATCCTTGCTTGCGTTTTTTTTAGTAAACACCACTAATAAATGGATTCTAAAAAGCGGTTTCCTGAAGAACAGTGTCAGGTTTTGAAACCACTTAAGCCTCTTCTCTCAAAAATATTTTCTAAAAGAGGAGGCTGTCGGCTATCTGCTTTGATATCTTTGGCCTCTGTGTGGAAACACATTTTAAAGTGTACAAGCTGGAAACACTTTTCTACAGGAGACAAACAGTCATGTGGTGTCTGTGGAAGATCTGAAATAAGCCCCGTGAGCATGTGTAACCATGTAAGCCACAGACCAGCCGTACAGTAAACTCCTGAGATGAGACGTTCCACAATGCAGAACCGCCTCTTGGTTCTTTGACACTTCCTCCCACGCTAAAAAACAGATGTTGAACAGAAAGAAGGCTGGACCACTTGTCCTTCTTTGTTAGGCAGAAACACAAAACATACAGATCCTCCTCCCATCATAAAACCCAATCCCCTTTCATGTCTTTGTCTCATGACCTCGGCTGACCTCGTGCCAGACGTGAACCCATGTCATCGCACTTGTGCCTTACTCGTCTCACAGTTTCCTTAAACTCTTTCACCTCTGCAATTCAGTAGCCGACACCCCCTCTCCTTCCAATTGTCTCCTAAAAGAAACAAGAGTGGGCACTACCAAAAGAAGGTTCTGTCTGAACCACAGAATGTTGTTTGTGAGGGAGACAGGCAGGGAGGGATCATCTCATTTACCCACACCAACCACACCAAACCCTCCGCAGTCATTAAAAATCTCTCAGCTCAGGGGACACACCACCACAAGAGATTCACAAAACAAGCACAGGAAAACAACGCCTGCCACATATTGCACCTCACAAAATCAGCTCCTCAGCATGCAAGAAATGACCGAGTCTTAAAAAGTTAAGGAGAGCCTAAAAGTAGCGCGTACCAGTGGTGGTCAGTAACGGAGTAGCTTTACTTCATCAAGTACAATCATTTTACAATCATTTTTCAAGAATCTGTACTTTACTGTAGTTTTATTTTAAGTAACGTTTACTTTACTACATTCCAAAACATAAGATCTTATTTTTTGCTTCACTACATTTCATAAAACATATCGTTACTCCTTACATCACTTTTTTTGATAATAAATGTTCTTTGCTCACTTTCTGCTGCTGTAAACCTGTAAAGCCATATATAATAGTCTGAAAAAAATTATACTTATTTTTAAATAGATCAGTTTATTAAAACAAAATATTAGTAGCCTAACTTGCAATATTTTTATTTAAATTAACTTTGAATGTTAAATTCACATTAAATATAAACTCAGTCATATTAAAAATGTTGAGGCATTACACCCATATCTGTTAATTAAGTAAACAGACAGGTTTTATGCATAGTTAATAGATTACATAATCTATAAGGTGAGAATCAAGATATTTAATTATATACTTAATGTGTTTGGGGATGTATTGAATAAAAAGTAAAAAGGAAATAAACATAAGTGCTGTTGTGAAAGCAGTAGGATTGTAAAAGATACGTGCTAATATAAAATTAAATTAAGTAGCCTATATAAAATTGCAAAATAAATCGATCTATCAGTACTTTTTTACTTAAGTACATAAAAAAACAGTACTTTCGTAATTTCAATTAAGTAAAATTGAAAAAGGAGTACTTTTACTGGAGCAATATTTTATTATACATATCTGTACTTTTACTCAAGTACTTGATTTGTGTACTTCGTCCACCACAGCGTACCACCAATACAGACTTTAAATGAGAAGAAGGAGCTGCAATTGTCCTATTGTGCCAGAAATAGTAATCTTATTTAAGTTGCTTTGTTGCTTAACAACCAAAAACAACCTACACAGTTTAATGAACTGTCAGGCTTATGAACTATTACTTGGTAGAATAATTGTTTATTCTAGGGCTGAACTGATATTAAAATTCTGGCTGATAGCGATCAGTTATTTTCTTCATTTTATAACCAAAAACAGCTAAGTGAAGAATATTACATTTACAAATTAAAAAATAAATTAAAAGTAAACACTACAAAATATAACATTATAATGAACAGCATGAAAAATGGTTTTTCATTGTGAGATTTCCAAAGATTCATTTTTATAGTGCTTCAGTTTTGACTGCTTTGATAATCTAAATGTAAAAATAATCTTGCACAACATCCAAAACATAAAGATATATATCCAAATATACAAATAAATAGTGACAAGGAAAATATGATAAATATGCTATATTAGTTATAGAAAAAGCAATAAGCCACACAAGGTTGTGTGTTATAGTGATTTAACCACAGCTAAGGGATATAACCTCAAGTGTCTTATTGTTCTAATCAAAGAATAGAATAGAAGAGATTTTGTGGTTTGTGTGATGATCAAGGTCAGAAGTGCTATTCCAAATGTGGCACATCCTTCTGAACCACAAGCCAAAACAGATGACACAGACTCAGATATTCTGAGGAATCTGCTTGTTCCACAAGAAAAAAAGAACTTAACCAAAATGATTCCACTAAATCTAGAGCACTCTTGCGGAGGTTTTATTGAGTTAACTAGAGACCAAATTCACAAAGTATGTTTGGCATTGCTGCATTGAAAGTCCAGCATTATTTTTAACAAGACCTGCCGGCCGTATGAGCGCAGCGCAGATGTCCAAATCTCATCCTACCTTTAACCCCCCAAAAATAACAAAAACATTTTGAGGTCCACTACAAAAACAGTGCTACCACGGCAACACCATAACTACTGCGTCAAGTCCAGGAACTATATCATTATATCATTACAGTTCTCCCTGCCAACACAAAACGCATGTTCCAATATTCCTCGCAGCATCTCCTGTCTTAATCACAGATCATAAACCTGCATTAATGTGCTTATGAATGCACTCTCACTCATCAAACTCTGTGGAAAGAGCCTTCCTCTGCCTCATTTAACTCTTCGAAATAATACTTTTGCTTTAGGCCACAGAGCAGCATATGATCCAATTTTTTGGCATCTAACGCCACAAAACCTTTCTCTCAATTTCAAATCATTTCCTTTACAAAAAAAAGTTGGATTCACATGATGGAATTTCAATAATCTGCTTTGGAAGAGTTTGGAAAATCTGACTTTTACTCAGCAAGTTTATGCTACAAAAGGCCTAAATGGGACTGAGAGGAGCGTTTTGGGTCAGTCTGCCAAAGGTCAAAAGGTATTTTAAAGCAAAGATTAAATAGCTGACCTTGAGAGTGAAAACACTCTTAAAACACAATCTCTGTAGAAATGTAGTGTTCCACAGTCTTTCGAAATAAGGTGAGAAAACAGTCTAGAAGATTTGGAAAGCATTTGGTTATTAGTCCCTCTGGATAATAATGGTGTGCAGACAGTATAAACACCACTCTTTTTTACAAAAATTTTTTTTGAAATGGAACAGATATATGCTGAGTGTAGCCCCAAAACTGATACTGTACAGACAACACGCTAGCCATCTAGCAAACAGAAGATGCTCCCTCTTTTGGTGGCAGTGACGTGACGTGACATTCAGCCAAGTATGGTGACCCATACCCAGAATTTGTGCTCTGCATTTAACCCATCCAAAGTGCACACACACAGCAGTGAACACACACACACACACACAGACACACACACACACACCTGGAGGAGTGGGCAGCCATTTATGCTGCAGCGCCCGGGGAGCTGTTGGGGGTTCAGTGCCTTGCTCAAGTGCCTTGCCTTGCACCTATGGTATTGCCGGCCCAAGATTCGAACCCACAACCTTAGGGTTAGAAGTCATACTCTCTAAACACTAGGCCATGACTTCCCATGAGTAAGCTGTAATAAAGACAAATGTTTTTGAAAGCATGACATAAAAGTGCTTTAATTGTGCTTCAGAACATAACTTATTTTCTGAGATGTCAGTTATACCGAAGATCTCTTTCTGCATATGCCAGCTTAGCATTTCACTCAGGATAATGTTAAGATCAGTATAACTGTCCAAATGTGATAAAAAATGCTACCGTTTGGAAATGTTAGGATGATTTGACCATTAGGAACGACAATAACTGACAAATTATTCTCATTTGGCCTTTGTCCTTAGACATCCACAATCCTCGTTTATTCATATTTTTCATAAAACGGAAACATACCCAGTCAATCAGTGTCACTCCATTTAAAATATATTCTTAAAAAGGATCTTTCACTATGTAATACTTTAAATGCCAAAGCTAACTTCCACAATGGGAACGAGAAGATTTGTTCCCCACTTACCCAGTCATTCAAAGACATTTAGTGTGTCTGTGCATGTGTGCATGCCAGTGTGTATATAATTAGTTTCAAAGTCAGAGTTAAAGAGAGTCTAAGTGGTCGGTGAACTTCAGGGGGGCCATAGACCATTACAGGAAAAGTTTCAGTGTCCTTTGTGGTTGTGGCTGCCCATAGTAAGTCACATGAGCAATCACACCTCACTGCTTCATCGTGTTTAAGTCAGTAAAAATCCAATTAAAACACTCACACAAAGCCAAGACATTACAGGGCTGGAAACAAAGAGCCGCAGCTGCTTTTATAATGAGATGAACAATGGATTTCTGAATGCTGTACATTCTGTGCATTTCTCTAGATTAAAGACGTCTTATTTCTAGAGGTCAAAGATCATTTAATGTGAAATGTGAAATGTCAGAACCACATCCTTTGAAACGGCACACACATATGCCCACACTCACACACAGGCATTCTTACAGAGCGTCATCCTTGCGTGCAGGAATTCTGACACGTCATCTGAACTGTGTGCTTGAGCTCAGGGTTTCGAGCCTAACACTAAAATAACACCTGGCGAAAGCATGATGATCATAGACATAGAGAAAGTATAGAAGCCTACCAAACACATACTACAGAATGCAACACTCAAAAAAAACCTTTTATATAACAATTTTCAGAATGAAATACAAGCTATATGACCTCAGTATGTTTTATCTAGTCATTGTTACCCAATCATCATCTCAGAAATAAAATAAAATGTAATTTTTAATTGCTTAAAAAGTCTGAGGTTATGACAGTCTCGCCAGATAATTCATAAAAAAAAAATAATAAGAAGAAATGCTTTAGCTATTTGTACCTGTAAAGGAACCACGCCACTAGCAGCACTAGGTTCACGAAAAAGGCAGTACAATCGTAAAATCGCACCCAGTTCTGGCGGTGCACAAACGGCCAAAAGTGGGTCGTTCCACAATTAGTTCTGGCACTATGAAAAGGTTCCCGCAGTGCAAAAGGCCCTATTATGTAAGATCAATGAGGTTCATCTGACCTCGCAGAATCCAGCTGTTTCTCTTTATATTAGTTTATCAGGAATCTAAACATAAGATGATAAGAAGATCACTGAGGTCAGTCCGTTTACAACTCTCCAGGCTGCTGGCATGACTGACAGGCACTCAGAGATGAGTAGGAACAAGACAATACTGAAGTTGTAAGTGCTCTGAGCTGAATGAACTGCTATGTGCCAAGAACTCTGTATGTGTGTGAGAAGAGCGCTTGTTATCACTAGGACAGGCTTCTTATCTCTCCCCACTCTTTCTGCTATCAGGACACACACATGCAGCCTCTTGTTTTCAGTGTTATCTAGACAGGTGTAATTATCTCTTATCTGACCTCTTCTAACCTTCTTCTCTTCATCTTTGTCTTTCTTTCCTTCTTGTTTCACTCCACGCCTGCATTTGGTCTGCATCGCAGGTGGATGTACACGGTCAGTTCTTCAGCAACAAAGGAAGCTCCTGTGGGGTAACTCTGTAATCACCTAGTATTCTCATCTGGACAGCTGAGACACTTCAATGAATAGTTCCAACTATAGTTCACAATAGTTACATTTATTTATTTAGGAGACATTTTTATCCATGTGCAGATATATAATTCTGTGACATACTGAATAAGTTCTACAAGCTTGTTGGCATCATTTCCTGATTCTGTCCCCCCACCTTCCCTGTCATCCTCTTTAAAATTCCAATCAGTTTTTAATAAATGTCAATATCGCTATTGTTAAAGAGATATATCTAGTGAAAGTTATCATGTCGTTCCAAACCTGTATGACTTTTCTTTCTTCAATGGAACATAAAGTGTTCAAAAAAAAATCTAAATGTATTTATGTTCATAAAATGTAACACTCACTATTCTAATTCTATTCTTAAAAAAAAAAAAAATCTAACTACCTTTCTAATCTTTCTGTATTCTATTTTCTTTTCATTTATTATGCAATTGTGCGTGTGTGTGTGTGTGTGTGTGTGTAAAGGCCTCTAACACTAGCTTGCTCTATTCTTTTTTTTATTCTATCTGTTTTCTTTTTATTTATTATATTATTTAAAAGCCCATGCTACGTGTACTGTTTTGACCTAACTGAGACTTGATATAGCACTTATATATCATTGCTCTTTTTGTTGTTTTTGATTGCTTCCACTGTCCTCATTTGTAAGTCGCTTTGGATAAAAGCATCTGCTAAATGAATAAATGTAAAGGTAAAATGTCATTTAATAAAATGTCTCAATGTTTTTTTATGTTCATACAATGAAAGTCCAGTGGGGTCAAACCCCACTGACTTTCTTCGAGCAGTATTATTCAAAATATTTTTTGAATAAAAAAAGTATCTTATGCTCACCGAGACTTCATTTATTTGATAATAAATACAGTAAAAACAGAAATAAAGTGAAACAATATTAGAATTTAAAATAATTGTTTTCTTTTTTAATGTTCAAATACAATGATTAAAATAGTTAAACATTTATTTAAAAGTAGAAATTAATTAATTTAATTTCATGTAATTATTAATTTCTAGCCAAGCTATAAAAAATTCAAGATTTTTTTTTTATTATTATCAATGCTGATTTTCTTTTCTTTTCTTTTTTGTGGACACTGTGATATATTTTTTTCAGGATTCTTTAATGAATAGAACGTTCAGAAGAACAGCAATCAGTTTAACCTGTAACTTTATAATAGTTTAATGAGTCCTTGCTGAATAAATCCCCCCCCCCCCATAAAAACAAAACACACTAATCTCAAACCTACAAATATACAAAACAGAAGCATTTGTCAATGTATCATCACATTCTCTGAGTTTAGGAAAAAGAAAGTCAAATATCTACTTTAATGCACACACTCACTTCAAGGCACTTCTTCTCTTTCTCTGAAGTTTAAGAGTCACTCACAAAGGCTATTTATAGAGCATTTGATAGTGCTACTGCAACAGAGGGTTCAGTTTCAGCCAGCAGAACTAAATCCTTCAGACCTTTAACAATCCTGCTAAAAGAAGCTTCATCCATTCAACCCTGACAGGGCAGCATATCATCACCTTGTCATTCCTGTTTGTCCCATCTGCCTGTCTGTTTCCATCTAATGAAAATAATTAGACTGAATATTACCCGTCAGCTGTCCCCACTATGACACAGGCTCATACAGACACCCTCCAAACACTTAAGTTTACTGTCGAAAAGCAGACCAGACCAGTGAGTGAGAGAGACTTAAATGGATTCCCACACTCCCACCATCTCTCTTCCCACAGATCTGAGCTTTATCTTAAGCAGCCACTTCGACAGAACATCCACACAGCCTTGTGTTTGTGTTAACATAGGGGTGGATGAAAGATGGGATTGACTGGGATGAGAAGAAACCCTTTGAGCGAAGCAATGAGGGGGTATTCAAATGCAAGAGGAAAAGAATATCAAACAGCACTGATCTCAATATGAGAGAGTCCTGGATCAAAACACACCTAGAATTCTCTATCTCTTGTAAGTATCAAAATACACATGTGAGCCAAACTGGAGGGTCATCAGAGGTCAAGTCACTGAGAGGGATTTAAAATACATGGCAGGCTATTTTAAAACTACAAGACAGTGTGGCTAGCAGACACTGACCCCTAAGGTTCATAAAAATTCAATAATTATATGACTTGGTTCATGACTTAATTAATGACATAAATCAAAAGTGATACCTATCATATATATATTGATTATTTAACCCTTTAAATTGTGTTTTTGTAGATATGTTGTGATAAAATGTTTTATTTCACAACAACTAAAAATAATAAATAATAGTTAATAGTTTTGTTATATGCATAATAATCCTCTTCAATCTGCAATATTAATTAAGAAGCATGAGGCCGTAATTACCAAATAATTGCACAGAGGAAAATAATATCTCAGCAATTTTCTTTTTATCAGCTTCCTGGCAGTCGGCTCTCATGACTCGTAAAAGCTTTTAAGAAAACAGGGTGGTTAGGCCTCTCAAACTAACTTATGGATGCTTTTAGGCTTTATGAATACAAATGACTTCACCCAGTGGCCAGATAATGAGACAGTTTGGGCAAATGGGAAATTAAATCATGCTGTCTCTGCAGGAAAATGTCTTTTCCATATATTGTGTGCGGGTTGTTGGGTTATTGTTATTAGGGAAGACTAGATATATGCAGAAATAAGCTACTGGATGTCTGAGCAATGTGGATGAAGGAGCTTTATCTGGAGATCTGATGTGACTCATTGAGGGTGTCTGACTTTGTGGTTGTGGTTTGATGGACCACTAGCCTATAAAAGCTCCAGAAAAAGCTGAAAGAGACAACCTCAGAGAAAGAAGTTGAACTGTAAGGTCCTAGCACTCAAGTGGACTTTTCACAATACACATTTCAGACACTGAGATTGAACATTTTGCCCTGAACCAGGGTTTCATTCTCTGCACAGGCATGCCACACACTGGAACATCTCTATTTTATTCTTGTCTTCATGGTGGAATGACACAAGCAACCGTCTACACCAAAACAACAACAACAAGAGAGATAAAAGGAGCACCAATTTGTGCAAGAAAAGCATGTTTAAAAGAAGAGCTGGGTGTGGTGCCAATATGTGGGAGATGAGACTCATTCTTGCTGACACTAGTGCCATGTGAAAGAGATCAGCAGATCAATGTGGGCGAGGGAAAGACAAACAAACAGTAGAAAGATTCTCAGTAAAATTTCAATAACAAATCCTAGGCTTAGTCCATTGGCATCATCCTGTACAAGTGTAGAATTCCAAGTAGGGATGTAAATGATTATTCGGTGAAAGGTTAATAGTTGATTAGAGATGCAATCGATTAAAGCTGTCGATGATCGGTTAACCGATTTAATGTTGTGCTGCATTTGGCTTGTGCGCAGAACACGTGCGAGCGGCTGTGAGTGATCATCATTAATTCACAATGTACTAATTAAGCTTTTAATGTGATTTAAACTTTAAAAATAGAAACAAGTTTATTTTTGATGCAGAATAATAGCATGAGCATAAATACGCATAAGAGAATAATTTCAGAAACATGAAAAAGAATCTTACAGACCCCAAACTTTTTTTTTCTTCACTACTGTACAAATACACAAATATATATATATGTACCTATGAATCACAAAGAACTTTTAAACACATTTTTAAACGATGTGTAACATTAAACTTCAAAAAATTAAAGAATAAATCATAAGGAAAAAATGGCACTGCATCATTCCTTCTCTTTAGTTCTGCAGGCACGAATCCATGTGGACTTGATTACATGCTAAGCGGAAACAAAACCTTTGACGTAATAATAGACATGCAGATGTAAGTTGTCGTATGTTAATATATTTGACTCTCTCACAGCAGATCCAAGGTGTTTGCAGTGAGCTGTTTTTACAGCTTAGTTTCAACAACTAGTCTTATTGAATTAGAGTTTTGGATTCTAAAACTTACAGTATGTGTTTATAGTGAAACTGTTTCATTTTAAAAAACAGCATGGAAAATTAGATGTTTTTTTTTCATTAAATTAACCTTCTAAATAATAGCATGGTGTCTGTACTCTTCAATAATATTGAGAAAACATGATCGCAAACGTAACTATATTAACCTCCCCTTCCTCACAGCAAACTGAAAGCTAGCTCTATCTTCTTTGTTGCTACTCCTCTCTCTCTCTCTCTCTCTCTCTCTCTCTCTCTGCCTTTCTTTTGTTCCAAGTGCCCTACAATAAACATTTTTCACCAGAGACTCGGACGGAACTGCAATCTAAACCCTTTAGGAGCCTTTGCCAAAATGAACACAATGTCAACCTTGACAATGAGTTCAGATCGTTAGGAAAAAAGAGAGAGTGAGAGAGCTGATTGACTTATTGCGGCCCTGATATCTGGCAGCAGTCGTAGGAAACGTGTATTTTTGGATTTCCCCAGCCTTTCACTCGCTTATCCTTCATCATGCTCTTTCTTCATGATGACAGAGAGGGAAAAGATATTGTGATGCAGAGAAAAAGAGATGGGGAGCCTTTATCACACTCACACTGTCCTCTACTTCAGGTGTGTGTGTGTGTGAGGCAGATTTTAAGACAGACGACCTGGAACACGTCCAGCACAAATAACAGACCCAGTCATCATTCTACCAGTGCTGAATAACCCCGCCTCCTCTCTCCTGTTCCATCCACTGGTATCTCAGGCAACTCTCAGCGAGCCTCCTCATTGGCTGGTGTCAGGACGGAGTACACATTACACATTATGTCACAACACACAGTCTATTAAAAGTGATTTACTAACAGAATGGCTACTGAGTGAGTGTGTGTAAAAAGGAAGCTAATTTGAAACTGTAACTACTTTAATGCAAAGTAGTTAAACTAGAGACAAGCTAAAATGTAGTTAGCTACAAGCTACTAAAAATCGAAGGGACTCCCTTAAATATGCATCACCATTCAAAAGATAATTGTATTTTTATTATTTATATATTTATAATTTTTTGATAATTTCTTCTATAGGTTTAGAGTGACAAGAAAGCACCTTCACAAGTTATATTTGAAGATATTATTACTGTGCAAGCTCATTTTATGTTAGTCACACACAGATGAAATCAGTTCACTTTAAATTTCCTGCTGCATTTCATGATGGATCCATTTCAGACACAGATTTGGTCTATTAAGATGAAGTCAGCATTGCACATTCCTGGCCAAAACTACAGGCAGAAAACTCTAAGGCACACAACATACTGCATCTCCATCATCTCTCGGTGAGCACCAGCACCTCCATCATCTCTTATTGCAAAAATGCTGTCGCTAAAAACCCAACACAACAGATTAACATCGACACATAGTCACTAATGTCTGACTTTCATCATTTGACTATCCTGCTAGTTAAAAAAAAAATCAGGTCAGTTGAAAATGTGCTTTTCCAAAGTCATTTATATGTGATTTGGGCTATTTCCACCTGGACCAGTAAGAAACTACCTAAAACTCCATAGAAACTGCATAGCAACATGATAAAAATTCTCAACACCATTTTTAACCAAACATAATGTATAATCAGAAAATATAGATGCAGTCTGACAGTGCTCAATGCACAATTGGGAATCACTGCAGTTCTACTGTAACACAACAATCCCTGGCCTGCGGTCACCCGGTTTCTTTTGAATCCTTTTATCCTGAGTTTCTACAGCGCTGCTGCAGAGCGTGCTTCTTATAAGCATGTGTTTATGTAAAGCTCATCCAGAATCTGCCTCTCTAATCACAACCATCTTTATACCACCACGTAAGCACACACAGTTCCAGACACCATGCAGCATGTACACACCAACACACACTTACAAATGTTTGCAAATGACATGAAAGAAACAAGGGGTTTTGTGTATTTGCTTAATCAGCGGCTCAGGATTAAATGAGCTCTTGGCAACCACAAGATCATTTGAATATGTGAATGACATCAGAAGCGCTCGCCGCAGATGAAGACTTTTGTGGTTGTCTGTGGTAGTCAGTCCCAGACGACCACAGGAGCGAGAAAAGAGAGGTGGGAAACAAGAGCCAAAGAAACTGTTTTCAGGTTTTCTAATCTTCTTTCTAATATAAAACACTGCATTGCCTTTTCATGTGGCAGATGCATAGTTAAGTTTTACAAGGCCATATAAAAGTACAACAATAAAACCAAAACACACAGCACAAACAATATATGATGTATGTGTATGTGTTTCAATACATTTAACAATGGAAAAAAAGCAAGAAACAACAGGTTCGATGAGTCCCAATTCGTCTACTTATACTACGACCTAAAAGTATGTACTTTTTTTGTGAGGAAAAAGTACATACTTTTGAGTGTGTAGCAAAAGAGTATGCACGCTCTGGGACATACTTCGATGACGTCATGCAACGTGAACGACAATGTGGTTGCCTAGTTACGCACACCACAACTGTTAACGTTTCATTCATTCTTTATGTCCATTAAAATTTTATTTACTATTCCCATCTTTTTTTCTCATCGTTTTTTTTCACAATACATTTTACAATGTGTTCTTCTACCAAGTTGAGGAGTGAAGAAGCAGGGCTGCGTCGTCGTAGAACCAAACGCAGGTCGTTTGTGAGGCGGCTGGTTCTGACGTTCATGTGCAAAGTGTGTAACAAAATAAAATACAACTTTAATTAGTTATTAAAACTTTAATAACATTTGAATTATTACACTTAAAAGCTGAGGGCTCATCTCCGTTGCTGCATCCGACTGCCATGTTTACATCACCGCAAAGCCATCACAAAGCTCCTCCCTCCCGCATGCAATGGGTTGTGGGCAATATTAGCACTTAGAGTGTGCATTGATCTGCACTTCAAATTCTAACCGGAAATAGTAGACCATCCGGGTATCTTTGGAATACTCTTTTCAACATACTACGATTTGGGACATACTAATTCTAGTTTCACATACTATTTAGGACGGATAGTATGCGAATTGGGACTCAGGTAGAAAATAAATTAAATGGCAGCGATTTTTTTTATGCCAATGCCCTGCAAAAAAGATGATCCTTTTATGAGGGAGACCTTTTTAAATAAATAAAAAACCTTCTATATTAAAAATTAAGCATGATATTACATATTATTTGTTTTCATGTCTTTCACAAAACGTTGCTTTTTATCTTCAGACAGTTCTTTCTTCCTCCCCTTGTTGCATGAAAACTGTATTAAAAATATTTAACAAACCTGTTTTGAGACTGATACCAGTTATCTAAAAAGATATGAGGAATAAAACAAAGAAACATTTTGCTTTTTGCTTTGCAATTTTACAAAAAAAAAACAAAAAAACACCAACAACACTGCTTTATTCCAGGGACTGAGTTATAGAAATCAACAAAAAGAAAAAAGAAAAATCACTAATTTTCCCATTACTTTTTATTTCTAACTGCTAAAAACTACAACTCAAAATAGAATACAATAAACTGCATACATAAAAAATTGTGTCAATATTGTTTACTTAGTTTAATATTGCAAGTTAATATGCTTTTTTTTCCTCAAAAAAAAAAAAAAAAATACATAAATTTCTGCGGCCTCTGGTACCCTACTGTTGCTCCTTGGGATTCCCTAGACCCCAGTTTGGAAATCTATTATGTAGTAATTTATGTCGTTTATTCACCGGAAATCATCATAAAACTCTATGAATTAAGATACACACTTTTTCTTCAATATCCCTAGAAAAAGTTAAAGCTTAACTCAGGTAACTGCTTAAAATTGCAAGTTCAGCGTGAAGAAAAATAGAATGTTTCCTCAATAAATATGTGTATTCCTCATTTGTTTCTTTCCATTTCCAGACCTTCACTTCCTCCAGTGGGGCTCTGTGCGACGCAGCACTTCCTGTTTGAGTTTATGTGGTGGGTTGTAAAGCGAAGGGCCTGTTAAACCTGAAATTTCTTGGTTTATACAGAGCACAGCTTTTACACTCATTTCAGCAGGTCAGGTACAGTAGGTTATGTCATCCCGCAGACTGTCTTGGGAAGGAATGGACAGCACAGAGCACAGAAAGGAAAAGAAGGGAATTGTTGCAATAATATACAATATACAGGACAGGCAGCACAAATTTAGAATTACAAACAGCTTACACATCTAAACTTAACAAAGTTTACAGTAATGCAGATGGAAGATGTGTGGGGTAAAAGATATAATATAAGCTGCTGATGGGCAATTTGCAATGCTCATTAAGAATTTGTTCATATTGTTTGTTGAAAGTGTGCACTCTTATGTGAAAAGTGTTGAATAAGTAAAATGTACATGCGTTCAAAGTGTGTGTTCAGAATGTTCGTTCAGAATGTTAGTTGATATTCACAAAGTACAAATGTACACAGACACAACAGCTGCACAATGCACTTCCTGACACCTTGTATCTCCTACACACGCTCACACACTCCTCACTTCAGGGGCATAAACACAAAGCTGACTGGCTAACACAGAGACAGGCAGGGGGCTCTGCCTGAGATTTTGGCCCTTTCCCAAGTCATTAAGGACAACTTAAATCATTCCAGAATGAAATGCTCTTAAAAAAAGAGCCAAAAACGCTCCCAGCTGACTTCCTCCATAGTGAGTGTGTGAACTAACTGAAGTTTGAAGTGTAAGAGCTTAGCGTGGAACCCCCCGATAAGCCGAGCTGAGCTGTGAAAACACAGATTACATTTCTGTGGCTTTAAAGCGGCCATCACATGCCTGCAAGCTGAGCGGGTAATTAGTGCATCAAAAGCGCACAGCCTTAATTTGAATGAGTTTAATACAGGGACCTTCACACTTCTGAGACAAGCGTGCTAATACAACACGTCCTCCCACACGACAAACACACAAGCTGTTCACTTCCTCTCAATCATTTGACACACACAGACACACACAGACACACATACACACACATACACACACACACACAGTTGGGTAGGGTGACGAGTTAATGTGTATGAATATAAACATCTCAGAATTAATCCTCATCATTTGTTAAGTAAAACACTAAAGGTCTGTGGAGAAATCTTCTTCTAAAAACACTAAGGCAACGAGATGATGATTTAACAAGTGTTAGGTCATTATGCTTATCAACAAAATATTCTGTGGAGCTTTGTTGAAATAATAAACTGGGCTGAAAGCAGATATGACAGAACAATATTTTGACATAAAGCCTTCATAGACAGTATTTCATTTCCCCCCGCATGATACATGATGTAATTTGTTCAGTGCATTTAATTTTGGGGTTTTTAAATCAAAGAAATTGTGCAGGGTTGGCGTCGGGGTTATTTCTGTTGCTTCCAATGAATACAGATTAACAGAAGATATCCATTAAGGGTGCATTAAATTGATCAAAGGAAAATATATTTTTAATGTTACAAAATATATTTATTTCAAATAAATAAAAACGGACCTTTCCATTCATCGAAGAAAAAAAGATGTACAACAGTTTTTAGAATTGAGCACCAAATCTGCATATTACAATGATACAGATATTTTAAATTGCAATAATATTTTAAAATATCACTGTTTTCCGTGTTGATCAAATAAATGCAGCCTAGGTGAGCGTAGGGGACTTCTTTCAAAAACACTAGTGTGAAACGCTATGAATGGTAGTTTGAACAAAGTTTTCAACATGTTCTACAACAATGACTTAAGAGAAGATTTGAAGTGGTCTTCACTAACAGAGCTTCAAAAATCTGTGTGTACAGTATGTGTGTGTGAAAGTGAACAAGGGTGGGACGCTGATTTTCATGAAATGCACTTCAGATAAAAAACCTTGACATTTACTTCAAATATGTTTTTGTGTCTTATCGGTGATGTAATGTTTTTACTAGTTCAGACGACGCCGATGAGAGAGGGAGAACTAATGAGAAAAGAACAAGAGATTGCAAGTGTGAGAGCAAAAAAGTGTTTGGGCCAAAAATGGACAAAAGCAAAAGATATCTTAATCCACAACTCAACTCTTTCAATTAATGTCCCACAGGAAAAGAAACAGACCAGTATACTTAAACATGAATAAATAATAATATTCTGATAGATGTGTTTCTCATGACAAAAAAAAAAAAAAGTTGTATTCCTGATGTTTCATGTACCATTGATATATAATATTATATCTAGGAACTGCTATCTGCAGATAGTAGTTTTTGTTGCACTAAGGAGTAGTTCTGTTTGGCTTACTTGAATAATGCTGCTTTAAAGTGAAGGTGATGTTTAAAAGATATTGTCTGACCGAAGCAGCCATATTTCTCTTTCCTCATTCCACACACCCCACATGCGATTACACTTTACATTTTAAACTACAACCCATACTGTGTGCATGAAAACAACCTGGGGCCAGAGTAGACACAAACAGAGACAGTCAGAGAGAGACAGACAGTGTTATAAAACAAGATAATGTGGGGGTTGTCTGGACGGTACATCTATATATGAGAGAATAAAGCTTATTCTCCACGGTCTGATATACCAGACACGAATAAATGTGTGTGCATTGCATGCCCATTGTAAACTGTGGTGTTGGTGAGACAGAATGGAGCTGTCAGATTAGCTGTGGGCGGGCCTGGGCACATTTACAACTTGGCTGCCCAATCAGAAATAAAAAACTAAAATAAAATACTACTCTGTATAGTTAAACATGGGTACTACTTTATGTGGTGTATTATATCTATAACACCTAGTAACGTCAGAGGACTCAAGGCTGCGTTTCCCGAAACCTTCTTATTTAGGCTAAACCCTTTTTACATTTTTTACTGAAATGCTGGAAAGTATTTACAAGAACAATATTTAATCGAAGCATCACCACAGCAAACAAAAAATGGGAACGAGAAGAAAGCACGTAAAAAATTGAAAAGGTTATTGTGGCAGCAATATATGATACAATTTTTAAATTGACAGGACAGGAAGTAGTAAGTGCAGTTAGCATACTGCTACCACTTGACATTTTAGCACACACACACACACACACACACACACACACAAACAACCACATGACAAACACAGTACAGCATTAAGATCCCTCAAAGCAATTTACAGGGCACATTAAAAGCCTAGCCTGTCTATAAAAGTAAACTATAGTTCAGTCTAATGAAGACTTGCCACCCTGGCAACATTAAACTTGACACATTAAACCATTTAGCTGTGCTTAAAAGTGTCCGAACACAACTTAAAAACTTCTAGTGGGTCAGTGGGTATAGCTGGTTCAAACAACCGCTTAAAATGCCCAACTTTGGCCAGATCACACAAGACCTGCTTCATTTGGGAGAGGACAGAAGACTCTCATGGCTGCTGGCTGGTCCTAACAGTTACTCCCAGCAGGACTCACAATGAGGCTCTGGCTGACACTCAGAAAATGCAGCCAAACACACACACACATGCAGTCACAGAGCAAAGCAGCCAGAAACAGCACGCAAACACAGCTGAGACACGCGCTCACATAAATCACACGCTCACTCACACACACTTTTGCTTTCGCCATCTCACAATAGCCATCCATCCTGTTTCTCTTCTTTTGTCTTCTCCACTGTTTACTCTCCTGACAGTGGGACATGATTTACAACCAGAGACAGTGGATCGAACTAGAAGTCAAAGTCAGATGTGAACTATGGCCAGGGCAGGACATTAGTTGTGCGGTGGTCTCCTTGTGTGAGCCTGTATTAACATTAAAGGGCTCATATGATGCTGCTAAAACATTATTTGGTGTAATGAAATGTGTTTATGCGGTTTAAGGTTAAAAAAACACATTATTTTCCACATACTGTACATTATTGTTTCTCCTCTATGCCCCGCCTTCTGAAACGGGTCAATTTTTACAAGGCTCATCCATCTGAAAAGCAAGGTGTGCTCTGATTGGCCAGCTATCCAGTGCGTTGTGATTGGTCAAATACCTCAAACGTGTAATGGAAATGTTTCACCCTTCAACATATTGTGTTGCCCTGTCCAGCCAGAGCGACAAGACATAAACATAAAACCCATTATAAATGTGATAAAAACATGATTTCTAGTTGTGTCCTCTTTTGAAAGGCCAAACAAAGTAGTTTCGCTTTCTCAATGAAACAGCATCACACACTGTGGCTTTGAGTTAGCGGAGATCGGAGGCCTAGAGTGAAAACTCATTTCAGTAACTTGACTATAGTTTGACGTTTTTTAATTTACACAAAGTTTTTTCACAGAGAAAGATTTCCCAACGCTGACAAAGAAACAAGCAGGGTTATAGAGATTCCTTCTTCATAACTGTGTTTAGTTCTTTATTGGGATGTAACTAACATGACTATTGAGTCCTACCTTCTTCACACTGAGATCCGCTGTATCCAGGACAACATTTCCACTCCAGAGAGGTGATGGTGCGGTACACAACTTTATAGGATGGCCGGACCACAGTGCGATAGCTGCAACACACATACATCAAATGTAAGACCGTTTTATTACATTTTCACACAAAAAAACACTATAGAGTTATATAGAGTTCAATCAGCAATGAAAATATTGGTGACACCTCTTTTCACAATAAAGCTATTATTGTAGCTTTCTCATTTTATAATATTATTTATTCAGTAAAAAAAAATCATTATTTTATTGTTAAAATATACTACAAAGACTTATGGTTATATTTTAGTCAGTTTCCACAAACATATTACACAACACAAAAGTTTTCAACATTGATCATAATAAGAACTATTTATTGAGCTGAAAACAAGCAAATTAGAAGGATTTCTAAAGGATCATGTGACGGAAAATCAACTTTACAATCACTGGAATAAAACATTTTAAAACATATTAAAATAGAAAAACAGTAATTTTTTTTTTTGTGAAATATTTCACACTATTTTTTACAACTAATTGCTTTACAAAGAAAAAGCAGCCTTGGTGAGCATAAGAGATGACTTTCCAAACATTTAAAAAAATATATACCAAACTCAAACTTTTTAACAGGAGCGGATACTTCAGAATCAGAAAGAGCTTTATTGCCAGGTATGTTTACACATACAAGGAATTTTTTTTCCTTTTTTTTTTTGTGACAGAAGCTTCCACAACACAATCAGATTACAATGACAAGACAGATAGTAAAAATAAGTAAATAGGAAATAATAATATAAAAAAAGATCAAAATAGACAATAGATGGTATTTTTGTGTACAGGTATAAAATGTACAAATGCATGGAAATGTGAATAAGAAGTATGGTGTGTAAAATAAATAAATGTATGAATAGCGTTGAGTATTATATGTTTATATACAAGTTAACTGTTCATGAGATCGATTGCCTGAGGGAAGAAACTATTCTTATGCATGGATGTTTTGGTGCTCATTGCTCTGTAGCGCCAACCAGACATCAACAGTTTAAAGAGGAAGTGGCCTGGATGTGAGGGGTCCAGAATGATTTTGCCGGCTCTTTTACTCACTCTGGATGAGTGCAGTTCTTGAGTGAACTGAGTGGGTAGGGTTGTACCAGTGATTTGCTCAGCAGTCCAGACAATCAGCTGCAATCTTCTAAGGTCTGATTTAGGTTTTATAGCTTAGCTAAACAGTTATAGAAGTGCAGAGGATGGATTCAATGACTGCAGAGTAAAAATGTATCAGCAGCTCCAGTGACAAATTTAATTTACTCAGCTAGTGAAGGAAGTGCAGCCTCTACTGGGACTTTTTGTCAATGGAGACTGTGGATCTCTCACTTCAGGTCCTGAGAGATAGTGGTGGCCAGGAACCTGAATGACTCCACCTTTGCCACAGTGCTGTTCATGATGGTGAGTGGGGGGAGTGCAGGGCTGATCCTCCTGAAGTTCACTATCATATTCACTGTTTTAAGCATGTTCAGCTCCATGTTGTTATAACTGCACCATACAGCTAACTCTTTAACCTCCTGTCTGTAAGCAGACTCGTCACCAACCTGGATGAGGCCTACAAGTGTGGTGTGATCTGTAAACTTCAGGAGCGAGACAGAGGGATCTTTAGAGGTGCAGTCGCTGGTTTATAGGGAAACGAGCAGTGGTGAGAGCACACATCCTTGGGGGGTGTCAGTGCTGATGTTGCGGGTGCTGGATGAGAATTTTCCCAGCCCCAATAGCTGCTACCTGTCTGTCAGGAAGCTGGTTATCCACTGACAGATGGAGGTGGGCACAGAGAGCTGGGTTAATTTGGACAGGAGATAATGGTGGAGCATTTGAAGCAGGAAGGGTGCACAGCTCCAGTGTCCTGTTGAAGATCTGTGTGAAGATAGGGGCCAGCTGGTCAGCACAGGATTTCAAACAGGGTGGTGTAACTCCACCTGAGCCTGGAGATTTTCTTGTCTTTTGTTTCCTGAAGACCAGACTCACATCCCTTTCACAGACCCGAACAGCTGGAAGGGGTAGAGGGGGGTTGCTGAAGATATTAGCAGATCCAAGGAGAGAAGATCAGAATGGGTGTGACGTGACATGGCCTGACATGTGGCCAAGTATGGTGACCCATTCTCGGAATTAGTACTCTACATTTAACCCATCCTAAGTGCACACACACAGCAGTGAACACACACACTGTGAACACACACCCGGAGCAGTGGGCAGCCATTTATATTGCAGCCCCCGGTGTGCAGTTGGGGTTCGGTGCCTTGCTCAAATTCACCTCAGTCGTGGTATTGAAGGTGGAAGAGAGTGCTTTACATTTACTCCCCCCACCTAACAATCCCTGCCAGCTCGCTTCCCATGCTTGCATGTCTTAAAGCACTTGAGTAGTGCCGCTGCTCCGCCAACTGTCCAACAAAACACCATAATAGTCAAAAGCGGGTGAAATATTTGGTGATGTTTACTGCTGAATGTTCACCAATTCGTCCCTGGTAAAACTGATTGCAGTAATATAGCTAAAAACAGGACAAACTAACAAAAACATTAAAGCAACTGTGCTCCAGACCGAGGCAGCCATCAACAGCACCATTTTGTCTCATTTCTTACACACTTGCAGCATATTATACATATTATGCAAAATTTGGGGGGTTTATAAGATCTGTCAAATTAAAATTTTATAAGTGCAACATTAATATGAAACAGAGGTCCCTAAAATGATATAAAACACTTAGTGAGTGTGTGTTGATAATAAACTCACCTTCCTCCATTGCAACCCTGAGGCCACCTGCAGGTCTGATAGACCCTCTGGAGAATAGTGCCATTCTGCACCTGACAGGCCACTGTTTTAGTCACTGTCTGCGGACACCAGTTCCTAACAGAGAGAGAGAAAAAATTGAGAATTAGAGTAGAGCAATCTAACTGACCTCTATCCTGTACTGGATGGTTCTGATGACATAAGAATACTAACACACACAGACACACACACACCATAAAATGATCTAATCCAACTCCCACATACTGTAAAAGTGATCAATGTTTCATGGGACGCCCATCCTTCAACAGTCTAACCATCTTCTTTGAAAACTCTTTATGATGTTTACGCAGGTTAAATGACCCGTATGCCCGGCAGGAGAGCCTTTTCAGCGCTGTTTACTTTGCGGTCTTTCTTTAGCAATACACATCCATCCATCTTTACTCTTTTCGCAGGACTACAAGCAGGGGGAAGATGTCCTGTGCGAGTGAGCGTGTGGGCTCCTCATCTAGATTTAAGACAGCTTTTAGAAACTTGAGCCAAAAACCAGAGCAGAGGCTTCTTTTGTGCTGCTTTTATCAGGGCTTCACTTCACATAGCTGGAAAAGCCCAGAAACATTTTGAGCCACTCAAAAAGGGGGCTTAACATGAGGTCTTTATATAATATTGTATATATAGAGAGAGAGCGAAAGAGAGAGAGAGAGAGAGAGAGCTAGAGAGAGAGGAGAGAGAGAGAGATAGAGAGGAGAGAGAGAGAGAGTGTATAGTGACTTATATTGTGATATATATTGTGAACATTGCCTATGAAAAATCAGTGTGTGTGTTTATTTTTTCTGTTGTGTAACAGCCTACAAAATAATGCAAGGCAGTTTGATTTCACACTCTGACAATTTTTATAATAAATATTACAATTAGAAAAAATATTTAAATACATATAGTAAATATTAAAATATATGAAAATATTATTCTCTGAAACCATTTGTCAGAAAGATAAAAAAAAAATACTGATTTCATCTGATTTTCATACATGGGAATGAGAAAAACTATGTGTAATATCCACAATCCCACACAACATTCAAAGCCTGATTAAAGATCAATACTTTATTTATTTACAAGCGACTTAAAACATTTTTTTTTAAACCAGTATGTGTATTCCCTGGGAATTGAACCAACAATCTTTTGCACTACTAACGTAATGCTCAACCACTGACCCACAATACCTGGCATCCGAGTCTCTACATAATATATAATCATAAAAACCTATTGATTTTTTTCCCCACCCCTGCATATACATACATACATATAAAATCCTGACAGCCCAGCTTTGTAACATAGAAGCTCACTCAAGGGTATACTGTTTCAGTCATGGTGCAAACAAAAAAAATGCAAACAAGAGAAACAAGCCTGGGAGTCAAAAATCATCTGGAATGTTTGCCACGGTAATCATTAAATGTGCCCTACATAATGTGGAACTTTCTAATTGGGAATCCAGTGGCAAATCCAGCCCTGATGAGAAGCAGACAAGAGGCAGGACAGAGGAGAGGAGAGGAGAGGAGAGGAGAGGAGAGGAGAGGAGAGGAGAGGAGAGGAGAGGAGAGGAGAGGAGAGGAGAGGAGAGGAGAGGAGAGGAGAGGAGAGGAGAGGAGAGGAGAGGAGAGGGGGAAGGTAACACAGAGAACCAAAACAAAGCTGCTTGGCCCAAGCCCAGACTCTCGGCACATGCCAGAAGTCACAAAAGAATGGAATGAAAACGTGGGTTTGAAGAGAAACACCAATCAGATCTCTTTCCCCCCGAGCTCCCTCATGATTTTTACACAGAACGACTTGAAACAAAGAGCCATTGATAAGTTCACCTCAAACAGACCTTTGTATGAACCATTATACCTCAAGTTGAGCAAACATAAGTAAAAGAGATGTGGAGCAGAATTCAAAGAGAGTTAATACACGTGGAACATATGGACGTCATTATATCTACTATACTTCAGTGGTTATTATCAATGGCTCAGCTTATGCATTGCTATGATCACACACCTGGAAAATAGGTCAGAGGACTGTTACATGCTCAATAATCAGCATCAATTACTGAAGGTTGTCTGTCTGTGGCATTGTGTGTTGATTGATGATATTATGAAAAGCCATGACGAGTCAGGATTGCAACTTCATCCTTGGAACACAGACTCAGAAAACACTATTTATTAGTAAATAATTAAAATATCTCCTTACTATTTCCCCCGTCACATTAATGGTAAAAACTTTTGCCGGTTCTTTGTTGCAAACATAAGCCTCTTGCATGTATTTGAACGCAGAACTGTTCAGCTGTGCTGACGGAACGCACCATACATGCTGCTGATGCTGCTGCGGGACAATAAACACTGTTGAGTCACTCTTGACAGTCGTGGTAGCAGGGTCTTGTGTTGTTTCCACCAGCTCATCACTAATTGATGGATGTCTAAAATATAAAAGTAAGGAGAAGTCTAAAACAGGGAGACCCGGCCCGCATCTGAATTTTGATGTCAAAATTGGCCCGAAGCCTGGCTCGAGGGGTGCAAAAAAGTCGGGGCCCGTAGTACTTGGGCTTAAATGCAGGGCTCTAGTGTCTGTTGTTGAACCACAGGGAGACTTTCAGAGTTGCAGAGACTGGCCCACAGAACAAGCTCTCAAATATTCCTGAAATTTCCAAAGCCTAAGCATTTTAGGTGGTTTGAGTCGAGGGAATAGAACTGGGGTGACCACAGGCTTATCCGGTCACTACCTGCCCAACTGCTTCGGCCCAGCCAACAAACACACACAGGCTGAACTCACAAACACAGAAGCTAGTCTGGCCACAGCTCATAGATCATGAGGCTATTTCTGTGATCCGCTTGTTACTGAACCTAAAACTACAAATCATACACTTGTCCTTCTCTAGGAAACACAAAAATGCACATTCAAACTCTCCCATAAATACAACTATAAAAAAAATGTTTTTTTTAAATTCACTCCACATAATTTACCCAAGCAGGCCATGTTCCTACATCAATATCCTTTGTTGTCAGCAACCAAAACACACCCTTAAAATCAGAAGGCAAAGATTGGTTGAGAGAAATGCAATGTAAGTCGATTAAATGAAATAGAATGAAAACAGATTTTAAAAAATGCAAATCAATAAAATTCAATTAGATGCTCTTCAAAGCTTGAATACTCCATCCAAAAAAACAAACAAACAAACAAAATAATAGGTGTTTCAAAGAAGAATAAGTCATATGGCATTGTAATGACATGATGAGTAAATGATATCACATTATATTATATTCACAACACACTAAATCATGTAAATACACCTGAGCAAAAACTATCACATATAATTGCTTCCATATTTCGCTGTGATTTCAGTGGCACTGAACCCCATTGCACTGATTCTGTCCATTTAGCATCATTTTAGCCTGCAAATCTGCTACATAAGGTGAACGGACACAGAAATGGGCTGAACTCACTCACAATAGAAGGAGACGTCCGAGCAATGGACAGATAAAGATCTAGAGCGGCACAGCCATCACAACACAGTTCCCACACTACCCCCAATCACAATAGCAGTTTGGTGAACAGGGTGATTTGTTCGAGTCATTCACCCCCCTCTCGTCTCATCTGATCCAGACTTTGTCGGTACTTTGCCCAACTGTAATTTCAATGAGCTCCTCTACTCTAAAATACAAATCTACCTAAAAACCATGCAAAATTACCTGTCCATTTTCAAACAGCATTCAGTGTATGACATTCTCTGAATCTTTGTGAGAACATTCTGGACACAGACCAGCTCCAAACGAACTAATGAGAAGATTTATAAGGAACATATAAAACATAGGCCTTTCACTGGGAAATAAACCTTCACCCGCTCTCTGAAGAGAGAGATAGAGGAGCAGGCTAAACTCTGCTTTGGGTTAAAAGAGGAGGAGCAGTACATACAGACCATTATTCCTGTAATCTAACATCTCTCGTTCACAAAGCATTTATGAGGGCTCATTATGCAACCCACACTCTAATTCTTACTATGATAACAGTTCCACTTGTGGATAACAGTTGTGCCTTGAAAATAGTTCAGTAATGTGAGATATAAAGATTTAGCATTTTTCATAACAAATTATTTGACTTGGCTATATGTGATCCTGGACCACAAAACTAAGTCGCTGGGGTATATTTTTAGCAATAGCCAAAAAAACATTGTATGGGTCAAAATTATAGATTTTTCTTTTATGTGTATATATATATATATATATATATATATACACACATATATCAAAACTTAATTTTTGATTAGTAATATGCATTACTAAGAATTCATTTGGAAATCTTTAAAGATGATTTCCTGAGTATTTAGATTTTTTTGCACCCTCAAATTCCAGATTTTCAAATAGTTGAATCTCTGCCAAACATTGTCTGATCCTAATAAACTGTACATCAATGGAAAGCATATGATATATATGATATATAAATCTAAATTGTGAAAAATCTACACTTTGTTGTCCAGGGTCACATATGGTTTTGTAAGGTTCACAATGCTTCAACCCCCCCCCCACCCCCCGAAAAAAATATGCTTTTGGGTCAGTGTGAGCATGACAGCTCCGGTATGTTACTGCAACATTTAAAATTCCAATCTACCACAGCAATATAGAGCAATTTTTTATTAATTAATTACAAAAATCTATAAATAAATAAATTAGGCCTGACAAAATTTAGTGCAATTTAAACTAAATAAATAATAAATTAAATTAATTATGACTTGTATTAACAATCAAACTTCTGTTGAATGTAGGCCAGTGACAGGCTGATATTCAAAGAAATAAACAAACAAAATTCCGTCTTAAAGCCACCTTTCTATATAATTAATCCTTTACACAACTACCACATTCTTAGTTTTGTGCCACATTCCAGAGTGGTTGTTAATGAGGCTGTAGGTTTAAACCCTTCAAAAGATGATTCATTAGAAATCACTACTGAGACTCTATACAATCCCTATAAAGAGTATACTGTGAATCGCTTTCAATAAGAGCATCTGGCAAATGATTACTTGCATACTTTTCTTTTCCTCACATACATACATAGGACCAGCAATGTAGGGCCCTATGAAATCCATTTTATTTTTTCCCAAATTCCATTTTATTTTTTTCCGTTTTAATTTTTCTCCACTCCTTTTTCATGGTTAAAATAAGTTGTATTAATCAAAAAGCAAGTCTAATTCATTAAAATCATAAAACTTATATATTTTCACATCAATTTATTAAATGTTTTACAAAACTTACACATTTATGGACTTATTGACACGAATTCATTTCTTTACAGTTGAAGCTAGTTTTACTCAAATCAAACGGTCAAATGCTCATCAAGTGACTCTCAGAACAGTTCTGGAGATGTTCCTCATGTGTTTACGTCTTTTTTTAGTGAGACAGAAGCTGAAATCACCACGAGCGTCACACACGCTTCCGTGTGTGTAATGAATGAAGCCGCGCTTCTGCTCCATTCATTAACACAGACACGCAGAACATGCAGGATTCATATTTAAATAGACTTTTCCAGTTTAATATTTCAGATATTAGTTCATATTGCGATATAATGTAAGTGCAATGACCAACTTTTGATTAATTCATTCAAAATTTGTCAAAAATTCCATGACATTCCGTGTTAAACTGTAAATTTTGTTTTTATGACTGTATTCCGCGATACATCGCAGAAATCATAGGGCCCTAGAAATGTCATAAATCAGTGGTTCCCAACCCTGGTCCTGGAGGCACCCCTGCACTGCACATTTTGTATATCTCCTTTCTCTGACACACAAATTTCAGATCTTGGAGTTTCTACTAATGAGCCGATGACCTGAATCAGGTGTGTTTGATTAAGGATTCATCTCCAGGACAAGGGTTGGGAACAACTGTCATAAATAGCTATGCAAAGCACAGAGATCATAGCAGAGACTGTAAGGGAGAGATAACTCAAATCACAAAGGGATGGCAGGAATCACACAGAGCTGGGCTGAGTGCAACTCAGCACGCTGCAAGCGGCAAACAAGCCAAGGCCATTAAATAAAATCAGCAAAACGCACACATGCATACATTACAATCCAGAGGAAAGATCATGGAACTGTCTCATTTCAGACAAAAGGAAAAGCAGTGCGCTTCATTTAAAGCACGAATGCTAGCTTTCAACACACAATGAATGAGAAGCAAATGTTGACTCCAGAAATATAGCACATACTACAAAGATTATCGACTCTGGAGGCAAATAAATTAAGTTTGAACAAGAAGACAATGGAAAACTTTGGCAGCTGGAGCGAGGGGTGGAAAGAGAGCATTTCATCATCGGGTCAGTAATGAAGCCCTCCTGGGATGCACTGGGGGGTGGGTAAAATAACCCAATTAGGCCGCACTCATGACATCCAATAAAGCAGTGAGGGATGAATAAGATTAATGGGCTGCTGAAAGAAAGCATCAAAAAGTACTAAAAGAGAAAAAAGACAGAAAGAACAACAAAGAAAAGCAGAAATGAGCAGGAAACCCTCTTCTGTCCCTGAGATTTGCTCAAGAATGGTTGCGAGGACAGGTCAAAGGCCATGTTGGGAGACAGTCCTTCTCCAGGGTCGGATTTAAGGACCAGCCTCACAGGATAAACAGCCCTGAAGCGGATGCTATGGATGAGTGAATGCACACAGAGAAACACCCATAGATCATGACTATGATCGGTGCATATTTCCCTAAGTATCTCTATCCTCACAGTGAAACCGATTCCTTGACTGATTGATCTTAGTTTCATGTGATGATGTTGAGTTATATCTGACAAAATGTGAGAGTGCTGCAGCATTTGTTTTGTTTAGAAGATTTAGAACATTATTCACTGACATTTCAATCTTATTTTCATACATTTTCACTTTATATAATTAAATAAAAAGAATATTTTGTATTTCCAAAAACATTTCTTAATAAAAAAAATGTTTTCTTAAGATTATTCTGAAGTCAAAACTTAAGAGGAATCTGTATTCCTGAAAAGAACCATTGCAAATAACCTTGTATTGTTAAGATAACCTCTAACAATACTATAAAGTAATACCACTGAGTATTCATGTCATGATTATGCATGATGTTCCTTTTTTTAATTAGTGTTTTTTGAAAAGGAAATCTTTGAGAACCACCACACAGTCATATAACGCCAAAGCCTGACATTTTCTTCTTAAGAATATATTTTTTTCTAAAAAAAAAAAAAAAAAAAAAAAAAGCTTAAAATCTCATGAATTTTTTTTTAAGAATGACATTTACAAACTTTAGATAATTTATATTAAATTCTTTAACTTCTTTCTTGAGAAAAAAACTAAACTAACAAATATTTCCTCTGCCTTTTTTACAATTTGCAATACACTTACAATGCAGAAGAGAAAAACAAATAAAGTAAACAAAAATATAGGCCCTATTTTATGTGTATAACCCACAGAGCAACACTTAAGCATCAAAGAGCCACTGCTTTCGTGAAGGCAGAATGAGGGTAGAGGTGGAGGTATGCTGGATGAAGTTGACGGGTCAGCAGTTGAAGGTCCCTATGGGGCCCCAAGTCTCACACTCCCACCCTGAGCGCTGCTCTCCGGGACCGTGAAGCCGAGTAGAACAGGAAATAGCTGCTGACTTAACCCCCAACTGCACTCGGCCTCTAATTAGACAGATATTATTAAGGGGCTTTTCTCAGGACATTTACATTTCAGGCATTGTCTTGGCTATGTGCAAAATGGATTAGGTTCAGGTTTAGGATGTGGATGGGGTTAATTATGATTTATGACAAAGATTCATATGCCAGTTCACCCTCTCCCAGTGATGCTTTAGAAAGCAGAATAAACCTTTCCTCTGTGCTCTAGTGAGGGAAACAAAATTATGCAGGCATCTATACAGTACGTCGACATGCAGTTTTAACTGATATACAGTTAGATTCTGTGTAGCTGAACTAAGGTATAAAGTATACACAACATAAAGTGTAATCAAATACTTGGATTAAATACGTTGTGCATCTTTCAAAGCAATAGCACAACGCCAAGGCCAGCTGTTGTCTGATTACCGTGTATAAATGCTGCACAAAGCCAAGCCACAATTACATTTTGTAGGTCTGTCAGTCAGACGTCACAATGTTAGTCAGACACAGCATTTATATATAAACAAGAAAATTCAAAGCATTTAAATCTTCTTGAGTATTTCAAATTGTTTTTAAAACTATAAACAGCTATACAGCACATCTCAGTAATCAGTGCTATCAGTAATCAAAAATGTCTGTGACCTCTCCTTAGCATCATCAGACAGCAGTGCAATAAACTTCCCTCTCACAAGATGCAGACGACGCAGCTGCATGTGTTTAGTAAACACCGTCTGTTTCATCAGTCAGTGATAGGACTGATAGGAGGAGAGGGTGAGAGAGCAAACCATCAGCCCAGAGAGCAGAGACGACTCCACACCTGCATACTTCAGAGACACTCCACCACACATCCCACCCACAACAACTCTAAAAGCCATTTACCCAAACAGAGTAAATATTTACATGACGATATGAGGTTCAGATCAAGGCCATAAGCTGTGGTCACATGTCAGTCAAGGTGATGAGGTGAGGGCTGGACAGAAGGGAAGAGCTTACATGTTGGATGTTTTGTCTAATTCTATTTGTTCATCCCATGTTATGTCTCAAAAAAAAAAAAAACCTAATCAACCACACACATAGCCAGAGCTAGAGGAGGGAAATTAAAAAGATGCTATACTGATTAAAAAAAACTGCTGATTACTTCTGATTTAGCATTTCAAAAAACTTTGCATCAAGACTCCATTAATATGCAAATATTCAAAAGCTTTCTGTCCTTTTGGATGGGTGAGCTGAAGTTTGAATTAGTCCAGACAGTGATACCAATCTATATAAATGCATGTTTTAATGGAAAAAACCATGGACAAAGGTATTGACAGGAGAGTTGGGTGTTCCCCCATCTCAGGAAAGAGGAAACAGACTGTCAGACTCACAACAAGAGGCGCATGAGGTGGAGAACAGCGAGATCAGCATTGCATTTAGGTAGAAGTACAAACTGAGTAGATTAAAACTGATTAATAGTTTAAGAATCAGTCCATCTTAAACTGTTATCTGTGTTTTGAAACATGGTAGCTGGTGTGTGCGTTGGTTAATTGACAAAACACCATGTTTACCCGTTTTATTCTGGCCCAAGATGGTCTACTAACTTGTTACTAATAAGCTACAACTAGGTTTTCACACTGCTGAAAACGTAAACTGGGTTCTCCAACTAGAAATGTGGATAACAAACATTGAAATATAAATTTACTGAACTCAGCTCTTTATTTACGAACACGTGGCCTCTTGTTTAAATATTTAAAAACTTTGTATAAATACGTAGTCTGCTTTCCCTCCCCCCACCACCCCTGAACTGACTGCAAACAATAGATAAAAATTAATTTAAATGTAAATAAATGGCAAATATTACTCGAAACAACGTAAAACAGTTTCACCAGATTTGCTTCTGTCCAACAGGTTACTTATGTCATGTCATATAAACCTTACCTCTTGGACTGATCTTTGTGAAGTGCTGTCCCGGTCTGGTATTTGTAAACCCCGGGTCCCCAGGTCCCCTGAACGCAGGTCAGCCCCAGTATGAGCAGCAGCGTCAACAGGAGGAACGAGCTCCGGTGAACCGCAGACACCGAGCGCCCGTCGCGCGCTCCCATTTCAGACGCGTCAACTACACGGAGAACCTAGTCAGCAAAATACCTCTCCTAATACTGTCCCGCTTATGTTGAAACTGTGACTAGAGAACAGATATACGACTCGAAAGACTAATTTCTGATCTGCCGTTTCTTTTTCGAGCATAAAATTAATAGAAGGCTTGTTTATGAGCACTGTTGTGTCTCAAAATACGACTGTTAAAATTTCAGAAGATTGTCATCGGCAGACCCCGACACAAATAAATCTCCTCACAAAGTTTGCTCGCAAACCGCAAGACAAACGTTTCTCAGCCTCACTGCTCTCCGTCCCTGTACTGTACGCTATATATTTCTTGACTACATCAACACAATGGGCAAGAAAGCTGTTTTATAGTCGCCCTGAGTCCCACAGCCCGTGTAGTTTTTTCACCCTGCCCAGTTCCCTCTCCCTCTGTCCTCTCACACATGCGGCACTCCTCCTTCCCTGCTCTTCCAGTGAAAACTTTTCGAAATTAAATAAACATAAATATGCTGGTCTCTTAAAAAAAAAAAAAACTGAAAAAGAGACAGAAAGGCTAATAAACAAATTCAGCCTCACTTGTCTCCTACAGAGGTTCAGAAGCGATCAAAAGTCAATATGTTCTTCCAAGACAAATGCTATCAATATTGAAAAAATAAATGAGCTGTAAAAATGTATTTACTGTACACATGACAAAGCAAAATTACATTACATTAAGTTGACAGTGTTTCATTTTCTCTCCTCTAATGAAGTAATGGTATATATATATATATATATATATATATATATATATATATATATATATATATATATATATATATATATATACTGTAAACCTTAGAATAAATATTTTTTATTTATACAAACTCCACCTTTTAGTTATCAGTTCAAAACAACTTAAAAAAAAAAGTAGAACAGTTTAAAAATCTAAGGGCCTTTTGTGCAATGGAAAAATTAGTGGAGCCATGCTGTCAAAAATCTACCCTTAAAGATTTCGCACAACATCTTGTCACTTGCAGTACTCTTAAAGGGGCAACTTTGCCCTTATCTATCCCTAAAAGTTGCATATACTTAGTTGCCTTGAAGTATACTACTTTGAATAGATGTAATTAGGGTAATGGTATTGCCCCAATGACAAACTGTTGTGCCCCAAAGGTAAATTTTGTTTCTCACATTTGTTAGAGCGCAGGTGCCAATAAAGAACCTTATAATACCTTTTATACTAATGATCATTCCAAATGAGTTTGACAGTTTTATGGGTTGTTTTGTTTTTTTATATTAGTTATTCGGTGGACCCCTATTGTAAATGATAAATAATCATAAGTGCTAAGGCATTCTTTACCGCATTGGTCTTGCCTCTTCTCAAGCTTACACTTCAGATGACTTAATGAGTCATTACACTGCCATAACATGAAAACCTCCTCCAAAAGACAAAGCCCAGTCTAACGTCTGGATAGCATCCAGAACGGGGCAAGGGAAGAGAGCGATACAGAACGAGAACCTCGGGAACATGGTTTAATCTAACCTCTCCTCTGCCTGGTGAAAAAGGGGAACTAAAGGGTTTCTGAAAACCGCAAAACTGTGGTCCACGTCCAAGCTAAACACCCGGCTCAGCAGGCAGGACGGACTCCAGCCCACTCATCTGTATCTGAGGTCGAGGTGACTGCGCTTGGCGGACCCCCTGACAGCCAGAGAAATAAGCAAAGCACGGAGCAGGGGCATCAATCACACAAGTGTCCAAGATCTGCAGGTGTTGAGGGGATGCCACTCATCATAGTTTGACATGTTTGACTACATTTGGACTCAAATGAAGGGCAAAAATAAACTAGCAGAATGTGTAGATATCAGTGCATCATATGCTATGTTTTATTGAAAAGGCTTTATTCCTGCTTTCAGATATGGTCAAAAAGAAACAAAAAAAATTAAATTTACAGTGAGAGAGTGTGATTTCAACACCTCCTGTTTGATCTTGTTTTGCAGCTTGATCCTCTGTCTTTATCTCTACTGAGAAATGCAAAGATCATTTGATATTGATGTGGCATTATGATGTTGAAAACAAAATGTAAAATCCAAATTATTGCCCAGCTCTAATCTGCTCAATTGTGACTATAAGGCATGAAGAAGATCAATCACTAACATCATGATTTTCTGCAAAGCTGATTTGAAACTATGTGTATTAAGAAAAGTTAAATAAAAATTAAATGTAAAAAATAAATTTGACTTAAAATTTTAAAGCAATTTCAGCTTGAGTTATAGTGAGATACATGTCAATGGAACCAAACTATAAATGTTAAAATACTCACTGCTTCAAAAGCATAGCCATGAGATGCAAACAATATGTGTTAACATGATTTTAGTGTGAAAAAAAAAACACAAATTACTTGCAAATTATTTCTGTGCAAAGCTTGTCCAATTTTTAATTTTCCAAAAAAAAAAAAACAGCCTAAAACCCTAAAATGACCACCTTTACAGCAACTACTTTAAAGTTGCATTGTAATGGCAGTAGCACTAGATCTTTTCTTCTGTATTATGATGACATCAGAGTAAAACTCAGTCACTTGAAAGAAAGGGTTTGTGGTTTATGTAGACAAAATATTTCTGCTTGGCAATCCATTAACAATTGGCCCCGTTCATTCTATACTAAGTACCTCGCCGCAATACAATAATGTTTCCTTTCAACATTATACTATAAAATTAAGCTTAATTTATACTGAACCTGGAATATTTCTATAAGACACCTTTTGATTATTTACCATTCCAACTAAAGATTTCCTCTATGTCCTGTTTCTTTTCATCTGTTGTTATGTTGTTAAACATACTCTATAGCCTTGAAATGATTGTGTAAACTTTTAAAAGTGCCCCCAATGAATGCTCTTTGTGGTCACCTCTATTGTTAATTGAGTTTCTGGTGCAAACATTGAGCACTTCTTGGCACTTCCTGAAACAAGGATTTGCTGAAAAGAGGGCAATTTGTTCTAAACTAAGTGTTGGCAAAGTTGCCTGTGTGTTCTGTGCACTGTGTTGGAAAGACTTTGTGTCACTGAAATATAAACAATCGGCTCACCTGGCCATAATCAATTCATAAAAAAAAATTGAGACAAACTCAGACAAAAGAGGAGAGTTAGTATAAAAAAGTGGAGATATCCCAGGTGGAAAAGTTCCTTTCTGCTCTATATGATACAGATTAAAAAAAAAAAAAGTTCCACATACTGTTGTTTTTTCTTGGGCAAACTCTGAGCTTTCAGAAGCAGGAAATATATATCAAGTTCAAGTATAAGACTGGGTCGAATTCCTCTGGTGACCCACAGGTTACTGTATGTACGAAAAATGTGACATATGCCAAATCGAAGCATAAACATGTGCAGATCGGACATGAAAAGACAAACCTCTTAAAATTTATGCTCTCATACCTATATCCTGTACGTATATATGGCACATAAGTTAGAATCTGTCCACACTTAACCTGACTGATGTGCTTTTTTCCTTTGAGGTTTTGTTGGAGAATGTTCTGTTGAACAGGACCATGAGTGAGGGGTCTGGGGGAAGCCTTGGATGGGAGCTGGTACAGATGCCTGCGTGAAACATAATCTAGAGAAAGAAATGTTAGGTGATGTAATTAAGTGAACACAAAGCAGCCCCTCTTTTTCCCACTAGTACCATCCCCCCATGCTTCTGAAGGCCCACTGGTGCTAGAAATGTCATGTGGAATCAAATAGACAGAAGACTTAATACAAAGATCTATCCTCTGAGATGATATATATCAGGGCCTGGAGATGGATCGGGAGATCGGGGGGAGATGGGGTGCATGAGCTGTGCTGGCAGGAGTCCAGACCTCAGACAAACAGAGAGGAGAATGTACTTGCCTTCCACTTCTCTTTGTAGCTCAGAGGTTCCACAAGACACTAGTCTGGAGTGTGCTGCCTCCTAGTGGTAAGCAACATTGTCAAAAAAGGTATACTGTACACTGCATGTGTGTGTGTGTGTGTGTGTGTGTGTGTATGTCTACATGCTTTTTTTATACTGGTGGGGACTTAAACCTGAATACACACCAACTCATGGGTACAGAAGCTTATGAATCATGCAGAATGAGTTTGTTTGAGATTGTAAAAATGCACTTAGTTTTCTGTGAGGGGTAGGTATACGTGTAGGGCAGTGATCCTCAAATCTGGCTCGCGAGATCCAGTTTCCTGCAGAGTTTAACTCCGACTCCAATTAAACACACCTGCCTGTGATTTTCTAATGATCCTGAAGACACTGATTAGCAAACTCATGCGTGTTTGATTAGGGTTAGAGCTAAACTTCGCAGGAAAGTGGATCTCGCGAGCCAGATTTGAGGATCACTGGTGTAGGGCGATAGAAAGTACAATTTGTACAATATAAAATTATTACGTAATAGTCAATAATCATTACGCCTATGGAGAGTCCCCCGCAAGGATAGGAATTATTTCAATAATTCACAAGTAATATTTTACAAATAACTGTTTTACAAAAAAAAAAAAAAAAAAAATGCAGCGTTGGTGAGCATAAGGGACTCCTTACAAACACGTAAAAAAAAAAAATTTGACTAGTAGTGTATATGAAAATGAATAATATAGTATACATTTTCTATATACAGTGGGAGCCAAATGAGTTCCCAGCTGAGACCACATCAATTTAAACCTGGAAAATAATTATGTAATTGTCACTAACAAAGTAAATTTGTGACAATGCCAAAATTATTATAATTTTTCTTACTTAAACTGTTCTGCAGGTCAATAATTTGCTATTGCAAACACACACAAAAAAATAACTATAAATTAGATTCACTTAAAAGTTTTACTAAACTTTATGGCCCCATTGCATATATTTTAATCTTAAAATCTTGATTCTGAAAAAAAGGTTAATGGATATACAATATTTGTTAACTACCCATGCAGATTTTCTTTAGATACCTAATGTGATGTGTTTGGACGTGAAAAGATCAGCCTCACAGCTTTATGAAGCATTCCTCCTCACAGAATTGATATAAACTGCAGACTTCAGTGAATTCCTGAGTCCTGACTGAAAATAACAAAAACTCAACATTGATGAAAAGACAGATGTTGAGCGATGACAATCTTAACTTCATTGTGCTACAGAGGTCTACAGTATATAGTGCATTACATGATCAGTAGCTTATACAAAGAAGGGTCAATTTGTAGGGAAAAGTTCTGCCTGCAGTCATTAAATGGGATCAGACTGCCCTCTTTGCATCTGGTGTGACTTGCGCTCCTCTGTCAGATCTGAATTTTACAGAAGCATCGGCAGACTCCGGAAGGCTGGGTAAGAACATCAGTTTATCATTACAGACCATAAAATATGTTTCCTTTATGCTCAGTTTCATCCCAATTGGAGTCTCTCTTTTACGACTTTAAGGCAGGGAGGAGAAGCACTTTACAAAATATAATACAGAAGTAAAAACCTAAATCCTTTAAAATAAATATAAAGCAGAGGAGTGTGACTTTAATTGTACCTCCAAGCAGGTCTAAAGCAGTTAAGTGTGTTGTGGAAGTCTTGATGAGGAAGTCTTTAATGAGTGGCACGGTGAGCCACAGACGGAAGTCTGTGTGAGGTTTACTGATTATTTCCAGTTGCCTTTGTGAACATTAGAGACTCAAAAATATCTAACTATTTTTATAATTTCTGCAATTTTGTGCAGTCTCCCCCAACACAGGGCATTAACAGCTTATAAACAACATATTGACTTGCCTTTCAAACCTTTGCACCTGCAATTAGAGATGGCTGAAACCCTGATCCAGTCTGATTTTATTCAGTTAATTCTGATCACTGGAAGTAAAAGGCATAAAAGAGAGACACCTCAGTATCAATCTGCTCATTCATACATCAAAGCAAATTTAAGAGATCTCATGGAGCGCCAGATAAAAACAAACAAACAAACAAACCAGTAACTCATGCCAACCAGAAAAAAAGCTTGAAAACACTGACTTCATCATTTCTTCAGCAAGATGAAAGGGGGGATCTAGTTATCTAAACTTCAACTAGAGTTACAAACGTTGAGAAATCCACTGTTCTAAATACAGTATCTTCATGGTTGATATCAAAACAAAAAGCTATTATTTTCTTCAGCTGCAGAATAATTTTAAGAAATTATTCCCCAACACAGAACTGAAAATATGTTGTTCCATCTTAAGGCCTTGTCCAAGGTCCTGAAAATAAGTTTTACCATGACTGCTCCACTTTTGAGAAAGAGACTGCAGGTCCAGATATTTCATGTACCTCTAGTTTAACATGTCTAATTCATGTTGTCGCAGTACAATGAACTCTCATGTCAAAAAAATAAATAAACATTTTTTTTTTTTTTTTTTTTTTATTAAAAAACCTTCTCATCATGCAAGGTACTAGATATCTAGTTTTAAACAATCAACCAGGAATTCAGACAACTATGAACTTTTATTAGGCCAAATAAAACTAAAACATTGCCAATTGCTTCAATCCAAAAATGGCCTATAATCCCAAATATAAGGTCCAAAATCCTGTTGTGCACAAAAAAGAAAAAAAAAGAAAAAAAAAGAAAACTCAATTGATGGTTCTACATGTACAGTATGAGTGTTCATTGCCTAAAGGTCTCACCATGGCCCTGACATGCCCTAACTGTAATATGACTGACGCTTTGCTCTTCAGCATAGAGTGCTCCTATCAAAGAACTGATGGAAGTGCCACCAATCAGATCCACAGAGATCCCCACCTCACTCAATGCTCAAATGATTCAGCCTCTGCAGGTGTGTTTCCATATTCACACATTGGCTTAGAGTAATTACTTGTGCATTGTGTGATATTAGTATCTTTTTATAAAGCACTTTAAAGATAAAGTGAGGAGTTTTCATTAAACAATCAATTTCATCACTGTTTAAAAGTCATTTGTTGGTTGACTTTCTGAACGAGTGTGAACACTGTTCCTGTGATGCTTTGAAAAAATTGCTTGCGTGACATGAAGTGAACTTCTGGATTAACCAATGGCATGAATTAAGGGCAGGGTTAGTACTTAACTGACAAGAGGCAGAGGCTGTGAGCAAACAGGGGCTGTGGGCAATTTTGTACCTGCCCCCCACCCTCCTCACAGTACCAGCGATAGCGTTCCCTGTCAGGATTCGAGCCAGACGCGAGAATTCAGAATACCATTCGGGAGGCTTCTCAAATACCCGCCGATACATCCCTCTCTGACAGAAAAAGAGGAAAGTGGGAGTTTGCACAGATAAGAGATGAAAATGAGTAGATAAATCACACAGAAATAGTTTTGGAGAATGGTTAGTTAATAAAAGTGGATGGGGTCCAGCTGCATTACAGAAACTTCTTAATTCTTAATTCCTGACTCAAGATTAGAAAAGTTCTGCTTCTTCAGTGAAATTACCATGGTTACTTAACAGGGGGTCAGATTACAGGCATTTGCATATTGAGCGGACAAAAAACAGGCCAGATAGGTTTTACAGTTATGACATCAAAGATGCTGAGAAGACTGTGAACACTGTCTCCCGGAAAAATATGCTTCACCACAACCTCAGCTGCACAAACACCATATATCAGAGGCTTCTCAAAATGACCCAGAACACATTAGCTGCTGAACAGCACTGCCAGACCACTGGAGCTTGAATTCTATGCACTGTTTATTTTGGAAATTATATCTCTTGTAGGTTGGCAGGACAAGGTTCCAACCTCACATTTTTTCAGCATAAACAGGACCTAGAGAGCAGGTGAAAGTTCTCCAGGTCAAATTCAGTCAGATCTGCTTCTCTTTCGGCTGAAGTGTTGGTGGCTTCCTTCGGATACGCAGGATTCTGATCAATTGCAAGCTATTGATAGAACTTTTTTCTTTTTCAATTCAATTCAATTAAATTTTTCTGGTTCGCTTTTGAGATACTGGACCTGAGTTGGCTGGTAAGGACAAGGTCTGGACCTAAATGGCCACAAATAACAACACTCCAAATATCATCCCATGACCATCATATTAACCATAGTGTTGTTTTGACAGCAACACATGTAACAAGGTATTTTCCAGCCAAAGTAACAAGTTCTGGTGCCTTTCTCATTATCTTCCTGCCATAAAACATGACTTTGTCTGTTTTTCTGAATCAATATTTAGGACCTAGAAACGTAATCTTCTCCTGGAAAATCAAAAGAAAAACGTTTGATGAAAAACTCAAAACCTTAAAACCTGGATATCATAAATATAAGAGTTATATAAATAGAACTCTTTAGCACACTGTAGCAACCAGTTTATGCCCAAATAACATAATTACTAAAAAAATGTGTTACTACTGTAAAAATGCATTTAGTTTATATATCTCATTCAAACAATGTGAGATAAATTGTGTAACATTGTTAAAAATATAATTATTTTCAGAAGTAATGTAATGTAATTGAGAAAATACAAGAGGGGAAGCTGTTCAAGCTGCATCCCAAGTTCTTTGTTCGTCAAATGGACTTTGTGTTTCAGTGATTTATTGATGTGATGTTTTCTTAAACTTTCCAATGAATTGGTGTCATATTCATATTTAGCTCTTCATCTGGATATTCTTCAAAACTACTGGAATGGAAATGGTCCAACCCTTGGCAAAACTGATATATTGCCAGTGAATAATTTTGTAAATTAGGGGTTTTCAAATTGGGGTTGGGGTCAATGGAAATATTTACAGAAAAATAAAATAATTATAGTACTATAACAGCACTATGATTAAGAAAACATAACTATGCAGCTTGCAAGAAACTGAAGATTTTCCAAATAATACTTTAGACATATACTGTCAAAAATGTATATAATTATACATTAGATCAGATTAAATAATAAAAACCTTAAAATATAAAATAGACTTAAAAAAAAACTTTTTGATTAAATGGAGTAAATTAATAAAACAGTACTATGGAGATTAGAAAAAGAAAACAACGGTGTACCTAAATAGAAACTAAATATTGTCCAAATTATATTTTGGATATACAATAATATAATTTTTTCATAATGCAAGTAGAAACTATATAGATGCCTCTTGCAAAGATATAATCATATTTTGGGGTATTTAAAATTTTTTAAAACCCCAACCTCAGACAAAACACAATTTTACAAAAGAAAGGAATGTAAACACTTGTAATTATTAATATAGTTATGGTTTATTTGTTATAAAACGCCTTTGTCTGGTTCTCAGAGTAAAACTAGAAAATGTCCTTTACATTTTCGAGCTAAAATATATAGTCAAAACAAATGGCTCTAAATTGAAATAAAGAGAGCATCTCAAAATTGCATATACTGAATGCTAAGATGTTTCAGCAACACAATGCATTGAAATGTGCAGGTCCAAATAACCTCAACTTAAAAGGTTTTTAAAGCCCATCATATCGGCTATGCTCAGGAAGAGGGGACGGGTTCAGGCGGCTTCTGTTTCTCCTCTGGGCTCCAGTCCCATCTCCACACATGCATCATGTGGTCGTAGAAGGAGCAGGTAGCCATTAGGCAGGACAGAGACTGGGAGTCTCTAGCAGGGCTGGTGAAGGGGTCTGGAATTGAACTTTTTTCTGGTAATGAACACTGCTCGGGTATGTACCGCCCCGAGTCATCCTCCAGAGAGGTGTCAAAGCTGGCAGTGGGCGATTCATACTGGATCCTGAGATGACCTCCAGATTCTGTGAGCCCAACGCTAGTTTGGGGAGGTTCTTGAGGAGAGGGGGGTGTGGAGTTGCTTAAGGGGAGTCTGGACCAATCTGCTCCATATGCTAATGAGTTGTGTAGAATATAAGAGGCCAGAACTGGGCATGGTGCATCTTGTCCCTCTACAAACATGAAAAACAAAGCATAAAGAGTAGAATTCAATATCAATAATTATTTACACAGCTGTTCAAAAGTTGTTCAAAGGGTTTGTAAGATTTTTAATATGTTTGAAAGAAGAGTCTTATGCTCACCAAGGCTGAATTTATTTGATTAAAAATACAGTTAAAATAGTAATATTTGTAAATATTATTACAGTTTTTAACATATTTTTAAAAAAATAATAACATTTATTCCTATGAGGGCAAAGCTGAATTTTCAGCAGCCATTACTCCAGTGTCATATGATCCTTCAGAAACCATTTTAATATGCCGATTTGGTGCTTAGGGAATATTTATTTGAAATAAAATTTATTTGAAATAGGAACATGTATATCTGTTTCTTTTTAATCTTGACCCCAAACTTTTGATCAGTAGTGTACATTTTGTAATTTACAAACAAAGGGGCACATTAGTTAGTGTAATTCTTACCCATAGCTTTCTGGCAGTGGAGAATGTGGAAATCATTATGCATGCATGCAGCTAGCAAAAGATGCTCTTGACTGGGGTGCCACTTGAGTCTCCACACACCTCCATCCACTGCAGTCTCACTCAAGGGCTGCTTCATGTTCCTCCCATCCCAGAGCAACAAGTTCTCATCATAGCTGCAAGAAAAACAAATTTTTTTCTGTCATATTTTCCATTATTGTGTGGTCAAGCAAATTCGCCGCTGGCCAACAGCAGCTGTGTACTTTTGAGTCCATTCATTTTTCCTTTTTTTTTAACCCGGAAATGAAATACATAAAATGTTTATTTTTTCTGTAATGGTTCAAACACTAATGAACAGAATAAGTAGACACAAACTCTTGTGCTACTGACATGCTAACTGGTAAACTATTTTTATTTTTTGTTTATATTTTTATGATCTTGATCATTTTTCAAAGCTAAAAACATTTATATAAACATTAACGTTTGTTTTTTTTCCACACAAAAATACATACACGGAAATAATGACTTATAACTCCAAAACTATAGCAAGGAGAGTCCAAACGTTGGTATTAGTTTAATAAAATAAAAATAAAAAAGTGACCACACCTTAATACAGATGCTGTAAACTCTAAATTTTGTAAATCTATCTTCTGACTCACATAATCAGTTTCTATAGAGTGTTTTTTTTTTGTATCTTTTGGAAAGTCATGGAAACACATTTCTTGTTGGAACAGAAATGCAAAAAAGATATTCGAGATGTACCCCAGGGGCACTTACCTTCCAGTGGCTAGTATGTGCTCGCGATGAGGATTACTCTGTATGCTGCATACTCCCATAGTGTGTCTGTGACAGGACAGCAGTATTTACTCACAATGACTGCATAAACACCATGAAACTGCCATATAAATCATTAATGAAGTTAAACAGTAACTTAATAAAGACTAAATGTAATGTTGGTGGATAAAACAAAAACATAGCTATTGTCTGACCTCTTGCTGGTGAAGAAAGGGGAAGAGGGACCCATTCTCAGATCCCAGCCCTTAAGTTTGCAGTCATCACCACCTGGGACAGCAGGTACACAAAGGTTAAGATGGTCAAATCAAAAATCATGGACAATGTACAAATGATTTTCATCGATTACAGTTCTGCTTTTAACACCATATTACCAGACATACTGATCAGGAAACTGCTACACCTTGGCCTTTCAACTAACATCTGTACATACATTATGGGTTTTCTCACAAATCATCCACAATCTGTCAAGAACGACTCCCATCTCTCCACCACTCTTACACTCAACACTGGCTCTCCACAAGGCTCCGTGCTGGGTCCACTGCTGTACTCTGTGTACATGGGAAATCGTGGCCTAGTGCTTAGAGCATTTGACTCCTAACCCAAGGGTTGTGGGTTCGAGTCTCAGGCAGGCAATACCACGACCAGGGGCGTCGCTAGGCCCTTTTTAGGGGGGCTTCAGCCCCCCTAAACTTATGCCCAGCCCCCCTAAAACTTATTTGATTAATTAATTAGTGATCGCTTCAGTCCCCTTTAAAATCTCATTTGAGACGGTGGCAAGTGCATCAAGGGCTCCTCCCCTTATCTGAGTCTGCATGGATTCAGCGCGTTTTTCAATCCACAGGGGCGCCGAGCAGAGCGAACATCAGAGAGTACAAGGTGTGTGTGTGTGTGTGCGCGTGTGTGTGTGCGTGTGGTGTGTGTGTTCTCGCATCCAATACCAGTAGCCTACGTCTTCGCTGCGTTCACTTTCAGCCTTTATCACAGTGTGACAGATTTTTTTTTTCTTCCAACAAAAATGAAGCGATTAACACCCATGAAAACATACTTTAGAAAACGATCATGATTTATTTTAATTTACTTTTTGAAATTGAAAACATATTATTGTGTATTTCGGCATTACATTATGCAGCCATGCAAAATAAATTATTAATGACACACATCATTGTCTGAAAGTACTAAATGGCACAGAGAGAGAAACATCATGTGGAGTTATTTTGTTTTCTATTATTAAACATAATTTTGTATTAAGTAATAATTAATCATTAGTGTATCATGATACATATATTAGAGTAAGAGTAGGCTAAAGGGATCTGTGATTTTTTTTTTTTTTTTTTAAGTAATTGATTTATAGAAGTGGCAAATTGATAATGATGTTATTTTTAATAAATATAAATAAATATAGAACAGATTAAACATATTGCCAATAGACAATTACATTAATACATGTTTTGTCTATATTCTTAATGAATATTAGCTGGTTAGTTAAATGATTTGAAATGAAATGAATGTTCATGGGCTGACATGATGTATAACCAACCGTATTGTTGATTATAAAGGCTAAAAAGCTAAAAATTAATAATAATAATAATAATAAAATATAATAATTTATATTTCATTGTAGATGGATATACAAAATTTTTTTGTGTTGTGCGGGAGTAGGTCTGCAAATGAGCAACAGTCAGGTGAGAATAGAACAGACAGCCTCACACACACACACACACAATACCACTGTGTTCCCAAGATTCATTGCAGTCATTGAACCCTTATGTTGTTTTAATTTTCTGCCAATTTCCACGTACATTTCATAAGAAAAAGCAGTGGTATCATCAAAGGATAAACATGAATGTCCTAATACTGAATCAGGAAGTCTTTATTGTAAAAAAATAAAAATAAAAATAAAAAAATCTACATTCCCAATTCAAAATTTTCCAGTGACTGGTCACATGTAAAAAACTGTATTCGTTTTTTTTTTACAGTGTTATATATGGCTCAGTCAGTACTCCTACTCCCATATATGAAATACAGGGAATACAATGGAATAGTGGATTGCAATAAGGTTAGCAGTATACAACCCTACCCTAATAGTAAAATAATATTTTTTAATCATACCCTTATTGGGGGCTGAGCCCCCCTAAAATCAAAATCTTAGAATCGCCCCTGACCACGACTGAGGTGCCTTTGAGCAAGGCACTGAACCCCCAACTGCTCCCTGGGCACCGCAGCATAAATGGCTGCCCACTGCTCTGGGTGTGTGTTCACTGCTGTGTATGTGTGCACTTTGGATGGGTTAAATGCAGAGCACAAATTCCGAGTAAGAGTCACCATGAATGTCACAAAGAATCAAAATAAATACCCTCATACCTGAATAAACAATCTGTGTATCCCAGTAACTAAATGCTGAGATCCAGGCTTCGAAGTCATGAGCTTTCCACTGACACACAGCAGTTAAACTGGCTTCCCCCAGAGACAGCACTGTAAGAGAGCCACTCGAGTCACTGGACACCACACGCACATCACTGCTGCAAAAACACAACAGTAACCATTACATACAGAGACGATACAATGCCAAATCATCAATCCATCGATGACAAGCGCACTTTACCTCTCACCTCTCCCTGTGGACCAGTCTAAAGACAAGGCCAGTCTGTCAGGACCCAACTCGGTGCTCAACTCACACTCCAGAACACAGGTGCCCTGCTACTGGAGACACAGTCCAGACAGGCAGAAGATGCTTTATGAAGTACAAATACAGTCAGCAGTAAAACATCTTAACACAGTTACCAATCCCTACAGTGTTTAAAGCAGTGGTTCTCAACCAGAGTACCTCAGCAAACCTCCAAGGAGGCTGCAGGACTAAATTATAAATTACAGTTCAATTTAAGTTTACTGCCACATCAGCTTCACAGGCTATTTCATGGCAAAGATTATACATTAGAAAAACAACATAGCAGTACACATTACAACATAAAATAAATTATTTTAAGTAAGTTTACTTTTGAAATAAAGTGTAAACGTTATTTTCTGGTTCTGACCATAAAATACATAGTATTATTAATATACAGTGCAGACCAAATGTTTGGAAACACCCTCTCATTCAAAGAGTTTTCTTTATTTTCATGACTATGAAAATTGTAGAGTCACACTGAAGGCATCAAGGGCTATTTGAGCAAGAAGGAGAGTGATGGGGTGCTGCGCCAGATGACCTGGCCTCCACAGTCACCGGACCCAAACCCAATCGAGATGGTTTAGGGGTGAGCTGGACCACAGACAGAAGGCAAAAGTGCCAACAAGTGCTAAGCATCTCTCGGGGAACTCCTTCAAGACTGTTGGAAGACCATTTCAGGTGACTACCTCTTGAAGCTCATCAAGAGAATGCCAAGAGTGTGCAAAGCAGTAATCAAAGTAAAAGGTGGCTACTTTGAAGAACCTACAATATGACATATTTTCAGTTGTTTCACACTTTTTTGTTACGTATATAATTCCATTTATAATTCCACATGTGTTAATTCATAGTTTTGATGCCTTCAGTGTGAATCTACAATTTCCATAGTCATGAAAATAAAGAAAACTCTTTGAATGAGAAGGTGTGTCCAAACTTTTGGGCTGTACAGGATTTAAAGGAATAATTCACCCAAAAATTTACATTCTGACATCATTAACTCACTCTCAGTTTGTTCCAAACCTGTACAAGTTTCTTTCTTCTGTTGAATATAGAAGAAAATACTTTGAAGAATGTGGGTAGCCAAACAGCTGTAGGTCCCCATTGACTTTCATTGTATAAAAAATATTACAGAAGTCAATTGGGACCAGAAACAGCTTGGATAACAATATACAGCACTGTGCAAAAGTCTTAGGCCACTAGTATTTTTACCAACATTTTTTTTTTAAGTCTGTTATTTCTATCTTTTAGTGTAGTGTGTTATTAGGAAATATCAGTTTACATTTCCAAACATTATTTTTGCCATAAATTGTAATCAAGTGAGATTTTTGTTTGCACAAAGAGACACAGAGATCTGATCTCATCGTCATCCATTCCATCATGACATGAAGAGACAGAACAAACTGAAACAGAATAAATCCAGAATAACTTTAGCAACGTCTGCAAAATGCTTCAAGAATCCTGCAAAGCTACAGTACTGTGCAAAGTTTTAGGCACTTGTGTAAAAATGCTGTAAAGTGAGGATGCCGTCAAAAATAATTCCATAAATACATTATATTAATTAACTTCTATTAACTTAACTAAATTAAACCAACATTTGGTGTGACCACACTATGCATTAAAAAAAGCTTTTGTCCTAGGTGCACTTGCGCATTGTTTTTTAGGTAGCTTCGCAGATAGGTTTCTTGAAGCTTTTGGAGACATTGCTCTTCTGGACTGAGTCTGTCTCAGTTTTTTTCCTGTTTCTTCATGTCATTCCAGACAGACTGATGAAGGTGAGATCAGATCTCTGTGTGGAGCACTGGCTGCTGTCAGACTCCTTGTGCGAACAAAATTCTCACTGGAATATTAAAATGAATGGCAAAAATACACTTAAAATACACTACACCAAAAGATAGAAATAACTGACTTAAAAAAAAAAACAATTCATTTGTGGAAATACTAGTGGCCTTAGACATTTTTTTCTTGTGTTTTCAGCAAAATAAAGAAATTCATATAAATTTGAAACAACTAATATAATTCATATTTTAATTATTGATCACTTTAATATTAATTAAATTTTTACTTAATTAAAAATGCTTACAAAAATTCCTTTAATTTTTTTACATTGCTTGACATTAATTCAAATAACTAGGCTGTACATTCAGGAGTTCAGGTTATACATCTCCAACATAATTCCAGTGGCATTCTTTAGTAATTGTAAGTTGAAATAATAATAGATGTCAAAGAGATTCTAGACTTTTATTAAATCTAGTGCAGTCCTTGAATTTGCAATTTCTCATGCAGCATGAGTGTGTTTTGTCACCTGAGATTCCATTAGCTTGTACAACTGGATTTCTCCACTTGCAGTGGCCATACCCAACATTGGGTGCTCTGATATCGGCACGTGACACCTGAGAAATAAAACATAAACAAAAAAGTAAATAAAATACAAATAAATGGAAACACTCAAAATTCACGTGTATTGGCCAGGTCAGTTACATAAAGCATTTGATTTGACTCAGCACCCACACCATTACTGGCGATCTGTCAAGGGTATTTTCTCTGCCTCAGCCTACATAGGACAAGTGGTCTGGAAAATCGATGAATGTCATCACATTCAATAAACAATACACATAATATATACACAGAATGCACAAAATACAGTAGTATACATACGGAGTGTGTGACGTAATTGTATTAAGCAGAATGAACAGTGAGCTTGACTTAACATTTGAGATCGAGTAGAGCAGGAGTGTCTATCCGCTGAGTCTCAGTCAGTGGAGGGATGAACGACGCGCGCGGATTACAGTCAAACAGATAAAGTCGCCCGATTCTGCTCGGGGCTGTAGAGTCTAATGCGGTTTGCTGCAAACAGAAAACACTGTTTCAATCTAAAACTGACCAGTTTAATCCACACAATACCACAAACTAAAGTCGAACAATATTTTTGCGTTACCGTATCATCGCCTTTTTGAAGTTGGTAAGTCCCACAAGCCAGAACATGAGAGAACTGTGGTAATGGGCACCACTCCACGGTATCAGCGCTTAATTCCGTGTCAAACACTTGCAGGGTTCGGGTTCGAGACTGCCAACCCATTTAAGCGACTCGGCATAACATGAAGCAACTTAGAACGGATAACGTTAATCAGTCTGCGACGCCTAATTCACATAACGTTACATGCAGCACTCTAGACCAGCTGTCATTAAATATTTTAATTATGAATTTAAATTGATATCATTTATTTGAAATGTTTTTCAAGTATTAATTAAACTAAATAATACATTCCAGTTCATAAACATTTTCGTGAAACTTCGTCTTTTATCGGTTTTACGAGGTAAACAGGACGTGAATGGCGTAGGAACTTCCGGGTGGCTGAAGTCTGACTGGCTGAGCGTTTAAATCGCGATCTTGCTGTTTATGATGAGCGGTTCCTGACTGAGAAGCATGCGGGTTTTAAGTTTTTATGTAATTTTACGTTAAATCAGTATGGAACAAAACTCCGAGTCCAAATCTGTCCTTTGCACATTGCTGGATAAAAACGATCTGTCCAAGTATGTGTTTTTTACGCAGAAGCGATCATCAGGAGACCTAAGCATAGGGTGAGTAGACAGGAAATGTCAAACAGTGACAGCAGTTTGATGTGCTATACTCCATCTAAAACTACTTTAAATAATACATAGTCTACATGTTTTATTTTTTGTGTAATTATTATAAATTCAGGTTAATTGCACCACGGTTATTTTAGTAGAACATACTGCTATAGTATTTACATACGGTATAATGTTTTATTGATGTTTTAATATTTTTTAATTTTAGTATTTTTACGCGTTTTTGTAATTGATTATTATTTAAAATATTAACATTTAGCTTTAATTTCATTTTTATTTTTTGTAATTATAGTAGTTCAACTTAAACTTACTTTACGTGGTTGCTAAGACTTTTTTATCTTACAATTTTGTTTTATTTTATTTCAGTTTTATTTTCGGTATATAATTATTTATATAAATGATATATTTCGGTAATTATTTTTTATATATATCTCATGATGTCCTAAATCCTGTAGATTTACCAATGGTGAAGATGTCTGGAAAACATGTCTTTCAGAGGAGAATTTGTCTCAGCTTGTAAGGAGTTTTTATTTGTAATTTTTTTAATGGAGTCTTTCTGTATGACAGATATTCTTCTTTTATAACAATCATACACTGCTTTTATTTCTTTACAGTTTAAGAAGTTTTCATTAAAATCCACAGAGGATTATACCTTCAAACTCAAGTGAGTGGCAACTTGATGAGCAATTAATAAATCAATAACCTGATTTCTTGGTTGACAAGATCTTGTGTCCTCTCTGAGAACCATCTCTTGTGTATGTGGACAGATGTGCGTGCAAAGCTGGCAGAGCATTTGTGAAGCTGCAGGAGGACAGTGCCGTGCTGCATTTAGGAGCGGAGCCCACAGACCTCAGTCTGTCCCTGTCAAAACTCACTGACTCGGAGGGAAAGACAGAAGTCAAGGATCTGCTTTTTAAAATGGCAGACAGCCTGCAACAGCTAGAAAGTCAAGGCAAGCAAAGATGTTTTCAATTATTATACTCACTATTTTTTTTTCACATTTTCAGTAACAAAACCCTGCTTTTCGAAATGTTCACTGTTTTATCATTTTTAGGTTCTACATCCTCATTTAATCCAGTCAATAGCCCTCAGAAGAGGAGTACTGGTAAGTTAAGGCAGCACCTTTTTAAGCTTGTTAGTTGTCAAATGGATTTAAATCACTGGTTTAAACATCCAGGGAGCCTAAGAAGTCTTACAATTATTTTCTTATATTAACATTCTTATTTAAAATGCTAAAACCCCATGACATTATATTTTTGAGTTTTTTTTAAGTTTATTTTATTACAGCAGAAGTACCAGCTGTATACTGTACATCAGTTATATCACAAGTAAAAAATTACTTAAGCTCATTTAAAAATGAGTGATGACATGTTTTTTTTTTTTTAGAATTTGAACCTAGGAAACAGCATAAGGGTCCAGTAGTAGCAGTTAGAAAACGTCTTCCTGGGGATTCTCTCATCAACCCAGGAACCAAAAGGTGAATATTTTTATTGACTTTACATTCCAGAATAAATAAACAAAAATCTGCCAACACCTTTCATAGGATATTCTGTTTACTGACCATTTCTGTTTATTTTACAGAAAGAAACCTGCAACAGGTGTGGCCTTTGACGATGAATGATGTCAACACAACCACATGAACTGTAGCTTTTTAACCAACTCAACACTATCTGTTTTTAAAATGCAACTCGCACACAAATCACAATATGAGCTGTTTTACATCATGTATCCGTTTGAGGTTTTATTGAATAACATTGCTAAATGATTTCTTAATTTTTTTCCTTTCTGAGATTTTTGCTAATAAAAATTTTATTTTTAAATAATCTTGTTCACCGAAATTATTTAAATCAGTAGGCTCAAATAATAAATATAATATAAACAGTCAGAAATTCAATTTAACAATTTATTGATTCTCTTTTCTCCCTGTTAATATGAAAAACATCAGTTCACCACAGTTAAAAGCAATTGAAAACAAGCTGAAAAGGTCCAGTCAATCTTGTTACAAGGGAATCCACCTGAACATCGGTATTACTGGATGAAAAAATAATAATAACATTCATAAATATTGAATCATATTCACATGTACTGAAATAACATTCCAAAGCACTGACTAGAAAGATAAAACTAAATCACCCCCTTATCCATAAAGCTATCTTATATGATACAGAACCACACTCATGTTTGCTGGTGTCTTAAATCACTGCACTGTAAATTTCCAAAGTGAAAAGCAGCTTGCACTGATCTTTAGTTAGGCTGTTGAGGTGTCTAAGTGGCCCAGATGCCTTAATAATCAAAGCAAGACTTCTGATCATTGTGTAAATAAGTGTTCATTAGGTCAGTTTTCACATAGCTGGTCACAATTCATTTACACGTTTCAAAAACTATGCTTCATTTCCCTTTGGACATCATACAGGAAAATGCTTTCCTCTCTTTGAGCTCAAAAATATAGATCGTACTCTTTTATGCAGCAATGTCAGAAAAATAAGACCATTTTATAATTAAGTGCCGACAGCTGTGCAAGAGTCCAAGAATAAGCACGGTTAGACTTTCACTGAGCGATAGGACCTAACCATCATCAACATCGCTGACATGAAGGAGAATTTAATTTCAAACAAAAAATATAATCGACTAATTTCAGACCAAAAAAAAAATCCAACATTTACACTTGTATTACATTACAGTGCAAACAACAGAGTCAAAACCTCCTGCTATTCATGAAACATTTCAAGGGTTCTCATAAATACAATAATCAAGAGCAATGACCTGATTTCTGTCTATCTGTTATAACAGTGACTCAGAGTTCACCTTTGGCTTCACAGTGATAGCACGACAATTATTATGAATATTTCTAATGACATCTGGTTTTATGCAGCTTTTAACCATTAGCAACAATGCAACAGAAATTTACCACAGAGACGAACGTCAAATTAATTTCAGAATTCAACCAATCAAAAAAAAAAAAAAAAAAAAAAAAAGTATGCCATTTACATTCAATTACAAGACTATAAACATCTCCATAGCAGGGCTGGTTCAGTCCGGTTCCACTAAAGGCCTTTGGATCGGTCACAAGCCATTCACTATTGAATGTCCGATTTAACATTTTTAATAAAGGTGCACAGGTAAATTTGCATTTTTCAACAAGAACAACAGGTCTGTTCAACACATGTAAGCATAGTAAAATTTCTTCAACCCACAACACAACAGGCTTGTCTTTTATAGCATGCTCACCCGATGCAGGTACAAATAAACAAAGTAGGTCCGAGTACAGAAAAAAAGATTGGTTTGAACTCAACGTGAGGATAAACAGTCATAGAAAGAACAAGTTGCAAAGGCAAAGTCCTATTCTTTGAGGGATGATTATGCAACACTACAGTTAAAACAATTCAACATGTGATCAGTTTAAAGATAGTATGACCATATTTAAGTTTCGAGAGATATCAAAATAAACCACACGGCCGGGTCGTATCTAAGAAATACATTCTCTTTGATTCCCATCCAGCAGGCTTGAATATAAAGTACAGTAATACATGATTCCATAAACCATCATCTCCGAAACACAGGAGGGGAGGCCGTGGACGGAGTACCTCTCAGGCCCAGTCGAGTTCAGGCACCGACTGTGTCCGCATCTCTGTTTAGAGTTCCCAGAAGAGCCATTCTCTCCTGAAGTGCAAATGGAAACAAGAACAATCCTCTCACTGGGCCAAAGAGATGGATCCTCTCCAGCTAGAAAAAACACACTAATGTCTTTCACCATACAGACACATTTTTTTTACTATCTCTCCGGCTGTGATATGAACAGATGTTTCAGCACAGAGTGTCTGTATTAAAAGACAACTGCACCTGTGAGAAAGCAGAATGAAAATGATTAGAGAAATATTTGAAATAAGGTTGTTTAATAGTCTTGTAATAATTGCTGTTCTTTTGAACTTCTTACTCATCCAAGAATCCTGAAAGAAAGCAGCAAAACCATACAACATATTTCTTGAGCAGCGTATAATTAGAATTAGAATGATTTAAGGATGTTGTGAAATTGAAATCGGGAGTAATGGCAGCTGGGAATTCATTTTAGGAATAAATTACATTTCAAAATATAATACAATAGAAAACATTTATTTAAAATTTTAATAATATTATGGATTTATTGTTATGTATTCATTTATTTTTGATCAAATAAAAGAAGCCTTAGTGAGGACAAGAATCTCCTTTCAAAAACATAAAAGAAAAATCTCTTAACCTTTGAACTGTAGTGTAGTATTTTTAGTATGTAGTATATATATTTATCTTGCCCTATTTTTGTCTTCCATTGTTTTGCAAAAGTTAATGTTAACTTGTGAGATGCATTAAAAATTTGAATCCATTTTTTATTCACTTAACTTTTTTTTTACTGCCACAGCCTGATTCTAAATCCATAAGCAGCTCACTTGATATGTTCAATCTTTTTTTTATATATAAAATAAAGCTTTCTAATAATAGATGTCTTTATAAATCATAACTCAAGTGGGTTGGTATTAAGAGTAAGAGTCTTATGCAGACCGTGCCAAGCTGATTTAATTGAATTATCTAATCAACCGAAATGTAGTTTTTATGTGCCTGTGTCCCAAGTCTTACCCTCTCTTCCTCAAAGCTGATCAGCCCTTCATCATCATCAGTCTCAAGTTCTTCTGGCTCTTCACTTACGAGGGCGTTGAGTTCTGTGTTAGTAGGACCAGGCCTGAGGATGCTGAGCAGACGCTGCAGTGGTGACTGACCAGCACTAGATGGAGAACTTTCTTGCTGTTCTAAGTTATCACTTTGCTTTTTTGCAAAGTTGACAAAGACCTAAGAAAATAACATACAGGAAGAAATGACTACTTTTCCTTGTTACAGTATGTACTCTTTGGATTCATATTTCATACATTTAGTTAATCGTTTAGATTTTGACCAACTGAATCACTCAATGTAATTTCAGCCAAGTAAACTAATATTCACTTTTAATAATGACATGCTTCAAGTCACTGATGTATACTTACGTTGTCTAAAGTGGTCTGGCTGACAGAATAATCTTCGATGCTCAGCACCTCCACCACCTGCTCCATTCTGCTGAAGACCTGAGCCAGAGAGATGTTCTCGGACTTCAGCTGGTACTGAATCTTTGTGTGGTGCCTCTCCTTGTGTGAAAGAATATGCAGAAGTTTACCATTTTTAACTGCAAGTGAAGCAAGCTCAAAATATACTCCCATGTACACTTAGTTTTGTCAGCACTGCACAAAAAACACCTTGCGAGAGCTGCTTGCATCTTTGAAAACTCATCATCTTATATATTACAATCCAAACTGACAACATAAATGTACTATGGCCATCTGTTTTGGAGGAATCTGAGCTGATGCGCAGCAAATATGTAATCTACATTTCCAGTCAAACTCTTGTCCTTAAACGTACCTTTAGGACGGCCTCTGGAAAATTCCTGTTGAAAAACCGGATCACTTCCTTGATGTTAGCGGTGTTCTTAGTTCGTACTGTTATCATGTATCCATCCCCAAATCTGAAAAAAAAGAGAAAAGAAAAGTGAATTAACATTTTATAGGAACACTGCACTCCTGCGTCACACATTTTAGTGGCGGAGACTTTTCAAACCTGTTTTTGAGATGCTGGATGCTACCCAGACACTTGAACCTGCCGTTAACCATGATGCCCAGTCTCGTACACAAGGCTTCACACTCCTCCATACTGCAAACAAATACATTATTATATCAGTGCTATTCAAATAATTAAACAGAAAACAAGATTTATATAGTTACCACACCTGTGTGATGTCAACACCACAGAGCGTCCGGTCTTGATGATGTCAAGAATCAGATTCCATAAGAAGCGACGAGCCTTTGGGTCCATGCCTGTGGTGGGTTCATCCTATAATGATAAACAACAGACAAGGACATGTAAAAATGATTTTGTTTTGCAGCAGTGTGTGTGGAACAGGATGAAAGAAAAGTATGGAGCCAGAAGAGTCTCAATAAAGATAAATGCACACACTACAGTCACATATGCACACACAGGATTCATAGATGCACACACATGATTCATAAATACACACACAGGATACACAAATGCACACAAAATTCACAAATGCACACACAAAATTTAAAAAGCACAGAAGATTCACAAATGCATACAAAATTCAGAAATGCACACAAAAATCAGAAATACACACACAATTCAGAAATGCAAACAACCTTTACAAATGCACTCAAGATTCACAAATGCACAGAACAAGATTCACAAATGCACAGGACAAGATTCAGAAATGTATTTCTGATGCACACACACATATATCTTGATTTACAAACTGCTTGCGGTCTGTGAACTTCACTGCACACAAATGCTTTTTTTTTAAACAGGGAATGATCAGCAACCAATCAGATATCTGCCTTCTTTTAGCCAATCACAAGAATGCACCCCATGTGGGGGGGATTGTTTACTTATAAGCCAATCACATGAACGTGTTCACACAGCAATTGAATTAAATTGTATGAAAATACAGATGTTTAGATTACAATTCAGGTTTATTTTTAATTATTTTTTACAAAATATAAATTAAAAAATGTCTCAATACATATAGCCCAGTGACTGCAGAAAAAAAAGTTAACCATGGATTCATAAATTTGCAATAGGCAATTATTTCATTTTATTTAAATATTTTAATGAAAGTAAAAAAAAAATGTTTAAACCTTTTGAATATTTAAATATATCTAAATATTCTTTTGGATGCAATATAGAAGTCACTTTAATTATAATATTCAATCCCTACATGAAGAGAGAGTCAGTGGTCCGCTGCGAGAGGAAAGTGGCTCTCTTATGGAGCCAGAAGAGTCTCAATAAAGATAAATGCACACACTACATTCACATATGCACACACAGGATATCTGATTGGTTGCAGATCATTCCCTGTTTAAAAAAAGGCATTTGTGTGTCGAGCCAAGTCAGGGGAGTCTCAAAATTCACACACAAATGCAGTGAAGTTCACAGACCGCAAGCAGTTTGTAAATCAAGATATATGTGTGTGTGCATCAGAAATACATTTCTGAATCTTGTCCTGTGCATTTGTGAATCTTGAGTGCATTTGTAAATGTTGTTTGCATTTCTAAATTGTGTGTGTATTTCTGAATTTTGTGTGCATTTCTGAATTTTTTATGCATTTGTGAATCTTCTGTGCTTTTTAAATTTTGTGTGTGCATTTGTGAATTTTGTGTGCATTTGTGTATCCTGTGTGTGTATTTATGAATTATGTGTGTGCATGTATGAATCCTATGTGTGCATATGTGACTGTAGTGTGTGCATTTATCTTTATTGAGACTCTTCTGGCTCCATACTCTCTGGCTTCGAAAAGTGGGTCTGCGGCTGTCGTTCGCTTAGGAAAGTGAGTTGATCGCTGCGTGAGGAAAGTGAATCGTTCGCTCAACTTCGCTGCTTGAGGAATCGTTCGCTGAGGAAAGTGAGTCGCTCGCTGGGTGAGGAAAGTGAGTCGTTCGCTGCGTGACTCCTGAGGAAAGTGAATCGTTCGCTGAGGAAAGTGAGTCGCTCGCTGCGTGACTCGTGAGGAAAGTGAGTCGCTCGCTGGGTGAGGAAAGTGAGTCGTTCGCTGCGTGACTCGTGAGGAAAGTGAGTCGTTCGCTGCGTGACTCGTGAGGAAAGTGAGTCGTTCGCTGCGCAAAGTGGGTCGCTGGCTGCGCAAAGTGAGTCGCCGGCTGTGTGAGGTAAGTGAGTCGTTCGCTGAGGAAAGTGAGTTGTTCGCTGATTGGCTTATAAGTAAACAATCCCCCACGTGGGGTGCATTCTTGTGATTGGCTAAAACAAGGGAGATATCTGATTGGTTGCTGATCATTCCCTGTTTAAAAAAAGGCATTTGTGTGTTGAGTCAAGTCAAGGGAGTCTCAAAATTCACACACAAATGCAGTGAAGTTCACAGACCGCAAGCAGTTTGTAAATCAAGATATATGTGTGTGTGCATCAGAAATACATTTCTGAATCTTGTCCTGTGCATTTGTGAATCTTGAGTGCATTTGTAAATGTTGTTTGCATTTCTGAATTGTGTGTGTATTTCTGAATTTTGTGTGCATTTCTGAATTTTGTATGCATTTGTGAATCTTCTGTGCTTTTTAAATTTTGTGTGTGCATTTGTGAATTTTGTGTGCATTTGTGTATCCTGTGTGTGTATTTATGAATTATTTGTGTGCATGTATGGATCCTGTGTGTGCATATGTGAATGTAGTGTGTGCATTTATCTTTATTGAGATTCTTCTGGCTCCATAGAAAAGTGTGACAGGCAGATCTAACCAGAAAGATGAGTGAGGGGTATCCAATCAGAGCAATAGCTGTGGAGAGTTTCCGTTTGTTGCCTCCACTGTAGGTGCCAGCAGGTTTGTCAGCATACTTGGACAACTCCAACTTCTCCAGAGCCCACTGAACCACCTTCAGAGCGAGACATAACAATTTGATATTTTATTTTTAACAGCAAGAGCAATGAATTTCAATTATAGATTGCTAAGTGCTTTTGCACTTTTTCAAAACTGATTTCAAGAGAGCTTTCAGGAGCTCTTATCCACACTCGACTATCACTGATAAGTGCATTTTTACAGAATGCCTTGTGACTTCACAGAGTGTGCTCACCCGTTCCTCATCTTTCCAGGGGATGCCGCGGAGGCGTGTGTACAGCTCCAGATGTTCTCGAGCAGTCAGGTCATCAAACAGAGCGTCAAACTGAGGACAGTAACCGATGCTCTGCTGCACGTGTAAAACCTCCCGCAAGATACTGCAGGACAACGAGAGACTCGTACTGACCAAGCCATTCACATTAGCAGTATATACACAAAATAAAGAACAACAAGGAAATATAAAGACGCTTTAAATAAACAACACAAATGTATGGTTAATAAAATTACCAATAGTGTAAAAAAACAATCACTTTAACTCAAAACATATTCTATATTCTGTCGAAAAATACCTTGTATTTTTAACACTGAAAAATAATCAGTAGTGTTGTTAGCATAGCAACATATAACAGCTAAATCTCCTAAATAAAACTAAATAGCATAAGATTGTGCTTATTTATTAACATTTGGTGGAGGTTTATGCTTTAAGAATTACAAGTAGGGTAAAAACAATAAACCTATTTCAAGATTTACTCTACATTCTGCCAAAAATTACTTTGTATTTTCAGCAATGAAAAATTAATGAATAGAGTCATTGACAAAGCAACATGCTATCATCAAATCTTCCTTACAAAAAGTCAATAAAAAATAATTTACTTAATTTTATATATAGTGAAGAAGAAAGATTTCAGCACCTGTGTTCCTGAATAAAGGCCTCTCCCCCTGTTGTGCTCTCATCTCCTGTCAGCATTTTGAAGGTGGTGGTCTTCCCTGCCCCGTTCACTCCCAGCAGCCCGAAGCATTCCCCAGGACGGACCCCCAGACACAAGCGGTCCACCGCCAGGATCCGGCCCATCTTGCGAGACTTGTACACCTGTGAGGAAACACAAGCTCTGAGGATCATGCGTTCAGCTCAGACAGACGGGGTTAAGCTAAAGTCTTCAAATGTCATGGAGTGTCTGACCTTGGTTAGGTTGTCGATCTTCAGCATGTCACTGTCAGCGTCTCCCCTCAGCACTCGGCGTCTCTCACAGGCCACATCAACATCATCATCCTCAACTGGCTGACTGTTGACAGGCATCCTCCTTCAACCAGATGAAAACGGTGACCTTTAGAACACTTTCATTTGAATCGCTCACACACAAACTGTATACAATATCCCACTCACTGGGCTTTCCTGAGGAAGTTGTACTGGCATAGAATTGTAATGAGAAAGCCAACGAAACCCTCAATGGTCATGGCCACCAGTCCCCGTGTCACAATGTCCCATTCAAATGGAGACTTCACCTTATCAAACTGGCCTGCAGGGAAGAAAATGCATTTAACCATCTGAAAAGAGCAAAGAACACTCATCAACAGGGCCTTGAGATGGAGAACACATAAACACACCGATCTTGGCGTAATACTCATTGATATACTCATTATAGGCCATCTCCATCAATCCATGACCAAGGTTATAGTTAGGAAAGATGAGAAAACAGGACTTCAAATAGCTGTTTACCAACTTCAGATCCTGTGAGGTAAAACATAAAAATAAAAAGTATATCAGGGATAAAATTGGATACAGTCGAAAAGATCAAGAACACTGATGTGGGACAGGCCATCATTGAAATCATTTCTTTAATAGAGCATCAAATCATCAAAATAAAACATCGAAAAATACATTTGCAAATAAATGTATACAGTAGTATATTTGTAGCTCCCCTATAGTTATAAAGGTAAATTAGTTACCTAAAAAAAATCCCTGTTTATACACATTAAACCTTCTCTGTCTGACCTACCTTGTCACGTTCGAACAGCTGTAGAAGGAAAGTGGCCACCGTGGCTGTTATGCCAATGAAGAGATTGATGACTATGAGGAAAACATAAGCTGTGCTGGGCACCTCAAACCAGAAAGAGGCCGGATACATAATGGGGGTTATAGACCAGCTAGAAAGAGAGAGCGAAAGTCACATTTTATGTGGCATTTTAAGTCCTGAAGAAAAAAAAAACTGTAGTTACTGTAACACTGTCTGATTGAGTCTTCATACAGAAAGAGCTTACCCATAAAGGAGGAAGAGAGAGAGCACTGCTGGGAAATTTGTAGGTGAGGTGTACGCAGGAAGGTCAAATACAAACAAAATGAGGACACAGCACGTTGCTGGAACCAGGTAGTTCAGCTAGCGAAGACAGGACAAAAGAAATCTGTATGAACATTTTTTTTAGCCCTCACTAAATCCTACATAGTCTCTCCTTCATCTTACCATGTCCCATATGTAGTTTGCTAGCCAGTAAGTGACAGGGTCACATCCGCTGACAAACTGCAGGTGTTTGGCTTTGGTGGATTTTTCTGCTACCAGGAAGACCACGAAGCTTGCTGGCACAAAGGACATGGCTACTATGATGAAGATGGCAATAACCACATCAGTGCCCTGGAGCCTAGAAGAAGATGAAGAGCGGATATGAAATCAGAAATAAGCTATGAGCACTCGAGCGTTGGAACGGGAAGAAGAGAGGAGAGTAGGACTTACAGATAATCCAAAGAAAGACTGGCACTGGTTCTGTTCATTGGATGATTGGTCACTGTGATGCCTGTGAACACAAACAGTATTTTTACTGCAATTAAACAATCTTTCCTGAACGAAAATGATAGAATGAATATGAAAAGTGCACAGTTATAGAGTAAAGACATAGTCAATCAAAGTTTTCAGTCAGTGTTTCCTACAGCTAATTCAGACTCACCATATGCAGCAGGGTTTCCTTTACTACTGGGCAGATTGGCTCTGAGGATGGCATTGTTCAGGACATTTAGGTAAGTGGGCATGCTATGATACCCTTTGTTATTGTAAAGCACCTGTAGAGGAAGACAAAAACATTAAACTTGGGACGAAATATTAGCTAAAACAACATATCAGCTATAAAGAGTAAGGATGCTCTGACTCGCCTGTGAGGATCGCCTCACTGCTATTTTGCGCACCATGGGTGGAGTTTTTCTCCCAAAGGATGCTGGGACAGATTTCTGAATGTTTCCTACAGTAAAGCCTCCATATCTACAGGATAAGACAAGTTTTTGAGCTCTTGTTAAAAAAAAAAATTAATAATAATTTTTTCCCTTATTGATTTTACCCTTATCCCACTTATTGATTAAAAATCAATGGGTTGAAACAAAATCAACATAGATTCTTTTCTATTTTGATAATCTGTTTAACTCTGGCTCGGACTACAAAATATTCAGTATTCAGCAAATTGGTCTGCTCCATCACTTTGCTGGCATTGCAAAGATGCTCCTTAAAAAACTTTATTGAACTTGGCAGCAGACCCACAAATTCAGAGTAAGCATTTCACATGCAAGACTTTTTATATAAAATCTTAAAGGTACAGTAGAAAAACAGCCATCTTGGCTGCTATGTTACTTATGAATTATGAAATGAATTCAAACAATTAGGAAATTCACTCAAAAAATGCCTTCCAGAAGATTACCTGTGTAATCTGAGACGATCAGAGGTGTACAGGAGATATTCTGACACATTGCGACCTGTGATGTCCACCAAGATGTCTCCGGTTACTACCTTCATAAGGGGCGGTCGGCCCCCGACTCCACTGGGGCAGGAGAAGCCTGTGCCCTGCATGGAGCAGATACAGCGTACTGGCTCCCGGATGGTCAAGGGCAGAGTCGGGGGAGATGTTGCCATCTCTGTGGGAACACAGCAAGGGGAGAGGTGCAATAATAACAAATGAGTGGAAGAATACATATTACACATCTTAATGGAAAAAGACAGAGTTGGCACCCAGGATGTTTTAGAATAATCTACATTATGCAAGGAAATGCATTTTTTACTTTTAGCAATAGTCAGCCGGTGTGTGGTTATTTTCAGTCTTTCCTAATATCATATCCAAAGGTGCATAACTTACAGTATCGATCACAATTTTTATTTCTTTTATATCTCTTGGCTGCCAGTCAATGTTATCTTTTGTTGTAGTCATATTTTTGGTCTTTTGATGATTTTTTTTTATTAAATTTAGTTTTATCATGTTATATTCATTTAACTTTACTCAGTTAAAAATGCTAAATTAAACCAAATATTAATTTTGAAATATAAATTATAGTGTGGTGTATTTATATTGTTCTTACACTGCTGTAAGATGTAAAAAAATAACAACAAAAAATTATATAGCACTACAACTATTTTCAAAATTTCTTGAGCACTAATTCTACATATTCGAATGATTTCTGAAGGATCATGTGACACTGCAGACTGGAGTAATGACTGCTGAAAATTCAGCTTTGCCATCACAGAAATTAATCATATTTTAAAATGTATTAAAATAAGAAACTGTTATTTTAAATTGTGAATTTAAAGTGAAGGTACAGGTGTATCTACATTCGATCAGTTTTGTGCTGAGCTTTGTTGAAACGGACCCAAGCATTTTTAACCATACACCAGTCTGTGAACTCTGACCTCGGACAGTAGTGGGAGGAGCAGCAGTGTAGTTCCAAAGACCATCTTCAAAATGTGGGTCTGGGTCATCTGAGGGGGCAGGAGATGGTGGAGGGGGCACAAAATTTGACAAAGGCACACCCTGTGTGAAGGAATCCAGGCACATAGAGTCAAAGTAGCGGGCTGCCAGGGTTTTGGAGTTGTTGGCATATGGATTCAGGGATTGGGCCAGTTGGTCCAGAGTGCTGTTGAAGGGAGTCTTCAATACACACGTCGCGCCAACTCCAGAGGGTAAACGCAGGGTGTTAACGATCCTCTGTGGACTGGCATCTGGAGAAAGTTTACTTCTAGGGCAAAGAAAGGTTGATAGGGATTGAGAGCGAAAATGTCTGTGTAATAATGCAAAAGGAGCCTGTAGATATTGAAAAAGTGTTATTTTGCTGTACATTGACCTTGTGGCTGACCTGAACTGAAGCCTGTCTTCATTGGCATAAGGGATGAAGTTTCCACGAGGCTGTGTGTAGTTGTGATACTGAGATGGAGAAAGAATCAGGGGAGGGAGGTCACCTAAGAGCCAAAGAGAGACCATTAGAACATCCTTCACTTAGGTCTAATTAAGATCTGCATCATAAACTAATAAACACTGCTCTGATTCAATTATATAATATTTTATATAAAAAAAAAAGTTATTGCCTTTTAGATTAGTTGAATTGAGAGTGGTTCTTTGAATAAGTGGTTCTTTGTTAGTAGCTTGTACTGTATCTTGAATTTGGAAAATATTTAATACTTAATATGAAATATAATTACATAAAAATGTATATCGTATACACTTCTGTTAAAAATTTTGGGGTTTGCAATATTTTCAGTGTCAACTAGGCTGCATTTATGAGATCAAATCAAATTTTTGAAAATATTTGGAAATTTTATTAAAAAAAAATTTATATTGTGAATTATTACAATTTGAGCAACTATGTCATTTAGTCTTGTGATGGCAAGGCTGAATTTTCAGCAGCCATTACTCCAGTCTTCAGTGTCACATGATCCTTCAGAAATCATATTAATGTGCCCATTTGGTGCTTAATAAACATTCCTTATCCATGTTCCATATTAATCATGATTTATCCATGATACTTTGATGTATAAGATCTTATTGATCCCAAAATTTGAAACAGAAATGTATATCAAAAACAAAAAAATCTTTATTTCCTATACATTATCTATGAAAACAGCACATACAACAATCACAATTCAACTGCTCCGTGTCCTTCTTACCAATCTCAGGCACAGATAGAGCTACAGTCATTGCCACGCAGACAAAGAATGCAGGCAGCAGGATCTGTGAGAAAATGCCCTTGGTGTTTCTCTTCGCACAGTGAAACCTTTTCACTATCAGCCCGTGAAACTGCCGGAGTTTCAGCCACCAGCCCTCAAGCTTAAAGCTGCCCTGGCCCTCCTGTATGGTCCGCTCCGGAGAGGACTCTTCATCTGGAGCACAGAGGGTATATAGTACACTGAGTGGTAGGTAAGCATCTTATCTTTATCTGTTACCTTCAGGACTTTCAGAGATGCACTTGTCTGTGACAGACTTCCTCTTTAAATTTCCAGAGGTGGCAAACAGCATTAGAATGCACAAAATGTTCTTTTTAAAAGCCTTAAAGGTATAACTATGAAAAGAGCAGTTTACTAGTTTGTTCCTTCACAGTTTACAAACTACCAACTGAGCTATTAATAAAGAAAAGTGTCTACACATTTTAATTAATTAAATACATAATAATACAAATAGATTATTAAATAATCATCAATAGTTGATAAAACGTTTACAAATATTGAATACAAATGATCTGTAATTAACAATTTACGTCATGTTTAAGTGTCTAATAAGTTTTGTTCATTTTTTTAGACCTTTTAGAACTCTTACAGACCATAATAAAAATGTATGCTAATAATAATAATAAAACAAATAATATAATAATAATAATAATAATAATAATAATAATAATAATAATAATAATAATAATAATAATAGTAGAGAATTATGGCTCTTACTGGATAAAACATTAAACAATATTTAATAAACGTTATTGTATTCAGTTTTTTTTTTATAAGGAAAGAAATAATGTGAAAAAAATCCTAAATAACATGTGTGTTATATGTTTATAATCAACAAAAAAAGTTAACGATGTTAATAGTTTGTTTCTAACGATCAGTTCTAATCACTTCTGAATGTCAGTTTTTAGGAATCACACAGCACAATGAAACAGTTACAATGTCTAATTTAATAAATGTCTTAATATCATAAAATAATCATTCAATTAATTTGATTAAATAATAATAATAATAATAATCTATATGCTATTTTCCTGACCTCTGAGACTGGCTGAATCAGGGTCCGGGCCATTGTCAAATAGTGGGCAATAATCTCCATAGAAGTCAGAATAAAGGCCCCCTTCATCCCCTCTTATTGAGCCCAGAGAAGAACTGGATTGTAGGGACGCTTGGCTTGGGCTGAGCCTGGAGGACATCATCAGGTTACTGAGCTCCACCTCTGGGCAGATCACAGCAGCAGGTGTTGCCCCCTCACACTGCGACCCTCCTAACAGATTAGAAGGCTTCCCAGCTGATGCTCCACCAGGAGAGTCCTTCATATCTGACAGAGGAAACGATAGGGATACATATGAAATGTAAACCATAAATACAATTTCACGGCTTTACATGCATGTCTACAGCATTCTTCAGCAGATCTATCTGACCATCAAACCTGCATCGCTGTTCTCCAGTGACAGATCTTCTTCTGATACCTTCAGAAAGACCTCCTCCAGCGTGGTGTCCATCACACCAAAGCTGGTCAAGGCCAAGCTGTCCAAACTCTGTTCCAGAGCCTGAAGAAAATACACCCCCCACACAAGTGTGCATCAGTAAACACCTCATATTCAATTTCATAAAGATTTTACTGAAATCAGATTATGTTTTTCCAGTGGTCTAAAATGTTTGTGTGTACCTGAAACAGTCTCTCGAAACAGCCTTTCCTGACAGCCTCAGAAGGTAGGACATAAGAGAGCTCAGTGTTGGAGTCAGACACCAGCAGACAGGAGGCAACGTACTGACGGATGAACTGTGTCACTCTGCTCTCTGAACATGGAGATATCGAAGACTGGCTTGACTGATCTAAGAGTAAACAGAAACATGATGTTGGGTCATGGCAGATGAAACGGCAGAAGAAAACTAGGAGATTTTTCATCTGCTCTTTAATATTTTAAAGCAACAGACAATGAAATGAGGAACAGAAGAACCATATATATATAAAATCATTTATCAATTTTTTTAAATCTCAATATATTGGTAAATATCTGTTTTACAATGTAAAATACAGGTAGTTTTTGGGTTATCTCTGTAAAATATATATATATATATATATATAAATGATGATAAATGATTTTATATATTTACAATAATGTTATTTTAGTATTATTTATATACTATTATCATTTTTATTAATATTTAAAATTAGCGTTTCGTTTTATATTTTCCATTTCCATTTTAATTTGAGATTCTTTTTTATTAGTGGTGTTAAGGTTTCTTCTTGGTTTTTTTTTTAATTACTATTTAAAGGGGTCATAAGATGCGGTTTTAATTTTTCCTTTCTCTTTGGAGTGTTACAAGCTCTTGGTGCATAAAGAAGATCTGTAAAGTTGCAAAGACTAAAGTCTCAAATCCAAAGAGATAGTCTTTATAAAAGTTAAGAGTCAACCACTCCTACTTAAAACGGCTCACTCTAACACCCCCCCACATCTCTCATCATGATGTGGGAAGATTTGCATAACACTGCCCAAATGTTCACGCAACGAAAGAAGGCGTAACTTTTATTCTCGCTGTAGTATTGTCGATGCCGCGCCCGCTGTGTTACGGAGACAGGGTCTGTTTCATTGGCTTTCATCGTGGACGAAGCGTAGTCCAGCCCTGGGTCATCACATGTGGTTGCCACAAGACCATCGTCCGCTCCTTCGTTGAATCTGCTGGCCGGACCGTTCTCAAGCCCAACTTTGCTCACAAAAAAGCCGGCGTCTACACACTCTAGCCCGCCGTGAGTGATGCTGTGTTCCGTAGTGAAAGCGAAACTACTTTGTTTGGTCTTCCAAAAGTGGACACAACTAAAAATCAGTGCTTAAGTTGTATTTACAACACATGTTCCAGAACAGTTCAACGAGTAGACTAAAATGCCGTCTATTCTGACTCTCAGCCTGTAAGTAAGTTTTTGATATTTGAAGAATTTGCCACTGATGATTCAAAAGTGAGTTTTGAGCGGTGTAAAGTAGCACTTGTTGTTTGTCATTTCTCCGATCACAAATGCAGACATGGTTTTTGTTTACACTGTGCGATACGCAACGCAACATGTTAAAGACAGTATAAGTCATTAAAATCAGTAATTATGTCAACACGGGATAATACAAATGCCTCGTTTAGAATGGGTTTTAATCACAGACCGATGAGCTTTGTAAAAATGTATGCTTTTCAGAAAGGTGGGACATAGAGGAGAAACAATAATGTACAGTATGTGGAAAATAATGTGTTTTTTTAACCTTTTATTTTTATATATATATATATATATATATATATATATATATATATATATATATATATATATATATATATATATATATATATATATATATATATATATATATATATATATATATATATTGGGGGAAATAGGGAATCAGGTAGGTAAACGATGTGAGCTGGTCTCAAACTCACAATGCCAACATGCCAAAATGTGCAAGTCTACCAATGAGAAGACGCGTATCCGCACATATACCTGCAGTGTGTGAGTCACTCTGTTTCTTGACAAGTGTAAGTTTGTAGCCGTCTCCATATGTGCTCTTGAGGAACAGGGGGGAACCGCAGCACTTGAGTTTGCCATGAGAGATGATGGCAATACGGTCTCCCAGCAAATCCGCCTCGTCCATGTGGTGAGTGGAGAGCAGGATGGTACGACCTGCTCACACACACACACACACACATTCTAGTTTGGGACTGATCATATATTTGGTAACTGATTATCAAACCCACACTTTTAAACAGTATTGTTTTTCTGATTAGTAATGATAGGATCACCTTGTTTATATTTAAGAATGAGGTCCCAGATTGCTCGGCGGGCATACGGGTCGACTCCTGCTGTGGGTTCATCCAAAATCACTGCCCGGGACCCACCTACAAACGCAATTGCCACCGACAACTTCCTCTTCATCCCCCCAGACAGAGTCTGAACCAGACTGTGACGCTTGTTAGACAATTCGAGATCCTCTATCATCCTGTGAATTCCAACACACAGCCTTGATGAACTCAGGTATGGGTACAATTGAGAAAGTGTTAACAAAATGTGAGTGTAAACCCACTTGTCCATCTCCTTCCGGATATCTTCTTCAGCCATGCCCTTCAGACGCGAGTAGAACCACAGGTGTTCCTCCACACTGAGCTTGTCAAACAGAACGTTGTGCTGGGGACACATGCCCAAATTCTGCCTGATGCGCTCCATCTCTGTGCGGATGTCATGGCCGTATATAGTGGCAGAGCCAGAGGTGGGTGGAAACAGTCCCGTGAGTATAGACCTATAAGAGATTCATTATATACTAAATTCATTTTCTGCAGGAAACATTAGTTTCATACATACATCCAATTTTACAGTTGTAGTGTGCCATTATCAGCCAATAACAAGCACAGTATGGTTCCAGAACCACCCTAACACACATTAAGAAACACAATATCCTAACACTCACATGGTGGTGGTCTTGCCAGCCCCATTGTGTCCCAAGAAGGAGACAACCTGGTTTTCATGCAGGTTTAGACTCAGCTTGTTTAGGGCCAGTTTGCTGCCCGTCTTGTAGACTTTGGTCAGTTTGTCTATGCACACCACCAGCGGCAAGTGACTGGGTTCTTCTTCAATTCCACGAGTTTCCTCTAAGCAACAAACAGACAATAAATTTAGTAACATGCCAAAAAATATCTCAACAAATGACATTTAATCACAAAACATAGCTAAGTTTAACAAAGAGTGCTTGCTGATAATACGATGGATGATTAGAGCTGAAGATCTTTGCCGGGACCCGACGGGTTGGATTCAATAATGCTCCTCCACAAAAACATGTAGGCTTAGCCTAATCTCTGTGAGTAAAGGTTTTTTAAATGAGAAATAAATATTCATTGAGTCTTAAATGCATAATGTGGACAGAATATTTACGCTAATGTTGGCATTATTCTTTTATTAAATGTCAGCTGCTAGTGGTGAAGCAAATCCGTTGGAGCCTTTATCTTAATTTCGTTATTGCCAAATACCCATCTTAATTAAAAATGTATTTTAATTTAATTTGTTAAAAAATACTCTTTTTTTTTTTTTATTGGTGCGTTGGTCTATTTATAGGCTAAATAAGCCTATGCCTATTTAGAGTGCTGAGATGTTACGATATTACAGACTCAGAGGACTTATTTTATTACTTTATTCCAACTTCCACGTGGTCTAGTTTACGTTAGTTATGAATAAATTATGTTAAAACATGTATAAATGACTCATTCTTGACACAAGACCAAAGAGCTGTTTGTGTGCTCACATTTTAATAATGTCAGGCTGTAAAGGGGTTTGGGCTTTTAAAAAGCTGTCAATCAAAATGTAGCTACTTGTCGTGCTCGGGCTGAACCTGTCGGGCTCGGGTCCTGTCAGGCCTAACTTTTATGGCCCGATTACAGCTCTAGGATGGATGGATGGATATGGAACAAAGTGTACCTGAACGTCTGTGTTCCATAGCACAAGCTTGGTCCTCCTCCATCACACTCAGTCTGGTGCTGCCACCCCATGGCCACTCCCACGTCTCAATGCGGCCACTTCCCAACCAATAGGATTTCTGCAAGGGAAAATACCATGGCCTGGGCAGTCCATACATTCCTGAGGGGAAAAAAAACATTATGGAAAAACCAAAAGCATATACTTTAATCTTGATGCTGTGCAAGAAGACAGTGGGCACTGTTTGCATTGTACAATAATGACATCACTGCAGCTTACCTGGATGCACAGCCTCTATATACCAGGTCAGCACACCATATACAATGGCATCAATGGTGAGCATAACCATAGACAGCAGGAGGTTAAAGTCATCGCCCTCTACAGGTGACTGGTTGATAGTGCGCCACTGGATTCCAACCCCAGCAACTTCATACAGTGCAAAGTACTTCGATCCCAGACCGAATGCTGTGGTAGACATTAAAGACTGCACACACACAGAGGAAGAATCACTTATGAGAAATGTTTACTGAAGATCAACAGACTATCAAAATGGAACATGAAAAGGATCTGTGGGATGTCTTCATACCGCTATACACTTCTCAAAGGCAGTGATTTTGTCATGAGCCACCTCTTCTCTTATGGCCACGTACATGTATGGCACATAGCTCAGAAAGTAGATGATTCCTCCACATGCTGAAGCCAGTTTGGCTTTAGAGTACAACACAGACACTAGGAAACTTCCCAAAAAGAAAGAACATTTACATAACATTAACAACTTTTGGACTACTTTTCTTTGTTGAAAAACTATGTAAATTAAATGAAACCAGGTAGTGAGCAAGTAAAAATAATTATGGCTCCGGTACCAGAACATGATGGTGGCGACGGCATAAACTGTGAGGAAGAGCCAAATGATAAAGGGATCGCTGTGGAGGAGGACCTTGCCATATTTCAGTATGAAAGTGAGGGCTGTCACTGAGATCGAAAGCTGCACAAAGCCTGTGATGAACCAGGCCACCCAGTGCACTGCGTTATTCAAGCCCATCATCTTCATCACCTGGGGAAAAACAGCTTGCATCAACCAGGGCAGAGCACCACTCTTGATCTCTCTCAAGTTTCTCAGCAAAGGGATTAGTTTGTTTTAAAAGAAAGTTCAGTCTCTAACCTCTTTCAGTCGTTGCTCCTTTTCTGCTACGATATGCTGGATCATCATGGCCACAGAGTAGACCCAGGATATGACCATGCACAGAGGCATCATGTGCTCGATAACAAACAGGAAACTGTAAATGGAAACACCTGTTACAACTCCTCACCTGTATGTGTGTGTGTGTGTGTGTGTGTGTGTGTGTGTGTGTGTGTGTGTATATATATATACACACACACACACTGGCCTGCAACCTGGAGGTAAAGTGAATGATTCTGATCTAGGAGAAAGTTTTTAGATTACCTTTTTTAAGTATACCTAAAAGTTTGCTTGCAGCTGCTTTTCCCCACAGTATTGTCTCCAAACATGCAAATGATACAAAAGGCTATAAACCCCAAAATGTTTACACTTTAAGATTTTCTAAATGGGCTTTCCTTTAATAGTAGTAACACACACAAAAAATATACCCAGATCTGCTTGGCATCAGAAGCATCACAGCACAAAATAAACTGCCCTAAAATGAGTTTATGATTGTCTTCTTTCCCCTGAAGACTGACTAATGCTGTGTCATTTGCAAATTTAATGCAGAGTGGAAGCAGAGCTTTTGCAAATATACCTGGAGCGAGGGATGCTTTTTTTTATTTATTTATAAGCATCTGTGTTCTTTCTGGCTCCGAAATCATTCAGATACCACTCCATAATGTATATAACACACATTAACGTGATGCAACTGAACATCTGCGATTAACGCAATGCAACTGAACATCTGCCATTCACAATGTCTTAGACACAGTGTTTTAGACTATGAGCAGTCAGACGGAAAAAATAATGTACACAAAATATACACAAATATAAAGACCAGTCTCACTCGTCTCTAGTGTAGCATGGATAGGGAAACATCTGCACGTAGTTCCCAGGCTCAACAACATCATGGCCCACAAACGTGTTAATGATTGCCCGCTCAATCATATCTAAAAGAGGAAGAGACATGGAAAATCAGCAACCAACACCCCATCAAGTAAACATGCTGAAGCTGAATTTACACACAGCAGCTTTACGCTGTGAGAAAGCTTTGATCCTCCTGCTTTTTCTGAGCTCTTAAATAAGTGCAGCGTCCAGAAACACTAAGCCAGCACTTTTCTGACTGTTGCACCAAGCCATACATAAACAGATTCACATTTCATTTTGAATAAAACATCAAATTGTATTTTTTTGGAAAAGACAAATTCCTGCTTTTTATCATACCTTGGATCCAAACAAAACCATAAAGGAAGTAGAATTTGCCACCCGTGTTCGGCCCAGGGCGCCAATAAGCTCGGCGGATTTCATTTGTTTTCTCTGTGAAGCTGGAGTTCTGACGAATCTTATACAAAACATGGGGTGGCAGAGATCCATCTTTATTGGTCTGGAAAATCACACCTAGAGAGAAAGCACAGATTAAGCATATGGCTACATTTAACAAGGTATGACTAAGGGCTAAATGAATCATGAAAATGTAGTTTTAAGGGAAATGGATGAGTCAGTGTCTCAAACCTTGTTAAGAATTAGCCGAGTGAATGAGTCATATTTCACCCCAAACTTGAAAAATCGTTCACATAAAAAATTAAGCCTTCATTGCATTGTGATATCTTCAGGACAATTTTATCACCCCAAATTCTCATCCCAACAAATGCATATATTTAAACATATTTTCAATTATGCTTCTCATTATCACAAAAAAATATTACTAAAATGTACAGTTGCATGATTTTTAATAAAAAACAAGGAATAATATGATAAGCTAAGAAGTTCTGTAAGATATGTTTGAAGGTGCTCTTTGGCATGGACAAATTGAAATCTAAAAAATAATAATCCAATGCAATCTCCAAAAAAAAAAAAAAAATTCCTTCAACTGGCCCTTTCATGAGAGAAAACTTTTTAAAAAGAGTACCAACAGTGAACACTGAGGCCGAAACAAATGGGTTTGCAGCCCTTTGTTTTTTGTACTCGCTCTTTTTAAATGTTTTCGATTATAAAATAGTTTGTTGTTTATGTATGTCTATGTTATAATGTTTATGTATGTCTATGCTATGTATGTTTCTGTATATGTGTGTGTGTGCATATATGTACACATCCAATATCCAAGCATGTATACAACCAGTTGTATCAGTCATAAAAAAGGCTTAATTGTTATTTCATTTTCTAAGCAAAATCTACTTTTTTATTCCTTTGTTTAGATTTGGGAGGGAACTTGACTAGTTATGTTACAATCACTTTTTTTCCACTAAAACTTTTATGAGATCCAGTGATTACTCACTTGCAAAGACTGAGACGTTGTCCTGGTAGGCCTGGTTCAGCGTGTAATTGACAATGCTCTCTTCATCAGGGAAGCCTCTGAAGATATCCACACTGACCTGAGGCATTTAAAATAAGCTTTAGTTTTTAGAAAAATTTTGAAATTAAAAGGAAAAAAGGAAATCGTTGTTTTCATGTTCATTCGAATTCCACTTCAAAACACATGTTTTTATTTTATTTGTATGGATATATAAGATAGACCTAGTTAAATCGAATTGTTCTCCGGACCTTTGACATGAAATTTGTCCAGCCACAAGCAGCATTATCGATGGTGTGCAGCTGCTCCAGTAGTGTGGTTGTGTTTGGCAGGGTGAAGTTCTCCTCCAGCAGACTGTTCATCAGCTCACTGTCTGAGACGTTCAGCAGTTCATGGTGCCTCTTCAGGTCTGCAATGAACTACCACATAAGGACAAAACAAAAGTCATCAAGCACATGCACAACACAAAGTGCTTTTCAAACTAATAGCACTTAAATTAGCAGCTGAAAGACAGAATGTTACCTGCTGGAGCCACATCAGGTGATTGTGCAATTTACCCTCCTCCAGGAAGGCCCTTAATTCAGCTGAGATGTTGAGCCACACTCGGGCATAATGAGTCACATTCCCCACAAAAGCAAACGTCTCATTAGCCTATAGAGAAAACAAAAACAATCCGATCAAAATCTTTATAGCTATCCCAAATGGTTCTCTATTAATTGGGTACAACCTAAATCTAATGAAAGAACGCCCAGCACAAAGTTTTAGAAGGTCATTTGGATTCAGGATTCATTAATCAGCATTTTTTTTTTCTTGCAGAAGGGTTTGGGCTGCAAACCCAGTTGCTACATTATTTTTTTCAGCCTTGAAACACCTTAGCCTTTTCTGGGCTTACCTTTTGTATGACCTTATCCACCTCTGAGCCAATAGGAGAGTAGAGGATTTTGGGATTTGTAGTCATGAGATGGACAAGTAATCCCAAATTTCTTTGTTCTTTGCTGGTAAAGCCCAGGGAACTCATATTGCCCTGTTTCAGAGCTTCTGGCTCAATAATCCTGATGAAACAATAAAGATTTTTGAAAAATAAATAAATATTTGAAATTCAGAAAGTTAACGCATTGTAACACTCATACACACACACACCTGTTATTCCCACAAAGAATGGGCTGAAGACCTGCCCACAGCTGAACAAAGGCAGAAAACTGTGATTTAGGGTTTTCAGCCTCAGCTTCATTTCCTGCGGCTCTGTCTCCTTCCTCCACAGGGCTGTCGGTTGTGTTGAGACCCCATGTTGTTGTGTTGGAGCTCCAGGACGTGGTGTTGGCTATAGGAGGAGGCTGGTGGCCTGCACAGGCCCCTTTAGGGAGCAGTCTGGCCAGACCTGACAGCAAATCCACATCCCTCAGGAGCCGTTCTACATCCGCCAGGTTCTTCAGCAGAGCGCCGAGATGGGATTGATCCAAGAGACCAGACATGTTAGACTGCTCCAGACGCAACTGAAGAAGGAGGACGGGAAACAGTGCCATACAGAGAAAGGAAAGAGGAGAAAAACTTAATCGTAATCAGTAAAAATGTACAGTATCAGTGTTTCTTCAACTAATGGGCACTTTTAGAGACTTATAAAGTGTATTAAACACTTTTTTTTTTGTACTTTTAATAAATTAATTTGTCCACTTATGTCTTACTAGATGGGAGAAGTCTTTTATTCCTGAAAGTAAAGTTATGAAATGAAAATTCATATGAAAGAAAATTCATACCACAGTGTAATTTCCAGCACATCTCAAATTACATGTGTTTAAATTATTTTTTAAATTACAGTGGAAATTACATTTTAACAATAATGAATGTAATAAATGACAGTTTCCTGTGGCTTTTTAAAGCTAGTTTCACCGTTAGCATTTCTATATCCTAAAACACACTATAAAAAAGGCAATATTTGCATAATTTAATAAAATAGATTTTATTAAAAATTAAATGAAAAATGATAATTGATTTTACTAGTGAGCACTTATTTCAAATTTTTTAGACTTCTCAAACATGCTTTTCGCTGACATTGTGGTCTACCTGCTACAAAAAAAAAAAAACACACACAATTTATGGAGAAAAAAAGGCACAATTGTTTGGTGTAACAAATTACACTACAACTTGGACAGTTGCAATGTTTGGAAAATTAAATAATTGTATTAATTGTTAATTTCTTTATGTATAAAGTATGTATGCATGTATAGGTTACCTTTAATCAAAATGAACCCCTAAGACATAAAATGCAAATACCACGTTGTGTCCCTTTAAGAAGATGTGCTGTTCTTCCATATCGTACCTGATCAAAGACTCTCTGTGTATCAATCTGATCTCTCAATTCTTCACTCATCTCCTTAAACAGCTCGGCCCTGTGCTCTGCCTTTCCACCACAAACAGTCGTTCGATAGGCCTGTAAAACTGCTTGTTGTTTCTCAGGGACCAATAAGATTTTTCTTATCTCACTGTTCTCTCCTTTCCCACAAGTGAGCGTTTCAAGCACTGCACCATTCAACAGAATTCCCTGAAAAAAAAATTTTTTTTTAAGAAGATTTGTGAGGTGTCGTCATTAAACTGACGATTATGATTTCTGCGGAATGAAATTGCAAAAAAAAAAAAGGAGTGGCAGACTGACCTCCATCTCATGCAGAGCTTGAGGATCCAATGTTTGGCCTCCTCTACCTCCAGTGATCCCCAGAGCCTGGGACAGGACTCTGAGCAGAGCTTGACGGCCAGCAGCTTTACTGGGGTCGCTCAACGCCTTCTGAATCAGACCACCCTCCAGACTATGCCAGCCTCCAAGTAACTGCTTCTTAGTATGAATCAAACATTCTGATTGTTTTATAATTGCAAGGTTATAAGAATTTGCGTGCCCTAATTGGAAGTCCTTTACAGCAAATGACTAACTATACTACTACGGTATCTATACATAGCAGGGATGTTTTGTTCCCGTTTTGAGTATGCCATGTCTTTGCAAAACAAATTAGCGCAAGAAAATAATAAACAGTCTAAATTTACTTTACTTTTATTTTATTTAAAAAAATGCTCAAACTTGACAATACTGGTGTGACATAAATATGCAAACATAATTTCATTTGGCCCAGCATCATGAAATGTAACCGCAAGCTTAGAATTTATGAAGATATGAACACACCCCACAAAAAAAATACTAATAATAAAATAAATACAAATTTGCTATACGCCAATGATGCATTGTGAGATCACACCTAACCATCTAATGAATCTAAACCGTATTCGTTTTCAGATTTAATTTTCATGGCTGTCAAAATAAATATTGTATAACTCATATTATATTTAACATTTTCCATCCATTCAAGCATTATAAAAATCTGATATCCGATATCTTAACCTCACCAACCTCTCTCCAAAATCACTAACACATAGACATATCATCAAATCAGAAAACAGAGCAAATGATTTACAGGCAGAAAGCATTGCGGATACTACAAAAAAAAATCAAATAGGGCTGGGACACAGACAGGTGATTTCTCAGGACTATCTGTCAATGAGTAGGTACATTATATGTGTGGTATTCAAAAAGGTTGCTTAGAGAAGCTCAACAAGTATAAAATATGAATGAGAAAGGTACTGCAGCAGCACTGGCAGTGCATTAAGTAAAGTGTGGGAGAATTATTATATTATTGGAGACTTGCATTACTGTAGGTTTATTGTTTGCACTACTATTTTTAAGAAATAAAGAATTAATGTTTGTTTTTTTCAAACCACATTTATTTTTATATTTATTCAATTAGCAGTTACTGTTATACAAAATGTGACCCCAAACTTTTGAACAGTAATGTATATACACACATGCACAAGGAAATTTGTGTGTGTTTTTGCCATTCTGTACCTCCAGCTGTACAAGCTTCTCTCCAGAACTGTGAAGTTCATGCTGTCCTTCATCTTTTTCTCCTACCTTTGAGCCCACTTTAGGATCCGTCCCAAAGATGAGATTATACACCTGAACAGAGTACACACACATACACAAGCACAGATTTAGAAACTCCAGTCTCACACATAAGCTTAAAATAGCCAGAGAAAGGAAGAAAGAAAAGTCCCTCAGGAAAATTAACATTTCATTCGTAAACTCACAAGAGAAAATCTCAACACTACAGAACGTTATCCCAACACATTAAAGGGTGTTACGCTGGAGCTCCTCTGCCCTAAAGCATTAGAATCTATCGCACATTCTCTCTCTCTCTCTGTTGTCATGAAGCAGAATCATTAAGGGTGCTGCAAACTCGAGCTGAGACACCAAAGAGGATGAAAGAGGAAGAAGGCTCAGAAGAGCATGACGCTGAGTCATGATTTGGACTTCAAAAGCACTGCTGTCTGACCTGGGTTGAAGGAAAAAGGAAGTTGAGGTGAGAAAACAGACCTCTTTCAGGTTGATGGAGGAGGAGAGAAGCAGGCTGGCGGTGTCGTTTGGCAGGGAAAGGTTTCTGATCAGGAACTGCTGGAACATCGACTGGTTCCGGAGGACACTTCCCACGGTAAAACCTAAAGCAGAGACATGCACACAAAATTTTTCATCAAAATAATCTTTTAATTAATGCAGTTGGCATATGTACACTACCATTTACAGGTGTATCTCAATGAATTAGAATGTCATGGGAAAGGTAATTTATTTCAGTAATTCAACTCAAATTGTGAAACTCATGTATTAAATAAATTCAATGCACACAGACTGAAGTAGTTTAAGTATTTGGTTCTTTTAATTGTGATCATTTTGGCTCACATATGCTGGCATGCCAATCAGCTAATCAACTCAAAACACCTGCAAAAGTTTCATGAGCCTTCAAAATGGTCTCTCAGTTTGGTTCACAAGGCTTCACAATCATGGGGAAGACTGCTGATCTGACAGATGTCCAGAAGATGATCATTGACACCCTTCACAAGGAGGGTAAGCTGCAAACATTAATTGCCAAAGAAGCTGGCTGTTTACAGAGTGCTGTATCCAAGCTTGTTAACAGAGAGTTGAATGGAAGAAAAAAGTGTGGAAGAAAAAGATGCACAACAACCGAGAGAACTGCAGCCTTATGTCAAACAAAATTGAATCAAGATTTTGTGTTAACTTCACAAGGAGTAGACTGAGGCTGGGGTCAAGGCATCAAGAGCCACCACACACAGACGTGTCAAGGAATTTGCTGAACCACAGACAACATCAGAGGCATCTTACCTGGGCTAAGGAGAAGAATAACTGGACTGTTGCCCAGTGGTCCAAAGTCATCTTTTCAGATGAGTGCAAGTTTTGCATTTCATTTGGAAAGTCCAGTTCATTACCATTAATTTCATTACTTGAAGTCCAGTGTTAAGTTTCCACAGTCTGTGATAATTTGGGGTACAATGTCATCTGCTGGTGTTGGTCCATTGTGTTTTTTGAAAACTAAAGTCACAGCACCAAAATTTTCATGCTTCCTTCTGCTGACCAGCTTTTTGAAGATGCTGATTTAATTTTCCAGCAGGATCTGGCACCTGAAGTATTCTTATTTGCTGAGAGTGAGTTGGTGGGTTTTTGTTAAATACTTAAGCTACTTCTGTCTGTTTGCATTGAATTTATTTAATACACGAGTGTCACTATTTGAGTTTAACTACTGAAATAAATGAACTTTTCCACAACATTCTAATTTATTGAGATGCACCTGTAAATGTTTGAGGTCAGTATTTATTTTATTTTTGTTAAAGAAATTAATACTTAGCAGGGTTGCATTAATTGACTAAAAATGACAGTAAAGACTTTTACATTGTTACACAAATGTCTATTTTGAACTTCCTATTCATTAAAGAATTCTGAAAAAAAAAAAAAAAAGATTAGGGTTCCAACTAAAATATTGAGCAATATTTCTTGAACACCCAATCAGCATATGAGAATTTTTTTTTAAGTATCATTTAACATTCTGAGGACTGATACCGAAGATACTGAAGACTAGAATAATGGCTGCTACTTTACCATCACAAAAATAAATATATTAATAAAGAAAACAGTTATTTTTTATATTTTTTTATTATTAGTTTTTACTGTATTTTTGAGAATGCAAGAGACTCTTACAAAAACTTACAAATATATATATTACCAACCTCAATTGAATGGTAATGTAAGATGATTGATTCTTGAGCTCAACATTCTTTATGCAGGTACAGTTTAAAGCAATCAATGTGATCATTTAGGTCGTCTTTTAGCCATATGTGTTTAAACTATGTAAATATGCAGGTTACATTGAATTTTGGTCGGAAACTTCAACTTCACCTGTAGTGTTCTGATTTCTAATTTGCATCTAACGCTTATGGTCAAAGATGGTGTAGGTATGTATGTATGCATGTGTTTCCTGACCGTGGCTGTTGTTGTAGTGGTTCTCTAGAGGGCCTTGTGCTGAGCTCAGACTTTCAAGGTGCTGCTGCAGTGACTCCAGCTCCTCTCCCAGACTGGGCCTGTCTGACGTAAACAAGTGATTCTGCTCCACGACTTCGCTGATCCTTTCTAACAGCTGAGTCACACTGAAAAACGGGAGGACAAATAAGAAGTAGAGAGGATTATACTAAGAAGAGAGGGGCAAATCATATGACTAACCAACCGAAAATAAATAATATAGCTTAGACTAGTGTGGTCCAAACTGGCCTATACCGTTTAAAGAATTTAGATTACAGATGAGAGGGGGAAAAACATTTGGAAAACACCTGTAGTAAAACTGATCAAGGATTTTCAAAACCCAAGAAATGTCATGCAGAGGTCATAGTTACATCACTACAATCTACCAAAAGATCAAATCATATCCAAGCACAAAGATAAGATCCATTACACAATCAAACAGCTCGTAAGATCACTAACACAGGTTGTGATAGTGACTGCTCTACACACCATATAATGAGAACAGAAACCATCAGAGCCCATCTTAGTCATCGAGAGAGGACAAAATCAGAAACAGAGCGTAGGTGGACTCACGTGGAGTTTTTATACTGCAGGAAGCCAAACTCATCCCTCTGACCATCCGGACACAAGGACTGCATGATGGGAATGATGCCCGCCGAGGTGAGAGGGGCCGCGCTGTAGAAGGCTGGACAGAACCGGGGGAAACCAGACCACCAGGATGGAGGGACGGAGAGGATGGAGGTGACAGAAAATTGAAATCCAGTATGGCACAGATGTTTAAATGGTTTTGACGAAGGTGCAGTTGTGTTCAGATGAAGAATTGGAGAGGAACATAAAACAGAGAGGTGTATGGATGGAATGTGAGAATGTAAATAAATGAGCGGGATCGTGGGATGTGGGATAATAGAACAAACAATGGCAACGATATTACCCAGGGTCCGTGGATCAAAGATTTAGGGAGAGATTAAAAGATGGGGAGAGAAAAAGTAACAGCCGTCACATATCAGAGAGCAAACACAGAGTCAGAGAGGGTTTCAGATGTCAGATCGCTCCGATAAACTCCAAGTGACCTTCAAATGATTCACTTCATCACACACAAACACACAGAGGTTTACTGGACAAGCCGTCACTGAAGCAGAGAAAAACTAGTATTGCTGTGTTGCCTGGTTATTCTACACCCACATGCTGCCGCCAGTCACGTCTTTTAGAACACGGTGTTTAGATGACTCACTTCCTCACTGCAAGCTGCTCCTGTGCACACTTGATAAGGAGTCAAATCTCAGGGATGGGTAAATGATCATACTAGTCTCGCAAAGGCCAAAAACACTGTATCAGGATGAGTTCAGAAATTATGATTATGTCATGATGTGAGTGATTCAAATGCACACTGAAAATTTCATATTTTATAGCAAAGGGAAAATTGCTCCAGTCCAGAGAATGATGGGAAGTGTAGTTTGGTAATGCCTAAATAAACAGTTTTTTTTTTAATGCAGGAAACACTACCATTCAAAAGTTTCGGCTCAGTATTCAGTCAGTGTTTTTTTTTTTTTTTAACTTTTCTATTTTAATATTTTTTTAATGTAATTTATTCCAGTGATGGCAAAGCGGATTTTTTTTTTTACTAGCCTTCATTCTTCAGTGTTACATGATCCTTCAGAAAATGTTCTAATTCAATTCGGTGCTCAAGAAACATTTCATATTAGTGTTGGAAACAGTTATGCTGATTGATTAAGCATTTATTTGAAATCGAAATCTTTAACCGTAAGAAGAATCCGAACTCTTGACATGTGTAATATTATAAAATGTCTTTACTGTCACTTTTGATCAATATAATGCATCCCAGCTGAATAAAACAATATATATCCCAACAATACTAACTTGCTTCCTATATGATAAAAAAAAGAAAAAAAAAAGAAAAGAGCCCTGCCGCAACATGCCACGTCGCTTCACCCAGAAGCAGCAGCGTTAGCTAAACACCGCTTGCCATCAGCATCTGACGACTCTGCAAAAAACGTTAAACACTGCTAAACACGGAGGCATGTTATATTTCTGCTGTTCCAGTGACAGGTTGTCTGCTCACAAGAGGTAGCTGTGTTTATGGCCTCGGTTTCCTAACTCTTATATATCTGACATCTGCTCCCGCTCCACAAACACAGCTGAGGATTAAAAGAGCAAAGATCAGTCAGGGGAAATAACCTGATGGCTCAGTAAGTGGATGAATTCAGTAAGTGTGTGAGAGAGACATGAGTCTCAGACAATTATTATAACAGCTTATTGGTTGAGGAATACAAATGTGTCAAGACGAGGTGTTTGAATAACGTGTTGTTGTAATAAAGATCTTTCATTCACAGTGGATTGTGGATTATGTTAGTGTTCAGAGAGACATATGGGGGCCCAACACCTAAACCTCTTACACCAGGCATGATGCAATAAAATGGCAAGCGATAAAAGCTATGCTAATCCTAGTTTCTGAAATCAGCCATTATAACGACTGGCGCAGCACTGTGACTAATGTTTAAAAACGCTCTAGGTGCAATAGGGTTCTGGACAATATGATATTTTGAAATTTTTTTACAATTTCAAATGTTTTGTTGTTTTTTTTAGCAGCCAAGTTTTCAAAAGCGTCAAACGAGCCTTCAGAAATATAAATCTTTCATAACATTATAAATGTCTTTACTGTTAGTCTCGTGCTTGCTGAATAAAAGTATTAATAAAAAGAACTCTAACTGACTCCAAATGTTTGAACAGGAGTGTAAAACAATACTAAATAAAAAGGGGCTTGTCTGACTTTGACGTTGTAACTGTATTTTGCCTTTATTATGGAATACAAAAAAAGCATTATTACTGGTCTTCAATAATAAGCAGTTAGTTTAATGCATTTATGCCAAGAAATGGAGGATTTATGCTGATATTATCTAAAATTCTAAAGTAGTGCATTTCTAAACTTTTGGTGCTTACATGAGCCTTCAGTGCAGATGTACAAATTTCATATTGCTGGAATCTTGATGCATCACACCTGGTTATGTCACAATGTTATTATTATTATTATTTTTTAATACATTGTGTATTCGTTGTGTGTATGTATGTTGACATATGGGAAGGCTCCAGCCATTACTGCTTGAGTCATATGTGCCCCTTTAGAATTAGATTGATGCATGAGACAGTTGATATGACAAATACACAATAGCAGCACATTAAACACATTTAATAGAGTCCATGAAAAAACACCCACTCACAATTAAAGGACACACAGTGAAATGATCCCACAAACTCAAAAGACTCAAGAATTCAGCAATACACACACACACACAAAAAAAAACATTTTGACTTACACACTGGTCCAGCATGCAGTTAACATGCACGGTGAGGGAAAAAAGAATGAAAGACAGAAGTAGAGAGAGAGAGAGAGAGAGAGAGAGAGAGAGAGAGAGATACAAAAGTATTGAGGACAGACGACAGAAAGAAGCAAAAAATAAAACAAAACATGGTATGATTTCAGCACTGAAAATAACAGACATTGTGATGACATACAAATGAGGATGTTCAATGAATAAAAAAATACTACAAGGCTAAAGCTCTGTCTAACAGCCAAAAATCTTTGCAATCAATGACAGATTGGCAAAGTTGTATGAACCATTTAGAAAAATGATATACCACAAACAACACTTAGAGTATAGTTCACCCAAAAAATTAAAAATATATCATCATTTTATAATCTTTGTGTCGTTTCAAACCTGTACGGTATGTATTTCTTGTCTTCAGTGGAACACAAAAGGTTATATAAGCCAGAATGTTCTCCCTTTTCCATACAAACGAAAGTTCAACATTCACTGTTGGCAAAACCTGCAATCTGAATGTACATGAATGAGCACAAGATTTAAGAGCTACAATAAGATTTAAAAAGTGAAAGAAAAAAAAGTAAGAGTGACAGCCAATTATGGTGACCCATACTCAGAATTTGTGCTCTGCGTTTAACCCATCTAAAGTGCACACACACAGCAGTGAACACACACCTGGAGCAGTGGGCAGCCATTTACGCTGCGGCACCTGTGAACAGTTGGGGGTTCACTGCCTTGCTCAAGGGCACCTCAGTCGTGGTATTGCCGCGAACCCACAACCTTAGGGTTAGGAGTCAAAATACAACTAAACTAAACACACAAATCTTATTGCTTCAGAATAATTGGAATATAATGGAGAAGTTACTGTGGACTACTTTTATGGTGCTTTTTTGGAGTTTGACATCTTCAAATTGCATAGAAAAGAAGGGTCAGGACATTCTGCAAAGTAATTCCTTTGGTCTTCTGCAGAAGAAAAAACCCCACACAGGTTTAAAACAACACAAGGGTGGGCAAATGATGACAGAATTTTTACTTTTGAATGAACTGTCCATTTATTTACTGTTAAAGGTTAAAGGACCCAGTTTAACTAATTTAGGCACACAGAACATTATTGCAGTACAGTAGGTATGTGAACTTCTTAGGAACCCCAGGTGACAACTGAAGTAATCGGACCTCTGGATGGCGAGAATGAGCTGGGTTGGGGTAAGAGCCAACTTACTCTTCCTTCCTTTTTTTCCTTCACATCATACTCATATTCTTCTTCATATTCTTCTCTCTCTGAACTGTGTTGAAACTTACCTTCTTTCACTGGAATGGCTGGCTTCTTCTGCCGCAAGCCCAGGAGTATGAAGAAGAGCACCAGTGGGATGAATATCTCAAACGCAAGAACCCACTGTAGAGATAAACATACAGAGAAACAGGTTATGAAAGCCACACTAGCCACAGAGGCTGCTGGTGGTTATATACATACTGCAAAGTTAATTCACGTTTGGTCTGAACCTCTTTGATTGAACATCTGAAGTGTCACACAGTTCAACTAGGGCTCATCAATAAAAATGGCCCACTGGAACAGGGGCAAGTTTGTTTAAACTTTTTATTAAAATATATCTGATATGTAGTGTAGTTTCCACAAAAATTGCTTTTTTGTATTTTCTAGATTTTTTTTTATTTTAATATTTCTTGAGCACCAAATCAGCATATTAGAAAGATTAATGAAGGATCATGTGACACTGAAGACTGAAGTCATTTTTGATCAAATAAAATACAGTAGTAAATATAAAAATACATTTCATTTTTTTCATAAAAGCGGTCAGTAAAATTGTTGCCTTGTTCAAGAATATAAGGAAGAAAGAAATCTCAAGGTTGAGCTCTGCCAACTGATCGAGTCCAGTGTCAGGAATTGATCTGGTAAAAACAGACTAGCCAATTGGAGAGTTTGCTTGACATGCAATATTTGCTAGTGTGTTGGCTAACACACCTGCTAGTGCTTCCAAACAGCCTGTTCCAACAATTATTAAAAGAGGTGGAGGAGAATATTGTAAACACACACACACACTCACACACTCCACAGCAGGTGGCTGCTGTTAGGCACGTTGTTTAAAGTGTGCAAAGTACAGCAGAAAAACTGCATCTTCCAACATTTACCCCTGAATTATTTCCACTACTTCCTTATTTGCTCTCTCTCTCTCTCTCTCTCTCTCTCTCTGCAGGAGGCTCATCTTTGGACAAATCTGAACTGAAGTAACTGAGAAATAAGCTTTTGGTTGAGGTGTAGACTGTGGTTAGGAACTCACAGGGTTATAGCTAAGGATGTTATTTATAGCTGAACTGAGATCAGCCTTTTACTCTTCATCCCTCTAAGAATGCTTGCGGCTGCCACTTGTGCTTGACCGAGAGAGCCTGATCTCAGATCAGTATCTAAGGGCATCCTGTCCTGACCACAATGTGACTTTCACTGCAACGTCACCACAACAACACTGACCCCACATCCCGTCTCTGTTGACAAGTGACGAGAAGGTGCAGAGGTTTTTCTCTTGCTGCTAGATATTCTCCCCATCTCTACCATTTCTGAAGGTCACAACAAACAAGAAGCTCCTTTTACATGCATCTCTCAAAACACAAAGCTGCATCTGACACAGCACACAAAGCTTTGCTTACGAGACCCTCGGTGCTGAGCACGGGAGTTGTAAACACCAGCCAAAGACTGCTTGTTTCTTTTTAGAAAGTCCTGTGGCTTATTGAAGGGGCAAAGAGAGATTGCTTCACTCACAGTCAGTTTTAAATTATAATTTGTATGTTAGAGTCTGTTCATCTATTATGAATGGAGCTATTGTGTCTGCCTATGAGCACTGCTCCTATTCTGAAGTGAAGTCAAGTGTATCTGTATAGCGCTTTTCACAATACACATTGTTTCATTGCAGCTCTACAGATCGAACTACTTTATTGTGATATATATCTATACCGTGACACATCTCATGGTACAAGATTTTGGTCATATATCACCCACTGTTCTGCTAGAAATGCATACACAATTTAAATGCGGAAGACAGAAAGGGCATGCAAACAATCAATAATTGAGTTATGACAGTAGGGCTGCTCGATTACGACAAAAATCATAATCACGATTATTTCGGTCAATATTGTAATCACGATTATTTAACACGATTATGAGGGGGCCATATGACCAAAACTTTATATGAGTGATTTATTTAAAGAAAGTGTTACATATCAAATATGTATTTTCTGTAAATAAGGTTGCTACGACATCTACGTACATTGAAGAGACCAGCGAAATTTCAAACAAACAAACAAAAAGTCCACAAAATTGTTGAAAATTATTAAACTGTCAGTAATAAAAAGCAAAGGATAAATACAATAGAATAAAAAGATACAAACTGTGCCGTAATGTTTATTTTATGCAAGTCTCAAGCAGTTTACAGCCTACTACAGAAATTAATAATCAAATGCGAAATAAAACAGCAGTCTTCACTGCAAGAATTAAACTTTTTTTGTTTCTTAAAGCTACAAAAGTCCTTCAATCAAGAGCAGTGTGTGATTATAGATTTGTATTTTGTTGTTTGATTAATAAACACACAGTCGCAGCAGGAAAATAGCCCACTGCTACTTTAAGAGCCACACAGATCCAAATTACCGTAACACACGTATTTTCATTCTCAACTCTTTAAGTTCATTTATTACATGACCAACGAAGGTATACATGAATCACTAAGCGCAGCATTTTGACACATTTTTGCGTGTATAAGTTGAGCGCACCATGAGCTAAATTATGACTTTACATGTCCGTGTTCTGTTCCCTCTCTAAGCGCATATCTCTTCCCGAGGAGCAGTGAAAGTTCCCTTTCACGCTTTTAAAAACATGAATAAATATACTTTTATAAATAAAGCATGTCCCATTATGCAAATGTCATGTAACCTGATTTTACTGATTTGCCCAGGAAATTGGGATTTTATGGAGGAACGATAATAAAAAGTAGGTAGAATGGGGCGCAATAATCGTTTTATCTCGATTTTTTTATTTTCATGATCATTGGCCAAAATCGAAATCTAAAACTTTTTTCAACAACCTTATGAAAGTGATGGATTATTGCGGTGGAGAAACCTTAAACATATTTAGTTTTGGTAATAATCTAATTTGTCTAATATAAATATGCAATAACAGTAACACTACACGACCCAGATTTTTGCACTGATTTACAGTCGTCGCATAGTGTATGATGGTCACTATAGTGTATGATGGTTTAGCTTCATAACTGCTTTTCCATGGTCAGATCAAATGGTGGTATAGCCAACGGTTTGATTTCTCACTCAGTCGGAGGATATGAAAGATGCTTGATATTTTGAGCCAATTTCAGAACACGTGTTATAGCAACATGTAGTTTCTACATAAAATAGTGAAATGTTTTGTGCTGTAGGACTCCATTTCAACATCTCCTGGAATGCTGCTCAGCCAATTAAATTTGAGGACTACCTGATGTATTGAACTGGTCAAATTTGTCGAACCCGTAAATTATAGAGGTAATTCTAACTTACTTTAGAACTATTGTATAAAACCGATATCACCATCTTCACAGACCGGTAAGATTTTTGTACGTTTTTATCAGTGTTCACCAAGGCTGCATTTATTTAATCAAAAATACATTAAGAACCATTTTCGTCAGTCTTCATCGTCATACTTATAATTATTAACCGTATGTTATTGATTTAATATATCTTACATCTAACCAAATTCCCTTTCTCTCACTAAGACAAATTCCATGTATGTGTAAGCACACTTGGCAATAAAGCTCTTTCTGAATCTCATTCATACGACCAACGTCTAGTCAGTGTCTTTCAGCTGTCCCCTCTTTATACTTTATCTGCTAAAACACACCTTCCATTCACCAAATGACTGAATTAAGTCTTTGTGCCACTGTCCACCAAGCACAGCATCCATCACCAACCAACAGGCAAATAATGCAAGCTAAAACACTTATCCTCCAATAAGAGTATGGCTCATATAAACCCTTTGTACACACCTCTTTTCTCAGGCCGTCTCTCCCCAGACAGCTCATATGAACAGAGCCTGCATAATCAGACAAAACTCACATGCACAAAACATAATTTAGAATTCATAATTAGATTCTACTAATCAGTGCATGCAAACAGGCCCCACAGTCACCCGGGTCACCCGGTCACCCGGGATCGAGACACAGAGCACTATTTGTGTTTGTGTGAGCTGTGTTTTAGAAATGGGTATGTTTCGGAATTATTATAGTGTGCATGATCAGAAAGTCTGTGTGTTTCAGTGAGAGTGTATTTATTGCTTAAAATGGCAGCAATAGCACCATTGTCCAATGAAAATGACGTTACATTTATTATTAACAATTATTGGAATAATTATTGATGCAGTATGTAATGTGCAGTGTACAGCTCCTTTGCTAAACTAGACACACCCATCCGAGTTACCAAACCACTGAATGTATTTATATAGCACCTTCTATTTGTTTGTGATTACTGGATAAGGATTAAAAAAAAAAAAAAAAACTTTTATACATTTTATGTGTGTTATTGAATGGATTTCCATTTGCATGCCAGCTACAAATCCTTGGAAATAATGGTTTTAAAAGATTACGCTTAATATACTAATTAATCCAATAAATCTCTCCTAAAATGTCCTGAGGTTTGAACGCAGTTATCCTCAAAAGATAGAATGATGTTATATCATATCGGCATGACATATCGGTACCATATCAGTTATTAGCTGATATTAGACATTTTTTTTTAACATACATACATTTACATAATACATACATGTAATACATGGGAGCGTATTTAAATGAGGCGTTTTAGCCCGGTCTGGATCAGTCTTCTCTTTTAGATTAAATAAATCCTTTGGTGGTAGACTTTGAGCTTTGTGTTCCCTGTTCTAAGTTTCCTGGTTGGCAGTAAATGTCTTTTTGGGTTCCTTGCAAAATGTAACTATATCACCCAGCTCTTTATATAAAGTGAGCTGCTCTGAAACAATGGGCATTTTGAAAAGCAATATATAAACACATTGGACATGAACGGAATTGACATGACTTTTTTTTTTTTTTTTTTTAGACAAAATCCCCATTTATTGGTAGGGCCCAGAACTGTTATAATGGGTTATCCCTAATGTTATCCATTATTGTAGGAACTCAGATAGACACTGGAAAAAAGGGAGTGATGAAAGAAGTTGTTTTCTCAAGGTCAATCCTCTTGTGATCCTGCACACGTCTCACACAGCAGTGCTTAAAGGGGGGGTGAAATGCTCGTTTTCACTCAATATCCTGTTAATCTTGAGTACCTATAGAGTAGTACTGCATCCTTCATAACTCCAAAAAGTCTTTAGTTTTATTATATTCATAAGAGAAAGATAGTCTGTACCGATTTTTCCCGGAAAAACACGAGCGCCTAGAGGCGTGACGTGTGGGCGGAGCTAAAGAATCACGAGCGCCAGTAGGATTTTGTGTTGAGCGAGTCTGCAAGCTGTGACACAGATCCAGAGGCTGAAATTTAACAAGAGCAGCATCAGCAAAGGCTTCTCTATGTGGTATGTACTGAAACTGTATATATTTGCTTAGCGGTTTTGGAAAATGACTAAGTTCCACTTTGTCGTCTTTTTTTTTTTTTAAGCTGTACATGTGGAAAGTGCAGTTTGATAACAACATCGCATGTTGTTTACTTGATGTGCTTACGCGCTGATAGCTAAGTTAACAACACAGAGATATTTGAAGCAGTTTTACTCGTGCAGTTTGATGACAACATCGCATGTTGTTTACTTGATGTGCTTACACGCCGATAGCTAAGTTAACAACAGAGAGATATTTGAAGCAGTTTTACTCACCGCCTGCGGTTCCAACACACGATCGTGACCCTTTTTCGTTGGGATTGCATTATCCTTAAGAAATAAACGATGTGCAAATCCAGCATCAACCTGGGCCTTGTTTGTAAAACAAGCATCTTCGAAATGCAGGGGAACAAACACAAACACTTGCACAACTCCGTTGATGCTCTGTAAAAATAAACTCCATCCACTGGTCCCTTAATGCTGTTTCTCCTTTGGTAATCTGTGCAGGGTTGTCTTGCCCTGGCAACCAAAAACACTCCTTTTGTGACATTTCCCGACACTCTCGCTCTGATCAGTGATTGTCTGTGCACAGCCTCTCAGTGCTCTGCTATACGGGAGCGCGCGCTCTTCCGGCAGACGTGCCCTCAGGACCCATATAAGGAAATTCCGCTCCATCTAACGTCACACAGAGCCATACTCGAAAAAAACTTTCCGAAACTTGTGACAAACCGGAAGGAGTATTTTTGGAACAGAAATACTCCTTCAAACGTACAACTTAATTTTTGAAACTTTGTCCATGTTTAGCATGGGAATCCAACTCTTTAACAGTGTAAAAAACTCAGTTTGCAAGAAATAGCATTTCACCCCCCCTTTAAGGTATCACTCTCAGGGTGTATTCGCACCAGTCTTGTTTGGTTCGATTGAAACAAACTAGGTTTTGTTTTCCCCTTTGGTGCGGATCGTTTTGGCAGGTGTGAATACAGCAAAAAAAATCATGTTGAGTTGGTGTTTTTCTTTATATCTAATTTGTCTTCTGTGCAATGCCATTGTCAGTACGCCATGGTATGCTAACACATAAGAGCATCCTCTCTCCACCAAAACAGTTTTGCTAATCTTCGTAAAATCCTTGTTCCATCTTATGGATAAAATTGTCTCGTCTGATATTCGTAAGTGTCTTCATATTGCATTTGTAGCTGATAACAAAAATCTGTAAAATGATAACAATCGCACTACGAAAAATCTCCATGATTAGCCTGTTCTCGAACTTCCTGCTTTTCCATGCTTGAGAATTTCTGTCCAATTAATGGATGACCTTAGCGCACATGTGGTTTTGTTTACAATTTCTGGCTCTGTGAAAGTGAACTGCACCAAACAAACAAAAGAAATCAACATTGTTTTTGGTACGGACCAAAAAGTGAACTAGCAGACTATCCTAGTGTGAATACACCCTCAAAAGCCTCTGTTCTTCATCTACTATGACGTTAGGCTCGATTCAGAGATCCTGTTTCTTTTACTCACAAAGGCAGGACAGCGCTTCACCTTATTGAGTATGAAGAGTGTCTGCTTCACTTACGAATTTGTGACAGCTAATTTTGACAGACCTGCTTAGAATTGATAAACAAAGCTAGAAATTATTTGCTCAGAAAAATGGAAATAAAATGTAAAGATGACACATAAAATATATACAGATGTAACTGCTCAGAAAAGTGGAAATGTACAAATACTGTAAAACTGTATATGTTAAAATGCACTGGGCCTGTGTCTGGAGGCCAGTTACGTAGATGGCAGCATTACAGAAAACGGCTCACCTAATTTAAAGGTTAATTAACCTCTGTGTTCTTTCAGTTGATAATTCATCTCAGTGTAATGACTGAGCAGAGAGTCGTTACAGATGAACCCATGGCTATAAAAAGCTTCTGAATACAGGAGTCAGAAAAGAGGTGGAATGAGACAAGACATCTACATGCATGTGTTAAAATTGTAGGTAGACTTCCCTCTCTGTGGGATCACAGTGCATGTGAAATAAACAGAGTGGGAGTCAACAGGATTTAAACAGAAGGCTGGAGATTGTGAGCGAGAGAGAGAGAGAGAGAGAGAGAGAGAGGAGGAAGGGTTAAGAACAGGTCATTGGTAGGTGGTGTATTTTAAATTTGTTAACTAGCTTTACAACAGCTTCCCGTCACCCAGCACACCCATAAAACAAGATAATACACAATGCAAATAACTGTTTAATGAACATCCAAGAAGGGCAATAAAGAACATATAGAAATATTTCTAAACAAAGTGAATGATGCACTATTAAATAAAATTCACAGTAAACAACATTAAATACAAAAACATGCCTGCAGTTTTTATTGCATAAATGGGAGGCGGCGATGTGGAAACTAATTAAAAAGGGACATGATAATAGATGCAATAAACAGCACCTGAACACATTTAGTGTTAATTTAGTCAAATCTGCCATTATGGTTTCTACATTGTTGAAATAACAATAATAAAGAAACATTTTAATGACCAAAAACATGGGTAAAAACTACTCTAACCACAATACTGAAGTGGGTCCAGTCAGAGAATTTGCCACTATCATAACATCAGCGACATATCCCGCTACCATTAATTACTATTGGGAACCTCGACAAAGGTCTGTTCTCCTTAAAATAATTTGAATATCTTTAACAAACATTATCATGATATTTTGTCTGAGCTTACAGCTCAATTAATCTTCTTTTTAATAAACTTTGCACTTTTAAACTGAATCGACACTGAACTGATGTAAGGCAAGGCAAGTTTATTTCTATAGCACATTTCGTACACAATGGTATTGTGTGGTTCAAAGTGCATTACATAAAAGAAAGTAAAATAATCATGAAGAAAAATGATTTTAAAACTTTTAAAATGATTAAAACATTTACTTAAAATGAATTTAAAAACAGTGAAAATATAGTGCAATCAGTTCGGACATGTCACAAGTGCTCATTCAATAAATGCACAGCTAAACAGATGGGTTAAATATATATGTAATATATATGTATATGTAAGCTAAATATAGACACTATAATCATCTGTAGAGCTGCTTTATAGTTGAACTCTATTCACTTCATAACCAACCTCTGAGATTTGTTTCATAATTGAAGAACTTTCAACATTAATACTGTTATTTTCTTTCTTTTATAACTGTGAAGCTGCTTTGAAACCATATGTATTGTATAATGTGCTATATAAATTTAACTTGACTTGACTTTAAGTCACACATTTTTTCACAGTATGAGGGAAAATGGACACAGACAACAAGAAACAGTGAAAAAGAGAATACAAAATGAGGCAGCCATTCATGAAATTCCAGTGGGCATTCAGTCTTTTGTACTATGACAGGTGTAAGGTTGAGAAAGGGCATATTTTCTAGAAAGGGGAAAATGGAACCAAACTGTGCCACTTCCTTTTAAGGAGAGACGATAAGGGGTGAAGGACAGCATGTCAATCCTATCATGAATTATGCACAGCCGAGAGAAGATGAATAGATATGTAACTCTTACCACAACTCAAGGCCCAGAGCCCGCATATGACATAGCAGCTGTAATCTATAGCAGACCTGACTGTGAATCAACCTCCTAACCTAAATACACTCCTCTACTGGAACAACTCCACACTTTCTCTGCTTCCTTTGTTTATAGCATTTAAGTCAACTATGTAACTAACTATTCATTTAACTATGAAAAAGAATGGGAGAGAGAGTCTTGACCAATTGTCAATTTTTGTTGATAGCGATAATTAGACAACATTTTGCTGAGGGTGTTATTGAGCTGGTACCTTGGCAAGTTTAGGATGGCTGTAATCTTTTGATATTCTTCATCTTAGGGATGCCCCAATATGAAAATTTTGGCCGATAATGATAATTCTTTAAATTTGAAAGCCGATAACCGATATATTGGCCGATAAATCTAAATCTTAATTTTTACATAATTTTTGAGAGCCTGATTACCAAAAAAGTCTCACTATTAAAAGGCATTAAACACTTAATCATAAATCAAACATAAAGCAGCCTTACAAATAAATAAAATAATGCTTAATCGAAGCAAGTTACTGGACAACATTACTTACGTGTAAAAAAATAAATAAATAAGGCGATAAGACGATGGAGTGTGTTGAAAGAGGACATGAAGTGTCTCTGCAGGAAATAATGCATTATTTATCGGCTCTAAGATATCGGGCAAATTCTTTTATCGGTAATGATAACAGAAAAATTTAAATGTATTGGCTGATATCCATATGGTGGCCAATATATTGTGCATCCCTACTTCATTTTCTGAGGTGACATAAAATCATATGAAAAACTAAGGCGAAATACATTGTATTTAGCATTTATAGACGAAATCAGATAAAAGCTTATGTTAAAGTTTGTATAAAGAGGTTCCAGTCAGTTCCTGTTCGTTTTATTGTTAGTCAAATAAGACAGATTACTGAAACACTCACCATTTGTCGTTAATACTCTTGATGCCCGTCCCATTCTTTAAATATTTATGGTGACTGGATTAGGACTGGTGAAATGGGGAAGGTTGCTATACCTGAATACTTTATTTGAATGATTTAAGATTGTCTCCTAGGTGTTTTGACTCCGATTTCTAGGCTCTGCCCCTAAATGTATACAAACTACAATGTAGCACAAGGTTGTCTTCAATGTAGCAGGGTTGTCTTCAATGAGCCAAAAAAAGCTCACATTACACCTCTCCTCATCAGGTTACACTGGCTACAAGTAGCCGATCGCATCAAATTCAAGGTACCGATGATTGCCTACAAGACGACCACTGGCACGGCACCAACATACATAAACTCTGTGGTTAAATCTTATGTGTCCTCCAGAAGTTTGCGCTCTGCAAGTGAACGACGCCTTGTGGTGCCATCACAAAGAAGTTCAAAATCACTCTCACGGACCTTTTCCTGGACTGTACCCAGCTGGTGGAATGACCTCCCAATCTCAATTTGTTTAAGACTTGTCATGGCACTTGTATACTGTTGTTGTTCTCTTGTTGACCTGACTGATTCTATTGTTCTCATTTGTAAGTCGCTTTGGATAAAAGCGTCTGATAAATGATTAAATGTAAATGTAATGTAACGCAGTGCGTATGCAGTCCATGTGCAATATGTATGCGGTGCAGAAGCAGCACAGACTCATTATGCTTTCACATAGGACACGTTTGCAGTGGCTGTTGCTGAAAATGCTTTTTCAGCATTGTGATCCTCTTTTATCACAATACAGTAACAATGTTTCATAAACTCAAAAAATAGCTATAAACAATGTAGCCTATTATTCATGCATTTGACTTCTAGGCTTGTATAAGTTGCACAAGCAGGTGCCAACACATTTAAACACAGCATACAGCCTACTTTTCTTACGTTAAAAGTAGGCTATCAGAAACATTTTAAATTAAAACTCACCACTGACAGAAACAGTCGACCCTTGTGCCTTTTTTATTTTGCATTTAAATCTTTATTAGAAGCAATCCCGCAGCTCTTAAAAAACTTTAAGTTTGCTTTTCTATTACCACATGTGCATCTATTATGTTGCCTTATCTAAAGGTGCACTTTTCCTGGTTTTAAACCTAGTCAAGAAGCCACGTGTTAACTATGAAACAGTAAACTTTAATTATATACATTTATTGTGAAATTACTACATTTCGTTGTCAATCAATGTTAATTTTTTTTTTTTATCCAAGCAACTCTCAGTCCTTTTCTTTCTCCAATTCAAGGCCTTATTTCTGTGTAAAACAAAAGTCTGTCCTAGTCTCTCCCACACGGCATTCTTGAGATTGCAGACCATTTTGGTCTATTGTTGTCCTTAAGCACATTCCTTCCCTTTCTCCATCATTCAACACCACCGACGGAGGTAATCCCTCTATCAGGCAGAGCTTGAGATCGTCTCTTCTAGAATAGGAGTCTCTTGGAGGACAGAAGAGTTTCAAAAACTCCTTTAACTTTGGTTATTAGTTTTTATTCTAATGGCTCTACGGCCCACAGAGCATAGGCTAGTCTGCACTGAGTGCAATCATACATCTGTCCTCACAGGATTCAGTCACAATGAGAACAGGATTTTGGACGTAGGAGCAACTCAACAAATCTTATTTCCATTTTGAAACAAATAAAGGTGAAAGGCAAAAGTAAAGAAAGATTCTTAATACTTTTGTTGAAACTTAGTTTTAATCTATTTAGTTTCTGTATTGATCCATGTACATTTCGTACATACTAAACCCTCAATAAAATGACCTAGTATCTACTCACAAAAATGAACAATGTCCAAGGTATCTCTGTAAGCTGTCGACAGCAGAAGACAGATCTAACTATAATTTTTTTTGCCTATGGGAAGTCAACTGCATTGTTCTGGTTTGTGTCTATAACATCTGTGCTGTTGACACATTAGTCCCTCAAGGCTGTTTCCGACTCTGCAAGTGCATGAAGGAGACAGCAATGAAAACAGCAGCTGTCATAGGCGCAAATTAATCCTCATGCCACAGAAAGGTAATCCTAATTAGAGTAGCATCATTTATTTTAATGGTGTACTTAACACACTATTCTATGATGTTTTTTTAAATTTTATAAATAGTGCAGGTAGTTTGTTCACACTGAAAATCCCAAAAGAAAAAGTGCACTTTAAATACTTGGATGATGCACTTAAATAACAGGAAAAAAACAACAACAAAGTTTGGAATGTTGGACACTTCATGGACATAACTGTCGCAGTTATAATTAAGTACCGAAGGGGGAGGGGCTACCAGACTCAGATTAAGCGTTAATTCATAAAATAAACCTATAATTCATAAACTAAATGGTTGAATGCATAGTGAACACGTACATAATGTATGAGTGCATAGTATAATGTGTCATTTGGGTCACAGCTTTACAGTCTCAATTCCGCTAATATTGATAAATGATTTTGATGACATCACCTTGCGCTTCAGCTTCCCGCCAAACATTCTGCCCAATCAAATGCTCTCTAGATTCTAAATTGTCCCGCCCCCTACACTATAAATAGACATTGAAGCTGTGATTGAAATGATTTATGACACTGAAGACTGCAGTAATGACTGAAAATTCCATTTTGCCATCACTGGAGTACATTACATTGTAAAATATATAAAAATAGATAAGTGTTCTTTAAATTGTAATAATATTTCAAAATAGTACTATTTGTATTATATTTATGATGAAATAATTGCAGGCTGTGTGTCCTTGTGTGGTTACCATTGTCCTCCCATTACACCTGCACCAACATGACTCTCCTGAGAAAATGTATCATCTTACAACCAGGATACTGACTGTGAATGAAGATGACAGGATCGGTTACAAACCCTTGAAAGTAGACTGTCCTCCATATAACATTTCTCTCTTTTCTGACTTGGTAATCTCCCTCCTTCAAATGTTCTCTTCTTCACTAATTCCCTTCAGCATGTTCACTTTGTATCTGACTTAATTAAAGGGAAACTGCAGTCTTCTTTTCCACTGTTCTCTCTAATTCTAATTGCTAGGCTGTGAAAGGAGAACATCTTGGCACATAAACATGCTCTGCAGAGAAAAGCACAGAAACAAAATGGATACTTAAGTAGCCAGAAGAATATCATGATTCATTAGCTCATTTTTGATGTGTGATGTCTGGGAAGACTGTAGTACTCTATGTTTTATCACGGTCATTATTAAATACACAAATTAAAATTAAAATACACATAAATGATGAACCTAGTTAATAGAAGTATATCTAAATTCAAAATCAATAAAAATAATATTTCTTTATTTAATATTTGATGAAACATTGCGCAAATAAATAGAAATAAACTAAAATTTCTAACATTAAACACTAACCCATTTTAATGCACATTAAAGAAATATCAACAAAAAGTCTCCCTGCTGTCTATCAACAGTGGAAGATTTATGGAAGAACAATGCTCTTCCATAAATCAAAGCATTTGAGAAATATTCATTTGATTGGTCAAGACTGTGAAGCACAATTCTGCTGCCTTTAATATTTAATATTTAATAATTTCTTATTGTCTCTGAGGTATTTGCATGACAAAATCACAAACTTTAGGTTTTTATAAGAGATTAATATTTCATGTTTATCAAAGCACTAAATATGTCTTGATTTGCTTTACATGAGGACAAAATTAGCTCAGGCTGAGAGCAACTGCACCTCATTTCAATAAGAATACACTCTTTTTCCTTAAGAGGAGGGTAAGAAGGAGAGAGACAGAATATGAGAGCAGGAAGAAGAAAGGAAGAAAAGAGTTGAAAAAGCAGTTGAGCTGTGGGAAAAGAGAAACTGAGAGCAAGTGTTCTTGAGAGTGAGAGGACAGTCACAGAGCTCACACTCTCCCCATGGCTTTTCAGTAAAAAAAAAAAAAATATGCATGCAAATTACAGCAACAGTTACCGTACGGTGTTCAGCAGTGCACTGTTAGCAATTGATGTAATTTTTACAATAAATTTTACAACAACGCACTGTATTCATGTTTTTGTTGTAAATGCAAGTGCATTATGGGAAATTAACGGACAGTCCTGTAAAATTATTGTAACTACACTGTAGAAGCATTTTTTTACAGCAACCGCATAGCATTGTGGGATCGCTGCTGTTTGAATTTTGAAATTACGCGGCCAACGGACGGTACTTTTTGGAAGAAAGAACATGTCTCAGGTATGTAACATAAAATTTGTTTTATAAGTCTTTATATATTAATACTGGTGATCTGAGTGAGTGCTGATTGTTTCATTTGGTATAATTCAGTGGAATAGGGTGAAGTTAGTTAAAATCGCGTCTTCATACTCGATCCAGATTTACATCGCAAGAACTTTACCCAGAAACTATGGACTTTGAGCTGGAACTCGGTGTGCTTCCACCGCAGCTACCATGATCTAAATAAAGTTCTGGGTAAAAAAAATGCCCCTCAGAAAGTCCCTGCTCGCGAGGTACTTGTTCAAAGGTAACGTTACTGAACTTTCGGGAGTGGCAATGCAGCATTGTAGTTTCAACCACCATTTCTTTTGATAATTTTTAAAATATTACTGACATCGTGTCATGAAAGGTATAACGTTAGTGTTTTAACTATTTCAGGCGAGAATGTAGTTGTTTAAAACTCAAATATGCGGTTTATTTATAAAGACTGCGTCTATTAAAAAATGTGTTTCGCTGATGTCGGAGACGGTCAACTCCACGCGATCAGCGGGAGCTCAGGGATCATTAATCCGTCGGGAGCACTCTCAACTCGGGTAGACATCTGACATTTGCCGCTGGCTGTGATGTCTCTTTAGTGGTAAAGCATAAAATATAATTCGTTTTGGGTGAACCGAACAGGTAATCTTTGGTCTTTATTCAGTTAATCTTTTAATATGTTAAAATGAAAATAGGAGACAATAGGCTACTGTTTGGTATAATATTTTGTTTTATATAATGAAGGCCTAACGTTACACATTTCCCTGAACTTTATTTCTGCGGCTATTAATATGTTTAACGAATGAAAATGAGAACGAAAGGAGGCAGTGGTGTTTGATATCATATTTCGTCTTATTGAACTGTACCACGGTCATGAACGGTCAAGGCAGAAGGAAAAGACTGAGCGGGAACAGCTGTAGACCGTCCGCAGGATCAGCTGCACACTGGCTGCTAGATGGAACATATGTTTGCTTGCTTTAAGCCCTGTTAATAATTGTCATATGGTTATATGTCAAAGAAGAAAGGAAAGGCTGTAATTCAACATAATCCTATTGCATCCTTAAAATGCCTAGTCTAAATTAGGAAAAACCATACCATAACTTATTCTCCCACCTGATAAAATTGGTACTTTTGCCCATCCTGCCAATACTGCCACTCATGCGTGTGTAGTGAAGGGTTCTAGTGCTCTTTTAGTTATCATATTGTGTATGCATTTCAGGAGAGGCACTAAGTGCAGACAAATGGATGATGTCTTTGGAAGGGACAACTGTGATGGGGCCCCACAACAACCTTCTGAATGGAGTGCAGCGACCTTCACTGTCTACATGTTTAACTAACAGTATCCTAAAGAGGCCTCAAACACTAAAGGTATGTTTAAACTGTTTGCACACTTATAAAGAAAATAGACTCTACGATATACTCTATGCACTGATGTCAAAAGACAGGTTTCCATCCAATTCCTTTGCACCTTTTAAGCGCATTCGTAGAAATTTGGCAAAGAAACCCTATAACTGGAGAGCATTTCCATCAGCTCTGTTATGTAAATTAGAAATGGACAGGAGAGTAGTCATGAAACGCTGTGGGATCAAAACTTAAGGGGCAACTTAAAACAGCCGATAGAGTTGCAACAAATGTGCATTTATGTTGCATTTATTAGCAAGTCAACCCACATAAAAAGTTTTATTCACATTAGAATATTTTGTGAATTTGAACCGTTTCCATTCAGGATTTTTTTGTTTGTTTTCAAAATGTTAAAATGTGCATTAAAAAGCTGGATGGAGACAAAGCTATTGCTATTAAGTGTCTAACATAGAGTTGGTATTGCCCTGCAAGACATTTATGTAAACACAGAGAAGTCTGACAGACAGCAGTTTAACATTACAATTTTCATTAAGTCAATTTTGGGGGTTAAAGTCATTAGATGTGATTTTACTTTTTCCTTTCTCTTTGGAGTGTTACAAGCTCTTGATGAATGAAGAAGATCTGTATAGGGTGGCCATATGCGCCGTTCATACGGGACACGTCCCCGCCAGGATTTTAATATTGCCTAAAACATCCAGGTCGATCGAGAGCTAAAGAGAGCAGAACAGACAGCTCCTTAAGCTTTTGAAATTGCTCTCATGTGTTTGTTCGTTCGTTTAAATTGAAGCGTCACTCTTAAACGCTGTTTCTTTAAAAAGGGAAACTACTTTGTTTGGCCTTCCAAAAGAGAACACGACTAGAAATCATGTTTATATCACATTTATAATGGGTTTGACATTATAATGAAATAAACATTATAATTAAATGTTTGTCTCGTTGCTTCGGCCGGACAGGGCACAGTATGTTAAGTGGCATAACATTTCAGTCACATGATAGATAGATTGGATAGCTGGTCAATCAGAGCACACTTTGCTTTTCAGAACGATGAACTTTGTAAAAATCAACACATTTCAGAAGGCGAGGAGAGGAGTACCTGTAGAGGAGAAACAATAATGTGTTTTTTTAACCTTAAACCGCTTAAACATTTCATTACACCAAATACACAAAATAATGTTCTTTTTAGCAACGTCATATGACCCATTTTGCAGACACTTTTGTCCAAAGCGACATTCAATTTACAGTGCATACAGTGACATTATATATTTAAGAAAAACAATGTAAAAGCCAATGTAATTCTAAATGTTATGTTGTTAAATGTGTTGATGTTAAATAAATACATCAACGTCATTTTTTTTCTACAAGCAAGTTTACTTTTTATGTTTTTTTTTTTTTACACAGTATTTATCATTACCTGATATGAAAACTTGTTTTTACTCTCTCTGTTTTCAGAGCTTTTTGTGGAATCAATTCCAAGATGTCAGCAAAGCAGAGAAGAGACGGAGGATCAACGCACCTGTCTGCACCCTATTAAGAAGACTCCTGGGTTTTGAGTTGATGGGCTAGTATTGATGCCCACCCACACCCCACAGCTTCCCCAGTTCAAGACTGGTTGGGACCTTTTGTTATTTATTACCATGTTCCCCCTGATGATAGACTGTCTGGAAGTGAGCTAGATTCTTCAGTGAAACTGTAATTTTGTTTGTATGAAAAAAAAAGATAAAATACATTTGTAATATGTGATGTTGCATAGTGTGTTAATAATAAAAAATAATAAAAAGTTGCCATTGTTTTGGTTTTAATTTTGGAAGATGGAAAATTGCAGTATTTTATTATATTTAGAAATTACAATATTGTAATTGTCTCCTGTAAAATTACAGGAAATTCCTGGCAACTGAGTTGCAGTAAATATACAGTAAATTTAAATAAATTACAGCATTTTACTGTAATAATGCTACTTTAATCACAGTAGCACTGCTGTAAAAATACAGGACTCTATTGTATTAAAAAAACAATATATTACCTGTATATTACTTGCTGTAAATTCACGGCAATTAGTTGCCAGGAATTTCCTGTAAAATTACAATAAAGGGTGACAGTGAATTTTATTCGATTTATTCTTGTAAACACAGAGATGAGAATTCGGTCATCAATTACATTACTACACAACCTTGCTGTTTGTCAAAAAACAGTAGGTAATTTGGCCAGGGATTTTTATGCAGATGGTGGGAGAAAAACACTGACATGCTGGATTTCGGTCAGCAAATCACAGACGTAAAATGCTTAAAATAGCTTACGTCCCCATGAGAAACAATTACTGTCCGAATCGGGCTTTACAACGAAAGCAAACAGATCCACTCTTAAAAAGCAGACTTTATTTCTTTGAGATGGATAACAGGTTACTCATACAGCAGGACCAAAAGAGAGCATCTATGGAAAGAACATACATGCTTACCCACACACACAAACACACATAAACTCTGGATATCCATCATAAATATCATAAATATCTCCCAAAACAAAAACGGATCAATAAGATGCTTTCGTGACACTGGATGGCTTTGATTCATTTCTCTCGTTTTCCAGGAACTGGGGCGGGTGACAGTGAGAGAGTGGCATTTTGAAGCATTTAAAAGATAAATGAAGCAAAGAAAAAAGGGTTGGGATTCTTCATTATTTTTTTGGGTGATGATTAACTGTCACACAAGATAACTGGGATTAAAAAAAATAAAAACGTTAATTGATTTTTAACAGAATTTAAACCCAGTAAACACAGGTTAAAAGGAAAATACACATTTAAAAAGAAAACATATTTAAAAGATTTTATTTTGTATTTTGTAAAAAATTTAATATTTTGTATCTTCAGTATATAACACTATTGTCCGTTTTCACAAGTTCAAGGTTATTTCGATTATTTCAGTGTTAAAAGGTTAATCTGAAGTAACTGTACTTCACTCATACTTCCTCATTGTGTTAACTAAACAAAAAGAATGAGGAAATAGTCTCAATAGTAACTTAATATACTAATAGAGATCTCAATGGTAACAAACGTCATTGTTCGTTATCTGACTCGGCTCGGTGTTCATCTTCAGTTCTCTTCACAGCAGTTCAGTCAGTGTACTGTTTGAGTAAATGAATTACTCCGGGATATTGGTTTGTTTGAACTCAGAAGGAAAGTGAACTGACATTCAGCCAAGTATGGTGACCCATACTCAGAATTTGTGCTCTGCATTTTACTCATCCGAAATGCACACACACAGAGCAGTAAACACACACACACACACACACACTGTGAACACACACCCAGAGCAGTGGGCAGCCATTTATGCTGCGGCGCCCGGGGAGCAGTTGGGGGTTCGATGCCTTGCTCAAGGGCACCTAAGTTGTGGTATTGAAGGTGGAGAGAGAACTGTACATGCACTCCCCCCACCCACAATTCCGTCCGGCCCGAGACTAGAACCCACAACCGTCCAACCCTCTAACCATTAGGCCACGACTTCCCCATGGAGTGTTAGCCACATAAAAAAAAGTTGAAAAGCTTCGGAAGCGAGTAGAACAAAAATGGCGGAGAGATTAGAACGATTGATATTGTCTGTATCTGAATGTGCATGTCAGGTCAGCTAAATGTGATATAGTGGTATATAGGGCTGCAACAACCCTGCACTCGAGTGAGAGAGACCGAGTGTGTCCGAGAGCGGGGGGCACGATATTTAATTATTCATTTTAATTGTATTAACTGCCCTTATAATGTTATAAAATCATGAAAATAAAAAAAAACATGACATGAAAACGTGATAAAATCATTATTTACTTTATTAAAAGTTATGAATTCAGGTTTGTTTATCAGTACCATAGCAACGCTAACTTCTGCTGGAATTGTCGGATAGGAACCGTCCGTAGCCTTTCGCAAGAGTTACATTTTTTGAACGCATCCGGATGACCAACGGACACGATTTTTTTCACATCGCACTCGTTCGGAACCGGTTCGTAGCCATTCGCATGCGGTCTGATGCGTATTGGAGACGCAAACTATTTAAAATGATTCAGTTCGATTTGGTGAACTGGTTCAAAAAGTTACATCGAATGATTCGTTCGCAAACCGTATATCACAAACTGCATTGTTTTGAACTCTCTCACAACAGACAGCGAAGAGAAGACAATGCTGAATAAAGTCGTAGTTTTTGCTATTTTTGGACCAAAATGTATTTTTTATGCTTCAACAAATTCTAACTGACCCTCTGATGTCACATGGACTACTTTGATGATGTTTATCTTACCTTTCTGGACATGGACAGTAGACCGTACACACATCTTCAATGGAGGGGCTGAGAGCTCTCTGACTAAATCTAAAATATCTGTGTTCCAAAGATAAACGGAGGTCTCACTGGTTTGGAAAGAGATGAGTGTGAGTTATTTATTACATAATTTTGATTATTGGGTGAACTAACCCTTTAATGCAGTCTTTCGTGAGCATAAGAGACTTTATAACCCAAACTTTAGAACAGTTCTGTTTCACTTTATGATATTAACAAAAATCATTTGTGGTTTCTTTATGTTTTTAGTTTACTATCAAAACTTAAATCATAAAAAAAGTAGCTTGTGATTGCATAAGGATAAAAGTTTTCACTTTTTCAACTTTTGTTAGTTTTTAATGTTGTGGTTTAGAATAAAAAAGATCTGCAGCTACAAAGCTCAAAGTCCACTTCAAAAGGAGATAATTTATTTTACAGAAATCACTTTTCAAAAACTACAACAAACAAGTCATTTGGACTACAACGCATATTTTCCAAGTTGACGAATGGGTCGAGACTTGGTTGAGCTACATTAGAGAAGGCAAAGAGAGTTATCACTATGTTGGAGACACGCAAACTTTCCCAAGGCGGACTAACTTAAGAGTGGTTGCAATCATCCAAGTTGAAATTGCGCTCAAATTTATTTGATTTTGACGCTGTATTTACATAGAAGCTCACAGGTATGTATGGTAAGGGTCAAGACATTTCCCGACAGAGAGGTGCAGAGTGCTGCCAATCACAACACACACTGGCCCAGCTAACCATTCACAGCACATTTCATATTTTAGAAGGTGGACCTTCATTTGATACTTGAACTATTCAAGCCAGAATGAGGAGAGAGGTGTTGTAATAATGTAAAATATGTGAAAAATAATGTGTTTTTCCAACAACCTAGTATGAGAGCCTGTTACAGTACACCCCCAAAACAAAATCAAGACTTCGTAAAAGAGCACAATTAGGATCCCTTTAAGGATTGGCATCAGGTATTTTCTTGTGTGAAGGGTACATTATGTAGTGTTAGACAGTTAGCCTAAATCATCGTTCAGCTCTCGAAATCAGTGGAAATACAGGCTGGTTCTGAATGAGGTTCAGACACCTTACTCCAGCATAAGAATAAGAACTATTTTGGTGGAAAACTCCAAAACTAACCCAGTTCTCTCCATCTCTCTCTCTGCCCCAATTTATGGCTCCCTGCCTGAGCTTGGATTTACAAGGTCAACACTGCTGCAATAATTATCATTTAAGAGGGACCGTCCCTGCCTTAAATTCCATTCAAGACAGGCACACATTGAGAGGATTAAAGATCAAGGATTTAGCTGATCTTGTTGCCAAAGTAAAGTATAACTCATTGCCTCTCCAGTTCTGTAATCCACAATCCCTCTTTCCTGTATCATATCATTTCATTTCTGTCTTGTCTTCATGCCCCCTTCACATCTCTCTACCACCTTCTCCAAACACACTCTTTCTAAAACCTCTATTTTCTCACTGGATCCTCTTTTAACACACTACCCTGTCCTCATTACAGTCCTCTCTCACTCCAGCACTCATGTCATTAACTCTCGCTTGTCAGCACCGCACTGACAAAAGACATTTCCATCCATCAACTTTCTCCTACCTAAATCCTGCTCCTCCAGAATGGTTGACCATTATAGTACTCTCTGCCTCATTCCTTTTCTCCTCTATCTCATGTTTATTTCATTCAATCTTCCTTCAGTGCCACTTTTCTCCCAGGAGTACGGAGAGATCTCAATAATTCAGGAGGCTGTCTGAGCTATGCTGGGCTAGCAGGACAACAATCACTGGAAACGAGGAACTTTCAGTGCCCCACCTACTCCACAAGCAGACTGACGGTCATCAATATTGCTCCAACACATGGCTTTTACTGACCCGATCACTATGATCTACAGTAAACTGTCCATGAACATCTATGCTATCCTTAATGCTGCTTTTTCTTTTTGCAACTGGTGGATGAGTCACAAAGCTGCATAATCACACAAAATGTAAACAGCATTCTCGTCACAAAATCATCCTAGTAAATGTTACGGTGCACATATATATATATATATATATAGGGTACCAATATATTGTGTGTTGTTATTCAATCAATATTACAATTAAGTACAAACTAAAGTTAGAGTGAAGTTGTAAGCAAGTTGGGGCTGAATTAATTGCAGAAATTACTGAGAAGAGAAGAAATAATTAAAAGTAATATGAAAAATATCCATACAAGGACCGTAATTTCTCTGCTGCCATATCACCATATTACAACACATTCCACAATGTCATATCTAATTACAATCCAATGGATCTCAAAAACATACTGCTTCTCAATGAACTTCCTTTAATGTAATAGAATCATTTTGTGCTTGCATGATTTGTCTTCCAATGACACAGGCTCAATCTCAAAAGTGGGCTAGTGCAGCATAACTGTATTGCTTGCTGAATCAACAGTATTTGAACACTTAATATTTAAGTCTTCCTATTTAATTTTCATCACAAAAATGGAACACTTTATAGTTTGCCAAACTCAGATTGCATTTCTGCCAAACTAGAGGAGCACTGACGTACTCTATATTCATCACAGCACTGAAAGGAATCTAATGCAATAATGTAAAAGGAATAGGGCTTTCTGTAATGCTACAGTAAATGTCAAATTTACATTGTCTTTTAATGCTTATGTCAATATATCTTATATATTATAAAATATAATATAATTATTGCACAAATCTATGATGTCATCTTAGAAAATTTGAGGCCCACATTTAGCTAGCATTTTAGTAGATGTTCTTAATGGAAATAAATGTGTAACACAATCATCTCCACATACATAAACTGAATGATGGAATGGTACAGCATCTGCATTTGAGCATCTGCATTTGTTATTTCACTACTAGTGAGATCACAGCATCTTTCTATCTATTTCATCAGATACGCAGACAGTTTTGTCCATCCCTGCCTCAACCAATTGTTCAGGGATTGAAGCTTGCAGGCAGGAAGTAGGCCAGTCTGTGTTGCACTTGGCATAAGGTAAAGGCAGCCGGTGCATTAAAAGACCAATTTTGGGTTAATATTCATCTAACCTTCAAACAGGGACCATAACACAATTTATAACACAGACTATGTTTTGTATTTTTGACGGGGTATGAGGTGAAAAAAAAAAAAAGTACCCAGTCTATTGTGACTAAAACAGTCGCAAATGAAATGTGGCGAAATATAAATAGATAATAATAATAAAACTTGTAACAGCATCTCATTGGCATCACACAACACAGACCAATCCATGATTTGTGCCCTTATTGGCTGATTTTTATTATATAATGAGTCTTGATCTAAAAAATGAACACTTTGCTAATTTGTTCCCTCAATTTGCTAAATTGTGCACCCAATTTTCTAATTCTTTCTCTTGATTTATAAATCGTGTTTTAGCCTACTATTATTTTTTCTGAATGCCATGTGTGGGGCTCCATAAGTTACAAAACACACAAATACAGTCAATCACTGGGAAATCTAAACATAATGATAAGGAAAACGTGCTTGTTTAAATAACCAAACATAGTGATAAAAATAAGCATTTCAATTGAAATTGAATTCACTGCAACAAAGTAACATGTAAAGTCAACGCACTATTTTGCTTTATCTAAGCTGAGCGGTTTGGTTGTTTAGTCCTAATTTAGTCCTAGGACCTGGGTTCCAAGATATTTTTTTAGTATGGATACCCATTTATGCTTGATCAAGTATTTTGAATGGGATATAGAGAAGCAAACAAGCTGTCATTTAGCTGTGCTTTGAATATAACTGCATCCTCACAAATCAACATATCAGTCTTAGATTGCAAACATTAGGGGAACTGACCTAAATAAAGCTGTTAGCCACCACCTGCATCCCCATCAACAGCCCAGTAAATCATGACTACATTAGACATCTTTTATAGATGCATTGTCTCTGACAAACTTCTGAACACACCTGCAATCCACCACTATCAAACCACACACTCTTTCTTGACAAAAGGCTGACAGCATCAGCACTGACATATCAGCAGTGAGTTACCAATAAAGGCAGGCAGCCAGTGGAGAGCTGCACTCACTGGACCTCATTCATTTAGCATCTGAAGGACAGCGCAGGCGGAAACTTTCGCTGACTAACCACTTCCCAGAGTCCCATCAATCTACAAAGCCTTCAAACTCCCCCTGAAATTGGCCCTATGTGATCAAACTGGCCCAGTGACGTAACTGTTACTATTCTTACGGGGCGATCCTTACCTCCAGGGAGCTTGACGTCTGCTGCAAACGTATTGTAAAATGGTGCTTCTAAAAATAACATAACAGAGCAGCAAGTATCTGGCTTGTAAAGATAGGCACAATGCTTAGTAATTAAGTATCTTCTTGAGGTCAAAACGCAACTCAATGTACTGTGGTTTATTTCCTAATAGAGTGTTAGGACAAGGTTCTTGAGAGCCCACTTCTGTTCAACACCAGATTTGGATTCACATTAACATAAAGTTGATAAGATAAAGATAAGGATTAAGTGGCGAGCGTTCTTAAAATGTTGCTAGATTTAGTCATACAATATATCACTCCCAAAAACTCCCAGTTATGAGCCAGTTTGCTCTAAGGGCCTGTTCACCTCAAGAACGATATCTATAAAGATAAATAAAGATAACCATATTTGCATCCACCCCAGTGCACAATAATGTTCTGTTTATTACACTATAAAAGCACACTGCAGTTTTGTCAAGCTCTTTGAAGCTGTACATTTTTAATAATAATTATAAAAGTGATTCCAACAACGGTGTTCCTCCATTGTCATTATAGTTGTGGTGTGGACTAATGCAATTCTAAAAATGAAAGAACTCCATGATTACACTTTCTTTCAGTAAGAATATTCTTTTGTCACCTGGTATAAGACTGCTGTGCAGTACTTCAGTCCTTAAAGCATCAGAATGATATTTCCTTATAGTTTCCTTATAAGGCCAGTGACATGTCATAAGCCAGAGTTTTTGCATAGGTCATATTTGTTTAAGTGCATCTGAGCGTTAAAATGGGTTGAGCTTGATTCAGTACATAGGAAAACACTGATACACACTTCAAGGATAAATCTGATAGTTTTTATTAACATCAGAAGCAGGTAACAATTTATCACCCAGCTAATAAGTTGTATAGCGGCACCTCAACTTGCTAGAGATGTGTGGTTATAGTCGAACTAACAGGTTGTTCATGCAACAACCTGTTAGCAGGTGATCGACTGACAACACAACTTCCTTTCAGTTACGTTGTTCCGCCCAGATGTGGAATTTAAAAGAAACATTTAAAAGGCCAGATCGTGTTGAAACTCTATCACTGAAGCCAGCGGATTAACGTTACCATATAATTTCGCCTGTAGGCTCAATGTTTTGCAATACGTTACCTCAACGTGACTGACGCCCTGCTCGTGCATCTGTCGCGACGTGTTCAAACCAAAAAGGCCTAAATTAAAATAAAAATACGCGCGACACTTGTAAACAGAAACACTCTTACCGGTCCTCTGCGCTTTAAAGTCACGTTTTTCCACAGGAGAAGGTGTAGCTGGTGTAGAAATCCCATTTTCGACGAGTTGGAGAATGAAGTCGCAAATTATAATATATTCATCACAGTGTTGTTGTGGTTTTGAGATTCCGCTCTGTCTGCATTTTGCCCTCCCCGGTGTGTGACAAAGCCAAACATCCTGAATTAAGATGGCTGGGTTTGTGAACAAACTGCTCTTTTGGTAGCGGCAGATGTAGAAATTCGCATCTCATTGAGCAATGGGCGGAGATACTCCCGTCAGCTTCAGCCAAACGTAGCGAAAGAACATCTGTTATTTCTATAGTAACTTGAGCGCATTGAGCGCGCGACCGATGTGTCAGGTAGTTCAGATGTGATTTTTAAAATAATCTAGCGGCTGCCTCAGCTGGATTACTGATGCGCTGCTGAATCCTCATCATTCTGCGACGCCTGGCTATTTATAGAAACTCCATCGATGTGAGAACATTTTAACCGCACCATCTTTAGCTTTATTTCTGGGATTGAGGTAATGATGACCTAGCTGGACAGACTTCACAGAGATCGCATTTTATTTTGTGGCTCTCGTGGATTGCATGAAGTCTATGATCTTTGATCAGAGTACTGAATGTAATTGTAGCTAGTTACCCTTGAAAAGAGTTGAGTGAGAAAAGCAAATAGCACCCTCTGTAGCATAGCACTGGTTTCAACAGTTCGGTGGAGAAAAAACAGAGCTCGAGTGACCAGTTCCCACAGGCAGCACGAATTATAAAGAAAAAACATGATATATATAATAAATATGGTCTAATGGTAAAAGCAACCATTAGACACGCATCAAGGCCAGTTGTGGGGTAACTCTGTGTGACACCATTAACTGAAGGATTATAAATATTTCCAGAGGCAATGACAGTGGCAGGGCCGTGCAGAGACCTTTCAGGGACAGGTGCTTAAAGTATTAAAGAGGCACATGTAACACGGCTTTTAATAGGGCTGTGCTCATTTGCTGATATATGTATTGAAATGGATGCTTCATTATTGATACAGCAGCAAATGCTGTGACGCAGTTTTGAAGAAGAAACACAGAACAGAAAAGAGCATTTTAAGTTTAAAAGTTAAAGATCGTTTTTTCTTTCCACATCTTAAATACTCTAGAATTAGAAACTGAATTGTATTATTTATATTGTTATTATTATTAATGAGTTTACAGGGTATGGTGGTTTCTACTGTTGCTGTTTCTATTTAAAATAGAATTATATTCTAATCTTCTTCTGAATGTATTAATTTATTGAATAGTTATTAAAACAGGATTAAGTATAATTCGGAAGATCAGAAAATCAGTATAAGCCTGTTTACCAGTGCTGTGATAATTATTTTAATGCACTTTACATTTTTTTAATAAATACTGTAACAATAATAGTTCAAAATATGAATAACTTTTAGTCAGATAAAAAAGACAAGACCCCTTGACTTCCTTTAAACTTTTCCCAATCAAACAGCAAGAACGAAAGAGAACAGACACCTTTGTTTATATTGCTGTGTGTAGAACTATGTTAGCTGCATTTATTATATTTAATAAATATTTAATTTTAATAAAATGTATATTCATCCCCTGCACTTTAGTCAGTCAGTTTTTATTTATCCCCTTGCGGAAAGTAATTTGCAGCATACTCCCACAGATATCACAAACATATAGCATATACAAGTTAACAATCACTGATTACAATCTAAAAAAAGTTGAGTGAATTTTGCCAATCACCTTATCTGATCTTTGAAAGCACTGTCAAGTGTATTTTAAACCTGTCCAGGGACTTCAAAGTGCTAGTAAATTGTAACATTGATTTTTCCCAGTATTGCTTTATTAATATTCAAACGGGGCATTTGCTTCTTATTCCAACCTTGATTTCAGCATCAGATGCTGTTAGGTTACTGAATATTGTTGTGTGCACTCAATGTGTTGGAACGTCCTTACAATTCAGTATTCACAGGTTGCTATCAAGTTTTCATCAAGTCCTCTTATTGTTGTATATTTTCTGGATCTGGGGTTTTATGAGTCCTTGCAAGGTCTCTGTTTTTAAATGGTATTTATGTAAAGCATTTATGTTAATCCAACTTCATTGCAAGATTTTGCATATCCGTCTGTGAATCAGTAGCATTTTATATTCAACTCATCCTGATTTGTTTTATAAATAATAATAATAAAAAATCTTCCCATAACCTTCTGTGCTAAATATTATTCTTGGTGCAGACAAACACCAAGCTACTATTCTACAAAATTGCTATAGTGCTAAAGATAGCACTAGAGTCAAGGAACCTTCTGGATATTTCAGTGTGGTTTTGATGCATTGTCCAGAGGTGGTGGTGTGAAGAAAGGCACCACACTCTAAAAATAAAGGTGCTACAAAAGATTCTTCAAGCGATGCCATAGAAGAACCATTTTTGGTTCCACAAAGAACCAATCAGTCAAAATCTCTTTCTTACCTTTTATTATCTGAAGAATCTTCTTTCGCCACAAAGAACCTTATGTCAAACAAAAAGGTTCTTTAGATGTTAAGGATTCTTTATAGAACCATTTAGAATAAAGGGTTCTTCTATGACATCATGAAGCACCTTTATTTTTAAGAATGCAGACTGGTAAAAATGGCAGTATACTGTCAGTTATGCAAAGTGTGAGTGAAACCATGCATTGAGATGATTAACTGTTCCTACATTCTCATCCCATCACATCATATCAGATCACTAATAGTAATTTCTCTAAAGACTAAACTGATTGTATGCTGTCTAAGATCTGTGATCAACTCATCTCTTTGTCTTCACAGCCTTTCTGTGCTTTTTCACAAAAGATTTACTGACATTGTTTTCATTTGGACAGATGCAAAATCAAGATGGTTCATGCTCTGAAAAACCTTTCTTCTCTTAATGTGTTGATGTGAACATCCTGAAAGGGAACATTTTAAATGAATCTTTTTGGCAGGTAGAAATTTTTGTAGATAATTTGCATTATTATTTAAGGAGAGTAGACTTTATTTACATGATTTCTGATAAACACGTAAAACATAAGATTCTAATAAGATCAACATTTTGTCCTGAGCCATGGGTAGAGGATCTCCTGTTTCTCTCATCACTATGGAATCAGTAAGATTTTTAATTATTAATTAATTCTAGGCCTATCACACATGCTCACGTTTCTGAATAGAATACAAATATCTGATCTGATTTTTCTAAAAAGGTTTGTGGTTCATGTAAATGGTTTTTAAAACTTAACTTCCAATTTAATTTGTTGCGTTTAAATGGCGTGCAAGCAAAATGCTAAAATAAATGCTTATACTGCTTGTCATTGAATGTACTATTATTACATTGATTTAATGGTACAAAAAGACGGTCACTTGTCGCCACCTATTGGCATAATGGTGTATCCTGCAAAAAAAACGAAACAAAAATGAAAAAATAAAATTCACATTTACAGGAAAAAAAACAACAACAACAGGATTTTAGGTATTTCAATGTTTATAAAGTCTAAGACAGATGTTTTTATACCAAGGATGCCCACATGTGATTGCCTTACTATGAACCTGCTTCCTAAAATATAAAGGATTATTAACATTATTAAGAACTTTCATGTTAAGAGCTGTTTTCTACATTTCTAAATTTACTATGACCAATTTCACAATAAAAATACTGTTCTTAAGCAGCTGTAGAGAAAGAAATTATTGACCTTTAACTGTCAGGAAGCAGAATTGTTCTAACGCTCATTTGAAATTTAGTACAGTAATACTACTTCTACTTAAGTTAAACATTAATGCTTGAATTATTCTCATTTGTAAGTCACTTTGGGTAAAAGCTTCTGTCTAAATTAATACATGTACATTTAGAGGGACAAATTATAATTTTTTTTCTCTGAATGCAGTCTCATAGTCCTCTCCATCAAAACCAACATGGTTATACCTATATATCTGTCCAGTTTCATCGTCCCACTAATGGTGGCATATCCACAGATAAGTATATACATCTGAAACAAAAGTTTGGGCTGTATGGGGGTGAAAGTTTTAAAGAGACCTGTGAAAACGTGATGTGTTTCTATATTTCTCTTAGTAAAATTTAAAAGAAAGTTACAAAAAAACTGGTATGTAACTTTTCTTTTTAATGTCAAAAGACTTTTTCAATTGCCCCTACACTTCATCATTAATATCTAAATACCATTAATATATTAATATCATTAATAATAAATTCATATAATTAATATCTTAATATAATTCATATATAAATATCATTAATATATATATTTTCCTTAAATTCAAGAGTTTTATCCAGTTTTGCTTGGGAATATATTAGTAAACACCATGCTACATCTGTGATGACCAAAGTTGACTAAAGGGATGGGTCAAAATTCCTTTTAACGATAATTCTTTTAAATAATACACAACATATGTTGAGTTGTATGGCATCGTTATATAAAACAGATACCTTATAAAGAAATATCTTTTTACAGAGTCTGTATTTGACAGTAACGTTACACACCGAACAACGTCAAGCCGAACCCACGAATCGACTGTGCGGGATCCATTATCTTCCCTGTATTCAGAAATGCTGTCGATTGTTGATTACTTACCCCTACAGTGTACGACAATGGCTGACAGCGCGGATGAAACAGTCCCTGCTTCCAAACCAGAGGTATTTTACAACTATCGGGAGAGGATTAAATGTTCCCCAGAGGAAGATGCGCGATTAGAGAGACAACATTTCTGGAAAGTCATCAATGCATTTAAATACTACAGGTAAACACTTGATTCCTGGACCATCAAAGTCCCATCTGCTCCACGCAGCCACTGTTCTTTATTTAAGCTTTTATATTATTTAACCCTCTGGCATTGTTCATTTGGGGTGACACCTGTGTCGTTCGCGTTTTTTCATTATCAGTAAAATCAATGATATATATGTTTGTTCAATAATATATATTTTATTTTATATTATGAGAGAGTTTTATGATACTAATTAATATGTATGCAATCATTATAATACAATTTTCCTATTGAAAATAATAATAAAAAATATATTCTTTTTATATTACTTTTCGATCATGTTAAAATGGAGACAATGTCTTTTAAGTACAGTTTTTGAAGGCAGATGTGAGCCATCTGGTGGTAGTAAAAAAAACATCTGCAATTCCATGGTTTAGCTAGTATGTAGCTATATGAAAGGTGTATACATTTTCTAGTTGTTTATAGACATAAAAAGTTGTGGATTTTAATATGTATTTAGACATTCTCAAAGACCATTTTTGTAAAGGCTTATATAATAATTATTATTTTTTTTAAAGTACAGGATTTATTAATTATAATAATAATATTAATTTATTTATTTTTGTGTGGTCACAAAGCGACTGCCATAACAGACAGTAGCGGTTTTGAAAATTTTAAAACATTGATTTATTTTTTTTGGTCTAAAATGACTGAACAACACCAGAGGGTTAAAATGAAAAATATATTTATAGAATTCTGTTATGAACCCAACTGCTGATAAAGTTTTCATTTGAAATTTACAGATAATGCCCTGGTCCATTAAACCTAATTTAATTTATTCTAAAATCAACATGTTTATTTAATTTAATTAACTTTTCCCTCTATCCTCAATATATTTAATGGATTCCACTGTGTTCAGAATTCATGTTTATGAACGTGTGAACCGAGCCGAGCGGCAGTTCCGATGCCTTCCAGATCACCACCAGCAACTTCTGACAAACTTCCTTCCCAATCTGAACAAGATACGCTACTGCGTCGACCGAAACCAAGAGGTGCTGCAGGCCATAGTGCACAACTGCCTCCATATGTTTGAGAACATGGAATATGGACAGGATGTAGGTGGCAATCAGTGGCTGTAGGTCTTACAATTAATAATGCTGTCGTTGATGTTTTGTCTTTTGTGATGACAGAAGTGTTGTTGTTTTTTTTCCTTTGTTAGTTTTAGTGAGGCTATTCATCTATAATGTTTTCCCTGCTTTTCAAAGGGTGACCCAAGGAAGGTGCGGCCCTCCACGACTTTTGACATGGACAAGCTGAAGTCAACCATAAAGCAGTTTGTCCGTGACTGGAGTGAAGCAGGAAAGGCTGAAAGGGACAGTTGCTATAAACCTATTATAGAAGAGATCCAGAGACTGTTTCCTCCTGACCAGTGGTAAATATCAAATAAATGCAAACTTGATGAGCAGAATAAACTTTTTTCAAAAACACTAAAAATAGTAATGTTATCAAACTTTTGGTCTGTACTGTGTGTGTGTGTGTGTGTGTGTGTATGTATATATATATATATAGAAAATTCATCAAAGAAATCTAACATAGGAATAAATTGCTATTTAAAATTTATTTTACTTTCAAACAGCAGTAATATTTCAGTTTTTATTTTTTGTTAAATAAATGCAGCCTAATGTCAGATGGGCTCAATTTCTAACGAAGTGAAGTAAAGAAGTGAATCAGACTCCTGGTGATATTTCTTTCTACAGTGATGTGTCTCAGGTCAGAGTGTTAGTGCCGGGGTCGGGTCTGGGACGGCTTGCATGGGAAATCGCTCATTTGGGCTATTCGTGCCAAGGCAACGAGTGGAGTTTCTTCATGCTCTTCTCCTCTAACTTTGTTCTGAACAGGTACACCACATTAACATCTTCACAATTTAAGTAGAACTGTTCACATCAAAAATTATGACATATCAGAACAAAATATATATTTATATATTATATATTTTTTAATTTCTCTCTGTAAACTTGGGGAACTGCCTCTATTAAGTATTAGTGACATGTTAAATTGTCTAACTTGGAGGCATATGGTAAAACATACTAGAACTTTAATTTCTGGTTGAACTTCTAGGACTGTGCACATCACAATACTGACTAGAAATGAAAAGCAATCGGAATGGTTTATGACATCTGTATTAACGAGGAAGCTAACTGATATTTTGTCTCTCAGGTGTGATAAGGAAAATGCACTGACTCTGTATCCCTGGATTCACCAGTTCAGTAATAACAAAATGTCCTCAGATCAGACAAGACCTGTGTCCTTTCCTGATGTCAATCCACAGAGCCTCCCAGAAGACTCCGACTTCTCTATGGTCGCTGGAGACTTCCAGGAAGTATACAGTGAACCTGGTGGGTTGTGTCTTATTTTAATTATAATTTGCATGTGGAGACAATTATACATCTGAAATTGTAACATTTCAAGCTTTATCTTCCATACAGAAATGTGGGATTGTGTTGCTACTTGTTTTTTCATTGACACCGCCCACAATGTTCTCGATTACATTGAAACCATCTGGAATATTCTAAAACCTGGTGGTGTCTGGATCAATTTGGGTAAGTCACAGATTCTGCAGGATCATTTTCAGTCAAATTTAATCTAATCACAGGTGTGGTTGAAAGCTTTTTGTATCTATTCTCAAAGGTCCACTTCTTTATCACTATGAGAATATGGCCAATGAATTGTCCATTGAGCTGAGCTATGAAGAAATAAAGGCTGTCATTTTAAAATATGGATTTGTCATGGAGGTAAATAGTTAATCTATATATCTAAACTCATTTTTCCTGCAAGCTTTTTTTTTTATTTAACAGTCAATTATGTTGTTATAAACTGTATTACTGTATTTCTTTCCACAGCTGGAAAGAGAGTCTGTTCCCAGCACGTACACAGAGAACGACCGCTCCATGCTCAAGTACCTTTATGACTGTGTCTTTTTTATCATACGGAAACCTGCAGAACAGCTGATCAACGGAGATCAGACACCAAAAGATGGCCAGACTGAGGATTCTTTACAGAAAACAAGCTCAACATGACATTTAAAAGAGAGAAGCTCTGGACGAATTCACAGACATACAGTATGGCCCAATAATAAACTGATGCTTTTAATCATGAATGCCAACATTATAGCATATTCCTGGTAATACAGCAAGACTGGAGCTTTATTATGTGCTGAATTATCTTTATATTTACCAAAAATGTTATGTTTTGGTGCTTTGCATTCGTATTCCTCAGGTTTTCGGTGCTGCTTCAGACATACATTCAGTGTTTTCTTGCAATTATTTACAGTATCAGAGTTTCTATGTCCAAAATCATATTTACAGTCTGAATATGAGCCTCTGGATCTTGCGCAATTATTTCAGCCTCTCCTAGGAAAAATGTTGACCATCAAATTGTACTAGTTGGCAGAACTAAAATAAAAGTTGTTTTAAACTGATTTTTCATGATCTTGTACATATACACGGCAATAAAACTTTTACAGTCAAGAAAATGGGAATAATTTTTTCAAAAGCATGACCGTTTGTTCTAAGCATTTGCTTCTGTTTATTATTCACCCCACAAAGTCCACAGTAATTGTTTGGAAGGTAGTGAATAAATGATGACGTTGTTGTTCGACCTCTCTGGCCACAGAGGGCGCTGTATTCAAACACGCGTCTCAACTTCAGATGCACCGCTGTCGTAAACAACTGATTAAACCTCTGCGTAGTGCGTACATTAAAAAAAAAAGCTTTTTAATAGATGCTAAGCTTTGAATACGTCTGATCACATACATCATGACCAAACGGAGAGCAGAAAACATTTTGCCTCCCGAAGTCCTCCATAAAAGATGTTTTCGTTCTCTCTCCGATAAAGACAAACCTGTCGGAGGTGTGAACGTGATCCAAAACGCAAATCCGTCCACGTTATTATTATCAGTGGCTGGAAAAAGCTGCAGGAAAAGACCCAGTTATCTTGAAGATTCACTGGATACCGATAACCTACCGAGAAAAGTGGCTTTAAACAAGGTTAATTCAGTGCTGGGAGACAGGAAAGCATGCAAGTCTAGAACATTCGAAGATGATGATGATGATGCTGGTAGACCGGTCACGCGACGGTCATCTCGCGCGCTTCAGACTGAGACAAAAAAACAGACAGACGAAGGGAATAACATTACTGCCGGAGAAAAGGTAAAGTTTCACACGAACTAGTACAAGCACCTCAGCGCAAACTCGTGGTGTTTGGCAGCAGGTAGAATAATGTGCAATGATGAACATGTGGTGGCGCTAACGTTACGTGAACACTATGATATCAGTCTACATAAATTTCAATAGGCATGTGCGATGGTAGACAGACACTTCTGCTTATCTTAATTATATGTAAAGTAAGACTTAACTATACGTGGGTTTATATAAGCTATATGTTATATAGGTATATGTACATCCATTGTTTTATTTATACCTATCTATCTATCCATCTATCTATATCTATTTGACCCAACTTAGTTTTTTTCTGTCTAAATTTCTGTTTAACTTAAAGATTTTAAATGGTACTTTAAGTATAATTAGCATAGTTGATTTAACTTCACCCTTGTTGGTGCTGGTTGTTGCTGTAGTAAACGCTTTGGAAATTCAGCTCTGTTTGTGTCCCACTAGGTGATGCACACAGATGAGGATCTCTCTCCGTTCAATTCCTTCCAGTTCTGGCGGGTTCCACTGCCTGAGTTAGATCTCTCTCTCCTGGAGACTGAACCCTCAGCTGGCTCCTACAAAACCACTTCCACCAAAGAATTGGAGGCAATGGAAATGTGACGAGAGCCCTAATGCACACAATGACATTCTTGTTAAGATGTTGTATAGGTGTTGCAAAATTACCTGCCTGGAAATGATGAGATGATTCCCCCTGGTCTGCACTAGATGAACATAAAAACACAGTTTTGTGATGTGTACAGTGTGAAGGCCTCCAGCAGAAGCTTCCATTCTGGTGGAAATACATGATGGTCACATGACCTCGTATTCCTGTCCTACAGAGGTCAAGTGTTCAGAAATGTGAAAGCATATTTGACTAATCATTTATGGTGTTTTTTTTTTCAGTATAGCTGTGAAACCAATTATATGTCAAGGTGACGCAAACCTTTCTTTTGCTTGGACTGAGCCAGATTTGTTTCATGTTTATGGTGTTCATTAAGAATATTTTGTAGGTATTTTGTTTTTTGTAAACTTTAGGGCTTTGTTCTTTTCGTCTGAATAACATTATCATTTTGGCAACAGTATGTGTTGCTTCAGATCTTAGTAGAGACAGCAAGTGCTTTGTTTGTTCCAGTGACCAGAATCGTAATTTCAAAAATTGCTCAAAAGCAATAAAATGTATTTTTTATACTTGATATCGGCTTGCAACGTCTTTGACCTGTCTGATTTCATGACTCTTACTTTTGAACAGTGTTGGGGTAGTTATTCAAAAAATGTAATTAGTTACTTGTTACTTATTTTTATGCTATAATTCCTGAATGGGATCAGTAAATAAAAATCTAAATATGTAATTGTTGGCATGATCGACATACTTAACTTTTATGCCATGTATTTGATATAAACTTATATATGAGGGCCTATTATATGGACAACTAAATATCTAAAAATAATGGCAGTAATCAGCCAATGCGATTTCATAAGATATTCGATATGATTAACATCAAACTGTCAGTAAACTTGGTGGGGCTGTCGAAATTCGAAAGTTTGCAATGTTTCTTCGGTTTTTGACAGAAGGAGGCAGTGGGAGACAATTTAATGTACATACAAACTGGTGTTTATTATATCATTAGTTATAGTTTTATTTTAAATGCGAGTGATCGTGAGCTTAAATATGCAAATAAACCAAGTGACTGCTATTTGCAGCTTTGTTTAATGATTATTATGCAGTTGATGTTTGTCTGCCATTCTAGCTCCGTCTGCACAGCGTGCGTGACCGCGCTGATGACGTATCCTATCTGCGCGAACAGGGTGCGCAGAGGTACGCAGATACATACATACATTGACAGGCTGGTAGGAAAGCTATTTAAAAAGCTCGGACCGAGACGTAAATTTCTTGGTCCTACGTCTTCCACAGAATAAATAAATACAGATAAATAAATTGAAACCACTTACCTCAATGATTGCTGTAGGGATGTGAGGAGACTTTCAACCAGTATCACAAAAAATGTTTCTGAAGGCAATCACCTATTGCACCTTTAATATGAAATAACAATCCATATTTTTTTTTTTGTAGGTTTTTTACCTGTGTTTCTAAATTCCACACTGCATTTAGTGTTTTAAGGTTACAGTGTTACAACTTAAAGGATAACATCCTGGCAGAAAATGGCTAGTATGGGTTGGGGTTATATATACAAGCTAATAATATGCTGTTTCATAAATGTGCATTTATTATTTGACCAATTGTAACTAGCAACTTTATGCACATTGGATGTTTGTACTGTTATCTTTCTCCAGCTCTCTCCAGGCTGATGTGCTGTTTGGCTGGCTAGATGTTCAATGGTTTCCTATTTTCATGTAATTTAAGTGAAAATATGTGCCTCATTTTAGTCACTTTAAAAAAGTTGCTATATGTTGCCAAAAAACTTTTTAACTACATTTATTGCTAGGTGCTTTAAAAAAAAAAAAAAAGTTGATAGGGTAGTCTGAAAAAACAAAATCGTTAAGTTGGCAATTTTTTTTTCCCATCTGTGCCTGGTAATTTCACCTAATAATTTCTGAATGTATAGACATAATTTTCCATCTCACAATAATGCAAGTTTTTTTTTTTCTTTCTAAATGTGAAGTATTTTTAAAAGAGTCTTTAAAAAAAAGTCCTTAATGTTAATTAATAACAAAAATAATGAAACTTTGTTACATTTTATGGAGAAATTCTTAATAATAATGCCTTATGCCGCTATGCTTTTCAACTCAGTTGTATGGTAAATGTGTCTAGGGAAAAGGAAGAATTTATTTTGTTCCTGTATGATGTATGATTAACATTAATAGGCTGTGTAGTATTTTTTTTTTTTTTTTTTTTCCTCAACTGACTCACTCAGCTCTGAAGGAGATTTGAGGAGTAATGGTATGTTGCATTACACACACACACACACACACACACAAACACAGACAATATAAGAGTGTATGTAGGCTATATCTGTGAAAATAACAAAATAATAAAATGCCAAATTTACACTGCAAAGGTGGCACAGAGGCGCTTTTGAAGTGGCATAGATTTTAGATGTCTTTACATAAGACAGTTGAATGCCTCTCAGTGATGTCAGAATTAAATGCATTTTATAACTGTATACTTTGATATACAGGTGCTGAAGTGGGTCAGAGCGGGCATAAATTAATCTGGTTTTTATGCAGAATTTGCACAGAGAAGCCTTAACTCAGATGTGTAAAGTTTATGTATATCTCTATTTCTTTATGACCACATCTGTTATTTTAGCATTATTTATATACTATCATCATATTTTAAATATTCTGAATTAATTTCATAGTTTCAGTTTAGTTTTCATTTTTTGAAAATGTTGTAATGTGTTTTTGTCATTTTATTACCAATTCAGTTTTTACGTGCACTTTATATCAAGTCTTCTGAACTGTTGATAACAAACACACACTTACTTAGCCCATTGAAAGGCTTGGAAGACCAAGGATATTTTTAATATAACTCCAGTTATTCTGAAAGAAGAAAGTCACACACACCTAGGATGCTTCGAGGGTGAGTAGAAAATGGACAAATTTTCATTCGTGAACTAACCCTTTAACTAAAACAAAAAATGTCCACTGTCATGGTTTCAGGAGATACAGATCAGTTTGCAAATTCTAATCGCCAGTTCATGAAATACCATTCAGTCCTCACTTAATCTTGAACTCCACACTCATCAGCAAAGTTCTTGTGTTTTAAGCTGTGAAGCTAGTGCAACATATTCAAATCCACTTCTGCATTTCTCTGGCTGTTTCCTCTTCTCCTATCTTCTTCCTCTCTCCTCCTACTTGGCGGTAAACACTGGTTGTTTAGTGTGATAAGATGCCTGCTGTGTATCGGTCTCTGTCACTACGCCGTTAGCTCTGATGCTAAGCCTCCATCAAACGGAATGTGGTAGTTTACCACACCCATCCCACATCTCTGAGCTTCTAAATTAAGAGAGAACAGAATAATTGGAATGATGGTGCATGAAACATATTTCCATATTAATCGAGTAGAAGGGATTAATTTGGTCCCCAGGCGCACAGATTCTTTGATTGGGTATGAATCACTCTTGTGAAGAAGAAATGCCAAAGGCATGTTAAGAGAAGATCATATCCTCTGGGTGTCTTCTAGAGTTACATGCATTTATATATTGGCATGAGAGCCAGGTTTAAATAACTGCTGGCTATACTGAACATGACACAACCACAGTGCCACTAGTTTACAAATCTGTTTTAATGCTGGCCATCTGTGTTGGTTAAAATTTGTTTTTCTTTATGGACTGATTTTTTTAATCAGGAACTTTTAACTTTTAAACGGAAACTTAGACAATTTTTCATTTTAGATCACTCTTTTTGATTCTGAGGACCTTCAAGAAGCAGATGCTGCGATCCCGATTACATCACTTAGAGGTATGTAATAATGTTATCATGTGAATTAAATGTTGAATTCGTTAAAATACAGGTACCAGAGCTTCCCCTGAGGAGCAGCTAAATATCACGTTGGCCTGGGACAGAGCTGATGTAGCGAAGGACAACATTCTGGTGTACGGGCAACAGTGGCAGGTCCAGTTGTGATTTTACAGCCAGGAATCATGTATTTAGGAGTTAGAACAGATGTGTATAATCCAGTGCCGGATTTGGTAGATGGGATCTCTGGAGCAGACCATGTTGGATGCATTGTTAATGGATGGTGTCAGTTTTGTGAAGCTGCTGATTGAGAAGGCATGACCACGAGCCGCTTCTTGACCATTTCTCGTCTGGAACAGCTCTACAACAGATTAATTCCCATTTACCGCTTACATGAATCTTTTGTATCTGATATAAGCACATATCTCTGATCCTTCTTATTATAAGTAGACTACATCTGTATTTTATAGCTTTAGGCTCCTCAGATCATTTCCTTCGACACATCATTGAGGATGACAGGCAGGTTAGTATAGAGCACAACCTTGAAGCTATTTCTGTTCTTCATTGGGTGGGAGTCAACAGGGAGTCAGACAATTATTGTTAGATTTTTTGTGGGAAAATTGACATAATTTACTAACTTAATTAACTAAGCACCAAATCAGCATATTAGAATGATTTCTAATGGATCACATGACACTGAAGAATAGACTTATTCTCAAAGAAAGAAACTGTCTTTTAATACACACAAACACACACACACACACACACACACACACGCAAACACACACACAAACACACACACATACACACACACATATATTTATATATATAAACAGTCATTTGTGTTCCTGTAGCTCAATTGGTAGAGCATTGCACTATAAAACTACGACTTTATTCATCATTGTCTTCTCTTCCGTGTCTGTTGTGAGAGAGAGTCAAAACAAAGCATTTTGTGATATCCGGTTCGTGAACAAATCACTCAGTATAACCGGATCTTCTTGAACCAGTTTGCCAAATCAAACTGAATCGTTTGAAACGGTTTGCGTCTCCAATATGCATTAATCCACAAATGACTTAAGCTTTTAACGTTTTTAATGTGACTGGTTTGTTTGAACTCAGAGGGAGTGTCAATCTCCCGGAGTGATACATGTATTCAAACAGTACACTGACTGAACTGCTGTGAAGAGAGAACTGAACACCGAGATGAACACCGAGCTGAGCCAGATAACGCCTCGTTCTGGTTAAAGAAGATCTGCAAGAAGATGCTCATCATGTTGCACAGATGAGCAACATGTTTTATATCATAGTCATTATGGTGATTGTGCTGGTCAGTTTTGGCACGTCCAGGAAGTCTATTCTGTCACCTAAATGAGGATCTGTCCTGGAGTCTTGTCAGAGATGTAGTCTTTCAGCCCTACTGGATGATCTTTGTGGAGGTGCATGATGGAGAGATTGATGGTGAGTGAGACAAAAGGACACCATTCAGTCTGGTCAGTTCATCTGATTTGAATAAACCTTTTCCCATAGCTTCTATTTCTTGGTTGTCAGGTTATGGTCCACTCTTCATGTCTTGTATACAATCTTCTCTATTATTACTATTATCTATTAACATTTGTAAGATATTTTATGATATATCCTATTGTGATCATCCCTTTTTGTATTGACAGCCTGTAGTAATCCTGAAACCTGTGTCCCTGGAGCATTCCTCAACCCGTTCCTGCAGGCCGTCTACCTTCTTGTTCAGTACATTATCATGGTCAATGTACTCATTGCATTCTTCAAGTATGCACTTCATCTTCATGACTTGGCATAAGCATCATTCAATAACACATTTTCATTGGTTTCCTAGTGTGATGGTACTTTGGTCTGTTGAGTTGTTGGACTAAAATGCGCCATGACATCCAGAGTGGAAGATTGTTGCAGGAGTCTGTGTTTGTATATTGTTGAGTCTTGGTTTCTTTATGATGGTTTAACCTACTTTGCCTTATTATTTACTTCACAGCAATGTTTACTTTGATATGAGCTCCATATCCCGTAAGCTGTGGAAATACAACAGCTATTGTTACATCATGACATATCAGGAGAAGCCGTGGCTGCCGCCCCCTCTCATTCTCCTCAGTCACATGACTCTGTCACAGCTCAATGTGGCACAAGCACAGAAAGGCGTCCAAATGGGGAAGAATTGGTCTGAGTAAGTGTGAATTATATTTGAACCATCATAGCCATCGTTATGTCAACTCACATGTCTTACATGATTGACATGAAAGGATTGTAAAAAAAAAAAAAAAAAAAAAAAAAAAACACTATACCAATACCAGTTTAAGGTCCTTTAATTAGAAAAAAAGGTTCTTAAAAAAATTGTAAGAATTATCTTTATTCCAAAAGATTTAAAAATATATATATTAATTTAAATATGAACAAATTAAAACATATAGACATAGAAACTCATGCACCCAGCACTGTGCAAGGACAGCATTATAAATCCTTTCTGTGTTATTATGATGACATTATTAAGGAATTAAGGTTTTTATTAAGGAAAAACAACAATAACACAGGAGAGGAGATCTCACCTTCCTCTGGTCTGGAAGAAGCAATACTAGCGTTCTCTCACTGGACATAAGAGTATACCAACAGGGAACTGCTAGTGTTGGATCTACAAGGTATAAGATAGGCTTACTCTACAAGCCTGTAATTGTTATTATTATTATTATTGGAAAGTTGATGAATTATCTTTATTTTTGGCTGAAGGTGTGAGAGCAGACCTCATAGACCCCTCACTGATCAGAGCTGATGATAAAAGGTATAGGTATGCGTAATGTCCTAAATGTTTAAATATATCTGCTAAATTTTGTACTTCTCAATGCATTTGCTTCCTCTGCTCCTAGGTAACGTTTTCTCCAGTTGTATGACCGAGAGATGGCGTTTGGACCTGCCAGTTTGGGTGGTGATGCAATCCAGAGCTTTGTTATCAAGCACACCTGCAACTCCTGCTGCAAGAAGCTCGGTCTCTCAGCTGAGGTAACACTCATGTCACAGGTTGAGGGCTGAACTTTCAATACTCTTCTATTTTTCATTCCCTGCCGTGGCAGCTCTCGCAAATACGTCCACATGGCATACCTCCATGTTTCCAACTTTAGAAGTGATTTGATCATTCGTTTGAAAAGAGCAAACTTCAAAATGAATAGGAAAAGCCGTCTAATTAAGCCTGAAGGTTTAGAAAAAAAATTCTAATGAGGCAGAGATTATTTCATTTCCATGACAGCAAAGGCATGCAGAAGAGGGGCGTGGTTTCCTTTGTGGCATGTGGAGTGTTTTCTTTGATTACATATTTAATAGTTCTTTGTGCGTTAGAGAGTGTTGACTTTGATTAGATATTAATTACTGTCTCATGGAAGACATATGAGATGCCTGTTGTTTGTATCAAGAGGGAGGCTTTGCTTCAGATGTACAGGGATAAAAAATAAACAAACAAACAAAAACGACTCCGCCACATTTGTTCGATATTTCAAAGGTGCTTTGTTTTTATTCGTCTTCGTCCTCTCCAAGAACCACATCAAATCAAAACGAAATATTAATGTACAATCCACAAATTGATTTTCGGTTCGTAAGAAAAGGATCTCTCTGTGATAAATTATGAATATGCATCACAACTGAGTATATTGTGTTTGGCTTTTTAGATTTGAGGAGTTGTGGCAGCCAAAGGAAGTCAGTTCCTGCCTTTGAGATGAGCAGCGCAATTTAACCTCTGACCTGGAAGTAGACGTTACCAGAAGCCACACCTCAGGGGACTTCAGCTTATTCACATCATATTTCATTCTCTGATCTCTATTTGGAGTTTTCACAGACTGAATATATATGTATATATATACAATTTTAAAGAGCTGCTCAAGGTGAAAAAACAGTTACTTTTGCGTGGGTCATAGCTGATTTGTTTTTGTACAACAGATAAGGGAACTCATGTTTCAGTGATCACATTTTTCCATTTCACTTTTTTTTTCTTTAATTAGTTTATATCTGTCTGTACCTTTTGAAGTTTTAATGGTTTAATGTTAAACTCCCCATGAATGCAAAATATAATTTGGGATTTTTGTCATTTTTAAGTAAAAAATAAAATACAAATAAAAACACTAAACATTAAAAACAAGATGCATTTATTTCAGTTGATTCAGAGTTTCTCACCCCACTGGGGAAAAGCCTTATCTCATGCAATTTTGCTTCCAAAGTCAATTTATTTCATAAGATTACTGTTTAAGGTTATAAGAATTGTTATTTTTGTTCAAAGTTTATTTTTCCTAACCCACTGGCGATTTATTTTTATTATTATTTAAGCATACAACAAATTTTAATAAGAAACAGATCAAAAGTTTTTTGGGATCTTTTATCTTGTTTTTCACATTTTGCTCCTAAAATAAAGGAAGTTTCAATATTTTTCCTTGAACAAAAGACTGATTAAGAATGAAATGAAATCGAATGAAGACCACTTTGCATCCATAAAGTTTTCTTTATTTTTTTTTTATCCCACAAAGAAATGTCTACAAAAGCCATAAAATATAGAATTTGACAAAAATCACTTAATTCCTTCGCTAAGTATGTACAACATGGAGGAGACACTTTAGGTCTCGATTAATCAGTACTTTTACATGTCCATTTCACAATGTTTGCACATCAAGCTCAAGCCACCCCGAATCATACAAATACAAGCACACATATTCAGTCCATTAAACAAAGTGCTATTCACACTTCACTTATATACTCCAACTCACATATACAGTACATACACACACACACACAATCACACTGTTGGCAAATTAACAGAACCCCCCTCCCCCCTCCCATGCTACATGTGCTGTACTTGTATTGTGGACATGTGCTAAAGTTCTGTCAGTCAGAGCCTGTTCTCCATGAACAAGTTGGTTGTCTGAATATTCACACTTGCATCTGAAATCCACTTTTTGATTGCTTCTCAAGTAAACAACTTATACAGTAAAGCATCTGCCTCATATGCCATTCAGCTTCACTTCACACTAGCTATGGCACTTGAAAAAAAAAATTGTTTACATATTTATTATATAAAAAGATTCTGCACACTAAGTACAGTCTTAAGGGTTTTGGTAACAGATGCTACCTGTTTTGCCGGGGTTTTTTTTTTTTAGTTTTTTTTTCATCCAGGGAGACAAACAAATTCTGATTTATAAATTAACAAAAATATTTGTTAATTTATATAACTGAAATGTGTAACGTTAGTATGCATCAGTAGTGTTGTAGGAACTTCAGTAATAGCCATCTGTGGTAACGTAGGCTTAGGCCTACCACTCAAATCCACATACAAACATGTTTCCTTCCTTTTAAGCATATGAATAGTATTTGCCAAGTTGATATATTCATATTAGATTAGCGGAATACAGTATAAGGGACTTTAATCAACAAATCTGTAAGGGCTGAAACATACTAAAAAAACGCATGCACAGACGCAAGCACTTAGTCGACGCACTCCAACGTGAGCTCGTGAGTTGGTATAGCGGCGATAACAAACCTCAAGAGGGCGAGATAAAGCTACATTCAGATGTCTGTGACATTAAACCAGATGTTATCATTAAGGTAAGTTTTTATAAACAGTCGTTAACTAACTGTTGCTCCGAAATAATAGCATTGGACTACAAAGAAAGAGCAGACCGTAATAGAAAAAGCGCAGCTATTAGTGAAGTCGACCTTTCGTCCGCGTTCACGTATTTGCGTAGAGTATGTTCTGACTTTTAATGCCCTTACATAACTTTATTCCTACATAGTAAGAAATAGTTTGTTCTTGCGTCTGTGTGTGCGAACAGAATGAACAGGGTTTGTTTTGTTCCGTCAACACCAACCCAGAAACATTCAGAGTAAAACGAGCCCGAGCCCAACTCCATCCCCCTCCCCACTGCCCACTCTCCATCAGCATCACATAAAACAAAACACAAAAGCCCAGAGGTTTCATTATTATGAGCCAGCATGCAAGAGTAACTGAACATCGATAGGCTAATAATAATATCATTATAATAAAATAAAAATAATCTTAGAATGCAAAGATGACTGTAGTAAATGCTTCCAGTTATTGCTACAGTACCTAACAGTGTTGAACTTCTCAAATAGATACAAATTCCTCTCATCCCCTAATACAGAAAAAAAAACCTTCATAAGTTTAAAATGATTTCTGACTGAATCCATTTTCTTTAATGAGCATAGAAATAGAGAGCAGCTTAGTTATGCTCTGTATAAATAATCTAACTTACATAAAATCCATTTAATTTTAGGAGATGCTTAATAATTACAACATTTTAATTTGGAGCACAGGCACCGTTGCTAGTATGCTGCTGCACATTGATATTTACAGAGAGAAAAAGAGCTTTTTTCTGGGACGTGCAACAAGCGATGCAGTGTGGTGAGGCCTGATTCGCAGTCAAGCTTGTTTCACCTCTCAACAATGGGCATTCGCTTTATACACACACACATACACACCAAAGCCTTGTCTGGGTAGGTTTTGTATGTGAAGAAACCCCTGTGATTGTATTTTTTTCCCCTAAAAACATCCATATTTTTTTTTTAAATAGTACTCTTTTTTTATTTATTATTGAAAACATTAAAAGAGAAGTCCCTGAGATTGGCGGCAAGAAAAATTGCACCCAGAAATGATTGTCTTGAACAGGAAACTGAATGAATTGGAAACATTCCCTAAAGTTGGGCTGAGAGCATTTGGTTCAGTAGGACTTGAACAGGTAGTATGATTGCTTCTCAGCAGACTTCATTTGTGCAAGTATTTAATACCAATACCATCTGTAGTTATTAATCCTTCATTGTTTAGTGATTTCAAGTGCATTTCACAATATTAATGCATCAAGACATATTAAAATGACCCACATATGAGTCAGCTCCTAGCTTGTATGCTTATTTTTTCCTTCATAAGAAACTGACATATGGCTTTACATCCTGTGAGTACAGGTCAAGAGAAGGGGAAAAAGCACTCACAGTATCTCCACCTGGTGGTATGAGATAGTACTTTATAAGATTTACCTTGGATTTAAAAGGGTCCAAACCCAAACTTCCCTTGTAGAACTCCTAGTTTTCCTACAGTAGTTGCATGTTGTGGTTCAATACTGCAGTGTGAGTAGTTAAACATGATTGTCATTTACCACTTGCATTCAGATTTTACAAAGTCAGTTGATTTAAGCAGGTTAAGTATGCTCAGCAATTCTGAGTTACAGGAAACTCTGAGGATGACTGGTAATGTTGTTGTATTTAAAAATGCTTTGCTAAAATAGTTTCTTAACCAGCTAAATTCCAAGACAATCACCTAACCAGAACTATAATCCTTTTTTTATTCCCAAATGTAGCAATTTTGTGTTAACAAAGTAAATAAATAAATAAAACAATAAATACATAAATAAAACATGAAAAATAGATATTTCCATTTATCCACTAGCATCTTATTTTATAGAGGAATTCGTATTTGATTGTCATATTTCAGGATTAGTTCAAAATTATGATAAAAAAAATTCCAATGGAATTTTGAAAGGATTAAAAAAAAAAAAAAAATCCAAATAAGTTCCAAAAGTTCCAAATGATTGCTTAAAACCCTTGACTGTTTTTTTATTTTTATTTTTTTATCATTTTTTGGAGTTGACTGATTCATTTTAAGTGACTTCAGATATTCATCATGAATTATAATAAATATCTAAATAAGTTGTTGTTCGAAATAAGGATTAGTGCTTTACATTAAGCATGAGGTTAAGAATACCCCAGCCTGACCTGGGCATGTTTGACATATTAGACATTATTGCTAAAGTCAGAGAATCTTCTATGAATTTGTAGAAAAGAGATGAGTTTGACTTCAGTGATATCAGTGACAGTAAACACATCCTGACAGCTGCAGCTCCACTACACTAGTGCTGTATTAGTTTGGCAGTGTGGCAGTAAAAAACAGCATTTTGAGGCATTTAGAGCAAACAGGATAATAGATCTGAAGCAGTTCTGAGGGCTTCCCATGATGTCACATTTGACCGGATTGTTTTTCAGCAGTTACAGAAACTGTTATTGCAGCTATGACTGACGAGATGTTAATCGGCCATACAATTTTTGTAAAATATATATCTCTATACTTTTTGTATGGAAAAGTATCCATTATCAATTATTTTTCCACTTCAAAAATCCTTTCTTGTAGGATTAGTGTGGTGGTGCTGTTTATACATATCTACATAGCCCAGACAAGGCTTTTAAACGTGACCAAACAAAGTTAGTCCCCCGTTAACCTTATACCAGTTTCAACATCACATATTCTGTACAGGTAAAACTACAAAACAAATACGAAAAATTACATCGACAAGGTAAGGGCCTTTTAGACCACTGTTGTTTTTAAATTATGACTAAAATATTAACAGAACAAGATTTAATACTGGAGTACCACTTTGTACTAGAGAAATTACTACATAATAATTTTTGTATGCACTCCCCACCTTCTCATTTCAATATAACAATATTTTATATATAAAAAAAAAGAAATCGAGAGAGAGAGAGAGAGAGAGAGAGAGAGAAGTCAAACTAATTAACTTACCCAATTTAAAGACAGCTAAATTGTCTTAAAGTCTGTACATTTCTGGTCAAATGGAAGTCGCCTTTTGCTGCTGGCGCATATATATACATTCTTATGACTGTACCGGTGAAATTGAGTTGGATTTTTGAAGTGCAGGACATTCCTAGAGTTAGTTTTTACTGTTGTTGCAGCAAAATCTGCGGATGCTGCGACACGGTGTTCATCCTCCGGGACACTTCCAGTTGCTGAAGACTTTGTGAAGAATGCGTGTGAACATGTGCGGTCATTTGGGCATGATGCCAGCTGCGTCAGGATTGAAAAGCTCCTTATAGAGGGGAGGGAATAGCATGTTAACCGTCTCTGGGTGGAGCTGCTGGAAGGCCTGAAGCTCCTCTGTGTGGAGAGTGCAGAGAGCCGACAGCGTGGGGATCCGGCTAATCAGCTGCAGAAGGAGGTACAGAGGAATAAGGGCAATCTATTCGAGTTATATCAGTCATGTGATCAATTCCTGTTTGAACTATGTCATGGTCCTACCTTGGCTAGCGCGTCCTCATCCAGATGATTCTTTTGCATGATGTGCTGCAGGGCAAAGTAGATTTTCTCTTGTAGCTTCTGCACTTTTCTGGGCTCCATTAACCATGGCCGTTCTAGAAATGCAAGAGAACCATCTCTTAACATCTGCTGGTGTGAAAGCACTACTGTAATACTGAGAATTCTGCTATAATGTGTAGGACTAAGTGATATTCAATAAACATATTAAATGTTGCTTTGGCCACATTAATATTCAATGAACACATCATTATGTTTCAACTAAGATACTGGACAGGCTTGAAGTGAGGCCTGACCTGTAGAAATGAGCACTGCAGCGGAAAACAGGGCGATCTCCTCTTCCGTTAGCTGCAGTGAACACAGACTCTTGGCAAAGTCAAACACTGCACTGACCAGGTCGTCACAGCCTGCAGGAGGGAAATATTTCAAATTAGATGCTTAAATGATCACTAATAGTTTACAATTAATGCAGTTTTATAACCATGATGTTCAGCTATTTTTATGTACATTTGGTAAATGTATGATAAATGAGTGAGAATTGGAAGTAGTTGTACCTAGAGCTTTAAATATCTGCATGCCTCCATATTTTCCCTCGAACAGAACCGTGTTGTTCAGAGGGTTGAATGCCCGGCACATTCTGACCAGCACTACTTCTAGACAACCTGAGTATGTGAGAAAAGTGTTAGGTAGGCCAATCGTAATCAGTGTACAGTAGCAATATGGTATGTACATGTACAGTTGGTCATTCTGATTCATAGTGTGTATTCACGGAAGAGTTTAGCAGAGGCTGTCCCTCACCTGATTTCAGCAGTAATATCTGGTCATTCTGGCAAAGCTCCATGAAGCCAGTGATGCGCTTTGCAAACTCTACCACATACTGAATAGCATGAGTTATCTGCATAGCGCACTGCTGCCACAACACGTCCCGTGTCTGAAACACACACACACACATACAGACCTCATGGATAAGATTGTCATCTGTAACTTCTTCAGGATAAATTATTTCATGCTTCTGGGAAACTTTTTTTCCTCTGTTAATAATTGCAGTAAAAGTAAATTTTTTGATGCATTGAAATTGATATTTGAATAAATATCATTGTATCATTGCTGATAACTGTTATTGTCTAATCATATCCCCAAATATATATAAATATATATATTATAAGAAGTGTCTTATGCTCATCGAGGCTGTAATAAAATGATTTAAAATAACTGTTTTATATTTTAATATATTTTAAAATGAACTTTATTCCTGAGGTGTAAAAGCAGAATTTTCAGAAGCCAGTAGATTTCTTAGATTTCAACAGATTATTGATCCTACAGGAATCATTCTAATATGCTGATTTGGTGCTCAGTAAATATTTCTTCTTTTTGTAAGTGTATCAATGAAAACGGATAAAAAAAAATTCTCAAGATTCTTTGATGAAGAGAAAGTTAAAAATAACCTTTTTTTTGTCTATTTAATTCCCTGACTTAAATGTAGACCTTTCTCTTTGTAGAGTACACTTTGACTCTTTAATTTACTTTTAAAAGTAATGATTGCAATTCTCAATACTCATGAAAAATCGCAACAAAAAAGGCAGAATTTTTAGTTTCCCATTTATGAAACATCCTGACGGAGCACACAGAATACTGAAAATGTGATATCAGCAAATTGCTTTTGTGGGCTCTGCAATTCTCTCCCTGTATAGCGAATCTTCATAGGCACTATATCAAAGGGCTTCTCGGTAATTACCCATAATCCATTTGACACAAGGAAATGAAGAGGGCTTGTAGTACATCTGACACCCTCCCCTATTGTGCTTTGAGTGTTCGTTTGCTAAATCCGTTAGCTCTCTGCCTTTCTCTTTTTCTCTATATCAGTGCAAACGCTGGATAGGATCAGCTCCAGGGGGCTGAGATACTCTAATGAACTCTGATCTCAAGCGTGTAATCTGACTATGAAGAGGGAACGAAGTACGAGCGAAGTGGAGCTAAAGGGTGAGAGATGAGAGAGTCAGCACCAGGTGTAAAAGCATGTAAATGAATGTACGACTGAGAAGCTGGCATTGTGAACGAGATTCAGGGACAGAGGAAGTGTTTAAGCCTGTAAACCGAGATCTTTGCTCATTGAGGGAGTGACCTCACACCTTGCTTTGGTACATCTTGACCTCTTCATAGGAGTGCGTCTGCCAGGCTAGCTGCTGAAGCTCCTCTGCGGTGTACTGACACGTCTCCAGGTGGGACTTTATGATGTTCTGTGCAATTCGGTCTGGTATAGAGAAAAACATAAGTCGTGAAGACAGGAAATAACTGCAGTTGAGTTTTAAATGCAGTGCAATGCAAGGGAAATCAAATATAGGGCCACTATTTTTTGCAACCAAAGTGAATGTGTTTGATAGAAAGCATTTTAAACATACATACATGAACCATGAACTTGAAGACCTAATTCCATACCTAATTCCCCCATGGACACTCCAGGTGCTAGCTGGCTGTCTTGATAGGAGCCGTAGGTGAAAAGGTTGGGGACAGGGGTGAGATCATATATTGGTTCCTGTTTGATCTGCTTCATTCCAGTTATGTCCAGTCCAGACTGATCTGGACTGGCCTGTGTGGAGTCCATGCCGTAGTAGCCCCCGTGAGCGCCATTCGGCTGACCCTTGGGCATGTCTATGACGTGACCATTGGCGTACGTCCCTCCAATCTCGTGGTTGAGGGTGCTGAGACCGTTGGTGAGGCTGGAGGAGTAAACACGGGCAATGGCCTCCGCTTCGCCTGTCTGTTGCTGCCGCTGCTCCTGCAGCCTCTGCTGGTGTTTCTGAACCTCTGCGTACAAAGAGTCCCTCTGCTTCTTGGACATGCGGCCAAATTTAACAGCTGATACGGAGGAGGGCGAATGAAAATGAATGAGACTAGTGCAGGTTAAAAGTCATCAATAAGATCAATCCAGCTTGACAACAAGCAGCTGATTACTATGTTTGTTTGTAAGAAAGAATATGATATCACTTACCATCCCGGGACATGCCCAGAGCCAGGCACTTCTGGAGCCGACAGTGCTGGCAGCGGTTGCGGTTCGTTCGGTCAATCAGGCAGTTGCGCTGACGGGGACAGGAGTAGGACGCATTGTTCTGTTGACTGCGCCTGAAGAAACCCTACAGTGGGCACAACAACAGAACATTTAGTTAAGTTGCTTGCAGAAAAAGTATACACTCTCAAAAAAAAAAAAAGAGGTACAAAATTGTCACTAGGGTGGCACCCCTAATTAATAAACTTTAGGTATTAATATGTACATTTAAAGTAGAAATAGAGAACCGCTGTCCAACCCTAAAACCCAAATCAAACACACACACACACACACACACACACACACACACACACACACACAATTGAACAAGCTAATCAATGTCTTCAGGATTACTAAATCAATAGGCAGATTAAATTTTTTTTCTTTTAAGGGTTGGAGCTGAACTCTGCAGGACAGCAGCTCTCTAGGACTGAACTTGCCTACCCCAGGTCTAGAATAAAAAGAGTATATAAATGAAAAAAATATATGAATACAATTTATCATTAATCATCCATTCTCTGAAATTAAGTATTACTGTTGAACAGTAAAACTGCATAAGATAAGTTTATCTTGTTTTAAGAATGCTTACATAGTTTCCTTGCAAGAAAAAATAAATAAAGATTTTTTTTTCATGGCTGGCTGGAATACCTGTATGATGACTAACAAATGCACAGAAGAAAAGGCACATCTTTCACTGACCTTACAGCCTTCACATGTGATAACTCCATAGTGGATGCCTGATGACTTATCTCCACAGATTTTGCATGGTATGACTTCAATTTGGGCTGAAAACAGACAGAAATAAACAAAAATACAGTTATATAACCATATGCTTTTGTTTGCTTGATAAAGACTGTGGCGTGCACATCAGGGCTTCTCTCAGGTGACACAATGACCATTTTGATTCTAAGAGTGACTTCACTTTTAGAATGGATGAGATGTACCCTTCCTTTAAATTTGTGTCAAGACACTTTGACATTTTGTAATCTGTGGGTCTTTGAGAACAAGGAAACATAATGCCAGCTGCGAGATGTGAGTCAAAGTCCAAACCCCTTGCTGTATTTCTTTCAGGTTCACCAGAATGGGATCTCACCTGTGCTTTTGACAAAACTTCTGCTTCCATTAATCATTTTAAGCATTATGCTTGAGAGATTTCCTTGATGAAAACAGCCTTGCACAAGTATAAGGCAAAGGCAGGAGCAAGCTACACTCTGAATTATGTAACCAGAATATGGCAAGTTGTTTAATGAGGAAACAAATACAAATACATAGCCGTGAGACTCAGCTCCAACCTTCCCTTCACTTGCAGATGTAAATCCGGAAATGCACAAAAAAAGATAAAAGGAGACAGAAAACATTTGTGAGCGAGAAAGAGAGTAAGGGAGAGGAAGACAGAGAGAGAAACCCATCTCCCTGCTGAGACTGCATACTCACAATAAAGAGATTAGCCACCAAATCTAATCCTAACTTATTTCTACACATGCTTGTTCCCCTGCTCTCAACTGGCTTATCTGATGCAGCAATTCTCAATTAATCTTTCCTCACTCAAATGCAAATTCACATCTGGCTATAATGAAATAAAAGAATACAGAGAAGAACAAATGCTATAATTTCTCTCTTACTATTATGGGTAATTTTATTCTTGTACATTTGCATTTAGATTTTGATTTTCTTTAGGACCAAAGAAACATGCAATTAGTCCAAGCAGCTCGCTAATGAAACAAATGAAAATGCAACAGCAGTCTCAGATGCAATTCCTATATAGTTTAGAAGTAGAGCCAACTGCTTAGTGAGTTCAATGCAATGTCCCTCACTAACTCACAAAATAACTTGCCAAAAATGAACACAATATTAATAGTCATATAATGTCTAATGAGCAATATGAGCTAAGATTTAACAGCAATATTAGTTTACACACATTTTTCTTTAGATTAAATAACAGCTTTGACTGTTTGACTGCTTTGACAAGATAACCAAAACAGTTCAATTCTTTCATAAAAAATGTTTTGACAATAATTTTATATTTGAGTTTATTTCCATCTCTGCACAGTTTACATGAAACTGAATTAAAGAATAAGATAATACATAAAAACTAATACCATCAAGCATTAAATGAATGTTTGTAAAAAATAATTTACAAAATGTATAAAGCACAAATGCTATTTTTTGTTACCTGCCAAATTCATTATTAAGAACAGTTTGCTTTAGATAAAAGAGACAAATGAAATGTTACTGTACTTGCTTGAATGTGAAGTGAACGTTTTTAACTGCAAAACAAACTAACCTTTAAATTTGAAATGTTGTCTTACCTACAATATCTGTCTTCATTTTCAGACAGAAGCACTGCAGATGCAAACGCACACCTGACTCGAGACAGCAGTATGAAGCTCAGAGGTTTGGAAGTGTGAGTGCATCTCTGGTTATGAGCGTGTGTTTGTGTCTGTGTGTGAGTGTGTGCGCTGCTAATCTGACTGTGAGAATATCAACTCAGAGAGGCTGACTAGTGTATATATTATATGCTGACAAGTGTGTATCTTGTTTTAATACTTTGTATACGTGTACACATTTTATGAATTATATGTGAATATGTGATTTTGTGCAATTTGTGCAATATGTATTAATATATGAAAAGTTAAACACAGATATAATGCACATAATGTAATGGGATTAACACACACACACATATACATTAACTAGTGCTGCTTGGTTAAGCTGTGGCTAGTCTGGGCTGTAGTTCTTCCAGTCTCAATCTAGTGCACACTAGACTTAAGCCACAGTGTCTGTGGGTTTGGTGGTTATGGGGGTGGGTGTTTGCCCCCAATGACCCTCAGTAACAGGGACCACAAACAAGGTTGTTTCTATGGCAATGTCACCTTGAACTGAATCCCCTGTATGAAATGTGAAGCAGTATTGGCAATTGTAGCTAAAAAAAAATACTAGGAAGAAAATGTTAGTGCCCTATCATACACCTGGCATAATGTGGCGCCATTCATGACACAAGTGGTTTTTTTTTGTGTGTGCTAGTTTCAGCCTGACACAGTTATCATTTTCACGTCCAGTTGTTTAAAAAATGCATTTGTGCACCTATGGGTGTGCTGGTCTGAAAACAAGGTGTGTTCAGGTGCATTATTGGTGCATAATTGTTGGTGCATAGCTATTTCGAGTTAACTGAAATACACGGCTCCTTTGATCAACTGAAAAATGATCAAAAGTGGATTCGGACATGCCCTAAGGGCACACGCGCCATATGCTTAAGGCAAGCACCTTGTCCAAATACCCTTGTGGTCTTTGCACTTGACCACTTGACAACTTACATGGCGCATTTCCTGTATTTGGTCCAAGTGTTCAAGTGAGGATGAAGACCACGAGTGTGTGTAGAAATTTACATTACTTGATGGAAAACACTTATCATGTTGTAAAAACGCCAGTGTTTACAAAGCTTTAATTGTATTTTCAATCTTTTGCATTTTAAAATCAACTACTCAATGTTTGTGCAGTAGTCCCTAGAACAGATGACACAATTTAATATTGTGGTGCTTCTAATTAAGTGATAAAACGAGTTGCAGATGTTTTATTTATAAATAATTATCACCACTACTCATCTGCACCAATAAAATGTGCAACTCTTTGTTTTGCTACCAAATTACATGTAAAATATAATTATTATTAATATTTGACATACTTTGTACATCGGAAAGGTTTCCGTGACCTCTTGCGAGATCTTGGTAAAAAGTCTCATGATTTATTTCCATAACATGATTCATGATGGGATACACTAAGCCTCAAATGTATTCTCATACATTTTATCAAAAATATCTTAATTTTTGTTTTGAGGATGAACGAAGGTCTTATAGGTTTGGAACAACACTAGGGTGAGTAATTCTTTAGAATTGTAATTTAAATTATGCAGCCATAGACGAATGGTGGGAAATTATACAACAACTACAAAAAAATAGCACAGTAAACGTAATTGAGGATTTTTTACACATTTCAGTGTCTTATTGTCAAATTGAATTACAAAATGTGACTATTTTTAATAACATACAGATAGATTAAAAGAACTATTAATTATTCTGTAATACACAGCATTTCATCTTGAGGCACTAATATTATCATCTGCGTGGACCCAGTAAAACGTGAAAATATAAATTCAAAAAGAAAAACTAGCACACCCTGTCCTTGCTTTTAAGGTCACATAATACAGAGTGGTGGTTTCAGCAGTGTAAAATGCCCTGTTACTTAAATCTTCAGGCTTTGTGTGTGGTAACGAGGACTGTGAGTTCTTCATGATTGGCCTCAGACTCTGAAAACTGGACCAGTTCCTCTCATGACCCACTTTGACCAGTGCCAGAGCCAAACTGGGTCAAACAAGCATTGAGACCTGAACCTGTTGTGAACACATTCATACAAAAAACGGTTTTGTAAATAACTCTGTTAACCTTAAACTGCACATAACAGGCATGAAGTTATGTATAGCCTTTTAAAAGCAGGGCGCCGGATCACTAGGCCATGGCAGTATTGACCATCGATAAAATATGCCATGCTGCACGTGTTTATGTTGTGTTAGAATGAGTTTAGCTACTATCAAGCCAAAATTTGAATCTATGAATGTATTACAGATGAAAGTTGAGAAATATTCAGTCTATGTGTGTTGAAATGGTTTGTGGGTTGAGTATGAGTGTGTTTTGGTCTGAATGGTTATATTGGATGTGTCTGTTTGTGTGAGAATGGCCACAGGGCTTGTGTGTGTAGACCTGTCATATGAAATAAGGAGACGTCCGTGTCTGTGTCACTGTTGCCAGGACTACCACAGCCTCCCCGGGGTTTGTGGGTAGGAGGCCTGTATAGTCTGCCTGTCAGAGCAATCATCCACACCACCATGACATTCCAACAGGACATGATGTCATCGCCATCCCTACCAATACAACGACGCTGTACATTTGTCATTGCTATCTGTACGATCTGACTTCCTTAAGGGATTAAAAACCTAAAAGGACAAGATGAAATATGTAAATAGAAAAACCTAGAGGGATGTTAGTGACGGATTTGACTACCTCTTTAGATTTGTAACATCTTAAGTGTTGCTAAAACCATTATAGATTTGCCAATTAGTTTTTCTGTTTAACTGCCCCAAGACGTGTGCATCTATCAAAAAGCTTCAGTGCAGAACCAAGGAATCCCAATTAGTGTACACATTACACATTCATAAACAATGCTATTATTGAGCAAAAACAAGCATGGTTGTTCTCGCAGGCTCCTTGCCCCTGTCCGCTGTTACGCATAAGGGTTAGGCCTATCAGAGGGTTACGTAAGTGAGGGAGTGCAGTGCTGGCGATTCCGTGGTTAAGAGGAGCTCAGCCCTGCAGGCTTAGCTGAGGACAGACTGGAGTAGCGGAATACTGCGCATGCTAGTCTCACAGTTAGCAACAACAACTTAGCACACACAAGTTACTAAGTGCATAAATAATGTTCATACTTCACAGATGAGAGAGAGAGTGTGTTATTTAAGGAAAAATGTACCCAATGAAAGTTCTGCCATTATTTACTCACCCTCATTACCATTATCATTTTCTCATATACACATAAGTAAAAAAAAAAAAAAAAAAATATGTAGTGTCATAATTATAAAGCTTTGACAATTAATGTAATTGTTGCATTTGGCTATGAATTAATAAGCGTTTATTGAAAATAACTATTGTATTTTCATTTACAGTAGCATGAACCACGAGTAGTCGAGTAACTCGAGTATTTTTTAAATAAGAAATCGACTGGCCGAAATCAGTAGTCGTGCAATATGCAATATGCCTAATGTAAATTGACATCCCTATATTCAAGAACTCTTAAGAATATGAGGTAGCACTTTAAGTCCTGTTCCTCATGTACATGCTATGTACTTATCAGTCTACTCAAAAATCAGTCTTTACTCATAGGTAATTTCCTGTTTTTACAATAATTTTGCACGGTTTCAGCATACAAATCATACAGAGCATTTTTAATGATATTTTGGTGCTTTTTTTGTAATTGTGGAGCTTGACAACCTTATTTACTTTCATTATCCAGAGAAGAGTAGCCAGGAAATGTCCAACAGAAGAAAATAAGTCATATGGGCTTGTAACAACAATTAGGGTGAGTAAATAATGATGGAATATAATTTTGAATTAATTGTTTTATTTGGAATTCATTTGTTTTCCATTGTGAGTGAGTGAAGAGCCAGCCAGACAGACACAGACACAGACACACACACACACACACTTGGATTTTATAATTGATTCCTAATGATATGAAGCTCTTTTCTGTCCCAGGAGTAGTTCCCTCTCTCTCTAAATAGTTCTTTAATTAGCTTCATTAAAGTGGATATGCACCCCTGCAACTTAATTTATTATAACACTTGCTCACCCGTACACTCTGGAGAACACCAATAAATATTTGCTGTCGATACCAGCTGTCTGGGTGACAGATGTGTACCAACACGGCCCACGATGCAATCATTTTGTAATTCATAATTTAAATGATAATCCCATCACTTGTGCTTTCTCCTGAAAATGTGATGGATATATCACTTCAGAGTAATGCACCAACAGCTTCCTTCTGATTTCTGTCTGTGTGTGTTCCTTATTTTTGTGTATTAGTTTAAGATGATGATGATGATGATACTTGGCAGTTGCCTCAATGATACCCACAAACCTTGTTTGCAGCATTCCTTCAGGTGAATGTACTGATAGTGTCACCCTCTTTTAATTTTAGCCTGCAGATGGAAGGCCATTTGAAGTCTTTGTTGTAAATCTTGCCTGTATGCATATGATAAGATGTTGTTTTGTCATCTGGCATCTGGCCCAATGATATTCCAAAGCCTTGTTGGGATATGCTAAACAGTGATACTAATACATTGTGTAGGTGGGAGATTATCTTCAGCACTCACTCTTGTGAGCATGTTGACAATCCATGTTTCTTTAATACAGACAAACATTAAAGGATGCAATCATACTCATAATGCTTCAGACTGTCCATCCCAGACAAATGTGCATGTGTTTTTGAAGGTCTAGGAGTGAGCTGGGGTGAGAAGGTTGTGTAATGGCAGCTCGTCAACATTAGGTGGCACATTGTCCAGATTGACAGTGGCTTAAGGGGTAGTGGTTGCAGAGGGGCAGCATGCGACAGCATGTGGTGTTCATCCATGTTTTACATAATTTCCTTCAGGGAAGGACTCTGAGATGAAGGCCCTGGGCACTTACTAAACAGCTTTCCCTGCTAAGAAAATAATTAGGACAATTCCACAGGGAAATCCACTTTTATTCCACCTTTTCAACACTAGGTGCTTTAAAATATTTAGATGTATATGATCACCTGCATTATCTTTACGTAAAAAATAATCTTCAAATCTTCAAGTTTCCAAGAGACCAGCTTCTGTACATGCAGCCTAACAGGCAAACTATTAAAATCCGTATGAAACTCCTACAGCATAACTCATCTTCTGGACAGTCTTTTGGCTCATTGATATAACCCTTGACATTAAATCCTTAGCATTTGGGTTCTAGTAAATCACGTAAATGAGCTAATTATTAGAATATATTGTTTTGAAGTTCAGATTTGCTTAATGATCCATGCTCAGAAAAAAGAATAAGACCCTGTTATTCTGTTGCCTTTACTGTCCTAGCACATCTTTTTAGCACATTGACGTTTATTAAAATGAATGCATGTTTATAGACTAACATAGTAAATGGGTTCTGTGGTACATTTCAGGTCATTTTGGTGAAGTCATCCATGCCACATACTGGTGCTCTAGACCTTTTTAGTCTTCTGTGTTTAACTTTTTGCTTTCTATGCGAGTCTAATTTGATCACCAACCTTCAGATACATATTTGACAACCTCTTTTATCTTATGTCAAAAAAATACAATTGCATTATAAGTATATATACCTTTACCCCACTTTACCCCACACATGTTATTATAGTTAACAGAAAATAGTTAAAACCATAAAAAATACATTTCTGTTACTTGAAATAAAATAAACTTTGAACTAAGATATATATATATATATACATGTATATATGTATGTATGTATGTATGTATGTATGTATGTATGTATGTATGTATGTATGTATGTATGTATATATATGTATGTATGTATGTATGTATGTATGTATGTATGTATGTATATATATATGTATGTATGTATGTATGTATGTATGTATGTATGTATATATATATATATATATATATATATATATATATATATATATATAAACTTAGTAACACTTTAATAACACTATTAACTTATTAGCATGCCTATGATTAACATACTGTCTGCTTATTAAAGCAAGGCAATGTTTCCTTTTTTTAGTTTGGACACACACACACACACACACACACACACACACACACACACACACACACACACACAGATATATATATATATATATATGTACAGTATATATAAATTATATGGCAAAAACACAAAACAAAAATAGTAAAACTATAACTACAGTTACAATGAAAACTAAAAGTATAAAAATTATAGAAAATTAAATACTAATAAATCCAATAATAGTATCTCAATTATGCTAAAATAATATTAACATCGGCTGTCTATGCATCTCTATACATTTGTGAATGAAAGCGTAGACTATCAGAAAGTGCTCCCTACTGTAAGTGCCACAGTTTGCTGGGATTTGATCTCTAGTGCAGAATATGTATGTGTTGATGAGGCTGCAGGCATTTCCCCATTGGCTTGTCATCAGCTGTGCTAGACTCAGGCATCTTTGATCTGAGATGTGATTGGCTGCCTCGGTGAGGCTACAGAAGGGGACACACTGGCACACATCTGAAGTATATAAAACAACATACATCTCAAATTACAGAACACTATGCTACAGTTCATAACATGTGTGTTCAACCAGTCACTGTATACTACAATACTGAAGCTCATTATTTTTAACATATTTGTTCAAGAGAAATTATTAGGAAAATATACCAATAAAACATATTAAAACATATTAAAACATAAAACATACGTTTTTTTTAATGTTTTTAATTATCTTATCCTCAGGAAGGCTGATGCATTTATTTGATCAAGATCAAACAAACAAACAAAACAATAGTATTGTGAAGTATTATTATAATATATACATTTTCTATTTTAATATCTTTAAAATGTACTGTACTTTAAAAGATGAATTTTTCAGCAGCCATTTCTACTAGCCTTCAGTGTCATATGATCCTTTAGAAATCACTTTTATATGCTGAAGGGCATACTTTTTTATCTGAAGTTTTTAATATTTCTGTGTTTCCTTGGTAGACATCAGGAAAGTTAAGGCAAACTATTTTTTTATTCAATTAATTAATTAATTTGTTTATAGCTTTAAGAAATTTTACACTGTAACATCAATGACATAAATACAATTTTGAATTAGTGACTGTACAAAAATTCAGCTTAATTTAACTTTTTCCGTCATTTCTTTTTTTTTTTTTTATCTCACCTTCCAATAAACATGAAAGAACCAAGGAACCAACTTGTACACAGGCCCTTAAACATTATGAAAAAAATATAAATTTACTTAATATTTAAATTCTGATTCTTTCTTACACATTGTGTAAACATGGATAAAAACTGTCTTACCAGTATTTTAAATACTGTCAAATTTTTCATATTAGCATACTTTGGGGGCAATTTGTAATACAGAAAAAAATTCAAATGATGCAATAACTTGGCAAAGCTTCACAGCAAAATCTCACATTTTATCGGAATATTATTTAGTTTTTAGCCTATTGGCCTGTTGTGTCTTCCTAAGAGGTGAAAAACACATGCACCAATACAGTGAGACACAGCAGAACCCCTAATAGCAGACAACACGGAGACTCCCATTACCACCCATGATTTTATCACTGTCAGTGTGAATCTGTGAAAATTCACAAAGCTGAACTAGTGGAACCCAGAAAAAAAAGAAACACAAATAAGAAACTGTGTTAAAGTCAGTTCTGATACTATGGGTGTAACCATTTACTAGTCACAAAAGGACTCGCACTCCATCAGTCTGACCTTCATGACCTGCCCGCTCTCCACCAATACAACCTCGTTGACCTCATCAACCCCTTGACCTTTCAGTGACTGTGTGTATTTCTGGATTAACTAAATTCAAGAGTTTTCACTAAGATAAGCAATCAGCAAGACATGACACAAAGTGCCTTATTACAGTCTCAGACAATATATTTTAACCTACTGGTTGTTTGTATGCATAGTAATCATATCGCATCTTAAAACATATTTTGACAAGTGTTTATAGGTGGTTTCTAGTTGAAACTTACAGTATACTGGAGCACTCGTAGAGCGAGGTGTGAACTCTTAAAGTGGGTTAGTAAGTCACTCAAGCCTAAGGGAGGCATAGCCTTGTCATATCTGGGTGTTTGGACAGTGTCCTCTCTCACTCTTTCCTTTTCAGAATGACATAATCCTACATGATTGGTCAAAGGAAGTATATAAGGATATGCTGTAATGCTGAAGGAAGAGGTTATTAAATTGAATCTATTAGAAAGCATACACTGTGAAAACTGCTTTGTTGGGTAATTTAAAAAAATGCTTCATGAGGTATTTTTAAATTAAAAGATGTTATTCACAAATAGCAAAATTGATATGCTCTTTCAAATTATGGTTAATTACATAAATCAAATGCTATAATATATTTAAAAAAATATCTGTACTGATATGTTTATTGGTTTGGGACATAACTTTTTTATATATATATATTACATGGCATGGAAACATCTGGTGCTTTCAGAAGTTAAATATAGATTTATATTTATAGTTATAAATTGGCCTGATATTCATCAAAATGCCTGTTCCCTAAATGTGTATATATCATAGTGTGTGTGTGTGTTCTGCATGCCTCTTTACAGCTTTCCTCTCAGGACGGGATGGTAATAGCTCGCCTCAGGGCACAATTTAATTCCATGTAACGAGGTCCTTCCCCAAAGTGGCCCCAGGAGCCCCTCTCTGAAAGAAGCAAATTGATCACAATCTAAAGGCCTCTCTTCACCTGAGAGCGCAGTGAATCTCTCTCTCTGTCTCGTTCATCTGCCTTGATCACTCCATCTCAGTATCCTTATGTGTCTTGCTCTTCATTTAAATATCTTTTAAGGGCCTCTGTTTCAAAAGCTTGCACAAATAGTACTTCTGTTACACATCTCTTTGTTTAACATTTCCTCTCAATGCCATTCCTAATGTAATTTTCCTAGACGATTCCTTAAAACAGATCACACACATTAGCATGCTTCACAAATCTGGTTCAAATAATCTGTTGTGTAAGAGCGTGTATGTAGTCAGGAGGAGAACTGCGAAGGTGCAATGGATCTGAGCTAATGAGATTTCAGTGTATATAAACATTGAGGTTTAAAAGTCACTGAATCCGACTTTTGGACAAAACTAGCATGATTTTAAAAACTTTACAGACAAAAATGACCATGTTCATCATGGCACATCATTGTCAGGTTTGAGAATGGTCTCTTGAGAATGGTGATGTCAGCTCCCAAGACCCCTCCTGCACCATATTAAAAGCCCCAGGTACCATTTTCCAAAGCGCACATTACTGAATGAATGGACAGCTATTGAAGGGTGAGACCAGTCAAAAAGAACTAATAAATCTGACACGCAGCAAAGTAGAGAAAACATGCAGTAATGCCACTGCTGCAATACCACAGAGAGCAAAATGCAAACATGAAATGGAAATGTTTAGCCTTTCAGTTCAGGCTCTCTCAGTGCTCCTCTCTCATGCACACACAACCATCTCAAGCAAGAGCTCAGCAAACAGATGACATACTCTACTCCACACATTCCCAGCTGATACTCAAGATCTGTTCACAAAAACACTACAGGGGACAAAAGCTGACACGCTCACATGCAGAAAGAGATGTCAAGACATCTGGTTGATGTTATGTGGTCAGCTAGAAGGTGATTTCAAATGTCCGTATGCATCCAGAATTTATTATTTCAAGTGTAAAGGCCTGTAAAACTGAGTTTAGAATAAAGAAGCCAACATACTAAATGTATTAGGATCGTGCTGGCTGTGCAACTTTGTTTCTGCCTCACTTTAGGGGATTACATCTCTTGGTTTTCTTTGAGTAATCTCTCACAGGTTACGTAAGTACAAACCTTTAGTCAGCAAAGTAAAAAGAAAAAAAAAAACTAGCAGCTACTACAAACAACTGACCAGATGATATTAGTACCAATACAAACTTAGGCTTCAAATTGAAATATCGGATAAACCCTGCCTTGCAATTTCATGGTTATATTTATATGAAGACTTTATTGTCTTTTTTAAAATTTCATTTAACACACCAGATGTAGCCGTATAACAGCTGGTTGTTGGTAGTTTTAACTAGTTATTGTTGGCCTACTGCCTGGTTAGAGACTCCTTATCCATATCTGCGATGTGGTCATGTGTATGGTGTCGAACAAACAATGCTGTGTTGATGCGTCCATGAACTTCGATATAAAAAACACACTTGTTTGAACAAAAAACAAAACTTTAGTAAGCAATATATTTACACACATACATTGATGGGACAAAAGATTTGTCAAAAGGATCCTGTACGTTACACAGCTATAATATATGTAAACACAGTTTACAGTAGGAATAAAGCTCATGGTGGATGGATATTGATCGTACGCAACATCAGGCTGGTCGATGGAGAGATGGCCTCTCACTCTGGAAGCCAACGGTAAAGCTAAAAGCTATTGGCATTGGGAGTTCATGCGTAACTGTCTCTCTTTGTGTCTGTGGCTCAGAGTTTCAGGGGTACAGCAAGGACTAAAATGAGCATGGACAAAGCAATGCAACTCAGAGGCATTTTTGGAAATTATGGCCAGATATGAAGTAAACACGGGCCAGGTATGTTTCTTTGCTGTTCTTTAAAGACAAACAACTAAAAAAGCAATCAAGACATGTGCTGTGTTGTGTTGTACATGTGTGTGCGTACAAATGCAGTTTGAATGTGATCTGCGTGTGACAGAGTTGTGGGAAAACTAACACCAGCCCTGAAGCAGCTCTGCGCACTGTAATGGAGAAGAAAAGGTTTGGAGCTGATGCAGAGCTAGAGTTACTAGATTGGGTACCACAGTCCATCAGATATATGCATTGGAAAACACTGCATATCACTCTCTCATCAATTAAGCAACCTGATGTTTTGACTAATAGTGCACATGTGTACACAAAATAGACTCTAAAACACACAAACAACTAGTGCACTAGATGTTAGGTACCAAAAACACCTTTTGTATCATATTCTACCTCGTTTAAAAATATTTCTGTACAATGGATATTTAATTAAAAGATTTTTCTCGTTATATCGGCTAAAATGTTTCTCTGTTGTTGAACCGCACAAAATTAAGCGTAATTATAAAAAACTAAAATGATGAAAATAATTAGGTAAACAATTTAAAACAAATAATAACAATTTTTTCCGCCCTGTCACTGACATTTAAAAGAGGTAGACAGTAATCTAGTCTAAAAATGTATTATCTGGTTCTCTAAAAATAAACTTTATTTCTAAAAAAGATGCCCATGCAAATCTCAAAAGTAATTGGACATTTTACAAGTTTCTATGTAGATTGCATATTTCACTGTTATTTGCAAATATGAGGCCCATGCTATAGGCTGATGTCAGTGTCGGAGAGTCGGGCTCGGTGAGAGGCCCCTGATACTGATTCATTCTGACACGGCCCTTTGGGGCACAGAAAGAGAAGCAGAGAGGTGCTCTGGGGGCATGTACAGGTTGTGACACAGAGATGGAGAACTGAGTTTTTGGTGTTTCCCAGAGCACGCGCACTAAACGTATTTCTTTGCAAAGAAGAAGCGAAAAAAAGCTGCCTAGAACCTTACAGATTATAGATACTTGTAAAAAAAGTCTACAAATATATATATATATATATATATATATATATGTATATATAGCACACAATGCATGTGCATGGCATTACATGAAACAATACATTCTATATATATCAGAATGTGTTGTTTCGTATAATGCCATGCAAGTGCATTATGTGCTGTATTTGTTTAAATATTTAACTACTGAAACCAAAAAAGAAGATTGGTTACAATATAGACTTCATCCATTTAAACCAATCAGTTGTCTATCAGAAAAATCTTTTAATCCATGTTTTAATTAGCAGTTTTTTTTTTTTTTGGTCTAATTATCTAATTATAGATGCAAGAAAGACCTGGCCATGAACTGTAAATGTTGTACATGAACAAGATTTTATACATTCTTACTTTTTTAGAAAAGGCAGGCTTATATATATATATATTTCAAAATATCATCCAAAATCTAAAATAGGAATTAAAATAACTTTGAAGTATTTCAGTAAATAAGACAGAGCATGATTAGTATGCTGCACTTCAAACCAACCACGACCTGTCCTTTTTACACTTTATTATTGAAATATTTATGCATTTTATTATTATTATTTTTTTAACAGAAAGTATCCAAACAAGACGTCATTTAATTACAGGTGTAACTGCAATGAGTCCGAAAAGCAGGCAGTGCTCCACGCGTGTGTGAACTCGTCTCGCGCGGACAGTGCTGCTGCACTTCGACGCTTTCAGCGCGCAGCGGCGCCTGACTGACGGAAATGGGTCAGTAGAACGCACGACACCAACTCCACTTTACCCACGCCGTGGTGGTCTGCTTTAGAACACTTCCCACATCACTAAAAAAATAACACGAATAAGTTTTGATGCAGCGAGTTTCCCTGCTAATCTGTAAACCTGTGACAGTCTAGAAAGAAGCTGCCACTACTCACACGCACATAGGCTAAATGCAATTAAAAGCCCAAGACTAATACATAATCGGGCATTTACCGTGCTAAAATCTTCATAGGCTAAAAATAAATAAAATGTAATCTCTAGGAAAGTTGGAGTGAAGTTGTCTCAGATGAACTAAGGAAGTCGCGTGCACTCCATCAACAACAGACTCTACGGTCTAAAATAAAAAAAAAATTTACATGAAAAAACAGCTGACCAAAAACAGTGTGTTTAGAAATTAATTTACACGTTAATCTGACAGATTTCTGTATCATAGACCGCATACGAACCCCTTCAGGTCTGTATGACTTTATGAAACAGACAGCACCATGGATGATGGACAAACTGTGCGAACAGAACTCTGGGAAGAGAATAAAAAGACACTCTATTCTTCATTATTCAAATGAGCTGTCACAAACAGTTGTATTCCTACCTCGCATAGTGGTGGTAAGTCGCTCCCGAACGCGTCAGGCATGAAGAAACATAAACCAGAGTAAAAAAAAAATAAAAAAATCCTCGGTGGTGAGGTTTGGTCTCGTCAAAGTGGTAGACTACTGTGCAAAACCATTCCGGAGGTGCGTGAAGCAGTGATCGGACTCTTCAGTTGTGCGGTAAGGCCAGCATGCGGGTTTTCACATGACATCTGCGAGCGCATATACCCGACGGAGGTTTTCACTGCCTCCGTGAGCGCACGGGAGAGCGCACAGCAGGCGCACGGGAGCCCGGATTGGACTGACACTTTTCGCTCCGCCCTCTTTCTAGCGTCTTCAGCGGCATAAGCAGAGACGGACACTGTGTGGTCTGCGCGAGCGCTACGCGGACCATGAGTTCAGACACAGATAATTTTATTCATTAAAACCTTCTTATCGTACTTATCACCTTATAAGTCTTTTTGTTTATCTTTAATAGATTGCTTTTACAATTAGGCTATATAATTATTATTATTAGTAGTAGTAGTAGACGCAATCATTATAGTTTTATGGTAATTATAGTTGCACTTCATGGTTGATCATGAGGTAGTAAAGATGTGTGGATAAGTTTATGGATTATAGTTTCAAACAAACTTTCAAAGTCTGTATGGCAAAATAAGGCTATATAAAACACAACTTTATCAACTTTAAATCAAAATGTATATTTTATAATTTAAAAATTTTACTAGAGACTCTCTCTCTCTCTGTCTCTATGGCACAGAAAGTAAAAAAAATAAAATATGTATATATATTTATATATATTAAATTGCATATGGTTTCATATTTCTATACATTTGGCCGATGAACAAATAATCTATAGCCATGAATTTAAACAGCAAATAGGAGTGTGTGAAATTGCCCACTGCATGTGTCTGTATGGGGGGAGGTGGAGACAGAGACTGAGCTACAGACCCATCCATGAAAAGGCAGAGACTAACTGCCCAGAGCGCATCACCACTGACCTACATTCACCCCCCACCTCACCACCCTTTTATTTTCCATTTCCCCTGTATGAACAAACTCATAATTGTGATGTAATGACAAAAAGCAAGCATGACAATAAAGTCAGACCAGTCCATTTGAGATTGTAAGGCACTGTCTTGGAGAGACAGCACTTTTGTTGAACAAAAAGCTTTTTCTGGCTATTCAGGAAAGGCCTGAGTGTTGCAATAAGTAATACATGTAACATGTGAAGTGGAATAGATAGGTTATAGTGCGTTTAACCTTTATGAATCAATATGCAATATTTAGCAATATTTTTATTTTACAAAGTTGATCATAAACAGAATTAAAAGTCATTCTGCCTTACAATCAGAATTTGAACCAAACAGATAAAACAAATTTCAGGGCTGCAGAATTATCCAAAGATGAATGCTGCCATATGGTGCCTGAAAACTAGTTAAATTAAAAGTAAACATATTTGGCACTGTAAAAAGGTTTAAGAAAGAGCTTGTTGTGCAAAGTGTGTATTCTCTTTTATTCTCTGCATCGGTATACTCTGTCAAATAGAATAGCTCAATAATGTCTAAATTGTGATGTTATTTCACATAAGTACAGTACATAGTTTTCCTCACAAATGACTAACTGTACTGTTGGTCATTATTTCTGAGAGAAGACAGCAATGTGGTCTAAAGATAGAAGCAATAAATGAGTTGGTAGATCTCCCTGTTTTTAAGGTTAAATCATATTTGTGCAACTCCTTTGTCCTTGAATCGACCATCAGGAAGTTAACTTAAATATAATTGGATAACTTTCCACTGAAAATAAAAATTAGGGCACTATTTCTCAAAGGGATTCCCCTTAACTCTCAAATGACATGTCTTTAAATTGTACTCTGGAATAATCAGGTGTTTTTTGAAAAGATACATTTTTACTGAGAAAATGATTTAATATCATAGACCTACGTAACATGATGCTTTTTTTATATATGTGTTAGGTGTGTGTGTGTTTGAATCTATTTTTGATCCCTGTTCAACATGATATTTAGGTATATAGATCAGAGCTCACCCGATAATTGTCTCCCCTTGCAAATCTACATGTCAAATGTCAACATGCTGAATCTCAGACAAAATCATCGCTGTAATGAGTCGAAAGAGAGAATGACATTGGCTCTCAGTGAGAGAGAGAGAGACAGAGGGGAAAAATACACTTGAGAAATTTACAGAAAGATACCACAAGTGACAGAGGCAATTTTCTGGGAAAAAATTACTTCATCATAATTTCAATCCCAAAAAGAATTGGAAAGAAAGCCCTGAAGGAGCCGTTGTGTCACCTTGAAAAATGGCAGTTGAAAAGATCACTAAATTTCTCCACACACACACACACACACACAATCAAACTAAATATTATTTTGTTTCTTTATATACAATTATATTCTTGTACTACACTGCTTTGTCACTTCCACAGAGATGCTGCAATTTCCTTTTTCTATACACAATTACATTACAAAACTTGACAGAGCACTTATCAAAAGTATGGTTAAAAGTCTAAGATTTGCACACTAATAAATGATCAGATCTAGTATATGGAATAATTCCAGCTGGATGTCAAAATGGCCAAAAATAAAGCCAAAGGGACTGTAATATAATTTTATTGCTAGACTAATAAAGTTGGAGCTCATCTCATCTGTATCAGCAAGTAATAAGCAGATTTTTTTTCAAAGCTCTTAATAAGACCAATCCTACAAAATATAACTGCCTTCTCATCAACATAATACAGTAGACTGCCAATCAGTTGATTTTAATTGGATTTTTTTTCTTAATCCAAGATTTTTGTTCTCCTTCTCCTTCCTTGTTGTATCCTCTTGTAACAAAGCTATTAAGTTATTAAAACTAATGTTACATTGAGTGTGTGTGTTTTTTTTTTATGACACATTAGAATATCTTTATATGCCCTGAGGCAAACCCTCAGAATAATGTCTTCTGCTGATTTAGTTTTCAGAGCCTAATAAATGTTTATGTTGGATATGCTAAAAGAGACTTTTGTATAGAAACTCTTTAAAATTCTGGCTTCTGAAAATGATCTCAATTCAGCATATACTAAAACAACATAACGATCAGCTACTATTTCATCTATTTCTTATTCAGTGATTAATGTCAGAACAGCTTCTTCAGAAGTTGGAAAATACAATGCAGCATGAATGAGAAAAATGTGCTCTAAAATGTAAATGCAGCTCTCTGTAATACTTGATTCTGATTGGTCAGTCAAGCCACTCGAAGATCTGCTGTCATCCATTGAAACATTGAATATTAGACCACTTATTCATGGAAGTGGCTCAACGTCTAAAACTCTCATATCACAGCGTGGATTCATTCTGTCTTGTTTCAGAAATGCAGCCGACACATAACTGCATCTCAGTTATCAACTGTAGAGAAAATTACTTTGGAGGACTTCAGTATTAATATTATAGTAATATTGTAGCTGTATTCATATTGTTTTGTATGTAACTTTAAAGGAATAATTCACCCCAAAATAAACCATCATTAAGATGTTTTTTACTTCATAATGTTGTTTCCAGCTAAATTTTGAGTCCTCTATACATAATATTTCTTCCATTAATGAAATAGTCATCTCATCTGAATCAGGAGATGATTATGCGTAGATCAAGCACCATTTACAAGCAAAAAACAGTCCAAAACTGTTCTAAACAAATATGTCTGTAGATTTTTTAAAGTGAGAGGACAGCAGAAGATGACCTTTTCTCTGGAGGGAGTGTAATGGAGTATGGAATTTTTGGCCAGAAGCAAGGGTTTAAAGTAAAAACGTTTTAATGATGAATTTGTTTATGACAATCATGCAGCTTTTTGCATCTCAAGATGTTAATTAATTGATGGGGTCATGTGGATTTTATGGTATTTTTATCAGCTGTTTGGACTCACATTCTGACGGCACCCATTCACTGCAGAGGATCCAATATAAGTGATATAATAGTACATTTATCCATATACTGTAAGTTCAGATGAAGAAAGAAACACATCTACATCTAGGATGGCCTGAGGGTGAGTAAATTTAAGCAATTTTTTATTTTAGCATGAACTGTTCTTTTAAAAGAATATGCTACACAGGTATAGATTTTTAAATAATTGTAAGTCTTACTAATATTTATATATAGCAGATATATGTTATATTTATTAGTTTATTTGGTAAGTAGCCATGAAATAAATATGTGGTATTATAATGTACAGTCAGTTACTCAGTCATTATTGCAAAATAAACCTCGACAAGGTGATAAGAAAGAGATTAGAAATCCCAGTCCAATTCAAATCCTAATTTTTTTGCAGTTAGAGTCACCCGAAGCGACCGGATTCTGTGTCAAAGTGTGACCTCCGTGTCCTACATAAGCCAAGTTCAAACAAATCGACACTTCTCAGAACTTCTTAGTCTACCACAGATATACACCATTAACTTAACATTACTTATTCATCCACGGACATAACTCGCAGTTAATAATTCACACCTACATACTTTATTTGCGCAATCACTTTTACGGGACCATTATCGCAAATTGGTCTCTCCAATTTATGAATCTAAAGGGATGGATCTAATAGGGGAGACCTTCACCTCTCTACACTCCTAAAGAGGAAGTGTCTGATAAAGAAAGGCTAATGGCTGCAGACACTACAGCCACCTCAGGGGCTGAAGACCGGAGTCAGATGGGTTGAGGTAATGGAACATACGCCTGCAGTAGCTGAATTATTCACTCGATCTATTGATGCAGCACACACACACACACACACACACACACACAATACTGGCTATCTGGAATGAGACTAATTTACTCTGTTTTCTCTGATGAGCAACTTGCTGTCATGTGCATATTTTCAAAGAGTATCCCAGTGTTTTAAAATCCCATTCTTCACTTTGATGAATGCCATTTATCTTCCATTTGTTAGTTCCACAGATGTCCACTGATAAACTCAACAAGTTCCTGATTACATTTGGCCATTGACCAATCCAAATCTTCTAGCATGATTTTAAATAAAACATAACACCGTCACGGATTCCAGCACTCCTTCCCTCCTGCCTTTCTTCTTTGATGGGCATCATGTCTGTGCAAGCTGAGAGTTAGGCTACATGGACAAATGAAGTAGCATTACAATACAAGAGCAGAGACAGACGCAAAAGGAGGGGCTGCATAGCTTCCCTATTGTTCAGCTGGGAGAAAGGTATAGAAAGGCTTACAGACTGCTTGTCTCACAAGCCAACCAGGAAACAAAGGGGAACTTGTTGCCAGTGTTGAGGAGAAATTATTGTAGTGTCAGGATGCTTGTAGGGATGTGGTGGGCACCGTGCTCATAAATGCACAAACAGAGACATATTTACTGTAGCAAACATCTGAGTGCCGCTTACAGCTTGGACCGTTGGAGAATTATAGGGCTTCTCGAGGGAGTCTGAGTCTCTGAGAGCCATAGGAAGAGGATGATGATGTCTTTCTTTTATCATCCTTGATATAGATACCTCAAAAGCGAGGAATATGTTAGTGAGGCAAACGTGGTACAACTTTTGCACTCTCTGAAGACAGTAACTGAAGAAATACAGTGTTATAATTTATCATCTCCATACAGAAACTCATTGACCTTTGCCCTCTGAATATTGGCATCATGTTGGGCCCCATCATAAATCATGTGGTCATTTGGAGCCCACCAGAGTCTGCGGTCTCGCTATATCCTCTTAGAGTCAGCCCAGTCAACGCATCCTAATTTAATCTTTACTTGAACTGTAGTGTAGAAGTGTACACTGGGGAGTTCGAGGGGGACTGGTGTGTGCCATGTGTGTGTTTCTAATGACAGTGATGGGGGGGTGATGAGACCTTCTGTGTTGAACCCGTCCCTCCCTCCTTTTCGGCCCTGGCCGGCTTAATCCCGAGTCTGGGAGAGGGATTAGAGGGCACTCGACCATACCAGCATCTCAAAACAGACATCAAATTTTAGTGCACACATCCAAGATTATGTAAATAAGCAGTTTGGCGTATGATGGCTGTAGGAAAAGTATAATCTGCTGAGTGATAATGAACTTTTATACAATTAGATAATGCTGAAAACACGCATGTAAACATAAAGACAAACACACAAATAGCACACAGACTGTTATGCTTTTTTCCTTGATAAAGTTTTTTCCAATGTTTCTTGTAAATTCAGCTGGTTTATAAAGCAATGGCAGAGGTTATATTTGGACACTTATTCCTGACTTAAAATATCTGCATTTTATTGAATTAAATGCTGAATATCAAATCAAGTGGCTGCAAACAAGTAATTCTAAAGCTTTTCTCAGAAAATTCACCTTTTCTGCTTATTTTATCCAGCTCTCTTCACTGGAAGTAGAGTCAGTTCTTATTTACACAGATTTTTACATTTGTATTAAAGTCTGTGTTTAATTTATACTTTATATAGAAAGGACTGGATGCATTAAAATGAATTAGAAGATAGTTGTGCTTTTACATTTTTTATTCATAAAATAATCTTGAAAAAAATGAACCATGTTTCCACAAAAATATTAAGCAGCTTTTTCAGCATTGATAATAAGGATTTTGATGCTAAAGAATTTAGTAAGCTGCTCAAAATGTCCCATTGACATCCCAGGAATATAATAAAATTTTAAATATATTTAAATATAATGTAAAAAGTAATTTTAAATTATCATAACATTTTACAATATTACTATTTTTATTGTATTTTTTATCAAAAAACATACCGACCCCAAAATCGAGTTATGTTCAATACAAGAGTCACAATGCAAAAAAATGAATTTTGTGTTTTTGTGTTATTTATGAATGTATTTCTGTCTCTACCTGATTCCTCCTTCCTTTCTGTAATGCTGACTGCCATCTCAATTCTTCTTTGTTAAGTAGTTGCAACAACTCTAGCAACTTTGTGTATGTATTTGTGTGTGTGTGTCTGTGTGCGTTTAGTGGAGAGAGGATGGGGGAGAAAAGTACTCAGCTTTCTTATTGAAACAAACTACACACACGCATGTTTATTATGTATATAGCTGATTCACTAGAACAACAATAGCAAATTTGACATTTCTGATATTGCAAACATGACAAATGGTGGGATATCTGAAATAAACAAATTTGCGACATCATACAAAATTATTTTTCAAGTGGAAATGCTCTCATAATCTTACAATGTCTCTTGCGGTAGATATTTACTTGTGGGTTTGTATTTGTGAGAGGAGGAAATGGAAGGGTGGAGGGGTTGGGGGGAGACACAGCTCCATATGTAGAGGATGTAAGCCTTTTATTTCTGTGGCATTATGTCTGCTTTAACATATACCTCAAAACCACATACACTTTTGTCTGATTCTGCATGCTCGAAAACATCTTTTAACACACACACATGCACAAGCACACAGAGATGCAGACTAATAATACACATTAATACAGTCCAACTGACTCATTCAATACCTAAAGAAACTGAATGCACAAAAGCAAAATCTCTTTGACAGTCTCAGCCCGGCTCCTTTATCCTCGTCTGAAAAACATGGGTGAAATATGTGCTCTTTAGACTATCTATTTGAACTTAATAGGTCATGTGACTTGAACTGAAGTGCATTGCTTCCTCCAAACAAGAGGAAGTTTGCTGCTTCCAATTGTGTCATGCCTCATATTCTGTGGCATGTCTTGCGTCTGGATGCTTGATTCATAAAGGGACAATTCATCCAAACAACCATGAGTAAACAATGAAAAAAATTCTGTCTGTTTTCTCACACTCATGACATTGCAAACCTACATTACTTCCCTTTTGTGGAAAAAGAAAAGGTTTTCAGGATGTTCTTGACGTTGTTCTCTCTTTCATACAGCGAGGATGCAGACTGAGACTGTCAAGTCTTCCAAAAGACAAAAACAATAAATCTACCATAAAATGCGGTCTGAACAACCATTCAGTTTCATTGAATGGAAAAGAGCAGCTTCTCCTTTTGTTCTATTTAAAAAAATAAAAATAAGGGTGAATTTATTTTATTTTATTTATTGAATAGAAACTAACCTAAACCACCATCTCACATCCTGTGGACAAACTCTACATTTCTCTGTTTTAGTTTCTCTCTCTCTTTTTAAATTCCACATCAGTATGCTTCACTCCACTTTTGTTTTTCCTAGCCACCGTACTCTGTACTTTCTCTCTCCACATTCTCTCCTCTCCCCCGTACATGCTCTCTCTCTCTCTCTCTCTCTCTCTCTGTGAATGGAATGGTGGCTGTAATAGTGGGATGTAGGTCATCAGGGCAGCTTGGCTGGCTTGAGTCTAGACTCAGTCTTCAGGGCATGTAGTCGTAGAATTGTGCACATTGACCAGCACAGTCAAAACTCTACAAACCCCCCCCCCCCCACACACACACAGTAAGAACACAAAATAGTAAAGTATCTGATGAGACTTCACACAAACTTCTTGCACGGTCTAATTTGCCTACTTTAGGTCTACATTAGGGTGGGGCATCCAGCCACTGAAGTTGCTGTTCAGTCAAATATGCATGCCAAATTTGGTGACTGTTTCTGCGCAGTTTTGCTCACATACACCCTCCTCTGATGCCCCAGGTGAGACGAAAATGAGCATTTGCACTATGCTCTTTTTTTTTTCATAATTAAGTCAGAATTGTGAGATACAAAATTTTATTTGTGAGATAGAAACTCAAAATTGCTAGAAAGGCTCAGTTCTGAAAAAGTCTGAAATGTGAGATAAAACGTTTATTTTTTTTAATTTTTTTTTATTCAGTGGCAGAAATTGAAAAAAAAAAAAAACAATTACAAGAAAAAAGTAACTGTGTGTTGATAAAAAATTGCAGATGTATAAAAAGTCTGAATTGTGATATAAAAGAGCATTTAATCATGTGGCAGAAACAAGTTACTGTCCTGTTCTGGGTTACAGCCCAGAAGAAATGTACATAAACTTTTCTCTGTGTTTGATCTAAAATTTGGCAAAGTGAAATATGGACTGGGAAAAATACTCACCTTTTATTAAATACAGAAATAAGCTGTTTTCTGTGCCAATATCAATATGCCAAATCAAACAATATGTTTGTAATAAATTAACATAGTATAATAACAAATGTGAGTTTGCAGCATCATGCAGCATAACAGACTATTTTTGTATTGCTAAAATAACGAAGTGGATGAAAACGAAAGACTTACACATTCAAGGTATAAATGGCTGCACTCTTACATTAAAAATAAGGTGGATAGGGAAAGTACTTGTAACAGAGCTGCCATAAATTAGGTAGGTTAAGCCCATCCAGAATTAGCATAAATATCTAACTGACTGATTTGTTTAAATGCATCACAACTGTAGCTCAGCTGTAGCTCCATCCATTATTGTCATCACGCAATATCCATCAATGCTTGTGACACCTATAATATCAGTCAGTAAACTCATTCATTGTAGTTACTGCATGCAACATGTATTCTCTTCACCCACAAAATGATCTGCGGACAGTGAGAGTACAATAGCACTCATATTCACAGCTAATATTCAGTGAGTGGAGGTGAAATCTGGTGGCCCAATCTGCCTAGCAATGTAGTTTAACTATAACACTGTAACTTTAATTTATGCCAAGTTTAAAATGGTATATTACTTTAAGCATGTCTGTGGGGACCTGGTTTTGCATACATTCTGTGGACCAAATGTTCTCACAATAATAAACCTGCAATCCTAACCTACAATCATTTAAAATGTTTGGACCAGTCATACAGTTTCACATTCATACAAAATTTGGTCATAATATATATATATAAAAATACTAAATGGTTTCATTATTTTTTTTTAATGTTTATTATGAAATAACCAGATGAATAAAGGCTTTTTAATATTTAGATTTTTTGTGTGGGGGTGGGGGGTTCTACCAAACTGTGATGGAAAAACAAATGCGTATGGTCTAAAATGTGATCAAAATCTTTAAAAGATTTATTTTTGTGTGTTATTCACCATTCCTCTCTTCCCGCTAGCTCTCGCTTTCTCACTTGCTCTCTCACTCTTTCTTGTCTCTCATAGGTTCTGATGGTAAAAGCTACAGTCTGGCATACTTTACAATATTTTATTTATGGCTATCAGACACTGTATTTTTCTCACTAATGGAAAACCTCTAAGTGACCTTTCACCCACTTACTGCAGCATAACTAAGAAGTTACAATGTCCAACATTCATCAGCTATATTCAAAGTCGTCACATCAATTTACATCTATATATCCATATCTATATCTGTATATTTTGTCAACATATATGGATAATCAACATATATACAGAGAATTTAGATTTATATGACATTTTCAGTAGAGATATTCAGACAACAACTCACCTTGTGCCTTATGATTCCATGCCCTTTTTTCGCATGATGGTGACCACATTGTTAAAGAATATGTTTGCCACAGTACTAAATGACTCAAATGCAAATGTTAGAGAGAAACAGCTGAAGGGAAAGAAAGCCCTCCATGACCTGTCAAAGTACATTAACACGTGGACTGCATGCTGCATGTGTCTGTGAAACTAAATTGCCTTGTAATATTCTGTCTGTTTGTTGATTACATTTAATTGTATTCAGTTTGACTGCATGCATCATTGATATAATTACTGAACTTGTGGCATAACATTTTGAAATGAATTTATGATTTTTTTTCCAATATGTACATGTATGCATTTAAATTCTGCTGTCTGTGATCAAATCAAAAATTCCTTATACTATTGCATTCTTTAACAGGAAGTATGACTGCTCATCTCAGACGCCTTGCCCCTCCCTGTTGCCACCTTGGTAGGCTCCACCCTCTCAAGGGAACCCTCGGGCAGTGCTGTCAGATCCCATCACGCAACTCCTATGGTAGCGCAGTTACCAGGGTAGCTAGCCGTTAGCGGATCTGTGCGTAGGTTTAGAGCTTAGCTGTTAGCGGCAGGTTTAATTATAGATTACAATGAGCTACGAGCATCCACTCTCTTTTACAGCAAGCATGCTTGGTCATGCATGCAAAGCCTAGAGCCAAAATGACACTGTGTTGTAAAATTCGTAAGGAGGTGGTTGTATAAAAACTAGAACCTTACATGCCCAGTCTGATTAATGCCTACATGAATGACTTTACCTGACCGTGTGCCTCATTTGTCCAAAATACAATTATAATTATATAACAAGTTGCATTAAAGCCTTCACATTATCAACAGATTAGTAAGATCAAATCCAGGACTAAGCCATCTGATATATCCATAAATCATTACCCTTTATAAGTGCCATAATTTACTCACCCATACACATTTAAAAACAAAGGTTATTTTTGTTTTTTTCTCCATAGAGTGAAACTTTTGTGCCTAATGTACCTGACTTTCATTGTATGGACAAAAACAGTTAAAACATACTTCACAATTCTTAAGGAATTTGAAGGCTTTGAATTCTAATCATAAGGCTACTGGATATTCATCCTCCTATATCCTGTCCCTCACTGTCTCCTTGTATCTATAAAAAATGCTATCACTCTCATGTTTGCCCACATTTGATTTGCCCTCTTGCTTGAAGCCCCCAACCCCCCGCATCCACCATTAAACTTTAAGCTCTCAAGCAGACTATGCATATTTTATCTGCCATTTTGCAAACAAATTCTAAATAAAATATAGATAAGACAAAGGTCTAAGACCCTGCATGTGCAAGTGCATCCCTCGTCCCTTCCCTATCTTGTCTCTATCCCCCTATCTTTATCAACAGATGAGTAATGTGGGTTCAGAGGTAGTCATCTGCCGTTTTTCGAGCTGGGGAACATTGTATTGCTCCCTCACGACGAGCTGCTGGGCTGCCACCCTGACTGCTATTACATGCATCAGCCATTGTGCACCATTATTTCTGAGATGCATTTATATAATTTGTCTATCCATTAATAGACAATAACACACAGGCCTTGGCAGAGCAAATCATATAATCACTGTGTAGAAAAGACTTTCCATTATGTTTCAGAGAGATGAGAAACAGAAAGAGAAAGACTGAGGGAAAAGAGACAACCCTGTTTGGGGTGGGGGTGGGGGGTTAAAACAGAGAATACAGAGAGTATAAAACAGCTACTGTATTTACAAAACAAACAGTTAATAATTGAGGTCATGATGCTTGATGCTTTTCTTTTAGGTATACAGATAATTATAAAATACATCACTTGCAAATAGGCTGAGAAAAATAAAGAAATAAATCATGCTTTGGATTTTATTGTCATATTTGAGAATACAGTTAAAAACAGATTAGATGGGTGATTTAACTTAATTTCTTTTCAATCTGATTCCAAGCAATATGATGGCCTTGTACATTTCTTCATGGCCTTTAACCATTATAAAGACATGATTGTCATAAGGCCTAAACCGCAAATTATCAGTCTATTTATGTTTTACATTAACCACTTTAATAAATCATGATCAGTAATTTTTCATCTTAAAATCCCTACAAACCAGAAAAACCTAATGTTCATGCTTAGTGCAGTTCTGCTCATATTCAGAACATTATAAGAAAAATAGTTAGAAATGATGAAAAAGATATACCAAGAAAAATAATTATTAATAATTATAAAAAATGTGTTGATGGAAATATATTACTAATATTTAATAGTATTGAGAAACTATTATAGTTCCTTTTTGAATGGTCTCTCCCATTGCGTTAATCATACTATGGGGGAACCTCATCTTTACTTTTATAATGAAGCCTGATTTGATCTTGTTCGTGTAGCTGCACAAACAAATGGCGAGTAGGTGTGGAGCTAACAGGTAGATGATTCTGAGTGACATTTCATCATAATTTTCTCCTTCAGCCACAAAGAACATCTCATTGCTGCAAGCAAGAAGATGAAGAGAATAAAAGAAAGAAGCTCAGCCTCCTACTCACTGCTGTGAGAAGAAACCACTGGCAATGGAAGAAGATTGACGCCTTTCCCTGTGGCCATCCGGCTTTTTTTGGAACAAATTTCCACTGCAACTATTGCAAATGTCTTGCCATGAGTGGGGCTCATACAGGAAACCCCTGTGCAATGCAAATGGGCACAGTGAGTGAGTCGCCTGTCTGGGCAGTGCCCATTCATAGGCTGTACTCACAGAGGCAGAATGTTCTCACTGTGAGAATATGAGTCTTGGCCTTCTCTGCTTGCAGGCTCCACTTGATGGTGGGCTCAGGCCCATTGTTGATCTCAGGCATTTCAATTGCTTGCTTATGAGATGGCCGTTCAAGATGCTGACTTTGAAACAGACCCTCTAGCAAGTATGCCCCACAGACTGGTTTATATCTGTGGATCTGAAAGATGCTTACTTTCACATCCAGATAGCCCCCTATCACAGACCATTCCAGAAGGAAGAAGGTAGGTTACAGATGCCTCCAACATGACAGACAGGAGCTCTGTACGAGGGCAGACCTATGTTAGGATCCTGTTGAAACATTTAGCAATGCTTACATATAAACTCCCTCAAGAGGATGGGTGTTTTTTCCTGCCCTAAAAATCTTCCTGGGATTTACCTAAAGTCATCTGGGCCATACAGTGCCCTCCCTTCAAGCTGTTCCATTCGGGCAACTTGTGGCTCCTGTTGCTAAAGACTGCCCTCCTTTTGGCTTTAGAGTTGGTCAAGCGAGTGGATGACCTGCAAGCACTGTCAGTCAGTGCTTCATGTCTTGAATTCAGCCTAATGCCTCTAGAGTCGTCCTCAAGCCAAGACATGGCTATGTGCCAAAAGAGCTCTCCACTCCATTCAGCACTCAATTCATTACCCTTCTAGTGTTCCCCAATTCAGAAGGTGAGCAGGGTCCTAATCCACTCTGCCTAGTTCGGGCCCTTAGATTGTATGTTGAGTGCTCTGGTCCATTTCGGCACTCAGAGCAGCTCTGTGTATGCTTCAGAGACCATTTTTAAAGACTGCCAGTATCTCACTGGATAGTGGATGCTTATAGTACTGATGAGATGCAACGTAAATGCTGGTCATGTGACGATGACTATAATTAAATGTATAATACAATATTGTTGACAAATAAAAATAAAATAAAAACTCTTAAAATGTCTTTTCATTTTCGTTGACCAAAATGAGATGAAACAAAATGTTATAAAGTTATTTCGTCTTTTTTAGTCACATTATTATTATTATTATTATTATTATTTTGCAACATAATATTACTTTCTATATTAGAAAGCTCATGCCAACTTATGAGGCTGTGGTTAACGTGTATCATTTTAACATTAGCTTTAAATGTTAGCCACTGGACCTTTAAACTACTTGGTTTCGTCTATACTACTAGGTACTTATAATATATTGAATGGGTTAAATAAAATTGCATTACTAAAAAAAGACTAAGACTAAAACTAGACGAAAATAGTCATGGATAATTCTGACTAAAATAAGACTAAAATGCTCAGACATTTAGTTGACTGAAACTTGACTAGACCAAAAAGAGTATGAACATGACTTAAACTAATAAAAACTAAAATGACAGGTTCACACAAAGACTAGACTAAAACTAAAATTAAAACAGGCCACCAAAAACAACACTAGCTTACAGTGCCCTATAGGAGTGAGAGCCCACTCCACCAGAGGGAAGGCCTCCTCCTGGGCTTGGTCCAGCAGAATTTCTATTGGTGATATCTATTTGGCCACTGACTGGTCGTTACCATCTGCCCTTCACCAGAATTTATAACCTGGATGTCCCTGCCCTGCAGGCACAGATTTTGTCAGCTTAATCTACCTACCCACTTTTGTAAGTGGCAAAGGTTGTGTTATGTAGTCCTCAGCCTAGTCTTAGCGGCTTGGGTTTCACTATTAGCTCATGCTTACTACAGCCTTCAGTATGGGTAATCCAGCGCTGGGCTTGCAGAGTGGCTTCTTTCTGCACTTTCTTATAGCACAGCACATTAGGAACACTGCACTCAGAGCCAATTTATATAGTAGTTGAAAACTTGTTAAAAACTTGCTGCATTTCAGAGTGAATAAAATGGATTAAAGGGATAGTTCACTCTCAAATTAAATTTTGATATGTTTACCTCAAGGACATCCAAGATGTAGGTTTCTCTGTTTCCTCAGTATTTCCCATTTTGATATTTTTAGGTCCAACCATTCTTGTCTGTTACTCACTTAATGGATGTCTATGGCCACCACCTCAAGGAGCATGCACAGAGGAGTCAAAATTAAACAATTCCCCATCGTAAGTACACATTGATGACCTAAGACACGAAACGAGCGGTTTGTGTAAGAAAACGGAACAGTATTTATATCGTTTCTACCTCTTGTACACAACCACGTCCAACTGATCTGAATGCACGAGTGCTTCCTGATGTGATGTGCGCGCATGCTCTGGCTTAGTCTGCGCAAGCGCGGAAAGCGCCGGAAGCGATCTCTCGCGTACATCACTCATTGTTTACACTTGATGCCTATGGTTTACACAGATTTCGGAAGTTTTACCTTTCACTGTGAAGATCTAAACATATTTAGACGTACAGGAAATTGCAATGGAAGACAATTTCAATACATCCATAGACAACATTGAATTTTTTTCACTACCACATTTATTTGAACCAGAATACACAGACCAAGTACTCAGGAGCGATCCGCTGCAGCAGCACGTCTTCAAGCCTCAGAGACAGAGATCTCTTCAAAATTGGTGGTGTTTTAGTATTAAGTATTGTGAGATGCCAACAGAAGTGGAGAGCATATGTTGTCACAAATGGAACAACTACAAGACGATGATGAGGACATCGACAGTATCGCATCACACACCTGCCTGACTGAAGATCCTTAGTTTTCTCCGCTGTTGAGACCCATCATTTTGCACCTTGTGTTTGCCACGTATAAACTGGAGGCGACGTCCAATGCCAGAGGGACCCAATGGCACGCTGTCAACAGAGTGAGTAATGTGTTGTATTTTTATTATAAACGCAACGATTATAGGATGCATTATAAACAAATTAATGAATTACAATTACTGCATTATATTGCAGACAGTGCAGATTGGTGTCGTAGCTTGGGGTAAACAATGAGTGATGTGCGTGCGCGAGAGATCGCTTCCGGCGCTTTCCAGCTTGCACAGACTAAAGCCAGAGCGCGTGCACACGTCACATCGGGAAGCACTCGTGCACTCAGATCATTTGGACGTGGTCGTGTACAAGAGGTAAAAACTATATAAATACTGTTCGTTTTCTTACACAAACCGCTCGTTTCGTGTCTTAGGTCATCAATGTGTACTTACGATGGGGAATTGTTTAATTTTGTCTCCTCTGGAAATACTGAGGAAACAAAGAAACCTACATCGTGGATGTCCTAGAGGTAAGCTAAAACATATCAAAATTTAATTTGAGAGTGAACTATGCCTTTAATGAAAATGACATGAATACAATATGCATACATAAGATAGATAGATAGTCATTAACCTCAAACCAAAGGCAGGAGAAAAACATGCCCATTCTGAGGAAGTTGTAACCTGCAGTGATGCTAATACTACAGTTTACGTGTGACTCAGACTCCAAACTGATCAGACTCTGTCAGAATCATGAATGACCTTCAGTTCCTCTGTCTGATGGACAAGACTGAACATGCCAAAGAGGCCCACAGCAAAGACACACAGACCACAAACAACACCAATTCAGCCATGTTCCTCCAGGAAAATGTGTGCTCATGTGATTGTAGTTACTGTAACAATAGTGATTTTTGCTCAATAATTAATAGCTGATGTCACATGTTAAAGACCAAGCATTTAATTTGTTTTGCAGATGCTTTCCTTACTGAACCCACAGGGGACCTTCCAGCTATGAGATGTAAACTTCTCTCTATAATTCATGACTGTCTTTATTAGCGATGTCCTCACAAATGATGAAAGCCAAATTTCTGACATAATGGTCAACAATAGTACTTCATTCTGATTGTGACTACAAGAGAAAAACCTGAATTAAAACCATTAAAACCAATCACATACTTCAGCAGCCCTTTAAACGCTCGACCAGACAACCTCTTCAATCAGGGCAATATATTGTGAGTAAAATTATGAATGCAGTCGAAGGCTATATTGTTTTTCTTTGACAAAATTTGAGTTCATAATGAAATCCTTCACTTTATTTAGATATCTTCTGAAACTTCTGTAACTGGTCTGAGAAAATCTGAGAAGCAGAAATAATCTCACTGCTGCCTAGAATGAAACCGCTGAGATATTAAGGAGATCTCATTTGTGTTTTTCTTTCCTATGGGCAGTCATGATACATACTCAGGCTGAGCTAACTTTATTTAAAAGTCAATGTGCAAATGACTCATTAGAGCACTCTCCATACTCCAGTACAGTGCAAGCACAGAGATTAGTGTTAGTAAAAATGCTGCAAACGGTTAAATAGACAGGACATTTGTGCAGCTAACGTGGAGTGAAGTGTTCACTGATTTTACTAAAAATGTGTAGTGTTTGCAAAGCTCGGCTTTTAACTGAGTATTGCAAATGTTGAAATGGAAAGGCATTGATGGAGGAGTGTGTGTATGCGTGTTTGTTGTGGGGGTGAGGGGAGGAACTGGGTGTGGCTCTGCCTCTCACTGTCATCCAGATCATGATTATTATGTTGGCAGGATCTAAAAGATTAGACACATCAATAGTTTATGACTCTGTAGAGAGTCTCACTCAATTCCCACATCTATAAATTACTAAACAGGGGCATTTACATCTCTGTTTCTCAACAAACTTCTTTCTCTCCTTCTTTCTCTCTGTTCTTTTCTCTCTGTTCTTTGCTTTTTTGCCTTTATTTTTTAAAACTAATGTCCCAATGAACTATTGAAACTTTTAAAGTGATATTTAACCTTACTGCAGGGCCACTCTGTTACTTGCATTGTAGTTATTAGTCCTCTTTTAAGCAGGAAAAAACATATCATTGTAAAAATGTAAGCACCTAAAAAGAAAGACATAATTAATAGATGTGGTCTGCCAATACACATGAATAATGCCGCTTTTATATTCAAGGAAATTACAAACTATACCCATCGGGAGAGAATGGAAGGAGATCATTAACTGCAAACCAGAACCTTTGCAAAAATCCAGCAAAATTTTAATAATTTATCCACATAAACAAATAACACATGAATAAAGAATACTTTTTAAAAGAAAATTATTCTGCCACCCAAGCCACAGGAGCTTTGCTCACTTCCCTTTCTGTGCAACTTTTTGCATCTAGGGGAAAAAAGGTAAAAATAAATAAATAAATAAAAAACAAAGTTTAGATTGAGCATTATTCAAATGAAAATAGTTAACTTTGAGTTTTTTCCCCATAGTGCATAACAACTCTTTTCTCAGAGATCTTCTATATCAACTTGAAGAAACCTTCTGAGTGAGAGGTAATATTATTATAAACTTTAGTGTGCTGTGGGAAAGTTTCATTCAACTCATATCTGAACGTTTAGAAGAGATCATTTCTAACTTCGGAATTGACATTACAGGAACTGAATGAGTACACGAACATGAACAGGAGCAGGAAAACATCTGCTTATTAGATTTTTCAAACCTTCAGAAGAATAGCAATCTGAAAATGATGGGATTTTATTATAATAAATACAAGTCTGAGACCGACTGTAATCCATCACTTTGAAGCTAGACCCATTTGTCTAAATAACTAGATGAGATATGCAATACAAGACAATAAAGCATTACTCTAATATCTAGCATTGAAAACAACAATGGTGCGATTTTGATCTAAAGTTAATAGAAAGAAATCACTGTTTGAAAATTCCTCAAGAATTTAGGAATGCAACACCTTTCACTTTAATTTATTCATTTCGCCTAGGTGAAGTGTTCATGATGTTTCTGTAGGTACAGGTAGGGTCATCCCCCCCATCACATCCTCCTGTTTGTGATGAATGGTGGTTACATTCATGTCAGCCTCATACAACCTTGATTTCCTGCTGTGTCTCGGACACACAGGAAATCAAGGGCATTCATCAGCTGCGGTTAAACACACTGTCAATTATGTGCGGCAGTACGTGGGTGTCTATTTGTGAGGGCGGGGGAAGGGTGTGGAAATACCCCATGGCACTGATACCGGAATGCCCATGGAGATGCATCTACTAACTGGAAATGACCAACCGTGTTGTAACACACATTACACTTGATTTAATTTATGGCAAATATATTAATGTAAGTGTTTTGGGTGTAAGGTTGGCTTCTGTTACGCTCTTTATGTATGACCTCTCTTGTGAAAAAAATATAAAATAGTCAAACAGTGCCAAAACAACAGATGTACAGAATTCAGTCTTTAAACACACAGACATAATCCTAGTCATTTCTATACTAAGTAAACATAAACAAATGTTTAAATATATGCAAAAGTCTTAATATGATAGCCAGCAAGATGCATACTGACAGTCTTACATTGTTCAGGGTCATTTCCTCATCTTAACCTTTAGTGCCTCTCCCAAAAACACATAGCAGTTGCATAATTCAAACATATATATAGTGTTTTATTTATATGCCTGGGAGTCATGGGATGATTTGTTATCAATGAGGTGTACCATCATCCTCATTCTGAGCTTTGGGTAATCGCCCCTAAAAACATGATGATCTACCATTGTACTTTTCTAAAGGATGTATTCAGACATTCATTGAAACAAACAAATTGGAAAAAAAAAATCTACTCAAGCATATACATAACAACTCTACACTGAAATCATATTATGAGAGCAGCAGTTTGAAATTGTTGTTACTAATAGTTAAAATAATAATGCAATAATTATAGACACATCAGTTCCCTTTGAGGAGGTTACTCTCTATGTCACGTCACTTCAATGGTGCAGGTACAATGCATACCAGCTTTTCACGTCGTAGCTGAGCGACAACATCGTTCTGCTCCATCCATGTGTCTTCAGTGAGCTATGAGCTTTAGAGGTTGGCGGTATGGCACTTCAGCGGTGGTCGTTCCTGTGTCGAGCACTTCAGGTTGCACTACCCCCTGTTATGCTGCAAGTGGCCATTTCCCTGTGTGCCTTAGCACATTAAAAAGCATTTCCCTAAAAGAGCAATTTCTCTAAAAGAGCAATAAATGGTACCTTCTTTGTAAAGACAACGGATCATTTTTTTAAAGGTGCCGTTTCACCCGGGCGTTTCTGGAGGCGGTTGTTACCTGGCACTGGGTGATGGTCACCATCGCTGCCTCAGGTGTCTGGGCAAGCACACTGAGGTGGCGTTCGCCTCACCACCCTCGACGGTGGTGCTCTGAAAGGGGGAACATGGGGGTCCCTCCAGTGGAGCAGTCAGTTGCGATGCAGTTGTGTCCTAATACCATCTCCACCGGTCAGGGTGAACCGTGCCTCCCCTCCCGGGTCTTTAGGTACTTGTCTGACTAGTTCGGCGATGCTTATGTGTCCTGTGGAGAAGCTGCCTCCACCTTACACACTATGGCATTACTGCCGGTGCAACAGGCCAAGGCACTGAAGGACCTGAATGAGGGTGGTCATGACCCAGAAGTTGTCAGAACTCCATTTCGCAATTGACCTTGTGCTATGAGAGACGAAGGACACTGCGTTGTCTCTGGACTGTGTGATGTAGACTATGGTGGTCCAGGAGCACCAAAAGTGGCTGTGTCTGGTTAATATGAGGGACGACGACAAAGTTCAGTTTCTTAAAGACCCTGTGTCCCAGACTGGCCTCTTCGGTGACACGGTCGAGAGTCTGGCCCAGCAGCTCTTGGCTGGAGAGAAACAACTGACCCAGAGAGGGAGGAAGCTGCTCTTGGGGATGGTGAAGACACCTCTCCCTCCCCCAGATGAGGGCCAGGTGGAAAATCTTGACATGAGAGTGGTTTTCTCTATCTTTGGGTCACAGGAGGGCACGGAGAGTCACGGATGGCCCAGCACTTGACCTCAGTCATCCTCTTCCTTGGGCAGTTGGCGGTTCGAGAGCATAAACAGAGACCATACTCATGCACTCTGCCAACCTGTGGGACCAGGTAAGCATTGCACTGCACACTCAGACCCCTCTCGGGTCCGCTTACAAGCCGCCTGAGCTGGGTCCCTGTGTTCCGCCTTGCTTCCCACTCTGCAGGTACGGTTTTGGTTGCGCTTGTCCCGGTTGCATGTTATCTGGGTCCCTGGCTAGTGCTAACCAGCCTGTCTTGCTGAATTCTGCAGACCATCAGCCTTGGCTATGCGTTTCTTAGCCCTTTGGGCTGTCACCTGTCTTCCCCTGTGTCTTCACGAAAGTCACGGAGGTGGCTCTGGTTCCCTCAAAGAGCAGGGTGTTCCCTTCAACTATCTCGACGATTGGCTCATACTAGCAAAGTCTTTGGATCAGTTGTGCAAGCACAGGGACCTGGTGCCCTGGCACCTCAGCCTGTTGGGTCTTTGGGTCAAAATCTTCCAGATGCAGAGGATCTCTATGGTGTAGGATTCAGTTGAACAGACAACATGCCTCACAGTGGAACGTGTGCAGTCTGTGCTGACCTGCTTGAATTAGTTGGATTACACTGATGCCTCCACCACCGGCTGGGGGTCACGTACAATGGGCACCCAGTGTCTGGGGTAGGGACAAGTCCCCATCAGCACTGGCATATTAATTGCCTAGAGTTGTTAGCAGTACATCTTGCCTTGGACTGCCTCAAAGGGAGCTTACAAGCCAAGTATGTGCTGGTCTGAATGGACTGTACAGTGACCCTTGCATACATCAACCGGCAAGGTGGTCTGTGCTCCAGTCGCATGTACCAACTCGTCTGGCACATCCTCCTTTGGAGTCCGAAGTTTCTGAGGTAACTTTGTGCCATTCAAATTCTGGGCCTGCTTAACCGTACAGCCGACGAGCTGTCTCGAGCTGCACTCCCAGGAGAGTGGCGACAGTCCAATTGATTTGGAGATGTTTCGTAGCCACTCAGGACATGCCCTGAGTGCACCTGCGCCATGCACTATGCACTTTACACTTTGCGTTTAGGTCGTTAAAAAAGGGCCCAATGTAACTGTGTGTGCCATCATATGGAAGTGTTAAACAAGATCATATATCAGTCTAATTCTAATATTTCCTACGCTTGCAGATGTTGCACCACAGAGCACTGCTTACACACTCACACACTGTTTGTAGCTATATATATCTTGATATAATTGAGCATATAATAGATCATCAGAGCTTTCCTACAGCCAGAGGCCTTTCTATTAAACTCCAATGATTCACACTTTTAAGTATCACTGCTTTGTTTGCACCCAGACATCATTTCATCCATTCCTCCACCTCTTTCTCTGCTTCTCTCAGTCTATCCTTTTTTTTTCCCGGGCCTCTCCGTAAACACTCACTTCTCTTTTCACAGGAGCACAGTCATTACGACGTTAATAATTTTTTCATTATACCACCATTTACCAATTACCCACAGCACATGTTCCCTGCTCTAGATGTCATTAACCTCTCCCAAAACTCTATTCTCGCCCCGTTCCTCAGACTGTCTCTCCGCAAGGGGAAGGCTGAGTGTGCCGATCTGCTGGACTGATACGAAAGAGTCTCAGCGAAATCATCGGAGTGCTCCTCGGGTCTGCGGCTCCTAATTGCTGTGTGCCACAGGGTCCTTATGAAGCAATCAAGCAGGCAATCTCAGAAGACGCCTGTGCCGTAACACGTTAACAATCCTTCCCCCTCCTCTCTCGCACTCTTGTTCTCTCTCGTTCTCTCACCTCTTAGTGGAGCTGGGCTACCCCAGGTCCCAGCTGCAATTAATGACCTTGCTTGGGACCGAGCTAATGAAATACAGACATGTTTAATGACAGAAAGAGACAATGGAAAACACCAGAAATCAGTTGCCTTTATGGACAATCAAATAAACCAGCAAGTTAAACACACACACACACACACACTCTGGGGCAAGTTCATTAAACAAGCATGCCATTTTTTTGTGAGGCATCTTAACAAAAATTGTATAGAGTGCATGTAGTAAATGGATTTTCTTTTTAAAAGACAATTGTGTATGTTTTCTTTTGATCATGGCAGCAGTAATTTATCAAACAATGATTAAATCATGGAGAATAGTGCTATAACTGGATATATTTCCATACGTTTGTTGTATATGAGCACACTTTCTGCATTTTAAAAGGCCCATTTAGGTTGCGTGTTAACAGTTGTGAAGAGATTATGTGCAGTCCAAACCAGAGATTGACACTTCAGTCTGAGACTCATGTTGCACCCAAAGCGACAGTTCACCCAAAAATGACCTTTGGACTTTCATTGTATGAACTAAATTTCAGAAATTCATAAATAAATATGTTCTTATGCGTTCTGTAGGAGAAATGAAATATTGAAATATGTTTGGAATAAGTAAATGATGACTAATTTCATTTTGGGGTGAGCGATCCCTTACACAAATGAGACCCATAAGCAATCGACTTGCGACTTAAATTCAGACTAAATACTTATGATATAAACAATAAAACAATATAAATGATAAATATATGAAATAGTGATATGAGTTCTATTTAAATTATATCATTATGTGAGAAGAAAGAGACCACAGAGTATTCAGGAACACTATATATGTGTGTGTGTCAGACGGCAAACATGAGCGCTAAATAACATTAAACTATCAATTATTACGGCCCAAATAAAACAAGAGTCTCTGAAAACAAATAGCTGAACACCTGCAATGACCCCGAATAATATACATATCTTCCTTGTCTTCTGTGTGAAATTGGCTCTGTCTGTGGGACAGGTAACTCAGAGTTCAGAGCTGTGTTAGGTGTCGGACAGCCACTCCCTCAGCCGCTAGACACACCTGGTGGGGCGTGAGAACAGACCAGATGCACTCCACACTGAACCGAATCAAACCCAAACACCAGCCTAGAATTTCATCTGCCTCTTGTTTTGGACCATAAATTTGGCAGTGCCGACGTCTCTGTGAGGGCAAACCACTCTTTTGTTCGCTCCTATCGCTCACATTGTACTTTTCTCGTCTCATTGTCAGTTGAAAATGTAGACTAGAGAAGTTCTGTATCACTCACTGTTCCATTTATGAAGTCTGTTTTAAAACATTCCCTCACATGCAGCACAAAGGTGTGAAGACACGTCTTTTTACTGCCAACATGTTTTGATAGCGGCGTATGCATGAGCCAGAGTCAGACTACACCACTGGGAGTCCCCAAACTGAATTGATTTCCTTTCATTTCAGTTAATCCAAACTTGCACCTAGAGCGAGGATGGTTACAGAGAGTCTGTACAAACAATCACACGCATGATATTACACACTCATTCCTCATCACATATTTTCTACTGTGGAGTGGATTCATGAGATTAAATCAAACAAACTAAAATATCCTAATAAAAACATCTTGAATTTATAAGGATATATACTTACTCATGCAAGTTTTTCCTAAAACAGTACAAAACTTTTTCCTTAAAGGCACATGCGAATGTAGAGCAATTTAAGTATCCTACGAACATAAAAATGACTGTTTTTAACAAACTGAAAAATACAGTTTTTTTTGTATGAGACTTGAACTTATTAGTTACTTCCTAAGTCTCTTTCGCCTAAGTCACCAAAGTACTGTGATATTGTACTCTGTATATAACGTCTAAAGCCTGACTTGGCATGTCAATTTTCTCAGCATTCGAACATATTCCAGGAAATCACTACCTGCTGTGAGAACAGCTAATAGATAAGTTGTACATGCAGGATGTGATATTATTTATCATAATCAACATTATGGGGCAGGATAAAATCCTGAATAAAATAAAATAAAATAAAATAAAATAATCTTAGTCTTTACTAATATGCATTTAACTGCTCTAGCTCAAACTTGGCATTACTGTCGGCTTTTATAATAAAATGTTTACAATATTCCTCCTCAGTAAGTGATTTAGGATAACATCTGGCACACACACACATTTATATATATATATATATATATATATATATATATATATATATATACACACACACACACACACACACACACACACACATTTTAAATTAAAATATCTAAACATTCTAAATAAATGTGTGGTCTTTTAGATGCTAGGTGCTAGGTGCTTTAATGTACAAACTCACCATTTAAATGTGATTCATTCTGATATGTGAACCTTGATGGTGGCTGGGTGGAAATCAAAACTAAGAGGGGGGGGGTGTATTTTTCTAGAAAAGAAAACACTAGCAAGCTAAACTGATTATCATTATAATGATTCAGCTGAGTAGTCTCGTAAGGGTAAACTAACACTACTCACTATCACACCACACTGCTGCCCTAATGAGAACTTTCACCAATTAAGAATAAAGCTTGGGGTGCGGTGACTTTCAACAGGGCACAATAGAGGGCTAAATCGGCGGGACTACACCAAGTTAGGCTGGCTGAAGTTTGGATAGGACATGCTAGTTTGGAAGAAGACTGTGGGATTTCATAGAAAGACCCACAACATCACCCCCGCACCCCCTCAGGACCTCCAGAGCCCAGTGTCCCACGCTGACCGAGGGGTCTCTTCTGACAGAGAAGCAGACCGTGGTTTCCCAGGATGTGCATGCACTTGTCATGTAAATGAAGAAGTCACAACCAATTAAAATAATTGCACCGCATCGCCTTGTCTTCACTCTGTGAGTCCAAGAGAGAGGGAGGGATGCGCCGATGGGACCTCCACTTTCGCCTCTCTGTCTCAGTCTACTCATTTCCTTATGAAGAAGATTGAAATCCTGTACATAAGAGTTCAGAGAGGTGATGTTCTTGAATATTAAAGAAAAAAGCAAGAGAAAGAAAGAGAGAGAAACCATATGGATAACTCTGAGACCACTTAAAAAATAAAAAGAGTGATTGTGTGTGTTTGGGGGGGGGGGCCGTGGCACAGCAGGTGGTGGGACTAATGGAAGCCCCTGGCAGTGTGTGTGTGTTTAGCATGGAGAGGGGGGTAATGGGTGGATCCTCTATGGGCTGGAACCGCTGATGTATCCTTATTGACAGAGCCGCTTCTCGTGTGAACAAGGGACTCTGCGGCTCATGGCCACTGCCATTGACAAATGCACAAGAGAGGGAGAGAGGGAGAGAGGGAGAGAGAGACAGAAGAAACGATGGAGACTAAAGAAAAGCCAAGAGGCAGATCTTTAACACACCATGTCCTGCAATGGCTCTCATCTAATAGATTTCCCTCCCCCTCTGTACCCCCTACCTAGAGCACACTGGTTGTTACACACTGCTGCAGGGGATCCATTCACCTTCCATAGACAAACACACAAACATAGACACACGGGCACGCACTGAACAAATTGTTGGGGCAGAGGGGTCCAGCATCAGACCTTTTATCCTTCCAGTTACCCAAGAAAAACTGAAAGTCCTTTCATTGACATTAGCCTTGTGCACATTCATCATACACACACACACTCACTCACTCACAAAACACTGCAATGTCAAACATGCACAAATCTATGTATAAAAGAGATGGTGGACCCAAACATGACTTCACTTCAGTCATAATTTATTCATCAAACCTTGTATCCTCACCAAACAGTTTCAGAACTGTCATGGTATTTTGCTCCATTCCAACATTATTCAAAGTAGCTTCTTTTGTGTTTCACGCAAGAGGTTTGGAATGACATGAGGGTGAGTAAATTGTGACAGAATGTTTATTTTGTGTGTGTGTGTGCGATTCCTTTAAGATAAGCGGACCATTAACCTACTGACTACAGCTTTCTCTTCGTTCCCCTTTTTCCTGACTCTAGACATGAACCTGAGCAAAATAATTTTATGTGCTTATGTGCTCTAATATCTCATCTGCATTTTTGCATGAAAAACGTGCTTAAAAAGACACTGCAGGCTAACAGAGACCTTTCCCTGGTCACCACGTCAACAAATGTCTTACTCTCCTCAACTCCCAGAGGCTGTATTTTTAATATGCATTAGTACATAACAATCTTTATTTACCAAAAAATGGTTTCAGAAGCATTGTTCTAGGATGAAATATATACATTATATCATACCCTACATTGGCAAATAATAAGAGAATGTCAATAAAAAATCTTAAAGATTTTAGAATGAAATTGGCCTCAGAGTCGTCATATAATATGCAATTCTAAGCACACCTGAAAATGCAATACCACTGAGAACTGTGAATGTTGAACTGTCTTATGAACAACGATTTCACTGATTTAAGATTCACAGGTAGCTGTAAGCTAAACTAAATGTGTTTGATTCACTAAAAATAACCTTATTATTAGAATAGTTTGTTCAAGAGTTAGACTGAACCGGTTGCCCTGTTTGTTTTGGATTCATCACAAGATCCAGCTCCTCAGGATGCTTTGTTGGTTTGATTGTTTGGTCCGAACCAGAGTTCAACTGCATTCATATCAGCAGATTTCAAACAAACTAATGCACTTACATTTGTTTTTTTATTTCATGTTTTTTGGACAAACAGAAAGAACCATCCCAAACCATGCTGTTGGTGGACACTGGCAGACAGCAACCCCAAAGCTTTCTGATTGGCTAAAGAAAGCATGGATTGCAGTTAGATTTTTTTATTGCCTTTTTTTATATAGTTACAAATGTCATCAATACACTGTAAATCTACGGAACAGATTTGTCATCCTGCTTAGCTTGTTAATGAATGTATAAGGTATTCTGAGAAGAGTTTTTAATGGCTGAGGGAGTTATACAGAACTGCATGAAAAAACATGTGTAAATCAATAATTCACACAACCAAGTGCTTCTGCAATAGATAAGTCTTACATAGCTTATTTGGAAAGACTGGAAGACAGAAGCTTCCAGCCCTGATAAAAAATAAAAAATGTATGATAAAAAACATGCATGTATTTTAATGGCAGGCTCTTTATTTCTGCTTTTTTACTGAATGAAAGAGAAAACTTATGCAACTGATGTGTTTGGACAGCATGTATAGTTATGAGAAGCTATTTTCGTGAAATTATATTTATGAGCATGTGGATGTTGCTGTGTTAAAACAGAAAGATGTATCATATTCGAGTAAGCAAAGAACTCCGATACAGTTTAATTGGAATAATCAGTAACACACAGATTTATTAAAGAATGAAAGAACGTACACATTAAAACACGCATCCATATGCAGTTCTTTAGTATCCTTCAGAAACATACACTTTTGATAATTATATAAATAAATCAAATAAATCCTGATGGATGACAGAACAAAACAAAAACAGAAAGGTCATGAATATGGAATGCATCATTTTCCTTTTGAAATAAATATTCATCACACAGCGATTAGGATGTCATGACGCTGTTATTGGTTTCAACATGATTCTGGATTTTTAAAAAAATAGAAAAGAGGAAGAAAAAGACTCTCAAGCTTGATTAATCTCATCAGGACATCATCAATAATGGATGTCTCCAATCACGAGAGTGGGAACTTACTCTCCTGCTGCGTCAAGGACTCACCACTCAGATGGGGTCTCTACCTTATAGATCTGCACCCCACAATATTCACCGGCCCCTCACGCTGGGCAGATAGACCCCGCTTCAGTCACGGACTACAGTAAGGGATGATCTCACAGGGTGCCTCATTTTGTTCAGATTGATTTACTCTTTCAGTGTTTGCCCAGAAAGGCCCTCTGGTACAATAGTCATGGAATAAACCATTAAATCTTAAGCCGTTCAAAAAACATGTTTTTTTTTTATTAAGCACAACAGTCACTGGCCATGTTTTTTTTTTTTTTTTTTTTTTTTTTTTTTTTTTTACATAGGGATTTAAAACTACAACTGAAAAAAAAAATCATTAAAAGATATACAGTCAGGTCCATAAATATTGGGACATCATATATTTTATATCATATATTTATTTGACATAAATACCCTCAAATTAAAGCTGAAAGTCTGCAGTCTAAAGCACATCTTGTTCGTTTCATTTCAAATCCATTGTGGTGGTGTATAGAGCCAAAAAGATTAGAATTCTGTCGATGTCCCAATATTTATATATATATAAAAATTAGGAAAAAGACAACAGCTGTGAACTTAATGTATTCTATGAGGCAATGAACAACAAACCCATAAAATATAATCAAATAAAAAAAGTTATGAAAGAGAAAAAAGAAAGAAAGAAGTAAAAAAAAAAATCTTACTGCCCGAAATGTCTTGATGGTGGTTGAATCATTATTATTTCCAGCTATTCAATCATTTTTGTGGTGGGTGCAAATATGAATCTACAAATCTTAATTATAAGACTGCAAAAACAACAAACATTATAATTATACTTGAGTCCAGATGAATGAATAAAGAGCTCTAAGGCCATTCAAAGGTCAAGAGGTCAACTGTAAGAGAAACTTCAGAGAGAATAACTGACAACCCCGCAGTATAGTCTCTGCGGTTTGAGTAAAACTCTGCAGATCTGATGCTGAATTAGTCTCAATCCCTAAGCCACAAGACTAGAGATGCTCGGCCCGGTTCAGCCCACCCCCACCCAGCATGCACAGAGTTTGCCCGCAGGCCTCGGCTGACAGACAGATAATGTGAAAGGAAAGGACTGAGCTGAAAGAGCCAGAATGGGGTTTCACTGCTGGCTTGTTGGAGTGTGCAGCGCATCACTCTCCTGAGCATCTAGACATTCTTCCACATAAAGCTCACGCTGTTCAACTTAAAAGCTTTCCACACTTGTTTCTCTTTATATCTTCTGCTTGGTTGTTTTGCCCTGCAGGTCCAACATGTTCCCATAAGCCACATTGTATATGAACCTCTATTTTAACCTCATTCTTCTACTCTTAAGTATGTGCATGTGACACTCTGTCAAAGTATACAGACCAGTACTGTTTGTATACATGTTTCAGCACTAAAAGGCACCAGCTTTTGTATACAGGGTATGTATTTTTAACAATCATTTGCACTTTAATTCATGACTTTCAAGAGTCTTTTTCTACCAGTAGTACATACAGTACATAAAAATGAGTCAGGAACTGAAAAATGTATTCAATTACTATATATTTCCCTAAAAGCTGGCTAATCACAGTATTCTTCTAGACACAGGAAAAAATGGTTGCAGAGATACAGTTAGAAGAAACAGCTCAGTATTACAACATTATCGCAATACAGCTCAATCCTAGAAGGTAATTTACCAAATTATTGACTTCGCAACAAACTAACAGGTTAAAAAACAACTTTGAGAATGATCCAGAGTGATTTAGACCTGTTAGTTGGTCAGTTTAAGTGATTTTAAATTTAGGTTAATTTTGCAACTAAATGCAAACGATAATGCAAACGATACCACTACGTTGGCTTGGTTAAGAAACTGAAAAATTGATTGCTTGCGATCCAAGAATTTATGTTGCAAAGAGAATATTTCAGCCTAAACTGGACAGAAGAGAAATCTCAAAGAAACAATAATGAATATTTCCTGGCAGCACTTGATGTTTCCTGATGGCTTGAATGTTGAATAGTCTCACATAGGCAGCTGTTCCCTTGTGGTGGGATTGTTCAGTCCAGTAATAGACAACTTTTGGACAATAATTCTGTTTTACTCCATTCCATTCCATTTCATGCTCAATTTGTTTAGCCTCTTACAGAAATTAAGATAAGAGACAAATAAACACACTGAACATATAACATTGCTTAGTACGGTGTATTTGTTTTACCACTGTCTCATCTCTCTTTGCCTAAAGCAGAGCATAAATCAAAATTACCACATCTTACCCCACTAAATAAGAGGACTTAGCAAAGAACAATAAGCATGTGTTGTAAAATCCCTTCTGAATAGATCTGATAGCCTATATTTGTACCCTAACATGACAGGTCTCAGATCTTGTTTGGTTACTGGCGCATTTGGGCTTTATGTTTTACTTTGTATAAACCGTGACGCTGTGATGGCAGCATTGAAATAGTGACATGTGTCTGTTCTGTTTATTTTATTTTTACGTTTTATTGCATGGTTTAAATTTCACATGACAGATTCAGACGCTAACAAGATCAAGAAAAAAACATCACACCTTCCTCAGCACTTAGAGGCCTACAAAAGTGTTGTCTGTGGTCTGATATCTATTTAAATATGAACAAAGACAGCAAAACCCTCTGCTGTAAGTATATGCAGTGTTAAAACGCCAAATGCCATCACGCTCTCTTCACTGGGGCATGTTTAGCATTTCTGTGTCTCAGACCAGGAGCACTAACATTTATGTTCAGTAAAGGACACGCTGAGACACTTTCTTACAGGCCCCCAGGACCTGCCAAAGGGAAGCTTTAATTCCCCGCCATTACGGTTCATTTGCTTATGAGACTTCAACTGAAATTTCTATAATGGGCTTTCATGTGTGGTCACTCTCAGAAGTCAAAAGTGGGAGAAAGTCTATCTATCTATCTATCTATCTATCTATCTATCTATCTATCTATCTATCTATCTATCTATCTATCTATCTATCTATCTATCTATCTATCTATCTATCTATCTATCAGCTAAGTGTGTGAGTCCCATGTAACATGTAGCAGGTGGCAAAGTAATGAAGCTGTGAGGTGAAGTCGATATCAGATTTGCTGGGCAGGTATTGAGCAGTAATTAGGTTGGAGTGACACAACAAGACTATATAGGTTACCTTATTATTCTTCTACAGTATCTTCCTGCTCTATACTGTCCCAGGGTGAGAGGGGACCCACCCTTGCTCTTCAGGATAATTGTCTCAGGTTTGCAACCCAGTAACATTTCTGTGTGTCCTGCTGAGCCAACCATCAAGGGCTTATCTGAGCTCACACATGCGTTCCATCATCTGTAAATATATTTCAAGAAACCACATGAGGAAAATTAACAGAGCTGGAGTCAGATATGTATAAAAGCAAATGTACTATTATTACCAGACACACTTCTAATGACCGTCCATCACTAATTACACCCAAATCTAACAAAGATCATTACATCACGCTCCAGCAACAGACAAAACACCAGCGAGGGGGAGGTCGGAGATTAAAATTCAGCCAATACTATTGGTATACTTGCACACGCTAGACAGACTGGGCTGTCCAGATTAAAAATGGGCATCTTAACTTGCCATAGATAAAGCACCAGGAGAGGCCAGATTACCAGTCAACTCATCACTAATTACAAGCAGCCTACAGGCAGAGAGCACAGTAGATTAACCAGCCCTTCTGGCACCGGGTACAAACTCTCCCCTCAGACTGAATTTAATTACTGTACACACCAACACCAGCCGTACAGATTATTTACTGTACGGTCTACCTTACTTTCACACTGTAGTATCAAAAGAAAGTACTGATGCACACACTTCTACACAATTTAGCTGTCATTCCAGTATATACTGTATCATATATTAGTCATATTGTATTGATTTTGGCAGCATCATAAATTGCTTGTTCTCTGGGAAGCAATTAAATATTTATTTATTGGCATCCCACATATTTCCTCAAAAGTAGAGACAGAAATCTAAAGAACCAAAATAGAATCTAAGTAGTAAACAGAATTTTTTTTTCTTCTCTCTGTATAATCTGTCCAATAATTTCCAGTATCGCACAGATAAATGGAATTACATTTGGTTCAATAATAATGAACGAAACTTGCGCGCAACTGAGTGACATCTGTACTTCCCGGTCAGAGAGCACCTGTCCATCGAAAGCTCACTATCCAATCAGAGTAGATCACTGTTTGGCCCGCCCCCATGAGAGGTTTGTGTCAAAACACCAAATGAAAAACTGCGAAGCATAAGCGAAATCTGTGGCAACGAATTCAGAATCCAAGATTAGCAAAAAAGAATATTTGAAAAACAAAGAATGAAGCATATTTGAAGAGACTGTTCAATTTGTGCGAGTGAGTTAATTTTTTTTCATTTTCATTGTGTTTTTCTTCTTTTGTAACGGCATATTTTTCATAATTTCTGAAATAGTTACGTTTAGTTTTATAAAGTTTCATTTATTACTATTGAACCAAATATAATTCAATACAGATACAAAGACTCATGAGCATTTTAGAAACTTTATTTCAAATCATTATTTCATATGATTTGATCCACTTAAAGATGAATATATAAAGGCCCCATGGTGAACACAACACAACATGCTTTGTTTTAAATGCATTTAATCATTAAAGTTTTTGTTTGTTTGTTTGTTTTGCAATTTGACGCTGCTTGAATTATGAGTGTTTTAGATATTTAAAAATACATTATTACTTTTATGTAGTAAGGATGTATTAAATCTTTTAAAAGTGACAGTAAAGAGATTTATAATGTTACAAAAGATGGCAAATTGTTGCTGTTCTTTTCATCAAGCAATCCTGAAAAAATTACTATGGTTTCCACGAAACAATTAAGCAACAATACAATTTTCAGCATTGAAAACAATAAAAAATGTTTTCTGAGCACAGAATATATCAGAATATTTTCAGAAAGATCATGTAAGACCTTTATTTTAAATTGTACACTATTTAACCATATTTCTGTTTTAATGTAAATGCAACCTTGGTGAGCCTTCTTTCAAAAAAATACAAATATCTTACTGAAGAATATACCAGTAAAGTTAACACACTGGACACACACATACAGTCACACGTTTACACAGTACCAAAATAACTTCCATCCTAATTTTCACTAAGTGAACAGAATTAGTCCAAACAGGAACAAACTAAATCAAATCTTTCAATGATGCTGCCTTCATGAGCAGAAGACCAGTCACTTAGAGAAAATACTTCATTAAAAACACAAACAATAAATCCACAACCTCCTGATCTGATGAAAGAAGATGTTTGTGATCGTGTATAGAACCAGCAGTGGTGATTTAGCAAGCAAGCCAGGGGCTGATTAATTAAGCATGTGTACAATATGGACTCTTTTTGAAATTAGTACCTTTAATGATGGCTACATGCTTCCAATCAGGCAGCTTTAAGGCAGATCATCTGCCTGAACTTGGCACTTGGATGAGATCCCCACCCCCCACTCACTCTGTTAAAAATGATCTAATGTGATTCTGACATTATGAAGACTTATAGGAAGAGTCGAACACATAATATATAACTGAACAAGCACAACTATAATCTTAAACAATGAAAGACACAGAGGACTGATGATCTATAATCTCTAAAAACTCTCATGTGCTGTCTAGCACTTAATGTTGACATAATAACATGAGGGCGCACGTTTGGGAATGAATAGGGGGTGGTGTGATCATTGGAAAGAATCCATGCACATGTAACATGTTAATGAAAAGGAAATATTCATATTAAGGGAAAACAAACTATTGAGAAAGTGCTCATTAGACCTCATTAATAAATGCAAGTGCTGGTAATTAGCGAAAGGACCTTGAAGCCTATGTTTATTATTTTCTTTCTACTGCTTCTTTTTGTTTGTTTATTTGTGCTTTTTTCTTGTTGTTGTTGTTTTTTTTAAGTTAATTCCGTGCCGTTCCCCGCTTTCAGTGCTGACCTGATCTCTCCGCCCCTCCACTTCCTCTATGGACGCAGCCCCATCCTTTCATCAACATGCAGCCGACCCACTCTTCCCTAATCCCAGTGGCCTGAGGAGGGCCGCTGGTCCAGTCACTCTACCTCTGCAGAGAATCCTGGCTCTGGCTCTCTTGCTATCCTTCTACCAATGATTCTCTCCGTCCACCCTTCTCAACCAAAGGCCCAGAGGCTTAGACCCACTTCCTCCTAATCTTACACCCTCAGTTTGTAGCTGACTGACATGCTCCTTATGCGCTGAAACTTCTGCAGGCTTACAAAGTTTCATAAACAATTCATGTTTAGCAAGATTATTCCATTTTTTTTTTGCTTTGTAAACAAATTGCGATTTTGCATATTTTGTGATAATTGAATATTTCCTCAATGAAATATCTCTTATTGAAATTGGATAATATAATTTTGAGGATTTGGTGAAGTGTTGTCATTGTAATAAAAAACATTTTTGAAAATTATATTGTTTTGTAGAGGTAACATTTTAGTAAAGGGACCAGTTCTCACTATTAACTAGTTGCTTAGCATGCATATTAGTAGCATATTGGCTGTTTATTAGTACTTATAAAGCACATATTCTGCACGAACATATTCTACATCCACAATCCTACCAAATACCAAAAAACTACCAATTACTAACTATTTATAAGCAGTAATCCTGAGTTTACTGAGGCAGAAGTCGTAGTTAATAGTTAATTAATAGTGAGAATTACACCTTAAAATAGAGTATAATACTATTAATATTACTACTACTACAGCTAAATATTAAAAAAAGAAATAACGCAAAATGAAAAGGCGAAAAGTAATAATAATAATAATAAACGATAACAATATTAATAAAATTGATGATAATAATAATAATAATAAAATTTAAAACCTATTTTATAATTTGCTGATTAACTTACGTTATTATATAGTTGTATATTTTATAGAATTATACTATAATTATGACTTCTGAATGCACGCTGATTTCAGAAAGATGATCACAAATCTGACTAGTTATAATACTGTATAATCTAAAAAAAAAGTTTTTTTTTTTCCATGGCTCTTTTGTTGGGCTCTTTTAAAGCATCACCTTGTGCATCTTTTTAATGTTATATTCACTTTGTATTCAGGTGGTATTAAAATAAGGTAACAAGTGATAAACGATCAACGAAAACACTGAAGCAAATATTAATCCAACCCAGAATATGCCTATGATTCTTTCAAAGCTGCAAAATAGCCTCTGGTTGACCAATTAAGATACTTTAAATGACAAATATAATAAATTCAAAATGAACCTTGGTTTATATGCACAAACAGGAATTTACTGGCACAAACTTCAGTTGTATTTCTTCCTGACATCTCTGGCCATTTAATTATTCACCACATGCCCGAATAAATGAACATGAAAAACAGATGACTCTCAGATGACTTTAAAAAAGTAATAGATACTGTGATTGCTACTTAAAGAAAGTTTTTTCTTCTCTTTTTACTTTTTTTTTTTTGCATTGTACCATCTGACATGTTCTTCTTTCATGTCACTTCATTACATTTAATTTATTAATGTCCAATACTTAATGTGCCAAAAATGTCAGATTCAAAGCTGTGAAAATGGGGCACTTTTTTTTCTGCTGATAAGGAAAGGCTCAAGCTGTTTGGAGCCTGTTGTTTTGGCTCATGGGGCTCATAAAGAGAGGAGAGGGGAACAGACACACACACACACACACACACACACACACAAACAGGCAGAAAGTGAACCCCATCATGCCAAAGGACACAATTTCAGACCAACTCACTTAAAAACACGACACATCTCTGGCTCCAGATACTAGTTTGAAAGTTTGCAGGTTTCGGAGTGGCCAGACTGAGACCTCGTCAGTCATTTTCAACTGAGAATAGTACGATAAAAGATCTGAAACATAAATAAAACTGAAACAATCATCTAAGTGTATTGTGAAGAAGCGTTTGGGTACATTTCCACTAACACACATTAAGGGTGACAGCAGTCATTATGCAATAAATCAACACTAACAAACACCCTCCATGGAACCCAGCTGAAACTCCCCTCATTAATCGACTGGCTCTCAGGGCTTGTCCTTGACATCTGTCCATCTCTCATCGCCACTAATTGATCTCCCATCGATTATCTTTTGTTACTAACATGTCACAAAATGAGAGTTTCTCCACTACAGCTGAGATAATAACATGCTACGGCTCTTTTCAGGTATTATAAAAATATCCTGTTTTTTTTTTTTTTTTTTGCTGCTGTTGCTTGGTTGACTCATGGAGTAGTTAATTAAAAGCCTACTTAACATCCTTTTGATGTTGTCCTCTAAAACCCATTTATGCTCATCTCCAGCCATGAGAAGAACTTCTCTGTACAAATGAACATTATCTAATTCATTTAACGTGCACAGATACACGGAGCACATAAAACCCTCAAAAACGAACTTGTGATGTTTTTGTTTTCTTGTACAGTTCAGTCCTTTTCTTAAGGTGTGCTTTGAGCTTGATATTATGTCATTAATATTAATTAAACTGCAAATTAAAATCGTAATTTTGCAAGCAATAGGAAGGGAAGAGGCTATAATCATTGTTAATCGCAGGGCAAAGTGCTCCCTCAGGGACACTGAGAACACAATGTCAAGCCCTCAGCACCAGATTTTAAGCATTTCAGGTAATAAAGAGTTTTTAATAAGACATTAGCATAGGCTACATACCATTAAAATAGAAGCATATTCAAGTGTGAACTCTTTAGATGTTACTTTTGTATCCGTTAAATTAGTTACTTCTGTAGAGGGCCATTTAACCAAACTACTTGTATATTGCAATTTTAATTTAAACACTTCGAAATTTGCTTCAAAATCATAATATATTGTGCTTCGATTACAATTATCAATGTATTAATAAAATCCACTGAAAAAGCTTCAAGTTTAACCTCAAGTGAACAAAATCGTCTGTCAGCTTGATATCCAAGTTGTCAAAATTGCTTTTTATTAATATTAGGAACATTAGTATATGCTGGAAACTGAAAATCAATCAATAATGTTTTGCTTTCCAGCAAAGGTATATATGAATTAGAAATGATGGCTCCATAATTTCCAGATAAACAAAGTAAACAACATTTGGTAAAGTACATTTATCAATTAAATGTAAACATAAATATTCCAGCAAATATAAAATACATTGTTACTAATAAAAACTGATTGTTCTTTTGTTGCAGGACATGTAAAATTGTAAATACTTAGCCCAACACGACAACTTGAAAATGTAATTTTTGGTCATCTTCTATTATTATCCATAGTATATACATAACATTTTTAGTAAATTTGCTGAGAGTATGACCTATAAAATTCAGAACTAATAAGCTAGACAATAGCTGGGCCCAGAATTCATGCCAGCTGAATAAATCAAAACGAAGATAAATTGCTGAAGTTTTTCTGTTTTCATATTTTCTGTCATTCCCCTGAGTTATCCACAGACTACAGTTGTCTGTCTCTGTAAAGCCAAATACTTATAAAAACACAGTCACTCAGCTTGCTCTAACATCTCACGCACACACACACACAAAATATCGTAGCTATAACATCAGTGCTTCACTGAATGTTCAAGAGACAATTTTTCGTATTGTTTGCCCATTTCATTAATTATATCTTTGTGCTGGAAAGTACTCTCCTATCCCCTCAACACCCCCACCCCACTCCTCCTACCAAATCCTGAGCTATGGATGTAAGGCTGTCCTGTCATGGACAAACAGTAGCATTGTTTGGGGCAGCCAGTCCCAGCCTCCCCCCTCCCTTCAGCAGGGTCCCAGGGCGCTGGCGGACAGAGAAACAAAATGAGCGTCTTCTCTAATGAGCTGCTGCCTGTCAGCTACAGTTAGGCACTCAGCACAGAGAGAGAGAGAGAGACAGAGAGAGAAAGACAGAGACAGAGGCAGGTAAGGCCTCTTCGTGGGGGACATTACACTGGCCCACGTGTTGATACGTAGGCATGCTTTCTTATGAATTTTGCATCAGCCTACTGAAGACACTTAAGAAATACTCAGGGTTCAAAATGAACTTTTTGTTATGCCTTTGAATGGTAAAAATGAATTGAGGAAATGCACTAGCCATGAAGCTGTCTATGTAATGCACAGACTTTTATAATGATAGATACAGTCACACTGCAAGAGAACTTGAATGACTTTGGCATCAACTAACTTAACTTGTGCAAGATAAGAAACCACAAATGTCAGATTATTAAGTTAATTTGAGATCATGGATGTGGTTTGTGGAGGCATGACTTAAAAAAAAAACCCCACTAGAAATCATTCAATTTGGCAACTGGTTAGCAGAAAAAATCAAAAACTGGGCACGGGATCACATTTTACCAGATTTTCAAGTTGCTCAGAACACAACTTATTAGCTCGGAAACAGGTTAACGTGTAAGGAGATTCATGACAAATTATAATTAAAAAAAATATTCCAAAATGGGTTCAAAACATCAAAACAATATATGACTGATATATAGTCTAGCTTTGAAGGCAAAAAAAAAATCAGTCGGTGCCCCTCACACAATACACAACTTTCTCTGACTTGCAGCAATTAGTATTGTCTCGGGCATGCTGAAAATTGGGGCAAAAGTTATGTAAACTTAAAACGTCCACAGTCCTTTTTGTCATTCACAGCTTCGTGAGTTACAAATACAAGATCTTTCATCTTCAAGCTGATTAATTCAATATTGGGAAAAAGCTGGGCACTTTTAAATCGCAGCTTGTTCAAAGTTACAATAGCCTTGAATCTGCAATATTTTTATAAGTTGATTTAGAGTTCCATGAACCATTTGAAATAAACAGGTTCATTGTAATGAATCACATTTACAACACTTCATAGGCAAGAGACTAAAAAGCAGGTGGTTTAGAAAAGCATGTACATTTTTTTGAGAAGTAGTTTTGAAAGCAAATGAACTACTGTACAGTCATGAAAAATGTATTAAAGAAACAGTGTCACTATATTTGTCTTTTACTCCCCAACAATGTTAATACTTTTAAACATTGTATTGTTGGACCACAAATATGTGAAACATGGAAATATTGCAAAATTGTTGCATCAGAAAACTGTTGCATGACTGCAGTTTACGTGCTTTCAGTAGCGAAACTATAAAAGATCAGATACTGACATACAACCTACTCCTACATTTACATGTGAGTAGACGTTGTAATCCTAGGGGAGCATTTAACTGATGCACTAAAGGCTTTATAAATATCTTATGAAGGAAACTTTAATGCCATCAAGAACAATAGCTCAAGGTACTGTAGGAGAAAATCAGTTTCAGTATCACAGTCTGAAGAACTAACGAATACAAATGTGCCTGAAATAAAAGCTGCTGCTTTCATCATCAGTGTCTGCAAATGTTTAAGATCTACAGCATATCAGAAACTGAGATGTGCAGATCAAGGCCATGTCAGTCTTCACATATTCAATCAGGAAAGGCATATGCTCTATGCAAAGACTAAACATTTGATATGTGTGTGTGTGTGTGTGTGTGTGTGCGTTGGCTGGGGGTTCAGATGTATGGACATTATTTACAGTGGCTGGTTCCTGCTGGGCAGTACATATGTTTAGTATGTTTCATTCCCGCCATTATGAGAATGTGCAAAACGGTGCTCACACAATGACAGCCATCTGTCTGTCTTTGCTCTCATATGACAAGAGACGGTCAGTCAATGAAACAGTGCATCTCTAAACAGATCAATAATCCAATGTCATGACAAATAAAGCATGCTTTGACCAATCACCTCTCCAACTGACAACTTTCACATGCATTGCTCAACCATACACAATAATCTTAAATATTGGTTGCGGCTGAAAAGCCCTGATCGGGCCACCTTGAGGGTGTTAAAGGCTGACCAGCAATTTTTCAGTAATTGTGTTAAAAAATTCTGAGGGCAGATGATAAAAGAGCTTTCAATCAGCAGGAATATGAGCACAGATGTTTCATTAAAAAAAGGCTCCCAGTAATACCGTATCTCTCATATACTCTTCATCTGCAACACACACCCAGAATTACATCTAAACCTTCTGTTTCCATACTAGAGGGAGACTAGAGAGTCAATAAACACTGAAACATCTTATTGGACATAAAGGACATAATTCAAACAAAAAGTATCAGCCTCTGTCTGGTTGACATATTTTTGGTTCATTGATGGAACATTTGTGCGACAGTAAACTCTGGACGGACACATCTTAATCCTGACCTTTAATATTTCACGACCCCTTCATCAATATTATACAGCTCAGTAAAGAAGAAGTGCAGCTTGCTCTGGTTTGCAAACACTTCAGTCACGATCTAAACTAGAGTAGAAGAACTCAGTCTTAATTATCTTGAGTTACCGGATGTAAAAAGCTCATCTGTGAATAAGGTGAAAGCTGTCTGTATGAAAAGCTCTATCAAAATAGACAGAGGCAGATGATGGACAGAGATATAGTCTCTAATGGCTTCTGGATCACTGTAAAGTACAGACAGTCAGACCGTATAGTGAAACTTGAGAGTGACAGACAGGTTGCCAAAGAAAGACCAGATGATGCTGTCTCATCGTCCTCTCAGATTTGCTGGATATGCAGTATTAGTTGTGCCACACTGACAGACTGAAAAAGACAAAGGGTAAAGTTCAGAGTAATTAAAAGAGCATGCTGTTGTTATTATGACTAATATATTTCCCAGTTTATGTTTTGAGGCATCATGGGTAATCAACAGAATGTTTGTGGCTCCAAATATATATATATAACAAACAAGACAGAAATAACAAACTGAAAATTGCTACATATTTGGACATTTTGAATCATAAACAAGTTTTTATGGAGGTGTTTGCATGTGTTTAGAAAACATGCTAGCAAACAAAGGTTTATTAACATGCATTTGCATTTTGTCTAGACGCGACATCACATTTATCCTTTTGTTTTACATAACAATGTATTGACCCAGTATCAGCGGGGCTAACATCCCCAACTACAGTGCTAGAACATGAAACATTCTTTTGTCTTGGGGAAAACGCCACACGTGGGAATTCTAAAATAAAACGTTTCTTGTATTTTTCACATTTACAACCACAGAATACGTAGGCATGCATGTTGGCTGAAAGATGTTGTCCACCATGACTGTTGCATTGACCAGAGAAACCAGCAAGCTGATGAAGTCAGTGCAGTGTGGAGTGGTCGGACAACATGCCAAATAATTTCATTCTGACGTTGTAAATTAACGACGACTGCACCGTTAGTGACATAACAGAATAAAACTGAATAAAAAAATGACAAATCTTACAAATTTCGGTATCAATACTTTTACATTACTCATTTGTCTTAGTGAAGGTAAATGTATTCATGTTTTCTTTATTTTTTTAATATCATGATCAGATTAATCATGATCAGATTTAATAATATAAATATAATATAAAAACATATAAATGGACCAGGTTACCGGTCCAAGCGTTGCCACACACTTATTGTTTACTTGGCATCCCTTCAGCCAACAGTCCACACTACAGTTAGTGCTCTTTAAACTCAACACTTTATACAAATACAGAGCAATTAGGGCCCTAATGAGAGTGGGTACATGGGGGAGGGGCATGAGAGGGGACAGAGGTGAGGGGAGGACAGAGAGACAGAAGTATCTCTCATTACCAGACAAAAAGGCTGTCTTATTCAGCACCAATAGCCCGTGGATCATAATGATGCTCGCATGATGAGTCACTGATAATCTTAAATACTTCATGGTGTGCAAATGCGATTAATTTTTTCTCACCAGTTACCTGGAGTCTAGTGAAAGATCATTCTCATGACCAGGTCAACCAATGTTCAATGGTTAGGCGGAATCAGTGTTCAATAGAAGCAGAGCTGAATTCAGGGAAAATCTGTGGAATGGAGTTAAAATGGTAAAATGAGATAAACAGAACAGACATTATTAGCAGCTAAAGTATTTAATAATTAAACACGTGCAGGGCAGGGCATGTGTAAAACACGGGACTGTAAATGAAAGAAGGTCCATATGACCCTTCATTAAGACCAGTCTTAAACTGTTAAACAGTCTTAAACTGTTTTTATTTTCTTCTTTTGGTCTTTTCTAATCAGTACTGTGAGTCTTTGGATATTTTATAAGATTGATGTGTTTTGTAAAATGTTTTTTTTTCTTAGTAAATGTATCAAATGTGTCAGTAAAGATATTTATAAATGTTACAAAATATTTTTATTTAAAAAAAATACTGTTCTTTTGAACTTTTTAATCAAAGAATCCTGAAAAAAAAAAAATCATGGTTTCGACAAAAATATTAAGCAGCACAATACTGGGTAACAATTACAAATTTCTTAAAATTCTGAAAATTCAGCTTTGCCATTGTAAAAATAAATTACATTTTGAAATATGTTAAAATAGTAACCAGTATTTTAAATGGTAAAATGTATATATTTATATATATTTCACATTAAAAAGTTGTGATAATACTTTCTACTTTATTTTTCATCAAATGAATGCATCCTAGATAAACATAAAAGTCTTCTTTTAAAAAGAGTAAAAAAACAAAATAAAATCCAAACCCCAAATTTTTGAATGGTAGTACAATTAGGTGCTTGGTCACAGTTCATTCCAGCCCATGTGAGCACATCTTCATAGCACTTTTTACCACTTTATCACCACATTATACTGAAAATCACAGAAAACGTTAGGGCAATTTGTTGGGATGTTCTGTAAAGCACATCCAAGTTAGCAACCACAATCATGGATGACGGAGCTAAGCAAAGGGTCAGTTCTGTGGAAATCTGCAGGCAACAATTCCATGTGGGCCTGCTGACTACCCATAACACCACCCAAACCTGTGACACTTTCCAAAGACACAATCTAATGTCTGAATTTCACGGCTAGCCTTTTCTCGTGGGTTTCTGTTGGGTCCAGTGATGCAGTTGAGTGATTCTCGTTTACAGTTTTGACAGGCTATTCACTGGCATTAAGAGCAGGAAGACCCTCTCTTAACGAGCGGGTAGCTGAAAGCCCTCTGATTAGCCCAATTAAGGTTCCTTCCCATCACTGAGAAGTGTCACTGTCCAAATTAATTTAACCACAACATTTCTTCAATACCAGCCCCTTTTACAGCTGTATCACATTCAGCGTGGTAATTTTATTAATAATATGGTGAAATTGTTTTGTTTTATTTGGTGTTGTTCAGTTCAGTAGTCATTCAGTAGAAGAACTAGCAAACAAAACAAACAGCAAACACATTTCAAAATTGTATTAGATGCATATAGAGTAACAAATGTTTCTCTCCTCCTCTTGGTGAATGGACATGGTCTGTCGTTTCACACAGACCTCCACTCCTCACACTTCCAGTCACAACAAGACAGTTCTCTGTGTTCTTGCTGCCTGACTTTATCAGTGAGACAGCTCACTGCCAGAGAGCTGAGCTGCTTCATATTTTAAACCATGTTTGGCCCAATCATTTTTCAACGTAAGGAAGCGAAGCCTTGTGTAAGCCTGATGTTAACCTGTATTGGATGATTTTAAATAATAATAATAATAATAAATAAATAAATAAATCATGGATGCATCATAAAATTGGTCTGTATAATTTTCAAAGTCCTTTGAAGTCATACGACATGCAATAAAATTAAAGTCATTATTCTTACTAAAATATCTCATTGGCATTTTCACAAGAGGTGGTGAGAGAAGTATAAATGTTGGAGGATACAATGTACAAATTATTTTTCGAAGTTGCAAATAAAATGTAAAAAAGTTTAATTGATTTCAGTCTTTATACGTCAAAATTTTGCTTTTGATTTAATGTCGCTTGCTGTTAATTTGTAATTATTTGTGACATTTAGCAAGTCAAAATTGTTTAAACTGTGTATAAGACTTGGAATTTAGTTAATGAGCATCTTCATGACTGTTTGTACAGTATATTTTATGCTGATTGTGCACACTTTTTTTTACACTTGAAAGCACTCCATTAATTGTAATTGCATGAAATAAAAAAGAGAGGATTTACATTACTCAAAATCTGTCCTTTTGTGCACCACAGAAAACAGAAAATCATATGGGTCTGGAACAACACAAAGATGAGTAAATGATTGTCATTTAAGGGTGAACTGTCCCTTTAAGGGACATTAATCATCAAGGTCTCCCTTGACCCTCAAATATTTATTTTCATACTTAGTACGGAGATGACAAGATACAGCACAAACAATCTTCATGAATATACAATCATACATTTTTAAGCACGGAACAAATTAGAATTCATAAATCCGGCACTGAAGGATAAGTCATGGTGCAACGTTTTGATTTATCATCGCCTTTTGACTTTGAAAGGAATTATGCCAAAGAAATAAAACCAGCGACTTTGGCAAGGCCGCCCCATAATCACTGAGACACAGCTCATGATTCCTCCATCTCATCATCCTAACACGTCTGTGGATCAGTATCCAATTATATCCCAGGATGCACTGACATCTCTACATTCATTGGTATGTCCTCGGGGTCATCACTTAAGAAAGTCAAGCACTGCACTCCTTTCATATACCCATGATCTGGCTGGTAGAGAAACAGTCAGTGAGCTTCATTTATGTCTTCAGAAAAGGGCAGTGTAGCAGGACAAAATATATTGTGATGTTAGAAAGATCAATTGATGCAGAAATAGTGACAAAATTCAGGCCATTCTCTGATTCAGTATGCAATGATACAAGTTTAAATGACACATTATAGTGACTAATTGGGCTGTATTGTGAAACATGTAATCCCTAGCATTTTCTACAGGTGTTATTGTAAGATTAGAAGAAATTTGAGCAGCTTTAGCTCACTAGCAGAGCAATCGCTACAGCCCAACAGAAAATCAGATTCACTCAGTGTTAGAAGACTGAATATGAACGCAGATTAAATTATGTTAAGGGATAGTTTAACCAGTAATGAAAATGTATCATTCATCATTTACTGTACTCACAATTATGTTGTTCAATCCCATATCTATATCCCAACTATATTCCTAATACTGTAAATGCATGGAACAAAGCAAAACAAAATAAAATAATACAATTAAATTAAATATTAAAACTTAAAAATAAATATAGTTGTTTTGTTTTTAAAAATCTAAAAACAATCAGTGAAATGTCACATCTAGTTTGCAGCAGATACATTTAATGAACACGGCATTGAAAAGCACCCTTTTCCCATGCAGGCCTCGCCACAATGGCCGGCCCGACGAAGCGAACAGAAATAGTATTTTGAATCATGCTGCCGTGGTCTGATGAACATCCCCGCTCCATACTCTGAGCAAAGAATTCGCAGTGATGTCACCGCGAGGCAGGGGTAAGTGAGAAACGCTGAGATTTAAGGACAAGACATGATGGAGGGAGGGAGGGAGGGAGGGGATGAACAGTGGGAGCAGTGAGGGGGAAAGAGAGGGGGATGAGAGAGGTCTGCGGGCTTCTGCTGCCACCGTCGTAATGGCCCAAACGAGGTGGAGAGGAGAGCAGTGGAGTGAAGCCAGGGGTGAGGCTGTGGTGACTCTGCTTCAGCGCCATATGAGCTGGCAACTTGTCACAACTCAACCCATCACACAAACGCAGACACAGACACAGACACATTCCCATTATCCTACACATCAGATCAGCTCGAACACGTTACCAGCACAAGGGTGATAAACACATCAGAATCAACCAGCATTCCTTGTCCACACCAAGCACCATCATCAGGCCAATGATAATCAGTTACACGCTCTCTAAAATGCTTGTCACAGCAATATGCATTATAATATTCATCTTTTCTCTTAGAAACAAACAGAACCATCTATTCCTCATTCTATCTCTCTATCCATTGATAAATCTATCGATTCGTCTATCCATCCATCCATCCATTTCTGTCTCACACAATCTGTCCATCTGTCTATTCATCACTTTATCTGGCTTATAAACCTCTGAGTCAAGATTCATAGTTTGCCTGGTCCAACGATGTGCTTTTCTATTTAAAATTAGGTTTAATACTTTTCTCTCTTTTTCAATTCAGTTTCTTCTTTTTTTTTTTTTTACATATATATATATATATCTTTTAAAATAATGAATTGAGCTGAAAAAAATAAAAATAAAATTCCCAGTTTGGTTTTGAATGGAGCACAATGGTGCCTTGGTTGACAGACTGAGTCTCTATTCATGTTTTTCTCTTGTCTTTCCTATGAATATTTATGCAGATTAAAGACAGGTTGGTAAAAATAGCTGAATATGATTATTTTGTGGGCACATGGTTAAAGAGGGAACAAAGAAATCTCTCCTTTTGCCAGGGAAATAAGATGAGCCTGAAGTGATTATTTCATCTCTTTAAGAAAACATATTTAAACCACATTCGAAGGATAATTAGAAATATTGGATATATACAAATGACAAACAATTTAAAGAAAACAACAGTATGAAATAGTGAAATGATTGTAACCAGTGTACAAAACCAATCTGTTTAAGTCACTGAAGCTTTTTCTTGTAAAATGAGCATGCTATAGAAAACCGATTGGATAGTTTTTCCCTTCATTCTCAGGCTTTTGGACCTGTTCATTCCTGTATTATTCTGTGAAGAAACATTTTGGGAATTCAGTACAGCTGATCTCAGTACTGCTATTGTTCAACATACTGACTGTCTCATGTACACCAACAACATGACCTTTAGGTCATCTGAAGATTACCCATCTCTCTTGATCACAAACAAGTAACAACACTTTTTCTACAGTGTTGGCACACAAATGCAAGTGTTCTACCTCCTAAATAATAGACTGCATTATGTAAATGATATCTAAACAGTACTGAGAGGGTTATCAAATTCAGTCAGAAATATTCCAGAACATGCACACAGACTTTTGACAGCATGTGAAGGGTTTGCAATGGCAGAGGATAAAGAGGAGGAGAAGGATGAATAAAAAACAATACAAAGAGAGGGGCAACATGTGGAAAGCAGATCTGATCTGGCGACATGTATATATTTCGCATTCGGCAAACAAACAAAAGGCTGGTAAATAGCAGGAGAGGAAATGTGTGGTTATCCGATGCCGCCGCTCTGCGCTCAGCCCGCACCTCCCGGCTAGGGTTTCCCTGGCAGACAAAGAGCCACCAGCGCATTCTGCCGGCCTGCCCAGAAAAAGCTGCACTAAAAAAGCCAACACCTCTTCCCTTCAGGGGCTCCACAAAACTCTTTTGTTAGTCGATATTAAAACATGTTGCAATATCAGCCCTTGTCTCAGAAGGGAAACTTTATCACACGCACAATGAGGTTGCTAGTTGGCTGGTTTTTAATATACGGGCTGAGCACATCATCGAGGATGAGAGTTGGTAAATTTGTGACTGTATGGTTAGTTAGAGTTAACTTAGAAGAAGCTAAGCTGTAATGGGACTAATAAAAGAACCATTCACCCAAAACTAAAATTCTGTCATTATTTGCTCACCTTCATGGCGTTCCAAAACTGTGCAATTTCTTCTGTGGAACATATAAAGTATTTTAAAGTTCACTTGCGTTCAAATAACACTCGAACCCACTGACTTTCATAGTAAGGACAAAAATCAATCAATCATATCTCTATGAAATGTACAGTATGTTAAGGATCCAGAACGGTCATGTTTCAAGTTAAAAAATATTGTGCAAGGTTTGGACGAGACATGCAAAGACCGGCTGAAACAGAAAGCCGCAGAATGGGCTTTGGTGACTGTACAGTCTCTGGCCTCACTCCCTCGGCTGGACAACTCCTCCCGATTTCCCTGACCCAGTCGGGGGGTCTGTCTCCAATCGACACCACGAGACAAACTGTCCCTTTACTTCTCACTCTACACTGTGTCCTTTCTTTTCTTCTCAGCTTATTTCCCAAAGACCTGAGGCTCTAATGCTTCTTTCTGCTCCCAGAAAATGGAAACTTAACGCCTGGGAAAAGTGCAAGAAACAACTTGAGGTCTGTTTCATGTCGGACCAATTGTTTGTTGCTATTAGGTAAGACAAGTCAATTTACTACAGCTTTGCTACCTTAAAAACAGCTGATGGTCAAATTCAGCTGTCTGTAGATGGGAATCCTGGCCACATTTCTTGCTCAAAGCTAATTGTAGGTTAACTTGCTGTGACTGTGAGAAGAAAACAGCAAAAAAAAAAAAAAAAACCTGTATGCAGATAACAGCTGAAGAAACTGTAGGCAGTATTAGTAATATAACACAAAGAATAGTGCTCTAAATGTACATTACTTTAAAAAAACACATAGATACATACATACATACATACATACATATATGCATACATATATGCAGGTAAAAAATGTATCCATCGCAATGTACTTCAAAACAGACAGCCGCCTGTACTAAAGAAACTACATCCTATCGAAATGAATACTTTAATCTATACCTCTGAATATACTTTTGACGACTCTGAAAAAACCCTCTCTAGCTCGATTATAACTGTGCATGTACACAATACACACTCTCCATTTGACCAGTTCTTGTTCTCTTGTGGTTTTGTGAAAGTGTGAAGAAGACATTCCCTTCCTTTCTTTCCTGTTTTCTGTCTGGCTAAACCAACCAGGAAATAATGTCACAGTGAAAGGGTGAAATGCAGGTCTATTCATGAATTACGTAAGGACTCCTAATCCCTCTGACAGACCGGGAAGAATCATCTTTCTGTCAAGGTGAGGAAGAGTATAATGTCATGGAAAAAGCTAGCATTATGGTTCAGTCTCATCGACAGCATGCAATTCTACAGCTTTTATGGCATCTTATGGGGAAAAGTCTCTATCTGGGGAAATACTTAAGAGTTGAAAGTGTTTTACAGCTAGAGAGCTGTGTGCAAAACACAAATGTACACAGGACAATATTGGATTTTCTAAAGACTAAGTGTAAGTGATGTGGCACAGGATCTCTTAATAACACAGACTTTTAATTCTTGTCTGATATGTTCATAAAAGCACAGACACACTCTGGGTTCATTAATAGCTTTTATTTCTCCTTCTCTCTTTGAGTCTCCTGTAGTCCAAGCTCAAATTCCAAAAATGGTTCTCGTTTAGGGCTTTGCTATTATTATTATTAATAATAATAATTAATAAATCATTTGGCCATAACTTTTCCATTCATGAGTTTTTAACCATTTTTAAAATGTTGTATTTAATTGGGATTGTCTGTTTCCATTTCTCCAAGAAAACAAATGCAATTTAAAAAACAAAACAGAAAATACAATAATAATAATAAAAAATTATGAAACCAAAAGCAAAATTACACTATACAGTGCATGAAGTACTTTTTTTCTGCTTTCAACTGAAATAAAAAACATATGCTGTGCTATATAGTTGCAGTTTCATTTGATGAATTTTTTTTTTTTTTTGTAGCAATTTAATTCTAATCCAAAACTGACATTTTTATAAATAATTATAGTTTCATGGCATCCTAAACACATTAGTTATGGCAAATCCCACATGTATTCCTACAAAGTCTTGAACTACATCGCCAAGTTTTGGCTCTGCAGTAAGTTATATAAAATAAAATAAACGTAAGGCTATTTAAACAAAGCTTTATTTTTATATATATGAGAAGCAAAGTTGCATGTAATAACCATGAATAAATTTATGTTATTGCATAGGAAATGCAGACAACTCATTATACAAAAAAACAAACATTTCAAACAAATACATGTATTGGCTCAAAAAATGAGCTTGATGAGTTGAACTGTTACAATGTACAGTATCTAACAGACATTAAAGGGGTCATATCATACTTTTCAAATATTTTTTCCCTGAGGTCCACCTACAACGTCAGTCAAGTTTTCGGTGTCAAATAGTTTGTCATGACCACTTTGTACTCTTTTTATGACTGTTTCTGAAAAAGACGTGCAAATGTAAACACCATGTTGATGTGAAATGAGAAATAGTTGGCTCATGTTTGTGGCTGGGCCACTCTTTCCTTACATTTCCTAATAATTCTAGGAAGGATGAGGATTTTCATTTGCTCCACAAACAGGAACAGCATACGGTTCTTAACTCATTTCACTCTTTTCATTAATTCATTTGGAGTTAAGTTAATATTTTTTGGTTGCTGAACACCAAATAGGAGTCTGGGTTGGAAGGACAATACTGTCAAAAGGTACAAAGCTTTTTCTTAATACACTTAACTTATATGTAACTCTATATAAATATTCATTTTCCAATGATATGACCCCTTTAATACAAGTATTGCATTGAGAATAGAAAAATGGACATAGTACCACAATTCAGTGTTCATACTGCTCCCAAATATACATGGTTCCAAAGTCAAGTTCTTAAAATGTAGCATGTTACTGATTGGTCAAAAAGCAGATGGAATTTGCTGCAAATATATCTAAGGTGTCAAAAGGCATCAGATTAAAAACTAAAGGCATTTCTAAGGTGAATACATGCTGTATATAAAGATATGTTTAAATGAGCAGGGGTGTGTGTAACTAAACCACACTAGACTAGACCCTTAAAAAACGATTAATTTTTATAATCAGTAAAATTGTGTTGAATAATACAGTTGTCAATGTCCATTATATCAAACATAATAGATTATCCATATTTTGTTATTGATTCTTTTTTAAATGATTGACTGCTGTCCTTCAAGCAGACTAGATGACATATTCAGTGCTGCCATAGCTCAGTCTGCTTGCCTTTGAGGATGGCTTATTGAAAAGAAAGTTTCTTTAAAGCTAGTTTACTGTAGCTGTTAAGAGTTTGCAGTGTTTCTCAGAGAGGTACTGGCTTTCAGTGAGAGTGCTTGTGTGGCTCTTGTAACATCAATGCTGGTTGAGTTATAAATAAAAACTAATAAAAACAACAGTAATTTCACTGGCTATTTGGTCACCAATATCTTATGCAAAGCATAAGATTCAATTTCCCTCTCTTTCACCTAGCCATACACACACACTGTCTCTCAAAGGCTAACTCTGGTCACTGTGGCTGCTCTTTGAGCTGCTCCTTCAGGATGCCAGTCTCTGTGGCCCTCCACACGTGCAGGGCACTGCTGGAGGTGAGGAAGAGGAAAAGGATGAAGGCTATGGGAAAGCCCACAGTGTCCACCATACCTCCAGCCAGGGCACTAAAACTCAGTTTCCCCAGGACCTCCAGAGTGGCCAGAAAACTGTAGTGGGTGGCCTGAACAGAGACAGAGACAGAGAGAGAGAGAGAGAGAGAGAGAGATGGAAATACAGAAAGAGGTTTAGCATCAACTAAACGATTTGTGTGATTCTCTCAAGAAACAATGAAAAATGGACAATGAATTATAGAGGAAGAGAGGGAAATGTGTTTTGCTGTAAGGCTAGATTCAGGTGTTACCCTTGTGTGAAACATGCCATTCATTCACAGATCTCTACATTATAAAATGTTTTTAAATCAGCAAAGGTCCTTCAGTTAATTACGCAAATGATCTTTACATTAGGATGCACCAATTTTATAAATTGTTTTCATAGTATGGCTTATAAAGAACTCGTATTACAATACTATAGTATTTTGTCATTTACAAGTGAATTTAGACATCACAACATAATAATGCAACATTTTTTTTACTGAAACTAAAACTATAGTAAAAAACTAGTAAAAAAAAAAAAATCTGAAATAAAATAAAATCTAAATATTAGAAATGATGCCTTAGCAATTAAATGACATGAAATTAAAAATGAAAATAGAATTATTTAGAAACATAATATATTTAAATGCAAAACAGAAATAGATCAACTTGGATGATAAAAATGAACTAAAATGTAAGAATAGGGAAAATGAGCAGGCATAATAAAATATGCATAACTAATATCATCTGATCACCAGTATACAGTACATTGTGCTTCCCTAATTTAAATGGCCCTTTTTGTCTTTATAGGACATGACAATAGTGACAATAGTATGTGAACAACTGTAATGTCTGCTTTTGACCTTTTTCACATGTGTTACTTTTCAATGTAACTGATGACTTTTTTACCTTGATTCTTATTTATCAATTTTTAACTTTGCCTCACATCAAAACAATTCTGACAGGAGGACCAAAGTGCATCTGAATCCCTCTCTCCTGTCTGGATGTCACAGACATGCTCCATACTCTTCTCCTTCAACATAGCACACATTGGGAAAGCAAAGCCAAGTCCATTCCTTCACATGACCCCTCCACTAAAGTTAAGTGAAGTACCTTTATTCCTACAAACTTGTTTAAGAAGTTCTGTTTCTTCCTCCAGGTCCTTTCCACAAACATTCACAGTATCCATTTTCAGTCAGCTAAATACCCCTTAAAACACACACACACAAGCTGCTCTTGCTACGGTATGAATGTCATAGGAACATTTCAAATTAACCTATAGTTTACAATCCTCCTCCTGGTTATTTTAATGTGAATGCGAATCTGGAGTTTTTCATTGCTTAGGGACTGAGGGAAAACATACACTTTTCTTATTGTTTAATGAGTTTTGTTAGTGCCATTAATTCGGCTCTATTGAGCTGATGGAGTGACAAATTGCCGAGCGAGCAGTGAAAGATCACATGCAAGCAGTGCAGGCCCATTTAAACAGGACAATACAATCATGTCAAAGATGAACGAGGGGATGAAACAAGAGAACATGGGAGGGGAGAGATATCTGTGAACAGTGAGAACTACAGTTTATCATCTAGGGGACACATAAATAAACAGAGAGAATGAACAAATGAACTAAAAAGGACAGAAATTAGGCAACACAAGATTAGCGGGACAAAATAGGAAGCTGATTGTTGTGAAGAATAGAGCTGGTTTGGATGCACGTTTTATTGCTAGACATAAGCTGTCTTTAAACTCTACAGGTAACACAGAAGCACCAGCTGATGTAAAATAAAGTGACAGTATATAGTTTGCTAAACACACCGAAAGTGCCTTGCATTAGGTGCGCTTTGCAAACTACAGTTGTGGTTAATTTTTGAATATAAATGCTATAAATGGTCGAACACACACACACACACACACACACACACAAGACCAAAGCAGCTCATAAACTGAAGGCCAAAATAAATACTCGATAACTTGCAATGAATATTCCTATAATAAATCAGCTTCATTCATTCACAGGCACACTACACATTCAAAGTTTTGGGGACACTGGAGACTGATGTAATGACTGCTGAAAATGCATAAAATGTATAATATATATATATATATATATATATATATATATATATATTTAAATCTTACTGATCCCAAACATTCAATGCTAGTGTACATACACATTACTGAAACAACATTTATGCCCCACATGAGCACCACAGTTCAATGTGTCAGAGCTTTTGAACTACTGTAACCACTTGTTATACTGCAACAACCAAAGATATAATCTTGACCAATTATGATAAAATAAATAAATAAATCAAATGTCAAATCTATGAATGTGAATAGACTTTCTGATGCATATGCTTTGTAGGTGACTGATAAACTGAAATGGGTTGACGTGCAGAGCTAAAGAGAGTGTGAAAACTGCTCAGATCTCTGATGGAGCTATTGACTGACAGATAAATGAGCTTTTGACTGCTGTGATATGCTCACGTATGAGGCAGACAGGAAACACTCTCAGGCTTTCTGCAGTATAAGGCCTGTTGTGAGACTCTAGCTTTCATCAACTATCAAAAACTGTAAGATGCATGCTCTGCTGTCTTCAGACTTGACTGCTGAAACTAAAGAAAAAACACAATAGATCCGTCACGCTGTTGACCTTAGGTGAACACGTGTGATGCTGTTAAGCAGTATGCTCTGATGTGTCAGGGAGCATGAAGAGCTGTGGTCAGTTGAAGAGGGTGGCATGAGATACCTGTATGCTCTCCTCAGCTCTCTGTGTGCAGTTCATCATTGTGGTGAAAGTCAGAGTGGTGATGAGACCAGCTATGAAATGCTGCAAACTCAGACTCAACACTGCCATACCTGAGGGAGAAAGAAGACGGGATCCACATTAATACAACATATTTCCCTACATACTACTCATGCTTTAGGTCTGCGTTAAAAAGCCTGAGATCATAAGCAACTCACAGCATGTTCCTGTTGCGGACAGTCCTCAAGTTTGAATTTGTGACTTTGAATTTACATGCTGCCAGTAAAAATGCATCGTCTTAAATATTGCACTGAAGATCTGACGGTGTCAGCTGTTCATAAGAGAGATGGCCTAAGTAGCTGCTCTTGTGGTTGGTTTTCTGGTGTTCAGTGCTCTGAAGTGACCAATTGAATCATCATAGAGGGTCCAAAATTAATTTTACTACGCTTTTCTGAAATCTAGAGGTGTAAACTACTGGGCTGGTGTACCTATAACACATCCAAATGTATCTTTCTTTTGTCCAGTTTGGTAGCCGATCCAAAGCAGACAATTACTGAAATGCATATGAAGTATCTCACTGGAAGACATGCTGTAATAAACAGTATGATAAATGTAAACAGTTTTGAAATCTGTAGACTGGTCAGCTGGTTTGCAAGCTGCACTGACTGGTGAGACAGCAGAAGTTACCAACAGCCAACTAAATTGTGGAAGACAGCAAAAGTACAAGAAGAGGACAAAACAGTGGGAAGCAGGATGCCATAAAAATCTAAGAAAATATTTTTTTATTTTCTTTGGAACCCAAAAAATTCCTTCTCCACATCACGTTCAACAGCTTCCAGAGTCTCCTTCTCAGCTGCTCACATTGTTTGTACACTTTGTATGGAATCCCATTGGGTCCCGGTGCTGAGCCAGCCCTTGCCCTTCTGAGGAAGTCACTGACCTCCTTCCATGTGGGTTCTTGATCAGCTAACTTGATAGTTGGTTCTCCAAATTTCATAAAGGTCTCTCCAATCTCAAGTTCGACGCCCCTTCCTGGATCACTATGTGTGCTTGAGAGGTACTTCTCTACCTCTTCCCTTGATGCCTGAAGTTGTCCCGATCTTTTGTCCCTCAGGAGGTTAGTCAAGTAGGCGAATGGGTTCTTGGTGAACCGTTCCCTCTGCTTTGCCCGCCGTCTTTGATCTCTCCTGTAGTACTCTGCTCGGCGCAAGGTTTTTAACGCTCTCTCAGGTTACAGAAACTGTAAGAATTTTTAAATGTACACTATATGCAGAGTGAAAATCTTTTATTTTATAATGTGTATTTGGGCTTTTACTCAACACTGTCATATCCGTGTTAGAGGGAACAGGACTTTACATGCTAGTTATTACACTGTGCTCTCCCAGACTATTATTTATGCAGACAGAACCATGTCAAACTACTAGCAGTTTAACTTAACATACACTCAAATCTGACTCTATATGATGCCCCAGTTGACGCTTAGAAATCAGTGTCTTTTTGAAGTGGATTATTTAATTCACAGTAACATCCACCTAGAGCATGAGACAGACAGTCTATCATTAATGCCTCAAATCAATTATTATCAGAAGCCCATATGCCAAAAAAAAAAAAAAGAAAAAAAAAGAAATCATGAAGCTTTCACATCCAGCTCCATCTGAATTATTCACTGGAAGTGTTTAGTTCTGCCTAACAAGACTTCTCCATTACTTATCCAGGAACCACAGGAAGGAAAATCAGCACTTCTGAGGCATCCAGTCTCATACAATATTGAAAAATATTTTCTGCCAAACTTTATAATTCTTTTTTTTTTTTTTTTTTTTTTTTAGGGGGGTTAGACGGGGTGCAGAGTTGCTTTGTTCCATTTTGTTTGGGAGAGAAGCAGAAAGAGAGACGGTGAAAGAGAGAATAAGGAAGACAGAGAGACGAGGGAGTTGTCAAACAGAAGCTCGCTGACAAAAACATCTTGACTAAAAAGCCACGACATCCTGGGGATGAAGTAATACAGTGGCAAAAAATACTGAGTAAAACAGCTAAAACGCAAGAGTTTCCCCATTTTCTTTTTTTTCATTTTCATTAAATAAACATTCAAAGCATCTGTGAGAGAAAAAAACGCGAGAAACAGGCAGAGGGTTTGAATATGGGTTTATTCATTTATCAAAGTGAGCCGTGAGAATACTCAAGGTAAAATAGCATTGGCCTCCACAGACAGAAACACACACGCAAATCCACTTATGCAAGTTGAACTGGGAAGAGAGTATGTTTGACATAACTTCTGTATGATCACTCCTACAGAGCTCATAGATAGAATTTGGCTTGAATTGTGCTGAATCCAGGCACTAGGAGTATAAAGACAGTCATCAGATCAGATCTACAGGAGTCTTACAGAAGATTCATGGAATACAATTTCAAGATAATTTTCAAGAAAAGAGAACACACTGATCCGAGGTTGGAACAGTACTGAAAGTTTGACTTTGGTAAGATATCAGCCTCTGGTGCTTGGTTTTATTTTAAAACAGACACCTAAGGCAACAAATAAACATCCTGAGCAACTGATGAAATGAAACCAAGTCTGTAAAGAGTGTGACTAATCTGAGCCCCCCCCCCCCCCCCCTTCTAGAAAAAAAACAATTGTTGAGTTCAGCAATTTCATTTGCATAATATTTGCTTATACATAAAAAAATATATAAATAAATATATATAAAATGTTAAAATATAAAAATAAAACAAAACTCTCCAATTGTCACGTATCAAAGAAGTTTTTGTCATCGCGATTAGATTAAAAAAAAAGCTTTGATAATAATTAGTTTAAATTAATTCTGTCCAAATATCTTATCCTACCTAGCTGTATTTTATTTATAGTTAAATTACAAAATTATACAATAATCTTAAACATCAACTTTTGATTTTCACTTGTCTATTCTGATTTCACCACACAGCAAGATGAACTCTAAGCTGGTCTGAATGACATTCATGTAAAAACTCTCCCTTTTTATCACATGCTGTTTTTTAATGCAGCATTTAGAGTTTTATTCAGACAAACCCTGCCTTAACACCTGTTTACTTTGTGCAAGGTGCTGAAATAGACACTTCATCCTGTCAATGGAAATCGCTGGAAAGCAGAGATGGTCTCATGGATGCTTAAATGCAAGGGAACAGTAGAAAGCTCATAAAGCTCTTATAAGCACATTCTGTTTGCTTAGTTTTTTCCTTCCTTTTATTTACAAAGCAGTGGACCAATGAAGTGCAATTACTGCATAATGAGCAGCACCATATTCAAAATAAAATAAAATAAGTCTGCACTAATTCCAATGCTGGAACATCACCATGTTTGTAAACTTTAGTGTGTACAGGGACGTGCATTTCTCACCTTTCATCAAGACCGAGGGCTCCAGCACTATGAGAAGTGAGCTCTGGAAGACCATACTGACAGTCCGCATCATAAACACACGTCTCATCAGCAAGCCAATACTGCAGACATAAAGAGAGATAGTTCAGTTATATTATCTCAGACTCCAAATATATGCAATATAATCTAATGTAATGTCATGTAATCTAGACCAATGTTCAATTTTTTTTAAAGAAATTAATACTACTATTTGTTGGGGACACATTCAATTAATCGGAAGTGAGAGGGAAGGACATTTATAAGACATATGCATATGTATAAGACATTTGCAAGAATATTTCTTGAGCAGGAAATCAGCATATCTGAATGATCATGTGACACTGAAGACTGGAGTACTGTAATAAGGGTCAACCACATAGGACTGCCACACTGAGACACTCCTGTACTCATGCTTACATGCAGTGTGTGTTTGCTTACACACTCTAATCGATTCTTTAATAACAGTTAAGAATCCCTCAAGAGAACTTCTTTCATGAAATAATCAATAACACAACAAGATCCACAGCCCCGGGCTGATCAACCCCTGCTAATTAGTGACCACCACACCCCTCAATTTCTCCCAGCTCTAATCAGAACACCCAGAGGGCCCTGTCAATCAAACACAGGTTCTGGAGTAATGGCTTCAACAGCTTTTCTTCTCACATCTAATATTTGTAATAAGTAATGCATAACCATTAACATAATTTTCCATCATGTTCTCTGAAAAGACTATCCTACATGTATTAAAGCTTAAAGTGGTCAGACAGCATGATTATGAACCAGGCTCGAGTTAAGCACTGGTGACAGGATCTGTTGCATGAAAATTAGTTTCACTTGTCCCTAAGGTTGTAAAAAAGTGTGTCTGTACATAAGCATCCTTTCCATGTGAATAGACCCGTGAGGCCTCTGATAGAGAAAGTGAGTGGGAAAAGAGAGAAGGAGATGCGGGTAAAGGTCAACTGGACTTTAAAAGAAGAGTAACAAATCGTCTGTCATCTTAAACCAGCCTTTTAGATCTAGATGAATCCAGTCAACAACAGCAGCCGGTCAGACAGAAAGCCAATCTGCCATCATTCTCATGTAAACACCCTCCCTGCATCCACTCAATAACACTCTTACATATTTCACTCAGATGAGATGAGAGAGAGAGAGCTGTAAGAAAGACAGACAGACAGTCTTAAAGAAGAAAACCAGTAAGTTAGAGAGAGAGAGAGAAGGGTGCGAGAGATCAAAAACGGTCTAAAACAGGCCTATCACACGAGCAGTTAGGCCCGATAAGATTCATACTCTCAGATTGCTGATGGCGATCAGTGTATAGGGGTCAGTCTTTGGCCACTCAAGCGTTTCAGATGGGGCCGGGATAAGTGTCCAAATTAGCTTTTAGTGGCCCTGAACAGACAACGGCAGAAACTCAATCTGTGGGAAGCAAGGCCTGAATGCACGACTGTGTCGAATGAACAAGCTCCCTGCATGTGAAACTTTACATTCCTCCCCATTCACTAACACTGGATTTAGCATAGAGAGAGAGAGAGAGAGAGTAAAAGAAAGAAAACAAATGAGGGAGAGAAAAGAAGAGGTAAGATTTGAGCAGATATTTAACTGTGATTTTATCATATGTTTTAGTATCTGTCCCATTCACCTGGTATTTGGAAGGCTTGTTCATTTATGCACAAAATGTATGCTCTGCTCAAACAGTGCAAGATGTGATTGTTCGGATATTTGCTCAGAAGGAAAGTTAAGAGACTGGACTTCTTGCAACATTGATTAAATACTAGGCTAGCTACCTTTGTAAGGTTTGGGGTCAGTAAAAAAATTTCAACTTTATTTTATGCTCATCAAGAGCATATAAATGTGAAATACTATCAACATTTAAAATAGCATTTCAACTTTGTTATCATTTAAATAGAACACTCAACTCATCAGTGTCACATGATCTTTTAGTGGTCATTCTAATAAATGCTCAATAAATATTTATTGTTATTATCAACGTTGAAAACAGCTGTGCTGCTAATATTTTTAAAAGAACAGCATTTTTTTGTACAGAACTCTTTTTTTCAAAGAGACAGTAGACAAAGGGTGATGTTACTCTGTCTTTTAGTAGACCAACATTACATCATTTTAACTAAAGTTTACACCAACGTAAGCGTCAAGTGTAGAAGCTCATGTAATGCATTCCAGTGGTTTATAAAAACGCATTAAAACATGTTCTTTCATGATGCCATAAGGTAAAGCAAACCGGCCTGGAGAAGATAGCACATGTGTGAAGAGTATCATTTCAAATGTAAAATCTGATACATGACTGGATGTCTGCCCTCAAGAAATAAAGACAGAACCACTGTATATGTCTTTCTCCAAAATTCTCTTCCCCTTTGCCTTTCTCAGAACACACTAACAGGTGTGTGGGTCTATAGTCAATACCGATCGAGGAAGATAAGCGACTTTGAACGATTTAGGCAACCAAACTTTTATCTTAACTATTACAAGACCTAACTGGTAAAAACCGGTCTCATGTCAGTAGACAAGAGCAACGTATCAGCAACAAGTATACTTCTATTCAAGCAGTCCAACTTTATGCATCCTGGAGGCCTTTCAGCTCACACCTGAGCCTGTTTTACTCTCAGCTCCCACAAAAGGCTGTGTTTACTTCCATTACTTCAATCTCTCTATCTATCTCTCACACACACTCTCTCGATCTCTTTCTCTCTCCTTCTTTCACGCCAGGGGCTGAGATGGGTGGAGAGATATAGTGAGAAAACACTGAGAAAAAGAAAAGGGCCACGTTTCTTTGACAGAGAGATGGTGGGCCACAGAAACTGATAAAGCAAGTGGAGGCATTGAAAAAGGTGTAAGGAGAATACAAGGAACAAAGTCTTTCAATGCCATTCCTGTAACATTAAAAGCAAAGCGTGACATAGCTAGAAAGGGTGTTGCAGCTAGAACTGATTCAGTTTCAACATCGTTTTATAAAAATAAAAAAACACACACACATACACACACTCCCTACCTGTACTGAGAGAGCAAGAAGCCCCCGATTGATGAGCCACAGATGGAAAACGCCATGGCAACCACCCCGTTCCACAGCCCGAGCTCTCTGGCTGTCATGTGGTGGTCCAGCAGGAAGAGAGGAAACATGGTGACGGCCCCCTGTTCACCTGTAAAATATAGGATTACATCAGCACATACACACAAAGTTCAACAAGTGTAAATGCTCTTTTCTCTGAGCTTCAGATAGAGATAAAAAAGACCAATACAATTGACCAGATTATTGAAAATGTGCTGGATTCTTATCACATTGCATCAGAATTTTCTCAAAACAGGTTTTAAACTCCTGAGAATATACAAACTTAGTCAAAACAAAACACTTGTTATCTGAGAATGGGACAATAATTCTAACCTGAGAAGAGGCCATGTTTTCGCACTTTAGTCCTTAAAGGATCAGTGCCTGAATTGCCTTCCAGTCTTTTTTTATTTTTTTCTCTGAGAGTTTGTCACTTAAACTCAGACAAATGTGACAAAAACAAAAGCTGGCAGTGAAAATGCTGCCGTTACATTGTGGCGAGTCCTGCGTCGCTGCATGATAGCGTGTGCACAGAGGCCTTGGTAACCCACCGCCGTGTTTTATTTAACGGCATTGTCATTATTTATGGAGTCTGCCTTCAGTTCGACAGCGAGACAGCCCGCTGAATGACAGCTCTGAGACTGCCGTCAAAAAGAAACTGCGCTTCCGGGGTCCCCGGGATGAAACCGGTGAGAAACAAAAACAGAAAAATCAGTCGTTTCTCTCGGAGTTCTTTTACGGTCGCTGACAGCACCACGTGAACGCTTTGACATTGCTTTCTTTGTGAGGAACTGAGTCTGACAGTAGAACTAAATCTGTAAAAGATGTTGTAAAGTCTGTAATGTGATGGCAACAATGAACAATGGGAATAATTTTTCATATTCAGCACATCTTTTCTTCATATAATGCAGCTATAATGTATGCCACCCAGGTCCAATGCGTTCAAGGAATAAGGATGCAGTTTTACATAAGGTTGAACGCATAAAAGCCAGTCACATTCACTTTGTAGTTTGCACACAAAGCATTAAAAACTACTTGTTACTTTGCATATTATGTTTTGACTAAAGCCAAAATAAACAGTTCCAGCCTTATCCTTGAGAAAATCTGGCAAAGTTCCAGCATAGCCATAATTAATTTGAAGACTACAGTAACCTGACCACAGGTAGAACCACAGAGGCCTCTCATTACCATAGTAAAATCAAAAAGGCTTCTAAGCTACACTTAAAGATGTCACATGATGCAATTTCAATTTTTCATTTCTCTTTGGAGTGTTACAAGTTCTTGGTGCATAAAGAAGATCTGTAAAGCTGCAAAGACTAAAATCTCAAATCCAAAGAGATATTCTTTATAAAAGTTAAGAGTCAACTATGCCTACCTAACAGGCCTTGTTCTAACACGCCCCCCCATGTCTACATCACGATGTGGGAAGATTTACATAAGGCCACGCAGATGTTCACGCAATGAAAGAAGACGTAACTTTTATTGTCGCTGTTGCTATCGCCACCGATTCAAGAATATGAGTGAACTTCACAAGGAATGGACTGAGGCTGCCGTGGTCAAGGCATACAGACGTGTCATGGGATTTGGCTTCATGGAATTACTGAAATGAACTTTTCCACAAAATTCTAACTTATTGAGATGTATGTATTAATAATAGTATCAGTTTAATATTTTTTTAATAAATAATATTTTATATAATTAAAAAACAAAAGATTTTGATGAATCTGCATTTCTACTAAAAGAAAAAATAAAAATAGTAAAAAAAAAAAATATTTAAAAGGAATACTGCAGAACAAACAGTGTTCATTGTGTCAACATGGTATTTTAAATGCACACGAAATACCAAATATTATCAATAAACAGTTCATATTCTGCAAATCATCTCATATGTGCAGTCAACGTTCTGCCTCAGTCTTTTTTTTTCTCCTACGCTGCTTCAAACTAATTATTTTTTTAAGCAGGGACTGAAAACAAACAACAAGGCTGCTTATTTATTTCTATAAATAATCTCAGAGCAACAATTGTCCATTTCACATGGGATTTCATTAGACATCCACAAAAACACAGGAGGAAAGCAGAAGAGGGGAAGCACTGGGAGGAGAAAGAGGGAGAGAGAGAGAGAGAGAGAGAGAGACAGACAGAGAGAGAGTGGGGAGAGATGCTGTATCAGTTCGGTTAACAACGAGAGATAATGGGGAACAGATGAAGAGAAAAATGGAAAACAGTTTCAGGATGAGACGGAACGATTATTCAAGTCTCAAAAAGCAAACAAACGCACCATAAAGTATATGTTATTTTTGTATTTGCTGGAGTTCTTCCCTTCCATTAAGTTGTTAACTGTCAGTGAGTTAAATTTGAGAAACAATTTGGTCTAATTAATGGACAAATCATTGAGATGGGTTTTATAAATTACATCAATCGCTTCACTGTAAATATCAAACTCAAAATTTCACTCAAAATTGATCAGATATCTCCTTTCTCACAAACCCCCAAACAACAAGAGAGTCAAGAACTTTAGTGAATAATGATTTACTTTTCAGTCTTTTCGTCACACTATTATAGAAGGTTTGCAATACAGTGGATCATTAGGACTTAATTTTTCTTTTAGCATTTTTTTTTTTTTTGCATTAAAAAAAGAAAGTCCAGGATATTCTCCAAATATTCTTTTTTTTTTGTGCGCCACAGAACATAGAAAGCCATACAGCTTTGGAGCAACATGCAATGAAAACAACACTTTTACTAATCTTCAAAAGAGTGTGAGAACCAACGAGTGTGAGATGCTGACTAAAAGCAGCAGTATGATACATCTCAAAGTCCCCAGTGTCTTCAGCATGGGAACAGCCTGAGGATCCTGGGACCTCCCAGTTATTGTAGATTACCGTGCTGTGTGTATCTGCATCTATGTGTACTTGAGCAGGTCACACAACTCCATTGTAAATGCTCCTCAACCAACGACAAGCCCCATACCAAGTCTCTACGGACCTCTGAGGTTATAATCTGCAAAGGTATAGGTTATTCCCTTTACATTCTGGGACACAATGACATAATTGTTTGGATGAAACAAAAGCATCGAGGAATATCACTTGCACCGTTAACTATGTGAATGCGAGCAAAGATACAGTGGTATGGATAGGGAACAGAGACGCAGCCTATTCAAAGTGTGATGTACTGCAAGCTCACATATCTAAACAGAATGCTTTTTAATGTTCACACCCGAGTTACACAATGCTCCAGACAATGGGAAAACAATGTAGGTCAACTAAAAGACATCACATACTTTTACTCATCTTCTTTCTTCGGAATTTCTGTGTTCTCCATCACTCTCTACTCACGCGCTTTCTCATCATACCCGATGCCCCCTGTGCCCAACCATCTCTCTCGCTCTCTATGACTCTCTCTCATAGTTGACCATGTGGTGGGTGTTCATTAATTCATCCCCCCTGCAGTCCTCTGCGTTCCCTCTGGAAAATATTTGCCTCCTGTTCGCATCACCCCTCCACCCCTCCACGCGCTACTCCGTTCCCTTGCCCCTGCTGTGCGGGACAGAGGGAGGGCAGCATCAGGCGATATTCATGCATCTATGTGTGTATGATGGTGTGTTATGTATATATACAGCTGGAGAAAGACAGCGAGACACAGAGAAAAACTGGCATTCTACTTCTATAGAGAATCAAACTTTAAACCCCCAGAAGTACACTCCCACCTCCAGCTGGACTCTTCCCAGGGAAGCTCCACGTCTGGCCCAATCCCAGCCCCCTCCATCCCACCAATGTCCACCCCCACACCAATCACCCTTTATTAAGGCCTGGGCTCAAATAACTTCTATATGACACATTTTGGTAATAATCTGTAATGCAATACAAGCACTAGATGTCATGAAACAACATTAAGTGTAGTGCAATTGATTTGTCTTCTTAGTGAGACACTTACTTTATTACTTACTACAGTCCAATAAACAGTGTATTAAAAAAAGTTAATAAGGAACTATATTTTGTGAACTCCTATGTAATATTTATGTTCATATAAAGCTAAATGAGAAGAATGCAATAAACAAAAAAAAGGCAAACGTCCATTTAAAGGAATGTTGCATTCCAAGCACAGACTTATGACTATAACTTCACCATAAACGTGCATTTTAAAATAATTGTATAGCTTTTGATTGAAATTTATTGATAAACAAATTAAACATAATTTTCTTAAATAAATACTTGTATTGTTTTTTTCCAGAAAAAAAAATTACAAAAAAAAAAACAAAAAAAAAAAACTAACATTTACTTTAATAAATATAATTAATAAAATATTAAAGACGTATTTTTAGGAAATAAATCCTGAATTTTTCTTGAAAGTGTAATTTCTTATCCCACTGGCGAATTGGTATTTTTTATTGTATTTTATTTTTTCATTAAGCATAAACTGCAAAAAGGACTGTTCGATTTATGCTAAAAATGTTAACGAGAATAAAAAATGGAAAAGAAAAAAATATATATATTATTGTACGCAAATTAGATGCAAGTACATGTTTCTTACTTTAAATATGTTTATATTTGCTGAAAACCAAGACACAAATACTACAAATAGTAAGTATAGTAAGTATTTTTAAGCAAATTGTGTTTTGCGATTTACTTGCACACAGATGTTAGTGCATTAGTAAACTAGTTTGTGTTCTGTTTAATAGTGATTATGATGATGATCGGAGGAGAAACCTTATAAAACAGATTAAGAGGGGGGCTGCCACATGTCCTGTCTGCTTTCGTCTGCTGAAGCTCATCCGATTACAATGCCAACTCTCTCTCTCTCTTTGCCAGAAACACATACACATGATACACAAAACTTGGTTTTCTGATTAAATTGTTCTGAAAAATCATACAACACTTAAACGAAGCGACACAAACAAAATACATTAACATAAACAGTGCAGCACATATTTATGTATTCAGTTTTCAATAAGAAATATCACAGAGACACAAAGAGACTCTAAGCCAGACATAATCCCCTTCTGGTGCTAAACACCACATTCAGCTCACTGAAAGTGATTCATTAGCTTCTATTTACACTATGTCTATATTCATAGATTCAGATCATGCACAGAAGTTGGGCTTGTGGTTAAACGCTGGTGCAAAACTAAATGAAAGACTTCAATATCAGTTCCAGTGTACAGACATTCAGAAATTAACTGGGTGACTAAACCGTGTATGGTTCCTGATGTTTAGTTGCTTCAAAATCTTTGAGAATAATGTGACCGTGAGCATGGAAAAGGGCGAGACTGCCATCTTGTGGAAAAACAACACATTACCATGACTTAGTTTCAAGTTCATGGTCAACTTATTCAACCATTTATAAGGAAACATAGATGTACTTTGATATATCCAAATAATTTAAATCAACCAATCTGATGTCGAATTGTGCAAATATCTTACCTAGTTTGTAAGTGAGAACGTAGAACATTGTCCATGGCGTTCCTGGCACAGACAAGAGCTTCCTCCACACCTTCCATGGCTGCATCACATCCTTTGACCCTCTCCGTCCTTCTCCCTGTCCCCGCTGAGACTCTCCATCCAACACCGGGGCACCCCATACGAACAGAGCAACACCACCGTACACGCACGCAAGCAGGGTGAACATCCACCCCCAGCCTGCAACATCAATCACAGCCAGGAGCCCCCCTCCAGCAAAGACAGACCCAGCTTTATACCCCACCACCTGCACAGTGTTTCCTAGACCCAGCTCCCCCTGACCCCTGAGTAGCCGCACGGCCGCCCCGTCCGCCGCAATGTCCTGCACTGATGCCAGCAGGTTCATAGCGAGCAGGGAGCCCGCTACGCCAATGTACTGAACATCAGGTGAGATGGTAGCGCTTACCAAACAGGTGAGAGCCAGACCAGCCACTGTGCCCACTAACCAGCAGCGCTTGGTGCCAGTTCGATCCACCAGAGGGGCCCAGAACACCTTGAGCACCCAGGGGAAATAGAGGATTTTGGTGAGGCTGATGTTGGTGAGGGAGTGGCCAGCACCACGCAGGTACACTGGGAGCAAAGAAGACTGCAGGCCATACGGAATGCCCTGGATGAAATAAAGGAGACCCAGGAACACCAGTTTGTCGTTCATCATTGAGAAAGTCGGGTTTGGGGAGCCTCAGCTCATTGTTATACTCTGTAATCAACACAAGCAGAGTGTTTGGCATGGACTTGTCAACATAAGTTAGCATAATGGTTTCAATTTAAGACATTTCTAATCAAGACAAGACAGCACAAAATTTGAACTAACAGATAACGTCATACTTTCCCAGTTGATTGATTACAGTAAATGAATTAATACACACACATTTGAATACATTTCAAGAACAGAAATATGAAGACTGGATAAAATCAGGTTTTCACAATAATTTTGTTGATATACAGTATTAAGAGTTAAGGGCTTTTACAGAGGGGATTTGGGGTATATTTTTTCTCACTCAGTGAATCAGGGAATACAGTCAACATCCAAAAAAAACAAACAAACAAAAAAAAAAACACTTAACACACAAGTGTTAAAAAAAAAACTGGAAAGTCTGGCGTATGGTAGTGCTACTGAAGGGAATATTTCGGATAGTTTGTTTCTCATGGTTTCTACAATGAAATTTCTTCTCATTTTGAGGAAATGCCTTTTAAAGATACGTATTGTATTTGAAATCAGAAGCAAAAAGATCAAATGTACCAAGGTAAACACACATGTATCATGGATGTGTACTTTACACTAGTTTGAAAGAAGACATGTTAAGAGAGCAAAATAGACCCAAACCATACTTGCATGGTATGTTATTGCCAGTAGTACGTTACCTTTCCTTAAAAACACAAACCAGCATTGCAAAGAGTGCTGAGTGGTTCATTAATTTACTGCACGTCATTCATTAATGACATAAAATAATATCACATCTGGATATAACTGATAAAAGTAAAGCAAGCGTCATTAGATAACTTTTATATAACGTTACATTCTGAAAGCTAACGTTACTACGTTAGACATTAAAATATAAATAATCGAGAATTAAATATTCAATGACGATTTCATTTATAGTCATAAACAGTCCATTACTGTCACAATATATGCTCGAGGCACTTGAGGGAGGCTAACAATTAGGTTTAAGAACCACGCAAACTATGTATATAAAAATGTGAAAATAAGTATAGCAAATATCTTACTGTATTTACAGGTAAACGTCTCTGTCACCAGCTGTGATCGATGCAGCATAACCCTCGGTACTTCCGCGGGAGCGACTGACGTATCGCACTCTTTCAACCAATCAGCATAGCTCTCCTGAGCCACTAGATCAACGGCGCCACCCGTCATTACAGCGGTACTGCAGCGTATGACACTAGGAATGTAAGAAATCGCACCCTCCCGTCTCAAACTTCATCTTTTCTCCTACAACTCCCATTGTTCCAGTCGAACACGTTTCTGACACCCAGTCTTCGTCGTAATTTGTCTTTTGTCATCCTCAATTCTTGGTGATAATGGTTTCTATATACACCGCAGATTTTAGGGTTTATAAACCCTCATTGCATGTATGGTAATTATTTTAGCCATCAAGTTATTTCATTGATAAACATAAAAGACATCTTTATTCAAAAGTAATACAGCTTTTACTTGAATCAAGTGGTAATTATGATGCTATTTACTTTTACAAATATTATTATTTTTAAACATTGATCACTTAAAAACACATGTTCACATCTATGTTTTTATGACAAAGACATGAAATGATAAACAGATTTTTGAGGACCAGTTGGGCTTCTACGGATTGCCACACTTTGCAGAACTTTTTGGATCAACCTTAAAAGGGACCTTGAAAACTTGAGTTGGTTTATAAATTAGAGCCCAGTGAACAATGCAAGCCAACATGACTACCCCCCCCCCCCCCATAGGACACCACTTTAGAAGCTTTGCATGAATTTAAATAGACACATAAATTTAGTCAAGTTTTTATTTATCAAAAATGCTTTTCATTCTACTACAGTTGTTTATATGGGTTGTATGATTCATACAGCTGGTGGGTCTTCGTTTGTGTACATTCATTGAATCCAATTAATTCCCACACAAGGCTAGCAGGATCGTCTCATAGTCTCCTTTGGTGTCATCCTAAAACAAACAAAACACAATCTTCAACAACAGAATCTATACAGTACAACACATTAATTTGTTTATGTTTTGAAGAGTATAATGATGATGATGATATTTAAAATTTGCTAACTACGATTTACCTGGATGTCCTGGTAGAGGCTCTTGCCAAATTTATTCTGGTACTCTTGCTTGATTTTGGCCAAGTCAATCTCAGAGCGGCCCACCATTATTCTGGTCAAGATCTTGCCTTTATAACCAGAGCCCTGTGAAAACACAATGTCACACTTAGTGGTTCTTTTAGTTTTTAATTCATATTTAAAACATAGATATATTTAAAACGGTTGTCATGTTGTTTTAAATTTAAAATGGAGCAATTAGATTGCCAGTTACACTTGCCTTCATTGCCTGATTTAGTTTTTCAGCAAAGAAAGCAGACTTGTTTCCAGCACATTTCACTGTTGAAAAGATAAGTCGCAGTGATAAGAAAAGATGAAAACATTTATTTTGGAAATGTCATGCAAAAGCCATCTTCTGTTTCAGAGCTTAAAATAACATTGTCATATTGCATACAGTAAAAAGAAACATTACAGTATGACAAGAATGCTATTTTAAGAAAGTAATTTAAATCTTAAAAAGGCATGGTACATCTAAGAGGATCTGCAGCAAGTTTTCAGTGAAATTACTGCATGCGATTCCATTTTAAAATGCAGCATGTAATGCTCGGAACAGATATGAAGGTTTAAGCGTCTCACCAACAGCAATCAAGCACTGCTCAATATCACCCTTCAACTCCAGATCAATGGCTTTTGCGACATCCACTTTACTGTACTTGGAGTACAGCTGAAACACTAAATATAAAATAAAAAATAAAATGTCATTATCATCATCATAACAAAAGGTGGAATTTAAAAAAAGGAAGGTGGAGGAAGTCGACCATACCTCTCCTCAGGTGACAAGCATTCCGTGAAGTGAGGATGTCAATGAACACGCCACAGTCTGTGCCTTTTCTTTTCTCTCCTGCTTCGTACAAGGCCTACAGGCAGAATCAGAAGTCAAACGAAAAGTAGATACAATGACCAACCACTTATACACAATACAAGTTTAATTACCCTGGCATCTTTGTCAGCCAACTCCTCTTGCACAGACCGGTCTTCACTTCTGGAAGCCTGTGAATACAAATAAAAAGTTTAACAACAAGCAAAGGCACTTTGTGCCAATTCAAGTCATAAATCACTATCCTAGTAAGTAGCAGAATCAGATGTGTTAGACATCCAAACCATGCAGTAATGGGACAGGCAGAATCAAGAAAAACTATAGGAGCAAAGCCAACCTTGCAGAGAGCAAGCAGGGCATTCCTGAAGTCTCCACTTGTCTCAGACTTGATTTCCGCCTCTAGATCCTTCTTATATTCTATAAATAGAAGTCACAAACAATTTTCAAACAGTATATACTGAATTCACATACCATAAATCACAAGTGTCTCTTGAAGGGCCACTGTCCTGTGGAGTTCAGATCCACACCTAATTATACACACCTAAACCAGCCAAGCAAGATCTTCAGGATTACTAGAAACTTTCAGGCAGGTGTGTTGGGGCTAAACTTTGCAGACAATTGGCCCAACAGGAGCAGGATTAACACTCATGCCATAAGCATATTTTAAAGGATAACTGGATGAAAACTAGCAGTAATGTTACCTTGTTTGTAAACCTGTTTGATCTCTCGGATCTCTTGATTAGTCCTAGAGGCCAAAATCTCGATGAGGGTTTCTTCATCTGTGCCCAAACCCTGAAGAGAAATGGACTCTTTAAATTATACAGCCCATGTCAAATCTTGTGTTTAAGAAGACATGCAGGCCTAGTGGTTGTCCATTAAAATCTCCACCAGATGTGGAGTAAAAACATGAAGTTTCTCTATCCACAGTCTGAAAATAATGTTACCTTCATGGCACCTTTGAGAAGAAAGGCATCATACTGAGCTGGGGTCATCAACAGGGCCAGAACCACTTCTTCCAGCTCACCTTTAAGAGCAGCTTTCAAGTTTACATCCAGAGGCTGCGCAGAGTAAAATAAGTGGTTTAGGTGAGGGAGGATCCAAACAGCATAAATGTGTTGATTTCAGGTCCAGTGAATGTGATACCTTGCCAATTGCTTGCTGGTAAGCGGCCTTGATTTGCTGGCGCTGGGCATTGCTCCTGCGGACCAGCGTTTCAATGATTGTGAGCTCATCCACACCTGAGAATAAAAACTTTTGTCAACAGAGCAAACAGATGCAGAATGCAAAGATGAGTAAGTATTTTATTAATTCATCCAAGATTCATGTACCAACCTTTGGTCTTAATAGCCTTGTCCAAGACAGTTGCATCCGCAGCTGCATTAAACTGAGCAAAGGGCTTCACTGTGCCCTGTCCCCCCTAAAGGCATGAGAGACACTTATTCAAATCCTTTAAAAATAGCCGACATAAAATTACAAACTGATTTACAGCAGACCAGTCGAAGTAGATTAATAATAATAATAGTTCAAGATGCGCATTTTAGGAAAGAAACACAGAAATATCAATGATCTTGCCCTTAAACAGAAGGAAAATGGCTAGAATGGGGAGTGGAGTACATTCCTATCGCTGACTCAGTCTAGTGGGTTCAGATTCTCCAGAAAGTTGAAGAAACTTACGCTGATTTCTTGTGCGGTGTTGTCTTGAACGCCTTGATAGGAAAGCTGCGCCAGAAAAGCATTAATGAAGGACATTTTGGCACCTGGAAGTCAACAGCTAAACCTACAATACATGTCGGAATGTTAAAATAACATACAGTTTATCAAAAAGCAGAATCCTGTATAAAAAATTAATGATCTACGTTTCCTAGCAGTTTTAATGAATTTTACAGGACGCACATGATTCAGCAACAGAACAGATCATTAAAGTCTGTCATGCGTCAATCACAAATACTGAAAACAACAGAATTCACAAAACCAGGATGTGGAATTCTGCTCGAAGTGTGAAAAGTAAGCGACACTATTGCACAACTTTGTTGCAAAACTTTCATTAGCAACTTTTTTCCCCTCATTTTTTTATTCTCATTTGCATTTTATGGTTATGGTAAACCAAAACAACGCTATCATAAATATGTATAGCTTATATAAAATAAAATAAAAATCCTGAAAGCACTATCGGAAGTTACACAACGTGTAAGAAGTAAAGAAAATCCCAGTTTCCCCACTTACCAACACCGAATGCACAGCAAGCGAGCAAGAGGAAAGTCTTCAGCTCTATTTATGCTCAGAGAACCCCACCTAGCAACATCAGCATAACTGTTGCGTTAGAGCTGGGCGTCAACTCGACCAGCCTGCTTTCTTCTTTCCGTATATGGCACCCGCTTCGATGGTTAAAAAAAAAAAAAAAAAATTATGAGCTGCATATATATCTCTGGTTAAAAATAAATAAATAAATAAATAAATAAATAAATAAATAAATAAATAAATAAATAAATAAATAATATCCTGCATATCTATCTCTATCGCTAGCTCGCTCGCTCCTTCTCTCTCTTAAAGTTGCATCCAGTAATTTATTTTAAAAATCAAGAACACTGACGTCTGTTGCGTAATAAAAACTGATTTATTTCGCCTCATGGGAGGAGACATATTCAAGTGAGATCACATGACCATGCTTTAAGGCGATAAATTAATCGTGGCTCATTAGAATAATTGCAAAAATATTACATCAAGTTATACTGTACAGAATTCACAACCTGTACGCACTATGGGTAGCTGAAATATGAAACAAGTATTGTTATTTAGGTAGTGTATTATCACATTGTCCAACTCATTTGAAATGTATCATAATTCAGGGAACTCAGGAGGCGTGGGCCTAGATTGACATGGCAGCCATGCATGAATAGTAAACCACAGACAGCCATTGTCTTACCCAGAGACAGTTGTCTTGCCTCATGCAACACTTAAACCTGACATTGGGTGCAGAGTTTCCACAAATTCATTATAGAGCAGGCTGGATAAAAATAGTGCAAAAAAAAAAAAAAAACATTAGTGTAAATTGTGTCATTTAACTTCACTAATTTAATTGTGTAAAACCAGAATTAAAATTTTCTGTGGGGCATGCATGCATCTAAAGTAATCTGGTGATTAAAAAAATAATAATCACAGACAGCTTTATCCCAAAGTAATGCGAAACAATACAAAATAGAGTTAAAAAGAATATAATTAAAGTGAAAAATTAAGTTTAGAAATTAATACAGGAAAAATATTTTTTAATGAAAGTTTAATGGATTTGGTTTTTCAAGTTATTTATTTATTTATTTTACTACTATTATTATACATCTACTTAGTTATTAATTTACATTTTAATTTCTGGTTTGGGCCTCCACGTTACACAGCCTTCAGCCAATAATGTATTTGTTCTCAGGAGGAGAAAAAGTAGAAATGCTGTTGCCAAAAGTATGCAATGTGAATTATCTGCCTACAAACAATCAAGCATGCAAGATGTAGGCAGTTTACGCAACTTTTACAAGTAATTTATGTGAAGCTTTTTATGGCATTCATTTACCAGAATTGTTGAGCAATTTCTTTTTCACCATGGTTCAGTAAATATGATAGCACATCATGATCATGTACTGTATCAGACTGAAGAACTTGTTAGAGAAGGTCCTTGAAGAACAAACAGAGACAAGCACTGCTTCTGAAGTTCCAGTTCTACGTCATTCTTCTATACACACCAACCAAAAGATGGCAACGAAGAGAAAACATACCTATCAATTCACATTCCTTAAACAAAAGATTGACTGTTTCAGAAAGATACAGCCAGTCATTGCTGTTTTTTGAATGCAGACCTGTTGAGACATGCATTTAGGAACAAGACTGACCTGACACTGCCCAAACAGATCTTGTCATGTTCTCTGCCCTTTACTTTTTTTCCAGTATTTCCTAACACCAATTCTTGATCATGTAAACCTAGTCTAAACTACCCTTCTTCTTTATTTGACTTGTACATGCATCTAATAAATGGAATTTCTTACTTTCAGACATTTCTGCCTAAAATTCGTTAGTGGAACTGAGTATTATTGATTTACTAGTTGCTCAATGTGATCTCCATATGTATTAAAGTATGATTTTAAAGATTTGCACCAGTCAGCGAGATCACCTAGGTTTATTTCAACAGGTGTAACACATTTGACAGCTTTCATTTCTATTACATCTGCATTGTTTACTTTCATAGACCGTATAATTGTATTTTTATTTTTATTTTTTTATTTTTTTTAACAATGCAGGTGCATGAAGACAGATACCAGGCAGGTCATGAGAAGATGATGTCTGATCAAATGGTTCTCAATTCATGAAAAAAAGTAATACATTATTAAGGAAAGACAGTAATTCACAAACCTGACGGATGACCACAATGCAGGTTTTCCATCAGCACTGTACTAAAGAGATAGACCTGTCTAGATCTAGTTACAATCTCTATCTCACACATTGGAAACCTGATGACAGTCTGCAGCTTGTGTCGGCCTTTCAAGCAAACTAATGCCACCTGAAACCTCATCCACTGAGGTTAATATTTAACAAGCGTTGAGAGTTTGGTTCCTCACAAAAACAAGCATCTTTCCAGTTTTTCTCCACTGTGTTTGGCGTCAAGGTCTTCCTACAAATAACCAGAGTCAAGTGTCATTTTGAATCCAGGTAACCCCTCTGATTTACTAATTCCATATTTCTTTAATCTGATTTGTAAGTGATTAGTGATGATTTCACTGATTATCCTAATGTTTAAATGTCTGATTCAACAAGATTTACTCATGTAAGTTTTTCTGTCTGTTATAGGCAGAGGTAGCTTTTGTTTACAGTGTTCACACCCTTACTGCTTAATCCTGGTTAACAAGTGGTAGCAAAATGCTTTTACACAATAGGTTTACACTTTTTAATATCAAATACACTGGGGGATGAGTTTGCTTTTCTAATCAATAAATTCTGGGAACACAGAGACAATTCCTAAAATTTGTTGTGGAAAAGCTATCATTTAAGTTGCATATACCTTATTGAACAGCATTGCTCAGTTTGCATGTTTGAGAGTGTGAAGGAATCCTGCAGGTGTCCTGTACAGCCACGTCTGAGTGTAACCTGCAAACAGTGTTTCAATGTATCATTGTGACATGTGTACTTTGTACAATTTCCATTCAAAACAGAGATACGAACAGTCTGGCATCATGTATGCCAATTCTGGAGCAGAAAATGTGTCCATGTCTTTGAACTTTATGGGCAGGAAGTTGCGTAACCATACTGTTGCCCCAGCAACAAAACAACGTAAGTATATATCACATTCACACATGTGCCTACTCCTTCCGTTCATCTTGAGTTTTGTGTCATCAGACTCTAGTGTGTATATATATATATATATATATATATATATATATATATATATATATATATGTGTGTGTGTGTGTGTGTGTGTGTATGTGTGTGTGTGTGTTTGTGTACACACATGCATATTTACCAAGTTCTCAGTAGTGTTTATCAATGTTCTGTTGACCCTGTTAATGGGGTGATTGTAAAATGTTATTACATTTATTTTCATGAGAGGATTAATTTCCAAAACCACACTGACTAAGAGCATCTAATTTTCTTATATCAGGCTAACACAGTGTTTTCTTTCAATATCTCTAGGTGCCTGGGAGAGCACTGACCTCTCTCAATATCAGGATGATCCAGTGGTCTCCACCCGAGCTGTACTTTCCCATCCCATTGTGTCATCAGAGGAACTGCCAGGCAGTATTCCTGATCTAAGAGAACAGGTTCAGTGGCGTAGACCATGTAACATCCATAATACTCGCCTAGACCAGGATAGAGATAGAGGTGGGTTGAATGTTCCTGTCACCTCCCAGAATCTATAGCCTTAACTCTCAGTATTGTCTAATATTGGTTTAGCATTTAAACTAACACCTAATTAATCTAAATGACTCATGAATCTTAATATTATGTAGCTACAGTAACTTGATCTAATTAAACGTTTTACCTAATTCTGTAAACTTAATTTAAAGAAATTAAAAAGGCAGATAAACCATCTTGACATAAACCAAAAGAAAAAATAAAATATTTAAATGTTTCTTTTTTTTTTCTTTTAAGCAAGCACATCTGGAACAAGCGTTTCAACATGATGTTTATGCCACTGAAAATGTTACAAGAAGAAACTTCATTAAAAAAGTGAAAATAATCTATGTTTAAGTACTTAAAGTCAAAGAAAATTCTGTCATCATTTACTTAAAATCTTCGATGCAGCTTAATGCTTGGTTACCAATATTCTTTAAAAAATTCCCTTTTTGCTCCACAGACAAGTAAAAAAATTTTTTTTACATGTTTGGAATAACATGACAGAATTTTCATTTTTGGGTGGACAAACTGAAGGTATAAATACAGATGTGTTTTGGCATGTACAGACATGTTTAAATAATTTAAAAGGTTTATTCAGTGCTATTGTGGAAATATTATGATGTTCATTTAATAAAGTGCATACAGTAATTACTTTGTGTTCAGCCCCTCACTTAACTGACAATGTAAGCGCTTTGAGTGTCTAGAAAAGCGCTATATAAATGTAAGGAATTATTATTATTATTATTAATTGCTTATTTATTTAAACACATTAAACTGTTAATTTAGTTTTAAATAAATACAATAATTATTAAATAATTTATTATAATTAAAAACTAAAATGTTGTGTGTGTGTGTGTGTGTGTGTATATATATCTATATATAATGTATATGTAAACTGTAAAATTGAAATAATAATAATAATAATAAAATAAAAATGTAAAATTAATGATAAAACAAAAGATTTTACAAATTTTAAGATTTGAATGGTATTGTTTTACTGGATATGTGTTTGTTTATCTTACTATATAACATAAATGACTCAATTACCAGTCTAGCTAATTAACCCTGTTACTGTACATTTACTGCACTCTGTTGTCTGGAATATACTAGACAAAAGGCTGTCACTGATCTATCCCCCATGTAGAGGAAGTGCTTTGTAAAATAAGTTCCAGACTCCTCATCAGAGCCTGAAGAGTGAAGTGTCACTGTAACTGCATGTTAATATTCGAAGGTGCAGCCAAATGTGAGGTCTCATGGCTGAGGAAAGGTAGACTCAAATGGAATACGTTCAAACGCTGGATCGGCACAGACTGTCACCGTGGTCCAAAACCCAGTGGCAAAGGTAGGTCCCGCCAGTGAAGATTCGACACACTTAAATTCCAATCAAAATTCATTTATTTCCATCCAATTTTAATCACAGCACCCAATATGTCTTCTATGGGTTCAAGTGTAAGACATCCCGAAGATAAGGCTCCAGTGGATGTCAAGATGTTTATCCCATACGACTCTGCTAAGCTATGCATAACCCAAGTATGTAGATGTCACTCATTCCTGGGCTAATCTGGTATTTTGTGTATAGTTTTTTTGTAATGTTTATGAATAGATATATCCATCCGATTTAACCTAAGCCTGTGTGTTTTTCTCAAGAACATATTATCCAAGAGTTTTGGTTTGCTTCTTGTACTAGTCACATGTTCATCACTCCCTCTGTTGTCCTGGGGCCATCTGATGTCATGTGATGTTGGTTCTTCAAGGCCCATTGATGAACAACTCAAAACCTAGAATTCATACTAGTTCTTAAAAAGACATATCTCAGCAGGTTCCAGTACACACCTTGTGTCATTTTTGTTTAGTTTGCCCAATGCAGAGCAGTTGGCATTAAAGAATGTACCCATTCAAGAAATTTATAATGCAGGCAACTACAACAATGTTTCCCAAATTTTGATTTTGATATATCTTCATTAGTAAGGCTCAAGTACCTCTTCATCAACACAAAACCATAAATGTACTTTAAAATTATACTAGACATTATTCGATATTACAATTAAATGTATTAAAGTGGCCATAATGATTAACTTCTTTACAAAAACTATTTTTAAAGAAGCTTAAAAAGCCACTTTAAATTGGCTTTAAAATTATATCTTGGCTTAAAGGGACTCGCTAAGTATTTTTTCTCTTCAATAAAAGCTTTAATGGTGAACTATTTTAATATAAAGTTTTAACAGTTCTAGGGGATGATCACGTAAAAACCTGAAAAATAAAATGGCCACTATGTATTTCAGTGGTATATATGACTGTCACCTTACCAACAGATAGCAGATGATATGATTGCAATGAAGAGCAGACATCAGGAGATGATTCAAGAACTGGAGGAGAACTTTCTCGTTGCATCACGGGATAATCAGGTGATAAGCTTGTTTACTGATCATTCAGTCAGACAAATAATAAAGTGATTTTGATGATTTTATGGTTAATTTATGTGTGTGTAGGAGAAAACGGCTCACAAAATGAGAACGTATTACCAAAACAAGCTTAAAACCCTGAAGCGAATTCTAGATATTTACCAGGAAAAAGTGACCAGAAAAAATGCATACTGGGAGGAGAAGTTCAGGGTGAGTCACAAGCATCATTATTTTGGTTTTACTTCCTGCATTTTCCAAATTCTCATTGGCTTGAACATAGTAGATGTAATTATTAATTCAGGAATAAATTGAAACACATGATGTAACGTGTACAGTATAGCAGTTTTATTATTCTGTCATATTGCTGTCATCTGGCTATTTTTACTGGGTAATATTTTATTGTCCTGGATCAGACACTAGAAGATCTAAATGAAAAACTTAAGGGGGAACACAAAATACTTAAGGAGAGGAACCAAAAAGACATGGCTTCCTGGGATCAAGAAAAGGTATCAGATTGTGGTAACACACATAAACGTATATATATATATACTGAGTTTGTGTGTGTGTTTGTGTGTGTTGTTTATATTCATATATATAAATATATATATATATAGAGAGAGAGACTAGGAGACTAGCATCCTTGCAAACATTTACAGAACAAGATGATGGAATTGTTCTCCTCCCGACTCGACCTCCTTCACAACCACCAGGCATCAAGTAAGAGCTGTATAATATTGTGCGCTGTTTACAGGATTAAAATGACAGATGTCAATGAAAGGTCAATATAAGTGATGAAAGCCTCTGTCTATTTAACAGCACTGCAGGAGCTGTATTTGGCCAGGGCAGAGATGGGGAAGGTCCAGGAGATGCTCGAGGCCTTTCAGGAGAAGAAAGAACCAGAAAACACATCTGAAGAAAAGGTAGGAAAATCAATAAAAACATCACTTCCAGCTTGAACTTGAACTTCATTCCGAAAGATTCCCTGCAAAGAGTTAGAAATCAAGACATGTTGGAGTATTTACCAGGCACTGATTTTTGCTGTGAGGCAATGTGTGATTTCTGTGAGACTGAACTCTGCTCTGTAAACAGGACAGTTGTGACTCAGATGTACCACTAGATGGAGCACAAGCTCGTCTGGAGATATTGAAGGATAACCTTTTGAAGAGGGAGAGAGAGATCTCAAAGCTCATGGAAGGACAAGAGCATGTAACAGATCCTGTTGAACCGTCAGCATATGCTCGCCTCCTCAGTGCTGTTATTCAACAGGTTTGTAAAATATACTGAGATTTGTTCCACAACATTAATTGCACACAGTGATACCTCAAAAATAAAACGTTGCTCTTTAAAATGAGAAATGCTACTTTTATCTTTAAAGTCTTGCCTGCAATTTAATCATGACTGAAAAAAACAGCTTTCTTGCATTGTTTACTCCAGGCTCATTATGTTTGTGCTGAGCTGACAGAGGCTAGACAACGGTTTGACCAAATGGCAGAGGACAACCAAAAAATTCTGGCAAAGATTAAAGAAAGTCTTGACCAAACAGTGGAAGAGTCCTGCCAGAAGAGCCACGAGGAACAAGAGGATGCACAGCAGAAAATGTGGGATCATGGCATGGTTTCTTAAAAGTCAGAATATAACTAAAGTTAAAACTATCAAACTTTGAATGTAAGCATCTGCTAACTGAATCATACATGATAATTCAGGGCAGAGCCACAGGTGGGGGACGAATCACAGGCCAGGTTACTCCATCATGAGGTCATACAGGTGGCTTTGGAGTGCATCAGAGCAGGGGCTAAACCAACTGTCATTGGTAAATATGATCAATTGATAACTGTGCAAATGAATAGTATTCTCTTTTTGGATAAGCAGTGTAGAAAAGAATCACCACCCTTTAAAACAATCACATTTGTTGCTTTAAAGGCTGAAAAACACAGTTTTTGTTTTATTCGACTGTATTTACATCCAAGATATAACACCAACATGTAAAAAAAAACAAAAAACAACATAATCTCTTAGTTGGAAACAGGATCACCCCCTGCTAAAAAGGACTTGTATAATTAATCTGGTGTAGCTAATCAACTTCTCAATGGCACAAAAAGCCATTTAATATTCCACTTTCATTTGCTTAAAAGAGGTAAACTTTTTCCAACTGAGTGATTGTTTTGTTTTAGTTTTTTCTGACTTGATGTTATATCTTTCATTTGGACGTTATAAGATGCACTGAGTAAATACTGAGCTGGATATAACAAAAACAGTTCTTCTTCATTTCAGACTGCAAAGCAACAAAATGTGATTCTTTTAAAGGAGGGTGATTCTTTTCTATACCCACTGTATAGCAAATTCTTTCTGTGTTATTCCTAGAGACTAACACGACTGAGGCATGGACGGCAGAGCTGGATGAAAGAGTCCGAGTATGGCACACACACTTTTATTCTGCACTCATTCTAACTCCATACTGACGTTTACTCTCTTTTTAGAAATTTGAAGAGGATTTCCGAAAGAATGGATTCTTAAATTCTGAAACTGATAAAAGTGTGGGGCAGCAGTTGTTGTTACTGCAAGCTGAGGTGACGGCAGCTAAGAAAAAAATATCTTTCAGTGTATAACACAGATTAATATTAGACTCTCAAAAAATGTCTTAGCAATTGAAACTGCATGGAACGAGTTTTTCTTTTTTTGCCATTTATGGCCTCATCTTAATTGTCTCCCTTCTGTAGTTGAAGCATATAAAAGATGAAAACAAGAAGATTATTGAAAACTACACAGCTGAAAGAACCTTGAGGAAGAAGTACTACAACATGGTGGAGGACATGAAAGGCACAGTATAAAAACATAAAAATGTCTTTATATATAATTATTGCCAGATAAAACATGAACTGGAATGCCCCTTTTCTGGGTATTTACTATTTATTCTGTGGCTTTGGGCCATAACATAAGACCATTGACCGCTATCCCAGACAATCTTTTTTGTTATTTTAAAGTTGTGTTCAAATCCAACAGTAAAACATTTGAATGCCAAAAGACTGAAAAGCAACTACAGACTTTTTTTTGTCCATGTAAGGTTTTTAATAATTTGCTAGGCTTAAATGTTTAAGATTCTTGATATCAATGCTAGTATTCAACATTTTGTGGTTTTAATGTTTTACAAAGAATTATCTTATTCTCACCAAGGCTCCCTTTTCTTGATCCGATATACAGAGAAAATTGTGATAAAATAAAATATTATTATTATTACAATAACTGTTTCTATTTTAAAATGTAATTTGTACCCGTGTTGACGAAGCTGCATTTTTAGCAGTCATTACTTTAGCAGTCTTCAGTGTCACATTTTGATGCTGTTATTATCAATGTTGAAATGAGTGCACTTGATATTTTGTGGAAATTATAATACATATTTTTCTAGATTCTTTGATTAGTAGAAAGTTCAAAAGAGCAACACTTATTTGAAAGAAAATAATTTGTAACATAAATGTCTTTCCTGTCACTTTTTTGTAATGCATCTTTGCTGAATAAAATCAGTAATTTCAAAAAAAAAAAAAAAAAGACTAATTCAAAATTTTAAAAGAATGAGGTGCAAATATCTAAACTCGCATTGAAAATCTGGGTTTATGTCTACACGTGGAAAAGTTTGGCGTAGAATAAATCAATAAATGTAAGATTCTGCTCTACCTCTAAGTAAGTAACCAAATAGGCTGTCTCTAAAATTATGTTTGGTCTTGTACAGGTAAAATCAGGGTATTCTGTCGAATAAGGCCATTGACTCGTGCAGAGCAGGCAAAAAGATATCACATCATTGTCGCTTCTCTTGATGACTACTCTGTTATCCTGGATACCCCTCGAGGACCTCGTGAGTTTCAGTTTGACAAGATCTTCAACCCAGAGTGCACGCAGGAGGAGGTTTTCACGGAGTCCAGTGGGTAAGTGTGACATACTTTACAGTTACTTTGATGAAAAAGGATTTGAACTAAACTAAGATATTAAAAGAAGTTAAATTCTGTCATAATTTTCTCACTCTCATGTTGCTCCAAACCTGTGTGATATGTACGATAGTAGAGCTGACGTCACCGACTTTGTAAAGAACAAACAAAAACACGTCTTGAGAGTCTAAAAGCTTTCTCTGTGCGATCAAGCCTGTTAGAATGTAATTAATAAGGCTAATTAGGTTTCAGAGGTCTAATTATTGTTTTTAAAAAGAGCGAAGATCTACATTATTCAGAATTTTCCCTTCAGTATTCCACAGGAGAAATGAACTGATATGATTTGGAATGACATGAGAGTGTGTAAATGATAACAAATTTGTATTTATTTTTATTTTTTTGTTTTGTTACAGTGAGACATTCTTTTAAAACAAACCAAATGTGAGATTTGTGCAGATTCCCCAAAGATGAAGATGCTAAGACACTCATTTTTCTTAGGCTGATCCAGTGTGCGATTGATGGATTTAACGTTTGCATTTTTGCATATGGCCATACGGGTTCAGGAAAAACCTTCACAATGGTTGGAGACAGAGATCGGAGGAACCCGGGAATCATTCCCAGAACGTTCACCAAGATCTTTGAGATCATCCAGGATAATGAGTCTAAATTTGAGTTTAAGGTACACTTAGTATGTGTTTCTTGAGCTGTGCTGATGTACAATGGTCCATAAACTCTTCTCTCTCCTGTGTCCGTCCTCAGGTTTCAGCCTACATGCTGGAGCTGTACAACGAGCGCCTACAGGATCTCTTTGTGACCCCCACTGAAGCTTTCAGCAAGCGAATCGAAATTAAGAGGGACAGAAAGGGGCTTGTGTTCATCCAGGGAGCAGAGACAAAAGAGGCAGCCAGCGCTGGCGAACTCTTTGCATTATTTGAGCAGGGCTGTGCGAACCGCCACATTGCAGCCACAAGTATGTGCTTAATGAAACTTTAAATGACTTCAGTTAAATGGTCTGCATTAATTGCTTTATTTACACTCTGTATGAATGCATGGTGAGAACATGATGACCCAGCACTGATGCCAACTTCAGTTTAACATTTCAGCTATCCATTGTAATTACGACTGTGGATTCTATTCACTTAACTGTAGGGGCTCCAAAGTCACAAAAATACATGCATGTGCTTTAATACAGTCCCTGTGCATCATCAATGCACATTAACACAAGCCATTTTTACTGTAAAATTAATTTTGAGATATTTTCATTTTCATCATTTTGTAGAGATGAACGTAGAGAGTTCCCGCTCTCACCTGATCATTGGCATCATGATTGAGAGCCGGAATCTGACCAATGGGAGCGTGAGCTTCGGGAAGCTCAGTCTGGTGGACCTGGCAGGAAGTGAACGAGCAGCAAAAACTGGGGCCAAAGATGACCAGCTGAAGGTTGTTTGGAACAAATAAAATATAAGAGCTGATTTAACATGGCCCCAAAAAGTTTTGAACAATATTGAACAAAAAGTCGTTTTTTCTGCTGTTACAGTGAACATGTAAAGAGGAATGCACTTGCATATACAGAAAGAGTTTGACCATCAGAAACTGTGCAAATACTACTTGTCATCTTGACTGTTGTTGAATATTTTTTACTTTGAGAAGTGTTTCTGTTTTTTTTACTTTGTAACATCCTTAATATTTTTGTTAAGGAAAATACATTTTTAAGAGTAGCTCCAAGTACTTATTCTCCCCCACTTTTAATCCAGAATATTTTCATCCCCAACTTTTTGTCAATATTTTTCAAACGCCTCTCACAAACTAACAGTTTGTCCCACATTTTCTGTATGTTTTTTCCCCAGGAGGCAAACTCTATTAACAAATCTCTGAGTGCCCTTGGAGATGTCATTTCAGCTTTGTCGGTGGAGCAGCCTCACGTGCCCTACCGTAACAACAAGCTGACCCAGCTCATGCAGGACTCACTGGGCGGCAATGCCAAGACCCTCATGTTCCTTAACATCTCTCCCTCTGACTGCAACCTGGACGAAACTCTCACCTCACTCATGTGAGAGCCAAGTACCTTGACGCTGCTCCATGCCACTGTCACTTTTGGCATTTAAAAGACTATTAATATTCAGTAATATAATCAAGTTAACTGCACTGATATCAGATGAGAACAAAATCTGAGGGAAACACTTTGCAACATTGACACTGTTGATGAATTAATCTGAGCTTTATTATGACACTATTGCTTTCTCTAGAGCTGAATTGAACTTTTTTATAAATAATTGATGAACGCAATTATCAATTGTTAATTGATAACAGTTGTTATACAATGTAGAGAATATACAGTAATACACACTTTAAAATAAGTTTGTTTTACAGCTATGCGACTCGGGTGAAAGCCATCACCAACAATGCTCAGAGGAACATAGACAGCAAGGAAATCGCTCAGCTGAAAGAAGTGTGTACATTTTTCATCAGAATTACACCCTTTTTATTGGTCAACACGTTCTTATTTTATTTACACTCTCTTTTTACTTCACAGGTGATTTTAAAATTGAAATCAGGTCAGCCTGTGGAAGAAGACCCATAAACTTCCATCATAGAACCATAGGATATGGCTGTTTTAAATTAAGACCATTCCTATGTACATGTATGCATGTTACATAATTTTTTGACCATCTCTCATAACATTTGAGCAAAACATTTAATTTATAAATAAAAACCTTAATCATCACAGTTATCTTTTATTTCAGTACGTTTCAGTAATTGCAGCTGCAGTTATGATCCCTTTTGTGTATTATATATATATATATATATATATATATATATATATATATATATATATATATATATATATATATATATATATATATTTCCTTAAACGTCTTAAACTAATGCAGATGACAAAAGTGGACCAGGCCATCGTATGCAACCCAGTAAAGCAAATCCAGTTCTAGGATCCAGTGCTCATTTCCAGTTCTGGGGAAATGTAACAGAATTACATAATTTAATTACAAAATAAATGTAACTGTAATCTGTTGCAGTTACTGAGTAAAAACTGTGTAATTAAATTAGTTACTTAGAAAATGTTAACGATTACAAAAGGTATCACATCTGAATATTCCGACATACATTCAGATTTGATTTATTTATTTCCCAAATTGCATTAACTGCACTAAAATATGATACCCCAATGCTTCGGGAGTTTAGGACACACACAGAATAAGATTAACTGTTTTTCCAGCATAGTTAGATGCCAGTTTTTCCTGTCATGGTATGCAAAGATTTGATTTAAAAAAAAAGTACCATAGCTATCAAACTTTATCTTATGATTAGAAGTCTCTATTTAACCTCAGAACAATCTCAAAGTAAAAACAGCTGTTAAAATCTTATTTTGGTGGCTGTGATGAAATGTTTATCATCTTAATTCAAGTGATGAAGGATTTTGAGAAGTCTGACAGTAATCAGTGTTAAATACTACTGTAAGGTTAACCCTTAACCCTAAAAAACGAAAACCATTCTCAGGCTAAAAGAATGAAAATGTGCAGTTTGAGCTCCTCATGGGAGTTAGTTAAACACTGTTTAATAACCTAGAACTACCAATATGCATAAAATGAAACAGGAATGAATAGAATGAGTCAAGAGCAAATGTAAAGCATACATTTAAAGCAAATTCTCATGAGAACTCAAGGTCTGATTTCAGTAGATAGTCTGAAGTGCCCCCCTTGTTACAACAACACAGAGCCAGAAAAACATCTGGTTCTTGATGTAAATGCATGTTTTTAACAAGCAAGCTATTAGCGCAATACCTTCTCATGGAGAACTGCAGCCCTGGAAGGCATGTGATTATGTCTGACAGTGTCTCAAAGATGCCATGAAACATGTCAACACAGTTTATGTATTATTACCTAATGTAACAATATGCCTTGATGTTTCCAGATCCCTTCACACATGCTTACAGTAGGCCTACACTGTAATCAACCCTACACTACAGTGGCTATTACAAACAGACTTGATCGGTTGAACATTTGCAGATAATTATTTTACAGTCTGTGATAATGAAATATTGCTGGCAGCTGTGCATGGCTGTTTGTATGTTGACTAGGAGGGTTTTAAAATCAGATTATAAATTAGATCTTTAATTCTGATGTTTGTTTTTCATTTACGCTGTAAAATATAATTGGCAGACAACAAGAACAACAACAACAAGAAAATCACGCAAATCTTTAACCTTAAAAAAAAACCCCGTAATCTATTTCTCAGTACAGTGGTCCAACAGTAATTTTACCCTTGTGGAAGTACATTTGTCATAGACGAAACTGTAATTTAAGTGTCCTTCTTAATTATTTAACATGTGGTATAAGGGAAAAGGAAAATGACTGAACCCTGGGTCAGCTTTGCTTATCACTGAAGGTATAACTTAAGTAAGAATGAAAAAGAAATGCAATAAGCTTAAGCAAACAATCCTAATTTGAGATTTTTAATGTATTTTACATTTAAAAAAGTTATAATTAAAAGGTTTTTGGATGATCTATACATTTTGACAACTATCAAAGTTTCCAGGCGCTAAAAGGGGGATGATAACTAGGGAAAGAGAAAAACTTGTTTTTATTTCATCCTATCTTGATCTGTTTGCAATAATAATTGAATTAATTTGATGAATAAACCACCACAGAAACCTCCTCACAGTGTAATCGTATTAAAATTGTATTTGGTTCCAAATTTAGTATCTAGTACAAAAAGAAACTCTGCTTGAAACTATCTTCGTGGTGGTGGTCCACCTCTTCCTCTTACCATCCCTTGACTTGGTGGAGGTCTATGGGCATTACCTGGCAGGGGCCCGTGTGGCCTGGGACCTGGCAGACGAGTCACTGGAGCCCGAGGACTTGCAGCAGCCAAAGACACATCCTTCTGAACATGGACCACTTTGTCAGTGTCGCAGCACCTGGTTTTCCTGTCACCTTCGGTGATTTGCTTAGCTGTTCAGCTGTTTTTTCTGTAATAAAAATGTTTGTCACAGAAACTTCATTGTGAATGAAAACATTTACTCACTCAAGTTTGAATATTACAAGTGTGTCATCTACAATGTCTGTCCCACTGGTGGAAACACTAGTTGAACATGTTGTTTAGCCCACTGACCAGTCTCTTCAGCAGATAGAGAGGAAATCAGGGACTTGTTGGGAAGAAGATCCTGACACTGACACTGCTGATGTCACACAACTTTAACACAACTTTAAATCCATATTAGAGTTCTGATATGCTTTGGACACAGCATTCAGATAATAAATAGCCAATCTGTCGGAGACAACCAAGAAAGATTACATTTACCTTTATACTTTAGGTGATTAGGTGAACATTTTCTAAGTTTTGATTTCTAGTGTCAAAATGATTACTTTTTGTCTCATAATTTTGACTTTTCATGTAAATCATCATAATTATGATTTACCAAAGGTTGATATTTTATAATAGGCTTTCATACTTAATAGTTGAATGAGGATAATACAGTATTGTTCAAAATAATAGCAGTACAATGTGACTAACCAGAATAATCAAGGTTTTTAGTATATTTTTTATTGCTACGTGGCAAACAAGTTACCAGTAGGTTCAGTAGATTGTCAGAAAACAAACAAGACCCAGCATTCATGATATGCACGCTCTTAAGGCTGTGCAATTGGGCAATTAGTTGAAAGGGGTGTGTTCAAAAAAATAGCAGTGTCTACCTTTGACTGTACAAACTCAAAACTATTTTGTACAAACATTTTTTTTTTTCTGGGATTTAGCAATCCTGTGAATCACTATGACCACAGTTTTTTAAAACTGCTTGACATCTGTGTGGCCTGGAGTCAACCAACTTGTGGCACCTCTCAGCTGTTATTCCACTCCATGATTCTTTAACAACATTCCACAATTCATTCACATTTCTTGGTTTTGCTTCAGAAACAGCATTTTTGATATCACCCCACAAGTTCTCAATTGGATTAAGGTCTGGAGATTGGGCTGGCCACTCCATAACATTAATTTTGTTGGTTTGGAACCAAGACTTTGCCCGTTTACTAGTGTGTTTTGGGTCATTGTCTTGTTGAAACAACCATTTCAAGGGCATGTCCTCTTCAGCATAGGGCAACATGACCTCTTCAAGTATTTTAACATATGCAAACTGATCCATGATCCCTGGTATGCGATAAATAGGCCCAACACCATAGTAGGAGAAACATGCCCATATCATGATGCTTGCACCTCCATGCTTCACTGTCTTCACTGTGTACTGTGGCTTGAATTCAGAGTTTGGGGGTCGTCTCACAAACTGCCTGTGGCCCTTGGACCCAAAAAGAACAATTTTACTCTCATCAGTCCACAAAATGTTCCTCCATTTCTCTTTAGGCCAGTTGATGTGTTCTTTGGCAAATTGTAACCTCTTCTGCACATGCCTTTTTTTTAACAGAGGGACTTTGCGGGGGATTCTTGAAAATAGATTAGCTTCACACAGACGTCTTCTAACTGTCACAGTACTTACAGGTAACTCCAGACTGTCTTTGATCATCCTGGAGGTGATCATTGGCTGAGCCTTTGCCATTCTGGTTATTCTTCTATCCATTTTGATGGTTGTCTTCCGTTTTCTTCCACGTCTCTCTGGTTTTGCTCTCCATTTTAAGGCATTGGAGATCATTTTAGCTGAACAGCCTATCATTTTTTGCACCTCTTTATAGGTTTTCCCCTCTCTAATCAACTTTTTAATCAAAGTACGCTGTTCTTCTGAAAAATGTCTTGAACGACCCATTTTCCTCGGCTTTCAAATGCATGTTCAACAAGTGTTGGCTTCATCCTTAAATAGGGGCCACCTGATTCACACCTGTTTCTTCACAAAATTGATGACCTCAGTGATTGAATGCCACACTGCTATTTTTTTGAACACACCCCTTTCAACTAATTCAACTAATTGCCCAATTGCACAGCCTTAAGAGCGTTCATATCATGAATGCTGGGTCTCATTTGTTTTCTGAGAATCTACTGAACCTACTGGTAACTTGTTTGCCACGTAGCAATAAAAAAATATACGAAAAACCTTGATTATTCTGGTTAGTCACATTGTACTGCTATTATTTTGAACAATACTGTACATCTGTTCCTCTCAATTTAATAATATGTAAGGCATTCCATATTTTCCCCCTTTTTTGGCCTTTATGACTACAGTGTGTATTTTCGAGGATTGGCAACATAAATCTTGTCAAGGTTCAATACCTACAGACAAAGGATGGTGGCAGGGTCATAATGGAGTAGATCACAGGCATGAGACATATGCCCACTAGTCCAGGGGAGTACAATGTACCATTCCTAAAAAAAAGATGAGCCCAAGTACATTAATACTGATGTTAAATACACCAAAAGACAGCTGCAGAAACACAATCACACACTGATATGCATAAATATTTGTGTAGACAACAACACATTAATTAATGTCACAGTAAAAGATACCTCTCTCTCTCTCTCTCTCTCTCTCTCTCTCTCTCTCTCTTTCTCTCTCTCTCTCTCTCTCTCTCTCTCTCTTTCTGTAATTAAGTGCGTTGTATGGTGTAGTGTGTCTCTCTGTGACTTTGGTTGTATAGCAGCCCTATCACCTATCCTGCACACTTCTCATGGTGTTCAGTTATGTAGTGAGTGAGTAGTATGTTACCTATATCGAGTGACAGGAAAATGAGGGCAACAGGGCAAATTCATTTTTGAGCATGAGACAACAATTGCAGTCAGTCAGGTTGCTACCATCTTCACTGTATCGCTAAAATACCAAGCTCAAAAGCTACAAAAGTGCATCTGACAGAGGTCATCCTGTTTTATGGACTGAGGCTTGTTTACACAATGTTATAATGTGAGTAACTAGAATAACAGCAGGGTGTAAAGATGAACGTACAAAGCCAGCTTCCAGATCCCAACACCAGCGATAGTTGAATCTCACAATCACGGCTCGTAAGAAGTCCCCTATCAAAATTGTCAGATATGTCACCTGGATATCAGATACGGTGAGCTTCACAAATACCTGTAAGGGGGGAAATGTAAACAAACTGTAATTGACAATTATGATAGTTTGGTGATGACAATGCTGGTGCTGATGGTCCCAAAATGCCAACTTCTGTCTACCAGCAAGGACCCTTGATGACATCAGCTGGGGAGATGTTTGGAGGGGGAATGTTTTCTGTGACATTATGGTGTAAGGTAAAGTTGTCATAGTATTCTTTAAGGGCCCAGATGGTTTCATTTTTTGTCTCTATCTCATTATCAAGCTGTGAACAAACAATACCAGAGAAATTATTCACATAAAATGTTACATGATTAGTAAGTAACCATTTTTGCTCATTCCCAAACTCTTAAGTAGAGTAATATCCTCTTTTTATGTTTATGACTAGAAAGTCTATGGTCATACCTTTGCATTGATTTCATCCAACAGTGCAAATATAAAAGTGTACAGGTTGCCCAGAAAGAGTTTCCTGGCCATCTCCCATTTTAGGGCAATTCGAGTTTTACAGTTTCAACATTAGACTCATGTTCTGAAAACCATCATAATAGCCAACACCAACCAAAAGATATTTAACCGCATTACATTAGAAGGGTAACCGGAACTTCAGGAGTGGTTATTGTAAGAACCATAAAACATAATGGAGTACTTGCAATAACTCTGTAAAAATGCTAAAAGTTTAATCCAAATAAGCAATAGCAAATAGCAAATTTACAACCTATTTTACTCAGAATCCAATAGTAAAACAAAAATCTTACTCCAAACTGAAACAGGACAGAGAAGTCCATGGCACTGTCCTGCTCCTCTTTGGGAACTGTTTTTCTGGCAATGGAGCCAGGCATGCACATCAGTAACTGCATAGAGAAAAACACAGATTATACAGCTCTTAAAGCTGCGGTAGGGAACTTTTGACGCTCTAGCGATTAATAAACAGAACTGCTTGCGTCTTGCGGAAGAACATCGTAGCCGGAACTACTTCTCTCTGTTTATGTCTATGAAGAATCACAAAGGTAATGGGTTACTCCGCCGCGGTATCACCGAAGCAATCTGAAATAGTCCGAATATAAACACTTATTATAGGTGCACCCTAGTGATTCAGGACAAACCAAAAGCACGGTTTGGAAAATGGATTCATGGTGTACTTGCTTATTATATAAATTTTTCTACATTTTGAACACAAACAAAGTTACGGACCGCAGCTCTGATTGGTTGTTTTTTACCGGGAGCGATGGAGTTTCTGCAAATGGCAATAGGACCACTGGGAGGAGCCAGAGGAGCTTGATTTTTTTTCACAGATTATCTGTCTCATATTCTACTGTCAGGACATAATGACAGGTTTAATAAATATGTAAAAAAAATTTTTTTACAAAAGTTCCCAACAGCACCTTAAGAGTAGCTCTTATTTCCACAGAAAAACATCTTCAATATCAAACTATATGTGACATTAAAGACATTCATAATGTTATAAAAGATGTAGTATTTCATATTAAACGCTGTTTAATTTCTTCCCATATTTGAGTCACATCACGTATAGACATGTAGACGGGCCGGTCAACTGAGTTAATGGCTGGTTCTGCTTGTATTACACAGCATGACCATTCATCACTGTACAGAGACAACACCAGGAAAAATATAATCTTTCCCCCACAAACTTCACATTCGAGTTTACAACCAGTTAATTAACTAATCAATTTATAATGAATGGGAATAATGCAGACTGGTTGGACACAAGATGAATTAATTCAATAACTAGAAATAAGTGAGAGTTGTTGCAGGCCAAATGGATATTATTGAAAAGGATAGTTCACCCAATCATCATTTACTCACCCTCATGTTATTAAAACCTTCTTCTTCTTTTGTTGCATGCAACAAACATTACATTTTGTCTGCATATTTATTTATTTTTTTATATGAAAGGAAAAAGGAAACCTTGCTTTATATCAGCTAGTTGCCAAGGAAACATTTCTCATTTTCAGTTTAACTTGATGTACAAATATATATATATATATAACAAATGAAAAGTGAAAATATAAAAATAATACAATTCAAAATATTAATGAAAACTACAATAATATCTCAATGATACTGAAATAACAATGCTGTACAGAGAAATAAAATTAAAGCAATTAAACTTCTGTGTAATATCTGAAACTGTCCAAAGCACCACATTATGGTCTGTGGATATCAGCATCTGCTTAGTGTTTGGGTATGACCTTATGGCACATTGTACAAGGGATCTCTGAAGAGAGTTAGACCCAAACATGCATGCAAAGACTGCCCTCAAGAAACACCAGCATGCATAAAACAGAGTCAGGCTCATGAAAGTGTAACATACCTCTCAAATAGCACAAGTAACTAATAGCTTTGCCAAGTGAATTTCCCCTTTGTGGCACTGTTTCTTTCCCTGCAGCTCCCATGGCCCATGTTACTGATGCTTTCTTGGGCAGTGTGTCAGTCTCTTCTAACTTTTGAAGGCACTTGTCCAAACTCTCACTTTTTACCCACACTGGTCAATTCCACTGGGCAGTCTGAGGTGAAGGTTCAGACAAAGGCCACTAGGTAATGAATTCACTGGCGTAAACTCTGTGTCGAGTGCTTTACCAAAGCTATCTGTAGCCTTTAAAAAGCACCATGTCATACTGATCATTATTCAAACAACTTTACAACTTTCATGCTTCCTTAAACATTTTTTTTCAATGCTAGCAAGAATATAAAGCCAATAAGAGCATTAAGAGCCATGATGATGCAAGACAACAGGAGCACTGCAACTTGTAAGCTTTAATGAAGCACATATACAAACATGAAACTCATGCTGAATAAATGAACTTCAGTTGAGGTAGTGGTGATGGACACAAGAGCGAATACAAGCAATGAGAAGGAAATCCATTTTACTTCAGGCACTTGAGTCTCCTCTTCATGCACCAGGGTTTGTTCCGAAGTGTCACTATCAGCTTTTTCTTCACCTTGACTTCCTCTTTTAGTCTGGCCATGTCTCCCTCAGACATAGACTCATCTTCTGAATTGTCATCTGATGATGAACTGCTGTAGAACAAAACCGAGACCCGAGAGTCAGTCCTTAAAGTCCAGTTTAACAGTATATTCCTCAGAGATGTTGTTATGTTTTTGACGATAAAATGGGTTCTAGTCAAGACAAGTCAAGAGTTCTAGTGGCAGGATGGCCATGAAAAGCACTTCCATATCATCAGTTGGAAGGCAAAAGATAAAAAAGAGTGAAAATGTCTAGCTGAAACCAAAAACAGCTGATGACAACCATACTGCATTACATTGGTTACTGAAAGGTAGAAATGTCCAACTTTATAATACACTTTTTAAAAATATTGAATTATATCTGACAAATTTACTGAAAAATTTAATATTCCAATGAATCAAAAATATTTTATATCACAACAATCACAAAATTAGGATAACAACACTTTCTCGGATATTTAGAGGTCTTAGTTCAATGGCTGCATCCTGCTGCTTCATAATCACATATTACGTAATATGAATAGCTGAAAACATTCAGAAGATCTTTTATGGCATTATGGCTGTGCTTAAATTTAGACTGGAGGTAATGTGAAGTGTTGAGTATGAACAGCACCACGTGCCTGTGTGTGTGAGTGTGTGTGTGTGTGTGTGTGTGTGTGTGTGTGTGTGAGTGTGTGTGTGTGTGTGGGATGAGATGGAGGCTAGAGAATACTGCACCTGCTGTTTTTGCCTTTGTTCTCTTTCTTATCTTTATCATCCTGTTTATCTTTCTCTCCTTTTCCTGCTGATTTGCCATTCCCCTTTTTCTCCTTGTTATTGTCCTCCTCTGTCTCCTTCTTACTTGCTCCTTTTTTTCCTTCTTTTCTGTTATTCTCCTCTTCGGAGTCATCTTTCTTGACAGCCCTCTTCTTTGAACCTGTTGCTTTCTTTGTTCTTCCTTTCTGCTCTTCCTCACTCTCCTCCTCGCTTTCTTCCTTCTTCATTCTGCCTTTTCTCTTACGCGGAGCCTCTTCCTCCTCTTCCTCACTCTCCTCTACACTATCTGCCTTGGCTTTCTTCCCTCGAGCTGCAGGCTTCAGCTTATTCTTGCCTTTTGCTCTTCTTTTTGAATCCACTGAAAAGATAGGGCAAATGTGTACATGATGACAAAATATCATTAAGAATAATTTAAAAATAAAACAATAATTCATATTATAATATTTAAATATAATTAATACATTTTAACATAATTCAATTATATTTTCAAGTATTATAAAAAGCCATATTATGATTAATAATATAATGATAAATAATAATAATAGTTTTGTTAACAAAATAAAATCTCTTAAACGCACCATCACTTCCACTATCATATTCTGCATCAATTTCCATCCCAACTGTAACACACACACACATACACAGAATTAAAATACAGGTCTTGTAAAATTATTTCATTTTAAATACTTTCACAATAAATCTAAAACAACTGTTTAACATCGTGTCATATGTGATACATTATGTTTATCTTTAAAACAATTTGCATAGGTTATTTAAACCTGCTAAATAAGGGGCATCATTCAAGTACTGGCTAGACAGGACAACATGCTTATCAGTATTAAAAACCATCAACAAAATATAAATACTATATCAGAACAATGAATAACAGTTGCAGTTAGTTACCCACATTATAAATACAGAGACTGATGCATCTGCAACTGGTTTAAACAGTCCACTAGTACACACTGAATCAAAATGATGCCAGAATTATTCTCTTTCGGTATTCAAATCTACTTACAATCATCCATAGTTATTGCAATATCATTTTTTCTGCGGGGCATCTTGCCGGTATGAGTTTAAGTCCTTTTATTCAGACTTGCAAGGCATCCAAGAGCTGATGACACACCTGACTGTCAACAGGCACTCACTCCTAAAGAAGGAATCAAATGACTCCTTGACTATAGTAAATGGAGGTTCAGATCTATAGCCACGCTGTCAGGAGTCAGGAAACAAAACAGCAGTATACGGGCCAGATCAAAGATTAGAATAAGCAAGAAACGTAACCACAAACAGGTTGCCTAAATAAAGTGCTGTGCATATACAAGTTATGCAAGTACCAGACTCTGAAATAATATGAAGCGCTGATTACATTTTTTCTCTTTTAGCAAAAGTCACAATTCTTCATTAATCGTTCTGTAACTCATTATGGATCTTAGTAAAAGAGGTAAACAGTTTATTTGTTTTATATTTTCTTAACACTCTTGGTTCTGTATCAGTACAAGAAGTTCATACACTGAACTGTGGCTTAACCATGTTAAATTTGTGTTTTATTCTTCAGTTTGTGTAAATAAGGGATTGTGTAGACAGAAAATTCTGACACCTCTATGGAAACTAACCTTCTTTTTGGAGGTTGATTATTACTGTTAATTGTTTTGAGTTAATTATGTACAAGTGGTCTATTACTATAATGTCCAGTTACAGAACTACAGTCACACAGATCAGATGTCCAGCATATAAAAGAAGGTCAGTTACTACATGATATTGTGAAGACCTCATCAAGGATCACGTGAAGGTTCACAAAACAAAAGTTGTTATTAGTTGTTATGAGCCCAATGCCCAACTCTTGATATCCTCAGGGAGAGCTGTATCTTCAAATAAACACTGGCTGCCTAAATGCACAAATAAAAAAAAATCTCAAATGACTCCTGTTAATACTTAATGAAGTCTGCCCTTGAATTATGGATGAGCATTTAGAATGTTAATGAAACTTAATGTGCCAATTCTCTAATAAGTAATAGTCAACATCTGAAACAGGGATATCATAAGGTTCTTAGCATTGTAAGATCTTTTCAAACTGTTTACAAAGAATGTGCTAAAATGATATTCTCAATGTTTTTTTACTATCATCTAGTAGGTTGGGAGCAAATGCCCTACTGATTAGTCAAAAAATATGCTTACATCAGTGGCTGTAATTTAATGACTAGGTTAATTGGCATTTAAACAATGTAACAATTATGCAAATGTTTCTAAAAAATAATGAAATAAAGAGATAGTTTGAGCCTAGTTTGGCCTGTGTGTAACAAGAGCAATAATTTCTGAGAAATTTTCCTCATGAGAAAGAGGCAGAAAGACGATTCAACTGCTGTCTCACAGCAACACTGATATATAGAAACAAGGGCATGTTGTTAAGACTGTGGCCCCCTGCTGACCAAACACAGCACATTAGCTCTTCAACATCAATGGAAAGTTTTTCTGCATCTGTTCCAATTTGCTGTCTTGTGCACTGACTGATGGGAGCTGTGACCCGTTCTGGGTGCTCTCACCCATCAGAGGCACTGCTGCATTGTTCTCCTGCTTTCCTTGCCTGCTCCAGTTCATTAGCAGCTTTTAAGGCTGCAAGTTTGTTATTTTTTTGTTTTTCTCATTTTACTGTAATCACCAAATTTGAGAATTTAGTGACATGACTATAAATGACCTAAGGATTTTGTAACAGTATTAGGCAGATCTATGACCATTGATAAAATTAAATTGAATTAAAAAATAATTTAGTATCTATGTGATGATACTACTACTACTATTTATTAATGCATAATTTTCAAATTAAATTATTTTTTTAGCTCAGTGTTAGTGCTTCCATCTAGTGGAGTTTACATGATGTAATCCGCCCATATAACCCTGTTTAAAATGAAACATTTACTGTAAGTGACATTTGAACAGACATTTTGACTTGCTGTTTGAAGTTTCTTTTTCAGTTCCATGTTTGCCCTTTTGTCTGCTTTAGAAGTGGACTGCAGATAATATATCGCAAAGACAAAAATGACAGAAATAAATAAAATAAAAACTTTTAGACCTATCATTACAATCATCATCCTCACAGAAGTAGAGGAAACACATATTGATGTATTTATTCAGACATTCCCACTTCCACCTTACAAGAAAAGGCAGCACCAGTCCAGGGTCTCCTGAATAACGTTAAACATGTGGTTTATCCAAATATAAAAAAAAATATAAGAATACTATAGGACACTTTTCTAATACAGGTGTTGGTAGGCAAATAAATCATAAGACAGCTTTAAAACTTATTAATTTGTAAAAATTTAAATGCTTTTATTTTATATGTTTATTTCTAGCTTTATTTATTTATTGTTTATCCTAATGTAAATCTTTAAAACAGACAAAACTAAATGAACAAATATATAAATGAACTTTCTTCGAATAATGGTTACTCCATTTTGTGCTGATTTTAAGAAGGATGTGAGAAAATTGTAAACTTGCACTCCGCTGCATTCTAGTGCTAAAGATCTGCCATTGCAAGACTTGGCTCTTAACTATCCCCACTTATTCAGTGCTAAGTTATACATATAATTATAAATACATACAGAGGAGCCTGCTATTTTTAGTCTAATTATTTGCATTTATACTTTATTCAAAATATTAAAAGCTGTCATGGCACTGAACAATTTCAGAAACATCACATTCTTATGCTAAACAGACCAGCTCCATACCACAGCTCAACACCTTTTTTAATTCATTAATTCAGTTTAGCCTGCCAGATTGTCATATTCTTCTTTACCATCTCCTCCTCTGCCCTCTTCAAAATATGTGACAGTTAGGAGGATAGATGACCTTCATAAGAATGATTCATTTAACACAGAGAGCTAGATTTATGGAAATTATTACTTTTTTGAACGCCAGAAAGACTGAAGATTGGATTGTGAGCACTTTAATCTTTGTAACATGAAGCTCTACCTTTAGCTGGATGGCATCCATGAAAGCGATGATGAAGATGTAGAGGTTCCCCAGGAAAAGGTCAAATGTGCGTCCCAGCTGCCATTTGAGGGCGACGCGTGGATGATAGTTCTCTAAAGCGCTGATCACATCAAACAGCATCGGACAGAACATCCCCAACAGAGACATCACAATGTTCACCTGAGGGTATGTGAAACCATGCAAAATTCATTTTTTTTGATTGACAAGAATGTTTCTATTGCACACTGTTCCATGAGTCTGACCTCATTCCTCTCCCGCCAGTCCCTCCAGAGCAAACTTCTGAGACCTGCGTACTATAAAGTAGATCAAGAACCCATTCCCTGCCAGACAGCAGAGCACCAGGAAGTTGGCCAGCACACTAAGGAATCATGTCAGGTGGATGTTGTCATCTTTTCTGCTCTCTTGCTCCTCCACAATGGCCTCCTGTTAATTAGCTGAATTTATCATGAAGCTGGGAGAGGCCCGAAAGGGGTCACATTTTTTTTTTATTCATTAACAATTTCCACCCTTATTGTGGCTCTTAATATAAAACAGGTAAGGTATAGTGACAGTATAGGTTTCTGAACAGATGTAAATGTGCATATTTATTTTTCAATATGTTTGTTTATCTGATGTGTCTGTCTTTCTCATTTCTGCCACATAAGAAAAAAAATCAATTATGTAAGTCATTGTATTTATAATATGTCACATTAATATGACATAAAGAGTTCCTTTTGTCATAATTATTACTTCTTATTTCAGACTTTTCTTATGTGGTGGAATTAAAAATTTTCTAGCTCACTGACAGTATGTGAACTCTGTAGGATGTTATCAGCTCAGAAACATTGAATGATTTTATAGTTCTTTTTTCGGAGAACTTTATTTCACATTATAAGACTCCTTTATTATCTACAAAATGGATGTGTACCTTAAAACTAGAGTAATGGAAGCAGACTTCTTGTCTGTTGTCTCAGGATTTCCAATGAGGTAATCCCAACTAGTAAATGTGTTCCAACTAAAGCTGGTGTCATCTCTGTCACCTTCTTCATTGCCCTATTACCGCATGGTTACCCCATAAGAGCCTGGAAGGAGAATGAGAATGTGACAGGTAATAAAATGGACAGGTTATATTTAAAGAAATAACTTTTCATGTTGTCTTTGTTACTAATGTGTTTCCTCCTCTGGAACGATTACTAGCCCAAATGTCAGTCCAAATAATATCATATTGATGCCATACATCCACCTCAGAAATCTAAAGTAAGAGGCAACGGATGAACAAAAATGACCTATAAGAAGATAAAAATAGAGTTTGTTTAGAGAAAAAAAAAACAGCAGGAGAGAGAAGGAAGCTCAAACTGAGAAGTGTCACAATTTCTATTGGGATATTTCTTATCTCCCATGGGATGCAGACAGTCTTGAAGTTCTCAAAGCCACGATGAAACTTCATCCTTTTTTTTACATTTAGAGTAATAAAGAAAAATAATGATGACTCTAAAGCTGTAGAAGGATATATTCAGTTCTATCAATTTTATAATGATCATCTCCTCATCTTCATCATCATCACCTTGTAGGTGTAGAGTTTCCGGCCTTTCCTGCCTTCATATTTCGGTGACTCCCTGAGACAGAACACAAATCGCTAGCATAATGAAAACTGGTGTACACATGTGCAAGAAAAGCAGTGACAGGACGCACCTAAGGACAACTAGTTTTTTCTTCATAAGCTTTTTCCTTTCGTCCACTGCTTCTTTTAATTTGTCCAGCTCCTCTGGGACCAGAGATCCCAAAACTCCCGTTGCCTGATTGTCCTTTGATTTGGAGTCAGTGTCTGATTCAGATTCTGAGCTAGGAGGGAGGGAGTAATAAATGTTGAGTGGGACTCTTGCTTCTGTTTGGTATTTTCCCAATTTAATATAACATTTCCATTACAAATTATATTAATAGCAAACAATTCATGAGAAAAGCTGAAATGAAAAATGTACTCTATATTGATTTAATGCAAAATGTTTTAATAATAAAAGAAGATTAAAACATGAATATGAAATAATGGTCCTTATTTAACATAATTTCTAAAAAATAAAAATAAAACCAATAATCTAAACATATTCAGATATACTTATTTAAACACACTTTCCAGGTTTTGTGTTAAAAAAAAAAAAAAAAAAAACATGTATGTGATTTCATACTTTTAGATTCTATCTGCTCCATAATATGGTTATAGTTTGATACATTTATTGATTTATTGTAATCTGCAATTCTTCTTCTTTTTCTTTGTCCATTTTTCTCGCCCTTTCTCCTTGCTGTTTTGTGGCATTTCTCCTGTTTTTTTTTTCTCTGCTCTTTTATTGTCCACCTCAGTCGTTCTCTTCTCTGAAGCTCTTCTCCTGCTAACTTCATCATTTCACTTTCTCAAAAAAAGGACATTCTGGACATTGTCAAGAAGACATTGTTAAGACCAGAAAGGTCAGACATGCAAGGTTCCCAGCAGCTGTTTAGCATCTCTTGTAATTTTTGTGACCACAGTGTAACCAGACCAGTAAGAGCTGACCGGGTCACTACATGCTTATAGTCGTGTTAGACAAAAGACACAATGGTGCTTTTCATCGTCCGTGTCAGTTTCCTCTCACAGGGTCAAAGGTCAATAAAAAAGAAAGTAATGTTCATAAGTTCACATACACACATTTTAGCTGCATGACCTCCATGGCATTCACAGCTGAAACATGAATAAATCAATAGGTTTCAAAATGAAATTACCTAGAAAATTATAATTCACATTAAGGAATAAACTATAAATTGCCTTTCAAGTGAATAAACTATCCAAACAATTTTATCAGAATCAAAAATGATGAATGATAAAAGAAAATCGATTGTCAGTCATGTAAATAAAGTATGACAAACACATCATCAAAGTATGAATGTATAAAATACACATAGAAAGTAATATTCCCATAGAGTCCATGCATACATGAGTGTGTGTGCGATGATGTTGTAGCAGTGGACCATGCCCTGACTGAACAGAACCTGGCTGGTGATGAGTACCGTGCACCGGGAACAATCATCAGGCGAAACTCTCGATTTAACCCCTATGAATTATTTAACAGAATTATGACTCTTTTTTTTTTTTTTTTTTTTTCAAAAAGAAAGGGGGTCACACAGTACCAAGCCAAAATAGAGGATGATGGTCTAATGACCGACTATAGAAAGTGCAAAGAGGGAGATAATAGATGATGAGTGCTGCAGGGTAACCAGGGTCACTGTGAGCTGTGCTTTCAATAACAGTGCAAAAGTTACTCTAAAAACTCTAAAAAGCTTGATTTTGCAGGAAATGCTACAATCATTATAAACTCACAGCATTAGGATATTAAATGAATGACATTCATGTAGAAAACAAGATTTTAGATATTAAGATACATAAAATACAAAATGACATGCTAAACTACAGAGCAATGCAGTGTGACTACATTAACAGTGTAGAGTATCTGGCACATTAAGGCCAAAGCTGCTATACAATAAAGACTTAAAGCAGAAAGTCTGGAAGTGTCTCCGGAGAAATTAATAGGAAGATCAATTTTAGTTTTATGCCTGAGGTGCTCTGTGAGATTGTGCTCCACAGAACGGAAGAAGCATAGAAATAGAGATATTATTAGATGAATGGGAAAGGAGACATTAGGTTCTAAAAATAGATCTTGAAATGGTTGGCATATTTATAGATAAAATAATCTTATCGAGCTTGTCTATATTTGTCATTATGGTTCTAAATGATCCCAACAACATTTAATATTAGTAATAAGATAACATATAGCATGGCGCTAGTAACACAAGGGTCATGGTTTTGATTCCTAAGGAATGCATGAACTGATAAAAAAAAAGAAAACTAGAATGTAGTGTTTTAAATTATTTTAGATAAAAATATCTGCCAAATATGTAAATTCAACATAAACGTAACTGAGACCAGAAGGTAGTGGTGACCTTGTGGTTAAAGCTTTGGGACACTAATTCTAGTAAATTGGAGAGTAACTGATCGAACCTTGTCATTATTAGTACACCCTTAAAACAGGCATTTAGCCTCTGCTTGTTCCAGGGATTTCTCCTATTTCTTTTTGCAGTTAATGTAAGGAAGCTCAATGCATACGACAGCTAACAAAAAAGTGAGGTTTAAGTATCTCAAAGACACTGAATCCACCAACAGTATTTGTGGATACCTTCATTGCTGTTACACATCCTGACCACCTGATGTCACTAAAGGTAAACATTTGAGGCTGTTCTGTTGAAATGAATGAGAAATCTAGGGGAATTCAGATGATGTCAAGCTACTTTGGATTTTCAATGTCTGACCCATTTCTTGAGCACATTACCCTCCCAATTAGCAGGTATTTTATCCATACAGTGTATTCCTGCATATTATGTCAATGTCTGTCTGTCTCTCTCTCTCTCTCTCTCTCTCTCTCTCTCTCTCTGTGTGTGTGTGTGTGTGTGTGTGTGTGTGTGTGTGTGCGTGTGCGTGTGCGTGTGCGTGTGCGTGTGTCATTGAGTCTAGGCTCGAGTGTCTATCTCTGTACTTGTGTTCTCGGCCTGCAGAGGGCTAGATTGTTTTCCTCGGCTAAGTTTAGCAGCGCCGTTTGGGGATTTCATCTTCGGAGAACTGACACAGGACTTAACTGTATTCTGAGCATGTCTTTTTCTCTCTTTCTCATTCTCTCAGCCCCTGGCACACCTTTGATCAACGCCAAATGTTCCGTCGTGAATGCTATTTTTTCCACTCATGTCCGAAAGAAAAAGGTCTTTCTGATATGTTAACAGTATCAGAACAGGAAAATCAAACATGTTTGACCATTACAATCAAATCTACAGTATGTGTACAGTACAAATATTGTTAATGAGGACATAAACAGCTATTTACTGTCAATACACAAAACTAAAATGATGAGCTGGCAGCTTTCATTTGTACAAAAATCTGTTGTGAGTCACAATCTAACAGCGCCTCATCTTTTAATGTTGTCATCATGAGACAAAACCACCATCAGGTAATCATGTGAGTCAGTGATGAGCTGCATTCCATTACTCTGAAGAATCCTATAGTCAGGATATTTAATACACTCTGGGTGGATGAAGGTTTATATTTATAGAAGGGCTGGTGCCCTGTTACTCTCACGTTTACATGCAGCTCATCTTCTTGGGAAGCATGATTCATTTCTATTTTGCACTCTTTTATATCCATTTGATCACAGCGGGAACAAAACACTTGTGACAGGGCCATTTTAGTACTGAGCCTGTGATTAAATCTGGATTAACTAGTGTTGCCTGGTTTGCTTGTTTACATCTCATTGGTGATATTGGACTAAATATTTTCACACTCACGCCTGCTGACTGTATTATACTGCGCTCAGCCAATTTTCCTCTGAATGTTTGTTCATTCAACAAATTTGTTTGGTTATTGAACTTGGTTATAAATTATGATAAAGACGCAATCAAGACATGAATGAAGCTGCATAATTATAACACGATTGAGTAGCCTTTGACAAAAGACGGATCAATAAAAATAATTTTGCTTAAGCGGAAAATGTCAAATGCGTAGATGTAATTGCTGAAGCCATATTTTTAAATGTCAACAGCTACAAGCAGGGTTTCTTATGTAAAAGCAGAATGAAAACACTGATACTATGAAAAACTGTCAGAATACTGGGTACTTTTGAGCAAATGAACAAAATTTCCCTTAAGGAAGAACAGAGTAGAGAGGTTGAGGCAGAGAGTGGGGTGCTGAAAGTCAAACTACTTGAAACAACTACAAGGGAAGGAAGACGCTGTCAAAATAAAGTGGGACAACTGATGGACCAAGAAGGTTTCAACAGCGCATTTATATACATTCCATCACTCTAGAATACTAGCTATGTGATACTGGTATTAAGGAAAAATACTAATGGTATTACATGAAAAATACATGGATACTCATATTACCGCACTGCAGTCTTAGTTTTAATTAGCACTGATATTAATATCAATATTTATGTGGAATTGGTTATTTTTATATATTTACATTTTAATTCATTAAATATTACATTTATATTCATTAACATGCCATGTTTTTGTGTGTGTGTGTGTTTTAGTTAACTGTCAAAACCTTGCCTGTAGCATTCTGACATTCCATGATAAAGTATTTTGATTAACAAATTATTCTATTGCCTATAGTCTAACAGGTTTCATTATAACAGGTTTTCACCTCATGAAGAATAAGCAGAGTATTTGTGTATGGGTGTTTCTGTGGAGATAATGCAATATAAGCTCATTAGATCATCATTACCTCAAGGTAAAGACACTGAGTGTTAGTGTTCATGTTTCTGATGCTGTTATGGGTCAACACACTTCAGACAATGGCACCAGCAGCTAATAGTCTATGACTCTGCAACTGTATGACATAATTGGCAATCTAACAAACACTTTATGGCACAGGAGCATACTTACAATTACAAAATACACTACAACAATAAAAATAAATGGATAGATAAAAGAATCATGATTGTGATTTTTGTTTCAACTCCATATTCGGTACATTGGGAGCTTATCATGTTGTCCAAGAATGGTGTCCAGATCACGTTCAAAACTACTTCTTGACTTAACTTATCCATACAGAGCAGTTACATGTATATAAGGAAAACATATTACATATACCAGTGGTCTTAATCTCAATTCCTGGAGGGCCACAGCTCTACACAGTTTTGCTCCAACTAATGTAAATGCAGTGAGGTTCTGTAAACTCAAGAATGCATGCAGATAAGGTAACATTATGGCCTGAATATAGTGACTTACTGTTATCTAAGCATTGCAATAAAAAAAAATGATTTTTTTTTTAATAACATAATTTTTAAAAAAATAACATGATTTTTGTTTGCCTTGTTCTCATGTTTGACATGGGCTGGGACATCTAAGCAATGACGCACTAAAAACATCAGTTTAATTGTAAAACGCTATAGATTAAGCCATTTCCTTGTACAGCATGTTTACACACACAACACATGCAGATGTAGATACAAACGAAGTTCAAACTAGTTCAGCTAGGTTTATTTTCCCTAAACTTGCAGTTTTTAAACTCGTCCCCATCCTCCACTTCAAACTCTTCTTCTTAAATAAAAACAACTAGGCAGCTTCTACCTTTACTCATGTGCAAAGCCACCCTCAGGATACACTGAGTTTGGGTTACACAACTGAAAGGAATCGCTCTCACTCCAACTCAAAGGCATGTGGGTTTGTACATGTAAGAGTTTGCTGACTGACACTATAAGGTGTCAACATTTCCAAGCACAGAGGTGATACAATGAAGGTACTTCTTGGAAATATCTGGACATATGAAAGAATACGTCTTTTTATGCAGGCTGCTTTGAGTAGGCCTCAAACTTTGTCGTTGTATATATTCATATATTTCTAAGTCATATTTTCATTAAGTCTTCTCCTATCTACAACCTCATCTTCATATTATTTCTGTAATTGAAATTACGTAAATGTGTTTCTGACACCTCTGTGCAACATTACAGTCTGTGTGAAAGCACCACAAAAGCAGTTCCTGTGCTTCCTTTGCAGTGTAAAGATGGCATTAAAGTGTCAACACATGCCAAAAGTTGTAGTGCCAATAACAAAAAGAGCTGTGATACAACTGAGTGGGACAGAAAGCATAAATTGGTGACTTTTAAATGTTGAAAGTACCTAATAAACATTAAAATACCACAGGTATAACAGAATAAATAGCTACTAAATGTTCGAGACTCCATTTCATGAGCCTTGGTGTCTTCAGCAGAGGTGGGTAGAGTACCCAAAAACTTTACTCAAGTAAAAGTAAAAGTAATTCTAGAAATATTTACTCAAGTAAAAGTAAAAGTACTAGTCTTGAATAGTTACTTGAGTAAGAGTAAAAGAGTATCGGATAAAAAATCTACTCAAGTAGTTAGTTACTAGTTACTTTGGGTCATATATACGGAGCCTTTTTTTATATAGATATATAGACAAAAAATGTATGTAATGTATGTGTGTGTGTATAAATGTATATATTTCATCAGCCTTTAATCCAATTTATGTAATTTATTATAAAACCCTGTCTGTTTATTTAAGTAACAAATATAGGTGTCATGCCATAACATATTTTTAATACGACTGACTTTATTTTAAATGTGAATTTAACATTGAAAGTTAATGTGATATAAATATTGCTACTAATCTTTCATTGTTCAGAAAGAGAGCAAATAACATTTACATTATTAAACATAATTTTCACTGACAGTCTAGATTTCATTCACTCTCAGAAACTACCATTAAAATCACTGAAACTGTTAACACTGTGAAATCAATATCTTAATTATAGATTCGTACACACATCTGCACTTTGTTGTTTCTGACGAGAGAATTCGGCAGAAAGAGGTATTCAGTAAGTGAGCGAGTGAAGGAAGCACCGGCATTTCAGCGATGACTCATCGGAACACCTCTGATTGGCCATTGCATTCAAAAGCTCAACAGAACCGTGTGTGATTGGTTAATGCGCAGCGCTGTAAAAACGCGTCTGTCTCTGGCTCAGCGCCAGCAAGCGATCACAGATCTGAATTTAGCAGCTGAACGTACTCGCACTGGTGTGATTGTATTAAAATTAATAAAATCTTAATCGGCTATTCTTTGTCTTTTGGAAGCTGCATTCAACCTGTTATAAGCCACACACGTACAACAAACTAATGTCACAGTGATGTTGTGTACTGTAATCGAATGTAGCCCAAGTTATTACCTGTTAAACAGTAGACAGCACACGCGTTCATCTAATAAGGATCTCCATCGTAAGCAAAGAATAGCCTTTGCAGATTAGCTTTCAATTCATAGCAGTTCCATAGCCCCGTTTTCAACGCTGCTAATATTCTTAAACGTTACAACTCTGAGTGAACCGCTTCAGAGCTCAGCGCGTGCAGCATGGAACTGAACGACTCAATCAAACTGATTCATGAACCAATTCACTCGTTTGCCAATTGGTTTGATGAAGCCTTTGAACAGAGTTGACTCAAAAGAATGAATCATTCGCGAATGGGCATCGCTCATTGTCCAGAGAAAAGTAGACGGCGCGTTTGGAATAAACTGAAGCATTTATTGCATTAAGATAAAGTAACGAGAGGGGCGTCGCCCACAGTAACGAAGTAAAAGTACAGATTTTTCCCAAAAAATTTACTCAAGTAAGAGTATAAAGTACCCATCTTTAAATATACTCCGAAAAGTATTCGTTACCCCTAAAAATTACTCAAGTAAATGTAACGAAGTAAATGTAACTCGTTACTACCCACCTCTGGTCTTCAGGCTCGGGAGACTTTCATCAGGAAGGTATGGCTTCGTCATCAGAGTAGGTGGCAAACCTTAAAAAGTGGATTGTGCCTCTCTTAGAAGACAACGCCCCGCCCACGAGAGTCGAATGACCAATGAACTCCTGGTTGTCCTGGCGATGACGCTATCAGTCACTCCCCTTTACTAAAGAAGGAAACAAACAGAGTGAAAGAAGAGAGAGCTCGGGAGTCGGGAGAGGACGGGAGAGGAATTTACTTATTTACATCACCGACAAAGCCTCGGGAGGAAGACAAACTCCTTTTCGAAGAGTTCCCGTTCCTTATCCCGACCGACTAGATTTAAAAAACATTCAAGGTAAGCGCTACAACCGTTTGTTTGAATTGTATTTAGGCGATAATCGCGAAAGGCTTGTCGATGTGGTCACGGAAAGACTGGTTGACCCCGAGAAAGGGAGCGATTAACGTTAACGATTCATGGCTAGTATTACGCAGGGTTAAACCGCTAGCTCGGATCTATAAACGCCAGGGTTATTCGAAGAATCGAGCATATTTTGTTCGACGGGTGGGTCCCTAAAAAAACAAAGTGTCCCAAGTTGTCAGCAGCAGCACCTTCACGAACATCACAAGCCCCAGAACGTGACTCGCCAATCGACAACTTTTCTTCGCCTTTTTATGATTATGAAAATTATAAAAATTATTCTTAATTCCTTTTATAAATGTTGTTTTTCAGCAATGGCTTTGAAACACATAAGAGACATAACCCAACGGATTATCTTCATAGTGTTGTGGGTTGTTTATTGTTCGACCGTGTCTGTCTGCCTGTAAAAATTCAAGGAAATCTCGTTTAGTTGTTTGCGTTTTCGTGCTGTATGCTAAGTTAACCAGTTACTCAGACGAACACCTGGCTAAGGCTGTTAGCTTTTTGTTTCGAGCTCGTTCAAAGGACAGATTGTCTGTCTAGGGAGGAAATCCTAAAGCAAACGGACAAAGGAGGAAGATTAAACAAAGCCAGTGCTGTTCTGTAGTCGCGATGTTTGCGTTCGGATGTGTCATGATGATATTTTATGTCTTGGTATTTTTGGCTTTTACTCGCCGTTCTGGTTCATTCTGTTCTCTCAAATCCACAGTTTGTCTGTCTGTGAGATTCGACAGAAGTAAGCTGACGAACGTTAACGTTACCTAGATAGCCAAGCGCTTATGATGCCCCAAAATGACACTGTCTAGATAGTAAACTCGCTAGGTTTTGAGACGCATCCACTTCATCTTCATGTAAGTTCGACGGTTAGATGACCTGTTTTATCGGTTATCGGTTAAGTGGTGGTTTACAGTTATGTTTACCACCATCGGTAAACATTTTTTATATTTTATAGACTAGCAATAGTGTCCGTGAGCTGTTATTGATCGGTGGTGTCTGTCAGCTGGTGTCGGTGCCTTGACTCGCATGGTTGAACACGTTAACAGCTTTTGTGCTTCTTTTGCTTAAAATGACAGGTTAGAAATGTAACATTAGGCTTAATGTCTCACCTTTATTGCCTCCTGAAATATCAATATTCAATATCACGCTTGACACCCACTCGTTTGGTTAGTCATGGTTGGGTGGGAGAGCCTGTGTCGTGCTGTTTAATGTGTAGACTTTCTTTTAGAGATACAGACAGACGGATTAGACGCGAGTTCAGCTCTGGTTAGATGTGGTTTAGAATAGATACAGCAGAACTCTGTATTAGTCCGGTCAGTCGGTTGACTTGAGTGTAATTACTCTGTCCTGATGAGGGTGGCTGTGGAGCTTGTGTCTTATTTTTGGCTGAGATTAAACAAGGTTTTTTAATTATAGTGGTTTCGGTGTATCCACGCTCAGAGACTTAGAGAAGTTTAAACCCTTGAGCCTTAAAGGTGTACAAGGAAACTGTTTGCTAACTGAAAATTCCACTCATGAAGAAATGAATCATAGTTTTGTGAAATGTCATTACAGTGATGCACATTTGCACAAGATAAATACAGGTTTCTAGAAAAGGCTCTTTTATTGAGTGGGTGCCGCAATATTGACTTTATGACTAAACAGAGTTATTACTAATAATAGTATGTACTTTGCTTTTAAGAAACAGCAAGAATTATTTATTTCCTTACAGAGTATGTTAATTTGGTATGTTAGTATTGTTTTTAAGTTTGCTTGTTGTCAACTGTCTGTTTCAATCTAATAAAACTTTCAATTGGTTCCTATATTTATATGTACCATTAGCTGGTACTTTACCAAAAAAAAAAAAAACTTAAAGTAACACAAACCTAGGAGCTCAGTACCACTTTTGACAGCACTTTTGACTTCTGTTGCCAGCAGTCCCAATCTGATATAAATATCTTAAAACTCATTAAATTGTTTGCTACAAGTTGCTACATTTATGAGCTTAGCAAAAAATTAAAAACAATGATCTCTTCTACTCATTGCATGTGCTTGCAAGCCAAACACAATGCTGTCATTGTTAACAAGACCACTCTTGTCTCCATTTTCTTTTGTGATATATTAGCAATGGCCCAAGAGACAAACCAGAGTCCTGTGCCTATACTGTGTACCACAGGCTGTGGTTTCTATGGCAACCCCAGGACCAATGGCATGTGTTCGGTGTGCTATAAGGAGCACTTAAACAGACATCAAAGCAGTGATCGCAGTCCCATGAGTCCCCTGGGTAAGTCACACTGAAACATTAACCTGTTTGTCTTACCTCCCAGATAGAGCTCTCTGTGGTTACAGACCACACAAACAACATGGTTAATCTATGATATAAGGATTCTCATTCATTGCATCTCTTGGAGACGGTGGTATTATAGTTGTTACAGCAATAACAGTCCATGGTTACTGCTCGCAAAGCATTTCAGAGCCACCAGCTCCCAGTGACAGCATGTTATTCTGAGCTGGTTTAGAGCTTAATCCTTTTCTTGGTCTCTAGCACAATGTTGGGTCCTCCCTGAGAAACTGTAATGATAAGCTGCACATGTTTTGTAGGCAGCACTGTTTTGGGTCACATGTCTTCTGTATAGTGTAGCACAGCTGCACCTGTGCACTGTTTGTGATTCGTGTCTTTGTGTTCTGTTGGACCAGCTGGCAGCCCCTCAGCAGAAGCCTCTGCTATACACAGACTAGAAGCCAGCATAAACAAAGCAGAGCCTTCACCTGCACCCAGAACTGATACCATGAGAGAGTGAGTACTTCACATATGTGTTTGTTGTTAAACCTCAAAAGCTAGTGCATAAACCCCCACCTGTTTGTTTTTACAGAAGTATTCCTTCCAGCTCCTTACCAGTCACACAACAGATGACAGAAATGAGCATTTCCAGAGAGGGAAAGTCCCTGTCTCCTAAAGCTGAGGCTTCTGATCCAGGTAATTGCAATGAAATATGATCAAATACAGCCCCTTGTTTAGTCTTTAGTGTTTCAAACTTTTTCATGTCAAGGACTATCAAACATGACCATCCTTTTTACGATGGACTCACGTTCTATATAAATTCATTATATATGTGTGCGTGTATGTGAAGAAGGGAACCTGATCTGGTGGTGAAATAGCACTGGCACACACGTTAACATCCACTTTTCACATTCCTTTTCCCGCTGCTTTGCTTTCGCTATAGATAGACAGGTGCACATGGCATTCTATATGCACGGACATTACATTAATTTGTTCACTATTTCCCGGCCATAATAAATACTCTGAGATTCATACATCTTGTAAGTTTATGGTAAACGTTAAGTTGCATTATTGGATTGTCTTCTATTGTATGCCATACCTGTTACATGTTGAGTGTTGCTAGATTATGGATCAGAGGAGGTCTACCAAACTATTTAATCCTCAGCGGGAGACCGATATTGTTTGTACATGTTTAGAGTGATCTTGGGAATGTTTTATATTCTTCTCTTTCTGATTTGAATGTTGTTGTAGCCTATGGTAATATATTTGTGGTATATGTTTATTCATATGTGAATACATATACCATACTACCCTGTTATTGGTAAGCTCTTATAGGGGAAGAGCCTGGTCTTAAAAAAAAAAAAAAAAAAATGCTGAGACTTGGTCTCTCGATAAGCTGAATGAGCTACTGAGTGAGCTACTATTGTGCCATGAACAAATCAACACCTGTATAGTGTAATTATATTGTGGATAAGTGTATATATTTTTGGAGTATGTTTTTGTGTTGGTAGGAATTACTTTTTTGTTACTTTATTTATTTGTTTTTCCCTTCAGCACTTGTTAATACTTTGCACTTTGTGGTTGTTTCACGCTACTTCACTGTAAATAAACACCACCATTGCACCATAGTGCATCTGTCTCTCTCTCTTTCTCTCTCTCTATTAATGTATAAACAATTATATAGTGTAATTGTGTAAAAAGTGTAATAAATGAAAATATTAATAGATATATTTAGTAACATTTTTCAAAAAATTAAATGCAGTTTCTTAGGGTTTAAAATGAATGCGGTCAAAAGAAAAAAGTAATCGCAATTGATTTCATGATTTCTCATCAGTCTTTATTAAAATTGGTGAATGTAAATAATCATTGTTACACATAATATATCATCTTAAGTGTGAGTTAAAATAAGTTCAAAACAAGCAAATAAACAACAGTGCACCATCCTGATGCTTTATTGCGGGTTACTGATTTTTAATGTCAGTAATAGGATTTTTTTTTTTTAAATGCCCTGTTGATTGACAAACTACTTAATATTCAAATTTTTGCAGCTACAGCAGGAAGTAAGATGACTTCTCCTTCGTCTGTTTAATTACTTATTATCACCATTAAAGTATGTAAAGGAGTGTTTATTTATAAGACTATATGTCTAGAATGTGAGTGTCAAAGGAAGCACTATCAAGTTTGTGGTGGTTGGGCCATTTTTTCAGTTCTTCTTTGCACTAAAATGGACTTTGCTGCAAACAAAGCTCTCTTTGGGGCTGCTCCAGTTTTAGTGTGAGCTGTTTACTGATGACGGTCCTAAGTCCATGCAGTGTTAAGAACTTAGAAATTAGGACTTTGGGGGTTTGTGGCAGAGCCTGTTATAGGGAAAAGCCCTATAAATCTGTCAGAATCCACCCATGCCACAGTGCAACGGTTTCATTTAAATCAATTTTCTCTCCATTCTTTCCACAGTCATAACACAGCCCACCTCCTCCTACTCCCCAATCCCTGTGGCTCAGGGCAGTGATGAGGGCAAGAGTCCAGATTCCTCCAAACCGAAGAAAAATAGATGCTTTACCTGCCGTAAAAGAGTTGGCCTTACAGGTGAGGCTAAATGATCGATCATTCTGATATTCGTGTGATGTATATGTGTGTCTATGAACCGAGGTCTTATGTTTTCTTTTGTTTTACAGGTTTTGACTGTCGATGTGGCAATCTGTTCTGTGGGATTCACCGGTACTCAGACAAGCACAACTGCACGTACGATTACAAGGCTGAAGCCGCTGCGAAGATCAGGAAGGAGAATCCCGTAGTGGTGGCTGATAAGATCCAGAGAATATAAGCTTTACCCTCTTTCTCCAAGAACATTGGTGGATAAAATGGACGTCTTGAAAAACGGACTTGTGTTTTTCTATCACCTTAAAAAGAAACCGAGAGAACTGTACTGTCTGAGGCTCATGCATAAACGATCTTGACAGATTTTGGTTTTCTAATAGGTATTAATTTCTTCTTCTTCTTTTTTTGTCCTCTCTGTGGTGTTTTATGCTAGTTATTCTTGCATATTCTTTTGTTTACTAAAGCATAGGACACCTTTCAGGAAATTTTAGCTATTATTATTAGTATAATTTGTATTTTTTTTTTTGCCTGTTCCCGCCCTCATCCAATGAGAGTGGCAGATACTCTGTGCCAAAAAGTGGCCGTGAAGTTTCTGAGTAAGTAGGTTTCAGCCTTGGACTTATGAATGACGCTGAATTTTTAAGAGGTGTGTCAAAGCTCTACCCGGTGATGTGTGCAGCATGTATTGGTCTGTTAAACTTCAGTTTGTCATTCCCGTCTGTTCTAGCAAAATCAGTTGGAATGTGAGGCCGCCCAGTTAATACCGTTTATTTAAAATTAATTTAGAATGTGAACTTGCTACTGTGACATCATCCCTTTTCTTTGTTTTTGAATGAATGGTTGAGATTCATCTGAAGTATTTTTTTTTTAATTATTATTATTCGTCTATTGTAACTCTTTTCCCACATTCTAGAACCAATAACATCCATTCTGCGTTTTAGAGTTTCAGATGCCTGGGGGTTTTATTTGTGTTAATTATGTGAGCCTTTTTGATAAGACTGTGAGGTGGTACAGTCTTTTTCCGTGTGAGCGTACTTGTGTGCATGGGGGAAATTTGCTCGCAAGTCCTTCTTTCCTGTTGTCAAAGCGAGATGAGCTAACCCTCCATTGAAAGTGCATTCATAACACCGCAATAGTATAGGCATAAAGTCAGACCTGATTCTGTGAAACATTGTTCTTTTTGTTTGTTTTAAAATGCACCCACAATGCACCTGTCATTTTTGTGTGTCTGCACAGGTTAATGTAAGTGAGTCCGAGTGCATGTGTTGTGTATATAAATGTCTTTTCTTCTGTAGGGAGTGAGGTTTCCTAAAAAAAAAAAAGAAAAAAAGAAAAAAGATGTATCTGTTGAGAGTATGTATCTGTTTGAGGTTTAATTTCAGCCTTTAGTTATATGCAAATTTGTATGAGAAAACCTTACTATGTTCATATTTATGTATTGCATTTAATCCTTTTACCTGGCATTAAAGAAAAAAGTATTGTAAATAAAAATATACAGAGAGAAATTATACAGTCATGTTGTTCTGTTGCCATTTTTAGTGGAAATTCCATGATGTCATGCAGTTAATTTGTTTTTAAATGAGTAATTTGTAGCTGTTCTTCTACTGAAAAACACACAGCAGAATGCCCAACTTGTAGATTTCCTGACAGCCAAATGATTTTTCAGATGTTGTTTGCTCCTCACACCTGTCCCGGCTGCTGACGCTAAGACATCCTGTTTTCACGGCAGCTGTCCTGACCACCTTTAGCACTTCTTTACACGCAACCAAAGCAGATTTGACAATCCTGCCAGACCTAGCAACAGCTGGAGATGCTGTGTCACCCTCTAAGGAATGACAACAGCTGGTGTGAACCCTCAGTGTCACCCTCAGTCAAGCACGTAGGATATCCAGATATACTTTTCCTGTATTGTCTCCAAAATACATCTCTGTCCCTTAAAGAAAAATCTATTTTGTATCACCATCCAGTCATTTGGTGTTATTGTCATACTCTTGAGTAATCAGCGTCTGCAGCTTGTTCTGTATTTGTACAGAGGGGGTTGGGCGTTAAGCCGGTCTGGGTGGATGACATCACAGTGATGGGTAGTGACAGATGTTAAGGGCAGATGCCTACACCACAGAATGTTGACAGGCGTCAGAGGGAGGAGCCACCAAAGATACAAAAAGGTATATTGAGGCATAGTTGAACAGGAAGGTGAGCTGATCGGAAAAACAGTGTGGCTTAGAACTCTGTATCACGAGTAACAGTAATGACCTGTAGCTGCATTAAAGGCAGGGCGTAGAAGTTGTTTAGCAGGGGAGCAGATGGGTTCTCAATCAGAGTACAGCGTGTTCTTCCTACATTAAACCTTGTGTGAGTTAGGGGCTGTAAATTGGCTTCTCAGTCACGAGTTTAGCTGAGGAGAAGAGGGTTAGGCTCATAACAGAGACAGAGGACCTCAAAGAGTTTTGTATTAAAGGAATGAAGTGTGAAGGGCACTATAGTCATATAAGGAGGAAAATGCAGGTTTTGGGAAAAATTTTAAAAGTAGTTTTAAAATCATTTACATCAGTTTACTAGACTGAGGTTTGTTTGAAAGCTTTAAACTGACTAATAATTAATTCAATCCAAAAATGTAATAATAAAAAAATATATATTTGTAATGAACCGTGAACATGTGAATGAGAGGTTCAATTATTGAAATAATAATTATTAAATTATTAAAATCTCAGCATGTACTTCAAGAAAATATTTGGGCCTGTCACAAAGCCTAACCAGACTGTGAGAGATGCAGTGAACTAGGGCAGTGAGTTCCAACTGTGATCTCACACAATCTCTCTTTACCTAACAACACCATGCACAAATAAACACTTAAACTTGAATGTTTTCCCTTTATCAGCTTTACTGGAACGTTCCCATGCTGTTCCCTGCTGTTTCGTGTATACCAAGCTTTTGTTCCTTGAGGCGAAGCCAGGAAGATGGTACAGAGTAAAATCACCCTTTAACTTGTGTGTCTGGGTGTGGCTCACAAAGCTGCTTGTGTACCTCAGGGTAGAAGTTCAGTCAGTCTGTCAGATTACATGAAGAGAGGGGATTATGACAGGCATGGGAACCTCTTTGACTTATTGAATTTTAATCATCATCATCATCATCCGTCAATCATCTTCCTACACCATATTAAACTATATTATGGCAAAAATGATTGGTCAGATTGACTGTGTTGTTAAGTGCTTATGTACGCCTGTCACAAATATTTTATGTACCTTGTGTGGTCTAGCCAGGAAACTCCCAGCCAGCCAGATCCAGCTCTGTCTGATTCAGCACTTCTGTAAGAGAAAGAGAGGCGGCAGGAAGGGCGGGGTTTAGACGGGTATTATGACGTCACTGCATATGACTCAGCCTCACCTCATTCTCCATTCACATGCTTCCACCGCGTCTGTGTGCGAGGCTCCGCCCACTCACATGTGCTTTACTCATGCCTCTGTCTCATTTCATGAGCGTTCGTCTCTCTCCAAACTGTGTGCCTCTTTGGCTTTCACTCCCATGTTTGTTCGCTCTCCCTCACTTCTGCTTCTCTCTCGCTCTGAGACACTTATGCTTTTTGCTAGATGTCTGTGGTTCAAGCCATTGTGCTAGAGCGCAAAACAACCCGTTTTGAGGTTCATTTCATTTGCTGTTATTTTTATAGCTCATCCAAAAATTTACATTTGAAACTGTTCACATGAAACTACACATGAAACTGTTCTCATCCTCAGGACAATGTGATGTGTTACTCATTTCTTTGTCAGAATAGATTTGGAAATACCATGCATTAAATCACTTGCTCACCCAATAGATCGGTCATAATCTGTCAGGGTTCAAACAGAGTATAAACAGCTGATAAAAACATCACAAAAATCCACAAGTCATCTGCATGACTTCAGTCCATCAATTAACATCTTGTGAAGTGAAAAGCTTAATAGTAAGAAACAAAACCATCAAGCCATTTCGTCCAGCTAAAATAACATTGCATGATGCATAATATTGCTTTCTCCAGTGAAAAGTCATCACGTCTGATTTAGGAGAGAAATATGCACAGGTAAAGCTTTCAAGCACAAACAAGTCCAAAACATTTCTGTATCAAATATGTCAGTGGACTTTGATTTTCTGACACTACCCATTCACTGCAGAGGATCCATTGTAAAGTAAGTGATGTATTTATAAATCTGTCCCAATGAAGAAACACATTTTGGGTGAACCATTCCTTTAAAGGGAACATTCTGGCTTTAATTACTCACCCTCATAATTAATATATAATACATGGGGTTATTATTCAATAATACTTCTTAAAGGGATAGTTCACCCTGGTCCCCATTGACTTCCAGTGTTTTTTTTGTTTTTTTTTCATACTATGTAAGTCAATAGGGACCAGCAACTGAATATGAACTGTACCTTTAAGTGTGGCATCTTCCCAGTTCTTATCAGCAAGAATATATAGCAAAGAATGTGTCCCTTACATTTTCTTCTGTGAATGCAGTTGTTTTGGTTTGTAAATATTTCTGTAAAAGACACCTAATTAAATATATGTTGAAGGATCATGACTTCTGTCTCCTGATTAGTCATTAGATAAAAGCAAGATTTGCTTGCTGAGCAGTGTGCTCAGATTATTTACCAAACACACAAGACAGACCTGACTGACAGAGAGTTCAGAACTGGAATGTTGGCATTGTGATGCAACAAACTTCAGCTGAAAAAGACATAAGCTTACATGGAATAAAATAATAGCGCATAAAAATGTTTCAGATCATTTTAGAAATAAAGTATAATTTACAATACCAACAAAATCATACATATATATTATATAAATCATGTTTACTGATCATATAATTCTAATATAATTTAGTATAAAATATAGTACGTTATTTTTGTATTATATTGTGAAAATATGAGTCAAATACGACTCACACTCACTGAAACACATCATAATTTATGTTCTCTTTCTTTGCTAATATGAGTGTGATTTCCTGATTGAAACGTCATTGGGCTGTAGTGTAAAGTACAGTCTCTTATCGCCACCATGTGGTTATAAATTATTTTGCCTATTAATTGGCAACTAACAAATACATGAACAAACTTTCAAGATTGTTTTAAAATATTTAAGGGAACGTGGATAATTTTAGTTTAAATTTTATTACAATTCATTTAAATAGTCTTGTAGTGTGACAAATCACTATTTTTGAGCAAAACAATTCCACACAGTCTTTTAACTCGTGTATAAAAATTATACTTCGAAAATATGCCGTTTTTAAATTATTTTATATGTATAGCATGTCAGACTGCAGGACACTGCTGTCACCACTTGAAATTCTGGTCACTCAATTTCAGTTCAAAAACATTGAGAACTAGTCCAGAAGCATGAATAAATGACTAGCTGCTACTAAACTAGAACTCTTGTTTGTTGTATGTAGTGGGCATGATGCAAATGTAATTGAGAGCTTTGTTCATACTTGAGAACTCTCATGAGGGAGAGAGAGAGACAAATACCTGTATGTATTATCATGAAAAAAAGAGATAAAAAATAAATAAATATACCTAAATAACTTAAACTAAAATCAGGATGACAGTAACATCATAAAGCATTTTTATTGTCAATTTGTTGCAGATTACATACTATAAAATAGTTGATCACATTTTTTCCATGATCAACACAACTGGTAAAAAGAAGACAATATATAAGTATAAATCTATAGCATCCTTTATAAAATCTAAACTATGTTCTTATATATGCTTGTCCTGAGTACATTATATTTGTGTGTTTGATTATATAGTGTATTATATTTCTGGACAAAAACAACTAGATAGTAACTATGCATCTGTAAATGGAACCACTCGCCTTCCAGCCACGTAGACTTCAGTAATATTTCGATCGTCACCTTTTCAAAACAAATATATGTAAGAACTTAGAAGACAGGAATCTATGAATTAATGGAATATATATAAAAAAAATTATAAATGTAAAATGTTTCCGTAGCAACTTACCTAAATTTAAAAACTTCTCCAAAATGACCTGTTAAAAAAAACGCATCAAATGAGCCATTCTTTATAATTTATGTATGCAGAAGATATTCATTGTTATTTTGTGTTTGCGTTAATCACACACTAAAACCAAATTATATTGTTTTCTCAGTATGAGGGCAGGAAAGAACCTTGGGGCCTTCACCAGGAAACAAATCGATCGGTCCGTCAGGAACACAAACATTCACTCGCAGGGCATCAAAGTCCTTTCCTACCACAAAGTTTCCGATCTGATCATCCAGTGAGAGGGCTGTAGGGTGTGGGGAGAAAAATCAGGCAAGTTTATATAGTGTACTGTGCTAGTATTAAATAACATGTTTGTCAATGAGAGCTGGAATCTTACCTTCACTGCCTCCAAGGGTAGCCAATCTGAAAACCTCCTCAAAGCTCAGAGTCTTAAGTTGAGGGTCCTGGATGGTCAGGGCTTTGGACGTATCAAGAGTTCTTCGCATAGCATCTAGCATGGATGGGGAGTATCCTCCTGCTACATCTACATAAGACACAGACAAAACCATGTAATGCAAAGTCAATACAGAATATTCCAGGGATAATGAGCAACTAACTGTACATATCCTGCTAAATACTACTCACCAATTAAATAGACATGGACATGAAATGATTTGAGTTTACATGTATAACCTATTATCTTAAAACTTTGTACAAATTGGCAACAATTGAGATTCAGTAATATAAACACAAAAAAGTTCACCTGTCCCCAAACCCAATTTCACTTTGTGGTTCAAAACATTGCGCACATTTAGCATCCCACTACAAATCCTGGGATGGAAAAAGAGACAATAAATGAATAATTAAAAAAAAACAAAAAACAAATTGTATATATATATTATAATATATTATCTGAAAATTATAAATACGAATAAAATGCTTAAGGTGCTTACGAAATGTTACTGTTTGGACAGTGAGAGATTGCAGATCCTGTTTCATGGAAGATCTCCAGTTCTTCATCAGTCAGGTGACAACCATGGGCCATTACAGTCTGCAATAGTCAGTTTACGTCCTTTAAATTCCAAACCAATTTCAAGTCTTAAATCTAACCCTTTATATTACTAAGATTCTGCAAAGATTCAACATAACAGAAATAAAAGTAGCATTGCTTTTTTTCAAACTAACTTGTAAAGTGTATTTAGAATAATAATCAATTTCATTGAAAAGAACCAAATCTATCTAAATAATCCAAATTAAAATAAGTTAAAATCATCAAATGTAAATAGAGTTAAATAAATAAATACCTTTTTTTTTGTGTACTATTCTTTAAATCATAGGTCTCATAAGTCATATATATATATATATATATATATATATATATATATATATATATATATATATATATTTTTTTTTTTTTTTTTTTTTTTTTTTTTTTTTTACAGAGCAGGGAATTTGTGTGCTCAAACAAATGTCAAGGCACTCCACTGTTCTAAACTCTTGATAACAAAATTATTTTACAAAGCACGACTTCAAACTTTTATACCTGGACTCTGTGTATGTGTGTTAAAGCTATATATTCATGTTGCAACACAAATTTAAACATAAAATCTAAAGATTTCCACAATGAATCAGAAACAAAGTCTACAATCTATGTAGAAAAACATATATATTTATGCATTTAGCAGACACGTTTATCCAAAGCAACTTACAGTGCATTCAGCCTATCAATTTTTACCTAACATGTGTTCCCTGGGAATCTAACTCACAACCTAGCACTGCTAACGCAATGCTCTACCACTTGAGCCACAGGAAAATATAAAGTAATATATTAGACAGAAAACAAAAATATATGCCATCATATGTGTTCCTGTAGCTCAAGTGGTAGAGCACTGAACAATCAAGCACAAGGTTGGGGGTTCGATTCCCCAGGAACACATGATAGGTAAAAATTGATCGGCTGAATGCACTGTAAGTTGCTTTGGATAAACGTGTCTGCTAAATGCATAAATTTTAACTTAATTTTTTATTTAATTTTTTTATTTAATGTCATCAGGTCTTTGATGTATAATGACCATCTCTGAATACCACTCACCCTATCTGTAAGCAGCTTGTGCTTGAGGTAAACATCAGTGTAGGATTTGCAGTCTGGAAACAATGTTCGCACAAGCTCCACTTCCCCTTTGTTCTCACTGATGTGACTCTACAGATTTAATGATGGCAGAAAAACATGTGATAAACATTTTACTTGGGGCCTGTACCATGATGGTAGCTGAACAAATTCAGAGTTCAGGATTAGTTTTGAGTTGACAAAACCAAACCTCTCCAGTCCGGCTTTGTTGGTACCATGATGCTGATCATCAACTTTCTTTGTCAACTCAGGCTTTGATCCTGAGTTTGTGGAGCACGTGCACATGAATATGTGACATCACTGGTGAACAGCCAATCATGGCCTTGCAACACAAAGCAAGTTTGATTTACTTCTCGCAAGAGACCCAGCGAGATTCAAAACTGAAGGTTAAAGGTTTTGCTAAAGGTTAAGAGATTGATGAATATGACAAATTTAAACGTCATATGAAATATGAAGGAGGACAAATAAAATAAATGATCTTGCTCTATCAGTGAAGTCACAAGTGAAACTCGTTAACTTAGTTTACACATTTGAAAATATATAGTGATAGAGACTCGAACATGTAAGGTCAGATTTTGTATTTTTTAAATAGTGCAATCTTTTGATCTGTATCTTATCTGTATACATTGCTATTTAAAATAAACGATTTATAATAACTGTTAAAGCAAAATTGCTTGTGTGTAAATTAAAAGATAAATAATAATATGAATCACAATAATTATATAAATCATAAAAAGAAAAAAAAAATTTTTTTTTTTTTTTTAGCAGTAGTGACCTTTAATTTGGAGCAAGATAAACTGGAGTGACTGTGTCAGATATGTGTCACTTCTCTCACATCTGATTGGTCCAGCTTCAGTTTGAGATCTCTAACCCAGAACATAACCTGCCCCAGAGCAGGTTATCTGTGGAGTGTAAGTTACTATGGCAATAAACGCAGCTAAAAGCCAAGCCACTTACATGGTACCTAAAACCCAGGATTGGTGCAAACTAAACTAAAACTTACCTGGCTAGCCAAATAATCCGGCTTCATGGTACAGGCCCTTGGTGTCTATTAGTGTTTTTTCTTATGATTTATAGCATCTTAACTGTTAATTATACACAACAACTGAGTTTAGAATATCAGTTTATGATATTTACAGCATTCATTTATAATTGTCTCAACTATGCTACTGTGAGGAACAGGGAACGAGGAGACACAGGAGAATTCACAGTAAACAGCCTTCAATCCTTCCAACATGGGCTACACAGGGCAGACAGGAACACACGAAGCACAAGACATTCACATTCAATACCAGACGAAGACAGACTGCACAGACTGGAACTTAAATGCATGGGTAATTGACAAGACACACCTGGGAGAAATGAACAATCAAACACACTGGAAAACTAGGTCATGCACATGGGGAGCACATGGGGAGGGAATACACTTTTTTTTCTTCAGTTGTCCAATCAAATGAATGGAGAGCCAGGCCTTCCATTGTGATGACGGATGCACTGTAAGCCTTGATAAGACTGAAACAACATTGTATATGATAGTTGCCTACCAACATTTGAAAAAAAAAACCACAGATCAATGCTCTTTTAAATTAAAAACAGTCAATGCAAAAAATCTGAAAAACATGTTCTGTCTGACCGGGGCCTAATAAGTCATCATATACCTTTTTAAATTTCTCCCATGTGAACAATGCAAAGGACAAACCTGAATTCGAAGCTTGTTGCTGTTGGCAATTTCACCCAATTCACTGAGCAGTGAGGAAGAGCAGGACGGAGCGAATCGAGGAGTAACCACAGGCTTAACTTTCGGGTACTAAAACAGTCAGATAATATATTTTTATATTCATATTTACATAGCTTAAAATAATTTAGGCACAACAACAAAATTCCAACTCTGATCAGCATAACAACTAGAGTTTTATAATAGACAGATTAACTGAGCAAAAATGAACCTGTCATTTACCTCCTTTTTGAGAAGCTCTTTGATGAAACTAGAAAAAAAGAAAAAAAAGAAACAAGAGTTCTTTGATCAGACTGGGGTTTGGGTTTATAACAATTGTACATGAGCTTACTAACACTATTGTTTCAGTACAGTCACATAGTCCTTCTAAACTCACCGGTCTGTCTCCTCTTTACATTCGCTTGAACTTTCTTTGTACTGCGGAACTCCAGAATTGCAGTCCATGCAAACTTTACCCACTAAAGCTCTTTGTCCGAACTTATCTAGTGGAAAAGGGACAAAAATACTGTATATCACCATCTAAAAATGATTGTTTTATTATCCTTATTATAATATTAAAGTTTACACAGAGTTATTACAATTTTTGTTCACAGACTGATAGGCCACAGTGCACCTCTTATCACATAACATGTAAAAAGCAAACATAAATGCAGTTATACTTAGACGGAACAAGAGCTAAGACAAGATAATGCAAAGCAAGACAAACTCCAAAGGTTAAAGAAAGGGTGAGCTTGTGTTAGCCCTTAGCCAACACAGACAGTCACAAGGGAAATTATTATACTCTGTGTGTGTCCTCGGTTGCATGGGTTTTACCTGCCAGCTCTCCAAGCAGAAGAGAGGCATCAGTGTGTATTGTGGCAAAATAACAAGCAGTAGTGGTGCCGTTCTTTAAGGTTCTTCTCTACAGTGCCAAACAGTCAACAAAAAGGGAAAAAAATTATATTTTCAACATGCATTCTATTTCCATATCATTTCCATCAATTTAGATTTACCTTAGAGTTCAATTTATTTAGATGTTATGTAGTCCATTTAAATGAGCTTACCACAACTTTAGTGTAGACATTATTGGCAAACTCCAAGTCGTTATACTTGGCTTCCACAGGGAAAGTGTAAGTTTTGAGCCACTCCAGTAGAGGCAGGTCTAATGCGGTGCCAGTATAGCTATACTGAGATGCATGGATGTGTGTATCAACCATTCCAGGCATAAGAAACTCACTGTAGAGCAACATTGAAGGCTAACTGAGTAAAATTAAGCAATGGCACTGCAACAAGGTGTTATGGATATCGAATGGTTTCAAGCTTGTACATGCTTATTATTTCACAAATATTGACATGTTCATGAAAAAGCTGGATTACAAAATGTTTTTTTGCTCTTTTGTTATCTGCTGAATGGTTGAACTGAATGCAAAAGTGTCTGTGTGCACTCTGGACCGACTTATGTATATTAGATTATAGAAAATACAGTATAAAATTCATATTGATAGATGTACTGTACTCACTATTGTCCGAGCTGTTTTATGTCTGAAGTTTCAAACCCCCACAATTTTGAAAGATTGTCCACATCTTGATCTTTTTCAACAAATGCAATCTGTTCAGAAAAAAAAAAAATCACCATTATAAAAAAAAGAAAGAAATTTGAGGTGCATTAAAAATCATTGATAAATGAATTTATTATATATATATATATATATCTATATATATATAAATTCATCTATTATATTAATAATTAATATAATAGACTACATTATGAAAGAAAATCAAAAGTAGATACGATGCAAATGTGAAACTATCTGGAAAAACCCGTCGGGTGTCACGCAGGGAAGTTTTCTGGAAATTCTAAAAATAGTTCGTATATGTAAATTTTTCAAAGGGGTTCGTTCAGTTATAATTCTATAACATCTTGTCTGTCATCTCTGAAAATATATTGGCAACATTCACTTTTTTAGTGCAGAAAAATAGCAATTTATTGTAAGCAGAAAAGACATTTTCTCTCATGTTGCGAGGTGCTTTCTCTTAACACCACAAAAACAGGTAAACTATATATATAAAAAACACGTAACATATCTAATAAAAGTGTATCAATGCACATGTCCCGTCAGTCCTGTATAAGCTACTGCACGCAAAGGTTTTTATTTTATTCTTTTTTTATATCGTGAGATGATGGAGCGCAAGAAAACAACGCAGTCTGAAGCTGCTCACTAGACGGTCTTGCTCGTCTCAGTCTGCTCAATCGTGGAGATGTCAGTGCCCTAAAAGATGTTATAATGGACTAATTCACATCCAGAGATGAAGGATCGGATGATGATGCTACTAAAGAGAAGGGGTCCGATGACAGTTGCCCTGTGCTCGCTTTTCTAACTACAAGGTAGGCTTACAGTATTCCTGCTATCCAAACATACAAGGGGTGATCAAAAGTTCAGAGACATCATGATAAACAAAGGAAAACTTTCCTCAGGGTAATTTAGTCTGTTTGTGTAATGATGCCAGCGCTCCTGACAGACTGTGATAGTTAAGTATATAGCCTATAAGTGAAAGTGAAACCCGTCTCACTTTAAACCCGTTTTTTTGTTTGTTTGTTTTTCAAAATTCCATTCCGGAAAAAAATCATATCAGCCAACTTCAGATAGCCGTAACATTTGTTACGTTTAAGCTATGGACATAATGTCACCATGTGTTGGGTTTTTCTAGATCGCATCACAAATTGTAATTGAGTAGGCTATTAAACACACCTTGCCCTGATCGTCGACTCCTAAGACACAGTCCTGCAGCATCTCAACTGCAGCTCTCGATGTGGAGTGCACAAATGTTCCCCTGAAGACGTGCGCAATGCGCGCGGTCGTGTCGTTCCGATTCATTATCGACACAGATTTTGTCAAATGTGACTTCTCTGAACATTTATATGTGACACCCTGCATTGCAGAATTCCTGGGACGTGAATGTCATAAACCAGTAATTTTACAGCAGCTCTAAGCGCGTCATAGCCTCCATCCAATCGGTACGATTTGTAATCCCAGGTGAAAAAAAAGTGCACTAAAATACATTTTATTTAAGTGCACTTAGTACACTTCCATAATACACTTTCATAATGTACTTAAAGTACTCTATTTTCGACACACTTATTTTGCACTTAATATACTAAAAGCTTACCTTTAGTGCTGCTTCATATAAACTTAAGATCATCTTAGTGTACTCAACTGTGCTTTTTTGAGACACACTGAAGATAAACTAAAGTGTATTTTTAATATACTATTTCATATTTTCAACAAATGTATTTCGTTACCAGTTTTAGTATAATTGAAACCATCTTTAAATACAATAATAAACTATTTAAATTATAATAATATGTAATTATATACAAATTATACTTATAATGTATTCCTAGATTAAAAAAGTATACTAAAATACATTTTATTTAAGTGCACTTAATACACTTCCATAATGTATTTAAAGTGCTCTATTTTCACGCACTTATTTTGTACTTAATATACTAAAGATGTTCTTTAGTACTTCTTAATATAAACTTAAGATCATCTTAGTGTACTCAACTGTGCTATTTTGAGACACACTGAAGATGAACTTAAATATGCTTTTGACATACTATTTCAGCTTTAATTTTACCTTTAGATTAAATCTTTAATACATTTTTAAATACACTTATAAATTATTTAAAATATAAGAATATATCAACTGTGCTCTTTTTAAACAAACTTAAGATGAACTTAAAACATGGTTTTAAAATATTATTTCAGCTTTAATTTTTTCCCCCTTAGACCAATAGAACCCATCTTTAAAACATTTTTAAATACACCTTTAAATTCTTTAAAATATAAGAATATACAATCATATTATATTTATGGAAACTAATTTATTGTAAAAATGTATTTTAACTATGTCAAAAGTACTTTTATAAAACATTTAAATGTTAATGTTTTTTTTTTTTTTAGTCAAGTACACTATTACTGTGTTATCAGTAGCATTTTCTGCCTCATTTATGCTGAAGTTATACTGTTAAAATGTAAATGTTAAAATTGTCCACCATTGATGAAGGCGTTTAATACAATAATCATTTTAAAGTTAGATGTAATGCATTTGATAAAAATAACCAGTAAATGTAATTCATGTAAATGAAAACACCTATAGTTTAAAAGGTTACAGGAGGAATGGCATGTGTACAAACAAAAAGCAACTCTTTCTTAAAAAACACTTTATTTTTTTTAAACATTATTAAAGTCCAAACAGACTGTTGGGAAACAAAATAACACAAGTGGCAAGCTTAAACTAAAAGCATTAAAGGAGTTCACCCAAAAATCAAAATGATCTCAGTTTTTACTCACCCGCGTGTTGTTGTAACCCCGTATGGCTTCCATTTATAATTGCATTGCAAAATATTATATTTATGATGTAATCTGAGCGCTGGATAAGTCTTCCATTGACTTCCAAAGGGCTTAAACTTGCTCGATCAGAAAACATATAGACATTGTTTAAAATAGTCCAAGTGACTTCAGTGGCTCAACCATCGAGAATACTTTTTCTGCGCCAAAAACAAACAAAAATAACAAATTTATTCCAATATCCATTTACTAGTGTTGTGCTTCAAAGTTGTTTACGTAGTCTATCTGCGCAGCGCTTCTGGGTTCTACGTCACCACACGTAGAACCCAGAAGCTCGCGCAGATACACTATGTAAACAACTTTCAAGCACAACACGAGTAAATGGATATTGGAATAAATTTGTTATTTTTGTTTGTTTTTGGCACAAAAAAACTATTCTCGTCGCTTGATAAATGGATGGTTGAGCCACTGGAGTCACTCAGACAATTTCAAACAATGTCTTAATACGATTTCTGATCGAGCAAGTTTAGGCCCCTTGGAAGTCAATGGAAGACTTATCCAGCGCTCAGATTCCATCATAAATATAATATTTTGTGATGCTATGGTTAATGGCAGTCTTAAGGGTTTAGAACAACACGCGGGTGACTAAATACAAATGACTTTTCGATTTTTGGGTGAACTAACCCTTTAATAAAATGATTAAACTACAGATTACTGTACGTATCTTATATGAACAAAACACAAATTTCTTCTTTACTTTCACATTCCTTTCCCAACAACAACAAAAATTACCTTTACAGTGTTTTTTTTTAAAACAAAACTTTCGTTATTGCACTTTCTCCGTATTACGGCTCTAACCTCGGACTGTGATGTGCCCGGAAACTCGGATATGACAGTGTCTGCCGAAAAAACAACAAAAAAAACATTAGTACATTAGTGCTTTATGAATAGCCACAAAATTATTCATACAATGATTTTCTAGGCGTGAACTTCCTCCTCACTATGTAACGGATTGGTTCTGCATGGATCAGAGTGGAGTGGTTTCCTCAGCTGAGTGAGGACCCTCTCCTTTCCAACCTTTTTTTTGTCTCTGAACCGAATTCAAAAAGAAATAAAAACTCAATAAAATACAACATATAAAACAACTGGACATCTGTATAAAAAGTCTATGAACAACTGATGTTTAAACAATACCATAGATCTTATAATTTGTAGTATCTGCTTATTACTAATAAAAAAACATTAGGTTGCTATTACGCAGTCCAAAAGTTTATGTTCCTTTCTTAGGGTTTGAAACGACATACTATTGGTTGAGAAATCTCTGGGTAATCAAACAAATCCACATTTGTGTCCACGGTTTCGGATTCAACTTCCTCCTCACTATGTAATGGATTGGTTCTGCGTGGATCAGAGTGGAGTGGTTTCCTCAGTGTATCCTTCAACTGAGTGAGGACCCTCTCCTTTCCAACCTTTTTTTGTTTCTGATTCGAAGTCAACAAGAAATAAAAACTCAGTTATATACAACATAAAAAACAGCGACAACTGAACATCTGTATATAGTCTATAAACAAATAACATTTAAACAATACCATAGATCTTATAATTTGTATTATCTGCCAAAACATTACTTTTAAAAATACATTAGGTTGACTACGCAGTCCAAAAGTTTGTGTTCATTGCTTAGGGTTTGAAACGACATACGGTTGATTGAGAATTCCCTGGATAATTGAACAAATCCACGTTTGTGTCCACCGTTTCGGATTCAACTTCCTCCTCACTATGTAATGGATTGGTTCTGCATGGAGTGGAGTGGACTGGTTTCCTCAGTGTATCCTTCAACTGAGTGAGGATCCTCTCTTTTGCAACTTTTTTTTGTCTCTGGACCAAATAAAAACTCAGTTATATACAACATACAAAACAACTATCATTAGTGCAAAACAACTAACATAAATCATTATGGTGATTTAATTTATATGCATTCTACATCATTTTTATTAAAAAAATCAGATGTACTATATCACTCTGCCTTTCGTTTCATTACAGATGTAGGTAGCTAGGACTCACCACTGCACTCTGTATGAAACTGTACAATGGCCTTCCCTCTTTCTCTTAGAAGAAAATTCCACCTGTTAATTTTTACTTTTAAAGCACTAATGGGTAAATTACCCCTTTACATTTCAAAAAAACTGTTATTAGTTATTCCATTAACAAAAAAAGAACTTGGAAAAAAAGCTTTTTCATTATATGCACCAAGTGTCTGGAATGAACTTCAAAACACCTTAAATTTAGAATCACTTCAATCTATTAGTACTTTTAAAACCCCTTAAAGACATCTCTGAATGAACGGTGTACTTGTTTTAACTAGTTACTATTTAAATTATAGGTTTGTTTTTACTTAAGTTAAATGTGTATTGTATACATAGAGCTTTGCTGTGTATTGTAATTTTTGTCCTGTCTTTTTTTATGTTGTTAATTTGCAACTTTTTTGGCCGCCTTGTCTTGGCCAGGACTCCCTGTGAGAAGAGTTATTTTAACTCAATTGGACTTTTCTTGTTAAATAAAGGTAAAATAAAAACGGAAGGGCCAACAGGACATCTGTATACAAACCACTGATATTTAAACAATACCATACATCTTTCATATTTTTATATCTCTTTAATAATCATTAAGAGGACATTTTATCCTAGGACTGCAAAATCATAAACATTAGGGCAATTATATATTAGTTAAAAAATATATTTTTTGAGCAATATTACAGTAAATACTTACTTTTGCTTTTTCATATTGTCGCTTCATCTCAATGTCTGTTTCGTCATCAGAACTTTCTAAAGTATTTTTTTCTAGAACAAAGACAAAAACACATTGCACAGCATTCTTAATACATTTTCACTTGCAAACAAAAACTTGAGTTTGCATTTTGGAAACAAAACCGTGATTGTATTTTAAAAAATCAAATGTAAAAAGCATTCCTTGTCGATTAGCCTACGTTACGACCCCTCCCTTATGGCAAAGAGGGGCCAGCGTTCTGAAACGTTTCTGTCATATCAAGACAGACAAGGGGATATTAACGTTATAAATATATATATATATATATATATATATATATATATATATATATATATATATATATATATATATATATATATATATAATGTCATGTTGTAATAAAGTTATCTGGCTGCAGCATCTTTAAGTCACACTCATTTTGACAGTCATTTTAACATGTGAACCAAAATTACTGAAGATGGATTAAGTATTTATCTAACTTACTGAACAAACGTCAGTACTAAACTGCATTTAATCATTAATAGTTCGTGCATGTTATCAAATTCAACTACTTATACTTACTCTTGGTGGAGCGCTAACGTTAGCTCCTGCTGCCTTGACGTTCGCCATCTTCATACATTTCGCGCCAGTGTAACGGACTGTGGCCCAATTGTGATTGGCCGAAATTGTTATAGACGTCTGATTGGCTACGACTTATTTAAAAAATAAAATAAAAACGTTTGATTTGAGGATAAAGCCCGCTCAGAGTGTCACAAACTATTCAATGGTGATGTGTGCAGTTTTTAAAAAAAAGCATAAAATAGAATAGTAATCAACCAAATATGCAATGATGGCGCACAAAAGAAGATATAAAGAACATGTACTTCATGATTTGAGACAACCATCAAAGGCCACGAAATATCGACGGATAACAGAATCTGAGGTAAAAAAAATAAAAAAATAAATTCCTGCTAGGTTTAACGACAACGTATTATTATTATTTTTAAAGCTAACATTGCATTGTTTATTACAGAATTATTTTAAGTGCCGAGACCGAGGGAGTTACAAGAACTATCTCAATTGCCCATCCTCCCATAAAGAAAAGAGACGAGCAGCTTCAATACCCTGAACCCAGGTGGCTCCAATCACTATCGACCCTCTTCTTCCTGCAGGAGGAACCGCACCTGCAATGCAGAGGAGTGGCCGTGACACCAAAAAAAACCCACCAAAGTAAAATCAGTTATCTATGTTATTTTTTAGGTATGGCAGGACATATCCTGGACACAACCAGAAGAGAACATGACTTTTCCAACTCCTGACCAGCAAGACCCAAACGAAAGGTTAGTAGCTTGTGTTTTTGTATGCTTTCTATACACCATGTTTCTTTTGCTATAGGTTACTTTTTACAATAATTACTATTATGATTATGTCATCAGACAGGCCCATTAACAGATGGCGATGATCCTGTGTATCCCGGCGCACCTCTGACAAAAGGACAAAGTTTACTGTTGCTTATGTCCTTTAAGGCACAATCTTACAGCTGTTTCACTGGACCATCTACTGAAAATTTTCAATGAGCATTTTCCAGGCATTGTACCAGTGACCACATATCTTTTCCGAAAAGCTTATGGTCAGTATGGAAATTCTGAACCCCATTTCTACTGTCCAACATGTGAAAACTACTTAGGGAAAAATACTGGTGAGCTACAGTGACACAGTAACTGATTCAGACAGCTCTCTTAAAAGTGGATGCTTTTTCCTGGTTCTTAGTTTGGCCTCACAGATCAAAACATTGCTTGTGGAAAAACTAACAAAAAGATTGGCTGAATTCAGAAACAATTTCAGACATCCAATGTGGAGATGAGTATCAAAAACTTAAGGAATCTGTTGCAATGGGTGAAGATGACATATCTTTAATTTGGAACTGTGATGGAATCCCACTGTTCAGGAGCTCCAAGTACCAGATCTGGCCCATACAGTGCCAAGTAATAGAGCTTGAGCCTAGAGAACGAAAGGCAAATATCTGCATTCCATGTCTTTGGTTTGGGGGAAAAAAGCCCTTTATGCTCACATTTTTGAAGCCATTCGTAGATGAACTGTCAATTCTACAGAAAGATGGAATTAACTGGAAAGATTGAGCAAACATAGAGCACACTTCCAAGGTTTTTGCTCTCATATGTAGTTCTGATTCAGTCGCCCGCCCACTTCTAAGGAACACTAAACAGTTCAATGGTTTTTATGGGTGTGACTTTTGCTACCATGTTGGAGGAGGTCCCTACACAAATAAAGACCCTTTGCCAAAACTTAGAACTGAAGTAGAGCACTTTGATCACGCATTGGCCGCAAAACTTGAGAAAACTGTAATGGGAGTAAAAGGACCTTCACCTTTAATGAGACTGGAAAACTTTCAAATGATAAATGGATTTGTTCCAGAGTATCAAAACTCTGTCTGCCTTGGGGTTACAAGGCAACTAGCCTTCTAGACCTTCTAGACAAAGAGCTAGTTACAATCAAACCACCTGTTGAGATAATCAGAGTACCACGGTCTGTGGCAGACAGAAAGTACTGGAAGGCATCAGAGTGGAGGTCATTCCTCTTATTCTATGCCCTGCCTCTTCTGAATGGGGTTTTACTGAGGAAATTCTGGAACCACCTTTTTCTGTTTGTGTTTGCTATGCACATTCTGTTGGGAGAAAAAGTGAAACGCTGTGATATTGATGTAGCAGAAAGAGCTCTCCGAAAGTTCACTTTGCAGTTTGAGAAGTTATATGGAGCAGCAAATATGACTTTTAATGTTCATCTACTGACACACATTACAACAAGTGTAAGGAACTGGGGGCCTCTGTGGGCCACATCAACCTTTTCCTTTGAATCATTTAATGGCACTCTGTTAAAGTACTTCCATGGAACCACCCATGTTCCTGAACAAATTGTTAGAAGGTTTCTTTGCTGGAGGAGTCTAACGCAGAAAGCTGAAAAGGTGATGGCAGATGCAAATGATGGTGATAAAAAGATTTTTGCTGGTTTACAAAGCAGCCATTTACATTCTTGTAATTCAGCCAGCCTCAATGAAAATGTCAGGGTTTTTGGCAAACCCTGTCATGGTACACTATCACCATCCCAATCATCTGCTGTCAAAAATTTGCTGGGTGTTACAGTCAGTCAATGTGTATTTTATCATCGTTTCATCGTAAAAGGAATACTGTACCATTCAAGCAGTTACACAAACCTTAAAAAAAGGATAAACTCAACAGTAGAATTAATGGATGGATTCTTAGCATGTTAGTATTCAGATTACACCATGTATCAATGCACGGTGTATTGGTTAGGGAGCTCAAGAATACCGGTAAACTGCTCTGCAGGGACAGTGAGCTAAACATTACTTCATATTTTGTTTCTGAGGTGTTGCAGTCCAACAATGTATGTGCAGTTCCCACTGATCTGTTTTACAGAAAATGTGTTTTGATAGAAGCAAAAGCCAAAAACTATGTTATTCCACTCCCAAATAATATAGAGAGAGATTAAATATGAACTGACACATGAATGAGAGATATGCATATTGCTCACTGAGCCTGTTCGTGCCCTTATCTGGATGTTGTTCCTTGTTTTTTTATTTTGTATGGTGCAATGGTATGGCTCTGTGGAAGCACCCTAAATTTTGTTGTACCAATGACAATAACGTCTATTCTATTCGCTTATCCTCCAAGCTTGCAAGTTGTTTGTTTTTTTTCCATAAAATGTTATGCAATACAAAGCAAACCGTCAGAAAAATACAGTTGTCATGCCTGTTCTAAATATTAACTCACAGACAGTGTTAAGTGAATTATTTTTGGTTACTGTGAAATTATGAAACTATTTAAATATCTGTTTTCTTTTTATTGACAATAAATGTGGAAAACAATCATATTGCAATTTTGTATAGCAAAAGTACACTTAAGTTACATATTTAATGTGATAGTAGTGCATTTATAGTATAGCATAAGCACCTACAAGTTATACTGTATTTATGAAAATCCATCTGTTAATCGCTGTGATCGCTGCATGCTTTTTCAATGCAAAACACTTCTGAATATGTGTACTATATCAATTTAATATTTAGTGTATTTAAGTATACTTAAGTAGCACAATTAATTTAACCTATTATATTGTAAACTAAATTAAATTAGGTTAACTATCTAATTACACTTAAAATAAATTTCAGTGTTAGTGCTATTTAGTATATTTATATAGTGTACTTAAATAGCACATTTGTGAATACATTTCTAACATATTTCTGTTGAAATAATTTAAACTATCTAAAAGTACACTAACAATGAACTAAAAATGAACTATTATTAATGCGTTAAAAATGTACTTTCAAGAAATACAGTAATAAAACTATTCTGTGTAATTTTTCAATAGTATATCTTATTTATATGCACTAAAAATAAATTTAAAATATCAATGGTATTTTTTATACTTTCTTAATTACACTTAAGTACTACTTTAGTATTTTCACTAGGTGAAAATAAAGTGTACTTGAGTGCACTAAAAAACACTTAATTACAAGAAAGTAATTTGTAGTACATTCGTATTTTTTGTGCTAAAAACAACTGTAAAAACAATACATTATAAATACTCTAATTAAAAGTATGTTTTAATTTAAATAGTAATTAAGTGTAATTAAACTAAAAGCCTTATTTTTTAAAAATTTATTTTTAGTGCATTAAAAAATATATACTTTTGAAAAAATAGACAGAATAATTTTTTAGTGTATTTCTTACAAGTACATTTTAACACATTAAAAATAGTTCATTGCTAGTGTACTTTGATAGCTATGTAAAAGTACACTGTGTTGACGATCAGTATGAAGACGTCATCGCTAGAGCGTCATCTTCATATAATATTCATATATTTTCCGTCAGAAAAATTAAATATATATTCATATCATAATATCTCGCTGAGATGCATGTCTGTTATGAGATGTGTTTTTAAATAAAACATCTGCCCCTGAAAGTGGCTTTAGTGTAGGTTTTGCACTTTGTGTGTGTGTGTGTGTGTGTGGTACTTTTCTAACTTTGGGATTAGATACTAGCTCCTTCCTGGCACTTCAGTGACATAGTCGACACGCTGAAAAAAAGTAGCAATATTTTAGGTTTTACGGATTTTACACTTATAACCATCAAAAACAGTTGGTGATTCGAAAGACACAATAAACCACAGCTCACAAGCAGATTTTCCATAGGCTGAGATACTGTAAATATAAACCTAACCTATAAACCTAACAGAGCACTCAGATCACTAGGATCAAGTCAGTTAGAAATACCAAGGGTTCACACAAAACAAGGGGAGTCCCCCTTTAGTTACTATGCTGCCCGCAGTTGGAATCAGCTTCCAGAAGAGATCAGATGTGCTAAAACACTATACTAGTCACATTTAAATCTAGACTCAAAACTCATCTGTTTAGCTGTGCATTTATTGAATGAGCACTGTGCAATGTCTGAACAGATTGCACTATATTTTCACTGTTTACCCTCACTTATTTTATTTATATATATATATATATATATATATATATATATATATATATATATATATATATATATATATATTATGTAAAATCATTTTCTAACTGTTTTTAAAATGTTTTAATCATTTTAAAAGTTTTAAAATTGCTTGTTTTATTTTTTTTGTTATTTTTCTTCATGATTATTTTACTTTCTTTTATGTAAAGCACTTTGAATTACCATTGTGTACGAAATGTGCTATATAAATAAACTTGCCTAAATAGTTTTCCCGATTCCAAAAATTGTATTTTACTGTAAAATTACATATAATGTCCATTAGTTTTTTCCTGTCATCAAATTAATAGGTTTTCAATGTAGCATTTTTACGGACCTTTACTGTTAAAATCATGATAATTTTTTACATTTATTCATTTAAAAGAGGACAGCCATTAAACACATTTTCACTTTACATTTTACTTTATAAAAACAAATATATAAATCTATGGATAAAATGATTTTGATGTGTGTGGTTAAGGAGATGGTTGATTCATAATTAGCTGCATGTCAAAAATCCAGGATTAAAGGTTACAGTTCCTCAAATCTTACACAGAACAGTTTGTGTTTGGTTTTTGTGTTAGCAATCATGTTAAAAACTTCTCCAGGACTTTGCATCACAGGTGGTTCAGATGTTGCGCAAAGGGTGAAAGAGATGATTATTTCCTTAATCATTACAAGAGATCTCCCTAAAAAAATAGATTGGCTATGACCATATATCATTTCTTCTGCGATCAAATGGTGATTTAACGTGTTACTATACCTTTTGTTTCAGAAAATATATTCTGCAAAAATATATTCTATGTTGCTTCCACTTTATATTAGCTGTACTTACATTAGAGAAGATTACTTGTTAGATGCAAATCTGCTTGTTGTATTGCAAACTATATTAGCAGTATATTTACATACAGTTTACTTTTTGTAAAACACTTTTCTGCTGATGTGGGATATGGATAAGGTTACACAATTACATCAGTAATCACGTATTTAAAAAAAAAAAAAAAAAAAAAAAAAAAAAGAGTACACCGTAATTACATGTATCAGTTCATAATGGCGTGCAAGAGCATATTTCTAACAAAACCTGTAAAAGATTTAATCAAAATCACAGACAGCAAGACAGAAAATTGGACAAGGAAGGTGTAGAATTAACACTGAATGTAATTGAGTATTTTCTAAACAGACAGCTGTCTAAGCAATACAAAATCTGCATGTAGGTCTTTTAATAAATTGACCTGTTTCATAAGTACTTCCTATTTCAGCCCCCTGACCAAATGTGCTTCATATGATAATAAAACACACTTAATCCACACAGCTTCTCAATAACATGAATGTTATCAAAATGGTTTTGTTGATAAAAAAAAAAAATCAAGACTGGGGGTTTCGGCAAATGACCGTTTCAGTTCCTGCAAGATAACAGTTAGGGGTCTAGATGAAAACAAACAATAACTACAGCCAGTTGGAAAACACCTCCCGGGAGTCTTTCCCCACTTAACAGCAGGTGAACAGGTGAGTACATGTCCAATACCCAGCCTCAGGTTTCCCTAGATATGTTGTTCTTCGGTTTAGTTGTTTGCTGGTAATGCATAAAGAAAACTACATATGTCAATTTCCTTCCGCCTCTAAATCACTATCACAGTCATCGTTGCTAATGCCCACGTCATCAAAATCTTCATCCTCTTCTTCCTCCTCATCTCTTTTTTTCTGTCTTTTCTCTTTATTTGACTCGCTCGCGTTCTCTACCTCTTCTTCCTTCTTGTCAAGTCTAAAAACAAAAACCAGACATACACTAAAACACCTGTGAATTATAAGAACTTAATTGTTTGGTTACTAGTAAAACACACTTCAACACATACATGACGAGGTAATTTTAATTAAAGAAGTGTCTCTAATTATGCAAAGCTGATTTAATAACAGAGCAGTGAAAGTGGCCAGAAATAAATTAATAAAGGAATATTTTGCTGTAAACTTACCATTAATGCATATGTCCACAAGATGGCACACGTGCTCAACTATTTACAGATATCTGTACATGGTCAGTCTAAAGAGGCCTGAGTCTAGTCTACTTACGGAATGACAATGTCTTCCTTCTTTCCACATTTCAAACAAAGCTCCAGCTTTAGTGCACATGGCTTGCATATGATGTGATAGGCATCCTTCACTGTTTTCTGAAGACACTTCACACTAGAAAAGGCACAGAAACGACATTTAAGAAATGGGTTCAATGTGTTGATGAATTTCTTTGCCTTTTATCAGTTGCTATGCAGTAAATCCTCCCTCATCTCACCATTTTCGTGGCTGTGTAAGGAGCTTATATTTGTTGTACTTGACTTTCCACTCTAGCACATCTTTGCAGCGCTGGCACAGACCTTCATGAACCATAGCTTTGGCTTTCTGGTAACACCATAAGGGACGATTACACACAAAAACACATGCAACAATAAGCTAAACACCGAAACAACTATATGAACTTTAAGAAAACAAAACTGATACTATATAAAATGGAAATTAGATTCTACTCTGTTTATTTTATAAAGCGCTTACCTTAACTTGTGCGCTTGCACCATACTTGTCATTTTTGAAGGCTGTCACATTCTGGTGTTTTGGGCCTCGCGATCGGGAAACATTTCCTTTTTGAGAACTCATTTTAACACTAAAATATATGTAGTAAATAAACAGTGAGTTTTAAAACACCCGAATAAGAAACCGCGTGGCTTCACACGCTGAAGTGGCGTTTGACGCAATGCGAAAACAGCGGAAGTATATAGCAATTGGCTGCTTTTCAACTTCAAACGAAAGATTACTAACTTCACTCAACACAGCAAACGTTAAAAATGTTGAGTTGTGATATTTAATTCTTGGAAGCTCAACAAATCTATCATTATGTAGATTTACAGATCAACAGCGGTAAGATCATTAATCAATGTTATTGTGTTTTCGACAAGCGTCCGGGTGCAGCGAGGACGCGTGTGATTGGTCGGGCGTATCTATCCCTTAATCTGATTGGTCATTAGAACGTTCATTGTTGACGTTGATATCCGGCGTTCCGCAAGAAAATCTGAAGACAGCTTTTGGGCACGCACTGGTGTGAGATGAGATCACCCTTACCGAACGAATTTGATTAGAATTTTTTTGTAAATTTAATAACGTCGAGCCTGCATCAACAACTTCAGTCTTTGATCTCGTTTGATCACGAAACACTGACCACATGTTGACAAGATCGCACGGACCAGAGGCAGCTTTTGAGGGACTCTTGATCTGGCTAAGTCGACAGAGTGATCATTTAAAGGGAATCTCCTGTTCGACTCATCTGATACTGTTGACTTCACCAGATCTCGGGACCTTCTAGTAAAGGTAAGAGTATGGTTTAAATTAGCTAATTAGCTGCCTATGCTAATCAAATAGTTCACTTAAGCCTTTTTAATTAAGCTGTTACAACGACTAGACTATAGGAATTAACATGTTAACTAAGCTTAATTCAGTAATCAAACACTTCTGATTCACTTGAGGCTTGTGTCGTTCTCTGATACCTTAAAATCATGTCGTAATAACTATGTAGATCATGCTATCATATACTTAAATGTTTTATAGATGCATATGTTATTTTAATATAAACTGGTATCTAATGTTTATTTGAATATATATGTATTTGTGTACAAAGTGATTGTTTAAAACTTTTAGGGGAGAAAGAAAAAATAAAATAATAAATAAATATATATATGAAGGTGAATAAAAGAACCAGTTCTTGTACTTCCCCCATTCTTATGTTTAAATAGAAAAAAATATTATTGGAAGCCAAACATGTGAGAGACATTGTCTCCTGCTTAATGGATCTGAGGGTGGGGGTTTGATTATTATAGGTCAGATCTGGTTCTGATTCACATTGTTTTTATCACTATGGCCCACCAGATGGTTGAGAAAACTGTTAAGAGGTTAATGGTTATTTTGGTACTAAATTGGTGTGATGTCACTTACTTGGAGTCCAAAGTGAAGTGATTTCTAGACACATTTTTGGGATATTAGGAAGCGGTGATTGTTGATTTCTGGTATGCTTTCCAGATTGGTAAAACACTGGATATTCCAAAGAATTCTTGACAAATTTTCTTTTAAGAAACCAAAAAATGAGGGTGTTTTTCAGCTGCCATGACTCATATATAAATGGATCTGATAGCACACACGTCAAAGCTATCTTAGGGTGAAGTCTGAGAGTCATTATTAATGACATCTGGTTAGCACTAAGACAGAAACTGCCTGGTCTGCAGAACTGGGGTGAATATTGAAACATTTTTGTTAATGAAATCTGTTTAGTTTCACGCCAGATACCATTTCGATTGCATTTTGTATACCATAACAGTGCACATTTAAAACTGAATTACTTGAAACTGCAGGACATAATTCAAGGACATAATTCCACTATTGTATTGGCTCTGACTAGTTCTGTTAAAAATGAGGTATTTTCAATAATGTTTTAGCTGTTAGTCCAAACAAAGAAAATTGGCGGGGTTCAAAACAACACTGGACCCCACTGACTTCAATTGTATGGACAAAAAACACTGACATTTTTCAAAATATCTTTTGTGTTCCTTAGAATGTCATATAGGTTTAAAATGACATCAGGGTGAGTAAATGACAGACTTGATCCCTTTAAAACACATCTGACTTGTTTGTTTGTATTGTACTTTGTTTGCACCCCACTCATTTGCCAATCTGCTGTGTTCTTCTTCTCAAGTGAAGGATGAATCACTTGTCTTTGAGTGAGCTATGTGGCCTTTTCTGCTGTCCGCCGTGCCCGAGCAGAATAGCTTCCAAGCTGGCCTTCCTTCCACCGGAGCCCACCTACACAATGATGTGTGATGAGAGCGGCACCCGCTGGACCCTCCATCTTTCTGAGCGTGCGGATTGGCAGTACTCTGTCCGGGAGAAGGACGCCATTGAGTGCTTCATGACCCGGACATCTAGAGGGAACCGAATCGCTTGTATGTTTGTGAGATGCTCTCCCAACGCTCGCTACACCTTATTGTTTTCCCATGGTAATGCTGTTGACTTGGGTCAGATGAGCAGCTTCTACATCGGCCTGGGCTCCCGCATCAACTGTAACGTGTTCTCCTACGACTACTCTGGATACGGGGCAAGCTCAGGGAAGCCTTCGGAGAAGAATTTGTATGCTGATGTGGACGCTGCCTGGCATGCACTACGAACAAGGTGAGCAGTTTCTGCTTTCTGTTGGGTTTTTTATGTCTGTCCAGTCAGACTGTTTTTACTATTGTTGTTATCAGTAGTTTTTATCAGTTATGCCACAGTTTGTGTCTCTTACAACACATTTCTGAAGTCACACAGGCCTCTTACCACACTTCCAAGAGTGACTCAATATTTAGATGATATTTTTTCTTTTTTAAATGTGTATTTACAAAGTTCTGAACTGTATGTATATTACCCTGGAATGAGTAATGGCAGTTCCATAAGCCAACTAGTTTAGTAATATTGACTTGGTGACTTGTATATGAAAAAAGTTTACAGACAATTTTAAATTTTAATATTTATTTAAAAATATATGATTTCTTTCCCTGTGAGGGCAAAGTTGAATTTTTAGCAGCTATTACTACAGTCTTCAGTGTCACGTGAAAAACATTTCTTAATATTATCTAGCTTTTTTGTTTTGCTGAGTAATATCTGTGGAAACTGATTTTTTTTTCAGGATTCCTTGAACTATAGAAAGTTATAAAGAACAGCATTTATATGAATTTTTTTTTTGTAACATTAGAAAAAAAATACTTTTGATCAGATTAATGTATCCTTGCTTTATAGAAGAACTTTTAAATTGTAGTATATGTGTGATATATTTTCAGTGAAGTGCTTTATTTGCTGCTAGACAGCTGTGCTATAAAAATGGTGACAGTTTCTTTCCATTTAAAGCCACGGCTTGCATTGTTGGTGTTGTTGTTGTTGTTGTTTTGAGTGTGTAGTTTTTAAGATGCAGTGTAAAGATAATTGTAGCCCCACTTTTAAAAACTTTGAGACACTACATTTTTTTCCATTGCATACCACCTAGATGTTTTTGAACTCAAGAATCTGCTCCTTTATGGTTGGTTCTCACAGAATGTGCTTTCATATTCCACTGTACGTTTTTATTTGTTTTTCTTTGTAGACAACATGCAAATCATGGACACCTTTGAGTGCTGTGCCACATCTCGCTGGTTTTTCAGCATTCATGTCTTGTCAACTTAAAAGATGTTCGATTCCTAAAAAATGCTTCTGGAGACCCTGTGCTCTTTTCCATTTTCAATCCTGTATCTTTTTAATAACAAGAAAGTGTTTTATGTGAATAGTGCTTAGTGTGAATCAGAGTGAATTATATGGCCAACCACCAAAAACATGTCGTTTTCCACATATACAACCCACCCAATTTTTTTATGGATCTGTAAAATAGATTACTCTTCTTCTGGTCTAGTCAGTGTTGATGTTTGTTCTACGGGCCAGGCTTCAAATGTTTTACATTTGTATGGTCTCTTTGGTATCTGTTGTGCCTTTTGTCTTTGTGGATCCCTTGCGGTATATATTTAAAATTGCCTCCTACCTCTTAGACCCCATCCAAATGTCCTGTGCATCTTTTAAATGCTTACAGGATGAAAATTGTGCCTCTCACAATGTCAGTGTTTTAGTTTTAGCACGTGTATTAGCGCTTGGTCTACTTCAGACTGCGGTTGTGTTTAGATTTTGTGAAGTGGCGTTTTAATTTCCATGTAGTTAAGGGAAGCACACACACTCTAACTGAAATGCTTTTTTTTCCTTCTTCAGTGGCAGCTGGGTATGTGACACTGTGGACCTAGAGAAACTCTCAAGGCCATGCAAGCTTTATCATGTGCCCCAGATTCTTATGTCTTTCTGTGTCCTCTGTGGTTGTTGGTCATGTGAATTTAGTTCTGTATATTGTGTATACTTCAATGCTGCAAGATATTGCAGCATTGTCGTTCATGTAAGAGAGAAAACACATACAAAAAGGCTTTGTGCCTGGAACCACATGAATGTTTTGGGAATGTCTGTAAAACAGCCATGTGCCTGTGTTGCTGCTGCGCCCATGTTTGTGTGCATGCATGCATGAGGAACAGCTGATGCTCTTGAACCCAGTCCACACTGTTTGACATGTCATATCCCCGAGGGTCAGGTTGTACCTCATGAAGCAGACCCACGCTGTTCTTCTGGTCACTTTCAATGTTCCCACACTTTGACACATCAGGCCCGATCATCCCACTCAAGCACACGATTCAGAGGAAAGTGTAGATAAACCCATCCGTCTGCCACTCTGAAGAATTTAACTTTTGCTGTTTTCAACTCTAATCCTTTGTATGTTTGTGTAAGGTGTTTGAAAAAGGAGTAGGATTAAGTAAGCCGGCCCATTCAAATCTTCTCTTATTCCTGTAAAACAGTGGCTCCTGCTGGGATTTTAGTTTTCTTTATTCATAGAAACACATTTTTGTCCTTTTCAAGAAAATGCTTGATCGTCCGCCATTGTGTGCAGTGCTTTTCCCACCATTGCTGGAGGATAATCAGGATTTTAATCTCATTCTGTCTGAGCTGGTCTGCACTGCCTGCTTTTTTTTATTAAATCATCCTCAAAAAGAGGATTGAAGAATCTTGAGAATCCTGTTTAGGGGAAGAAAAGTTATCCTATGAAATCTAGCCTATGAAATATCTTAACAGTCAAATATGATACCATGTCTTCTAATCTCTTAATTGATGTTCAGCAGTGGCGTGAGAGTCTTTTTAAAAACAAATGGATAAGAAGGAAAATTGTGAAATGAATGCTTTGAAATTGAAATGTTTTGCTACAATATAGCATTTTCACAGGCACACTTTTCTGTGTGATTTGTGTGAGCTGTTTGGGTTTTCATCTGCTTTTCAGGTTTTGATGGGTTAAACTTCACTCAGAAATATAATCCTCCGAACAGCTAGCATGTAGAGCACCTGCCTTTAGGTGTCTGGAAATTCTCCATCTGATCTCAATAGGCGAGAGTGCTTATCAGACCATGCTGATTGACTCGGCGAGGCGTGCAACAAAGCTTTTTTTCTCTTCCCTTTGTTGAGTGGCCAGTGAAGTATGATTTGCAATCACAAAAAACAGCTGTTACATCAGGTAGAAAGATCCCAGTTTCGATTGTGTCCTTTGTGTTTACTTTAGACCTGATCACTCTGTCTGGGTTTATTTTGTGATTTATGTAAGATTAACTGTACATTTATTCTATAATTACACACAGTTGTGTTGGACCAGGGCTGGAACTGGACTCTTTAGGTAGGTAGATCCATCCCTACTGTACAGTATAGAAAATGAGTTGTCACAATGATTAGTTGCAACTTGCAGTACAAAAATATTTGACTGAGACTTGGTGATTATTATTCTCATTTATTAGTTTTCAGAGGGGACTTGGTTCTAAATATGGGTTGTTGAATGGATTTTGAGATGTGGGCGTTGCATGCAAGCAATTGTGGGGGAACTAAATGATTGGAGAAGTCCAGCATATGTAATTTTACTGGACGATAAGGTTATGACATTTTGATTTAAAGATAAAGAACTACATTTACAAAATTGATAGGATAAATATTTATCTCATTCCAACTTCACAGAGATGGTATTAGATGATGATCAGACTCAAGTGAAAACAATTAAATATTCAATACCAGTAAATAAGGTACAAATATTTTATAAACCCATGGTGATTTACCAATCAAGCTTCGTTTGTGTCAGTCCACAGTCAGCGCAGTCCCTGTTAAAGGCAAAATGCCTTGTTAAACTACACTAATCGAGAATCAGGATGGTTTGTATCTTATGTTATCTTAGTGTAGGGCAGCCACACCTTTGTCTGCTCAGCCAGGTGAGTCAGTGTTGAAAAATCAGGTGGGGCTGACACACACACACGCACGCAAAGATCTGTTAAGCATAACTAAGAAAAGTGGATGGCACGGTGAACTCCAGTGCAATGCTATGGCATAGCCTGAAGGACTTGACTTGGGCCAGGTTCATATCGGAGGCGTTGGTCTGGATACGACCATCTGTTATCACAGCTAGTCATTGCAGTTAGCTAGTTTGGTTGCATTTGTAATGGGTATTTGCAAATAGACTTGGTAGCACATTCAAAATTATACCAAACAGAACCATCTGGTTTTGTCTTCAAAACAGCAAAATGGTGGTGATACGTATTGTCTTCCACATTCAAAAGTCTGAGACTGTTCCAGTAGAAGGAAGAAGCCAGGGAAAGGCTTTTGTTTTCCTCCTCCAAAAACGATGAGTGTGATGTCATAAAGGAAAGGCCACGACAGCCAGCAGTAGCAGCTGTACTGAAAGAGATCCTGTGCCCCACTTCCTCATGAAGTCACATAATGACAATTGTGCTCATGAGTATTTTTGGGCTGAGAGCTAAAAGCATCTCAATCAAGAAGCTTGTGGGAATTCGGTGTCAGTTTTTCATGGAGCGCAGCTCCCTCTGAGAGGTGAGGGGGGCGGAGCCAGCAGCCAGTTCTCCAAGTCAAATATTGATTGGTTGCCTAGCAACTGATTCCCAGTGAGCCCTGGAAGGACAGGCCTGACTGCAGTCATAGCAACATCGTCTACCCAGGAAGTGACATGGCCAGTTTTTTCATCACACTAGAGTTGTTCTCAGCCAGCTGCTTTATTAACTTATTAAAGGTAATCTGGTACATGTTTTTTTTTTTTAAACCCCATGTTGGCATGGGGAAAAAGTGTTGTTTTGATTTTCTTATCTTTATAGCCTACATACTGAAATGGCAGCTTGAAATGAATGAAAATAAGATGTGATTGGCGGGGTGGCTCTTCAATATGTGTTTATTAGCACAATCATTAGGTCTTTGGTGAGGCCCTACCATCCCTTTCTGAATCTGACTGGATGAAAAGTAATTCCACAAACCATCAACGTTCTCCTGGATCTGAAAGCACCAGGTCCTTTTGGAATCCTGAAGATGTACTTTAAAGCCCATGTTGGAGGTTAACCACCACTGTTGATTAAATGAGTACATACATCACTCAAGATATGTATATCATTTTTAAAATGTCTCAAAAATGGTCTTAAAGACCAGTTTTTAAAATTTTTGGTTTTAAAGGTTTTTTTTTTACAATTTGGGGATGACGTCACATTGTGGAGAAGTGGAGGAAAGGTAGCCTCAGTCTAGTATTAGGACTATGGCGACTGACTGGGATCAGGAAGAGGTGGCAAGAGCCAACATGTATGATGGCCCACAGCCATATAATTTTGAACCTGCCAGAGGTAAGAGGGCAAAGGAGGAATTACCAAGAACTAATGGCCGTCAAAGCCAATTAAATGCATTGGTGGAGGAGAATGAGTGGAGAGTTGATGAAGTGAGCACTGGAGCTAGTCTACGTCAGCAGTGCACAATAACGACACGTGTGTGTGTGTGTTCTGTGTGTGTGTGTCTATATATATATATATATAGTCACGGGAGGAGCACAAGACAGACACAGTGGGCGTGGCGAGGCTTTTATTAACAGAAATCATAAATAAAATGGGGGATAAAAGGTGGCCAAAGGGGAAGAGTGTCCAAAAAAACAGGGAATCTAGGGTCCAAAATAACAGGGAATCTGGTGTCCTCGTCGTGCTGCAGGGTTCGTGTGGGTAGGGCAGTGTTCATGGAGGAAGGGTCCAGGTAAGGGGCGGAGTCCGGCGGCCGCACGCGCTCCCCTCCTCGGTCCGGGGCGCGAGGGGCGGCGGCCGCGGCGCTGGTAGGGGATGGACGGCCCGGCATCCTGGCCCGTCGGCCGTGTAAACGGGTGCGGTTCTCCTCCGGATCGCGGGTCCGGCAGCTCACGTCTCTTGTGGCGCGGGAGTCCCTCAACGCACCCTTTCTGGACCCACGAGGACACCATCGTGCATGCACGGGGGAAGAGACCGGTCTCCTGAGGAGAGGTGCGTTGGGCTTTTAAACAGCTTCAGGTGTGCCCCATCACACGCCGCCAGCCCCTCCTCTCACACACCCACTCCAGTCGGGAGCCCGGTGAAGGGCGGAGATTTAGGACGGGGTGCCGGTGACAATCAGGGAGGAGGCAGTTGACTCACAATATATATATATATATATATATATATATATATATATATATATATATATATATATATATATATATATATATATATATATATATATATATATATATATATATATTTTACTGTCATTGAATAGCACAGAGCGAAAAATCTACGTTTTCTTTATATCTAGTGGCAGTGATCATGACGTTAATTCAGATAAGTACCGGTAACATTTGTCATAGTGTCGTAGTACTGGTAAACTTTGTCATCTAGAAATAGAAGGCATCATGCTAAGAATATGGGCGTTTCTAAGCGTTTATCTCTTCCTCCGGTGAAAATGTTGTTGCACACGTAGTCGCGTGTGTGTCGCTGTGTTTGGCAGGTGTTTGTGTGGGCGGTGCTGTCCCATGGAAACTGCGTTGGAAATCTTGTGCTGTAGGGAATTGAGTGCGTTTTGGTCGCTATTGGTTGATATCTATCAATCTTCCTGTCTGTCTATCTATCTAGTCTATCTATCTATCTATCTATGTATTTATCTATAATCTGCGCTATCTGAATACTCTCGTCTACTACTCGTCTCTCTAGTCCAGGGGTAGGCAAGTTCGGTCCTAGAGAGCCGCAGACCTGCAGAGTTGAGCTTCAACCCTAATCAAACACACCTGAACAAGCTCATCAATCCATTCAGGATTACTAAGGTACAGGCAGGTGAGTTGTTGTGTTTTTTTTTTTTTTCTTCAGGGTTGGAGCTGAACTGTGCAGGACTGCGGCTCTCTAGGACCGAATTTGCCTACCCCTGCTCTAGTCACTCTCAATGCTCTCAAGGCGGGCTTTGGTAAATTCTCTCCCCAAGGTGACGTAATGCAATGCATTGTGGGGGAAAGGAGAATCGTTGCAAACCGCTGTAAGATAGTACCTACTTTTTGGTATTATATTCTGTTTTGTGATACCCAACAACATAAAATACAATGGATAACAGTTTAAATGTTTATTACCAACAAACAAATGGCACAAGTTCGTTGAAAATTTAACCCTGCTACACGGCCTTTAAGGGATAGGTTTGTCTTTTAAAATGTGGTCATTATTGACTGACAAGCTCTAAAAAAAGACATATACTATAATATAAGTATCTCTTCAAGTCAATAAGTTTGTGTGAAGAACAGTCTTAATGTGTTAACACACAGTTAATGTACCAAATGTACTGGACTGAAAAAGTAAATGATACATTTAGTTCTGGACTCGTTTCCGACTCTTGTACAGAACTGAACATAGCTCCTGAGATGGGAAGAATCAGGTACAAGTTTCATAGGGCAGTGTTGACTATTATTCAAATGAACCGCACTAACAGAAAAGTCACACTAGAGTTAATTTTAATTGAACCAAATCTCCCAAGTGTGATGTCATCCTGAGACATTGTGCACTTATAGTGGGTCAAATTTGGGTCTTTCCCTCACACAATCTGTTTTACGACTTTTGGAGACTTAAAAATAGTGCTATAGAACTTTCTTTTATTTCTTTTTATGTATTTTATTTAAACGTGTCAGGCTGCCAATGCCAAGAGCTGCGTAACCATTCTTAAACTTTTACTTGTTCATTAGAAAATAACAGAATGTCAGAGTTGGTCACTTCTCTTTTCTTTCATTTTTGAACATCCTTTCTGCCATTCTCCAAAACACATTCCACCTTCTCTCACATGACCACACAGAGTAATGTAGAAGCATGTGATGTTGTTTTTTTTATTTTATTTTGTGTATTGGTCTCAGTGGCTCATTATGAGTGGCATGATTGTACAGGCAACTGAGTGGATGAAGTGGACTTCATAATGCTACATGTGAGGTCCTCTTGTGATCAGATGTAAATAATTATATCTATTTTGGTCACACTGCTCCAGTTTTCATTCAACTTCAAACCAGTTCAGTGACCTTCTGTTTGCCACCAGTACAGCAGTCAAGTGTGCACTAGACTATTGGATCATGTGCTTTAAAAAGGCATGGAATGTTCACACAGCGCTCACTATAGGAAAACTAACCTAAATGTTTCCAGAGCTCTATTAGATATAGGCACATTGCCATTTGATAATTTAATTACAAATGTTCCTGCTAGCATCACTGAACATGAGAACTGAAACTTAGTTTCTTCTCACTGGATTCCTTGAAACCGTCTGTGCTTTACAGCTTGTTACTACAGACAGTAAGAATGTTATTTATTTATTTTTTCGTAGTCATGTCAAGTCAAGTCAAGTCAATTTATTTATAGAGCACAACATTAACTCAACCACTTTTTATCCAAGGTGCTTTGCAATAAAAGGTTACCTAAAAAGCAACAGAGATCAAATATTAAAGGGGAAAGAGATAAAACATAAAATAAAATATAAATATGTATATAAAAAAAAACATCAAAAGTTTTGTACATAGCATCACTCAAAAGCAAGGGTGTAAAAATGAGTCTTTAAGTTTTAGTTTATAAACACAAACTTAGCATATTTGGATTTGAGTTTATTTTTAAATTAATTATTAGATATGTATGTAAAAATAACTATCTACAGAAAATCTGCAATATTTTTTATTGTTATTTTATTATTCTGTATTTTATTTTTATATCTAAAAATAAATGAGTATAGGAGTTTTTTCCCCCCTTTTCTTTTAGGTGAGCTTCCCCTTTAAGCAATCACTTGATGAAATGTAATAAAACAGACTTTAGACCTCAAGCAGCTGGACTTGCAGGGAAGGTTTGATTAATGACTCTGTTCTAGTATCTGCTCTTAAATTTTGGCTCACACCCATGCTTTTTTGTAAAAGCAATAATACTTGGAGTAAGGCATGTCATACAGTTGAGGTTATGTAATATATATGAACAGAGTTTCAAAAGATTGAGTCATTCATGTTAACCCACGAAACACCACTTCCCAGTTTGTCTGGTTCTGAAAGCATGTTAAACAAAACAACCGGTACCTTTGATATATGATAATTGTGTTCTGGTTGCAGCATCATCTGCGAGTGTGTAGGTGTGTGTGAACTCATCATTTGAATGTGGTGTTCTAGGTATGGAATCAGGCCAGAGAATGTGATCATTTATGGCCAGAGCATCGGTACGGTCCCTTCAGTGGATCTGGCCTCTCGGTATGAGAGCGCTGCTGTCATCCTTCACTCCCCTCTGACCTCAGGCATGCGGGTGGCTTTTCCTGATACCAAGAAGACGTACTGCTTCGATGCATTCCCCAAGTGAGTATCTCTTTTACCTTAAACATTACTTATTTTCCTGTTTTCTCATGTTTACCACAGTCACATTCTTTGCCCTAATTCTCTTAGTAACTCATACCAATATTGTTCATTTACACGTTTTGCTCTGAGCAGCCATATTGCAGAGAAGGCACCTGGCTCGTTCATCCGTTTTCTGCCCATTAGGCATTGTTGTTATTGTGTGCCCTCTAGTGACAAATCTTTTCTAACAAGTATTTCAGTGTTTATTTTATCTATGCACTACAATTGAAAGGTTTTTAAAATAAATGAATACTTCAACAGGATTATTCAACAGGATGCATTCAGTTGGAAAAATCATAAGTAACAAACTTTTATATTATTATAAAAAAAAATCTCTTTTTAACATTGATATTAATAAGAATTTTCTCTTGACGGTTGTTGAAAATTTGACTGTGCCATCATAGGAATAAATTACATTTTAAAATGTATGAAAATTGCAAACAATTATTTTAATAATAGTTTTACAATATTATTATTTTACTGTATTTTTTTTTATTTTAATTTTTTTTATTAAGCCTTGGTGAGCATAAAGGTCTTCTTACAAAAACAATTAAAGAATATTAACAACAAACTTTTGAATGGTAGTGTATGCATTATTATTATTATAAGATTTTGCAAACTGAAAAGCAGATAAATGCAATATCCAAATTATAATGAACCAAAAAGGTACAAGTTTCATACAGATACTAAGGTAAAAATCTTATGAAATCATTCAGAAACACAAAGAATGTGTACTTTAGTTGCCCCCCCCTCCTTGTCTTCAATGGAAAAAAAGTGATCTATCTGGAGAAACATACTGGACATTCAAAAGCCCTTGCATATCTAAGGTTTTTTATTTTTTATTACTTGGTCTCATGTAGAAATACATTTACAGATTACATTAAGTTAAACAACATTGTACTAAAGAACACTCTACTCATGTGTTTTTATATATATATTTTTTTTCCCCTTCAGCATTGATAAAATCTCTAAAGTCACCTCTCCGGTGCTGGTGATCCATGGTACGGAGGATGAGGTGATTGATTTCTCTCATGGGCTGGCCCTGTATGAACGTTGCCAGCGGCCGGTGGAGCCGCTGTGGGTGGAGGGTGCAGGACACAATGACGTAGAGCTGTATGGACAGTACCTGGAGCGCTTGAAACAGTTTGTGGCTCACGAACTTGTAAACTTTTAGATGGACCTCAAGATCAGGACTCCCCTTACTTGATGAACATACCCCTGGTGCCCAGCAGGCGACTGTGAACTTGACAGCGGTATTTTTTTATTATTATTCTAATTAAGTTGCACTTCTCCATGCTATAGAGAAAATAGGAAATGTGTCTTTACTGCCTTTCTTAGGGGTGTGTTTGTGTAACTGTACTTCTACAGACTCGGATGTTTTGGTGACCCCACCTCTGTATCTTGATGCTATGTCCTAAAGAATCAACCCATTTCACTGAAGTCCAGTTTTTGTTTTGCTGTATGCATGTGATCATATACACAATGGGGTACTGTACAAATGCAACATTCTGGCACAAATTATTGCCATACAGGTGATGCCAAATAATATATTAAACTTTGATATATTACTTTGTATGTACAGGTTTCTAAAACATGCCTGCTTAAGCACAATGTGTGCAATCTGTATGAGATCTTGGTATGTTTATTTTTATTCATGTCAAATACTCTGTTTTTCTCTTAAGTGTATTCTTTAAAACAATGCTGGACAATATGACAGTTTTAACTTTCAAATGAACCAATAAATAGACTTTTCAAAATAAAGAAACACTATACTTGTGGCTTACAATAGCTCAAAGTAAACACACACCTGCTCAAATAGAGTAATGGTGATATTAGTAACAGTCCATTTGTTATCTGCTTGTTGCACATTTTGAATGGAAATCCATCAGACCTCTTGGCTATACATTACTGAACTTAACTCTTGTTTCTGTTTGGAGTCATTGCTTTGCCATTTTGTCAAAAATAATTTATACCATCTTGTGTATCATATGAAATGTACATAACTTTTTTTGTTGTCTTGGGCCATGATAAGGCTGTTTCTTTGGACTGCTGGTTAAGTTAGGCAGCGACATTTAGTTTCTCTTTTGAGATCCACTGGACACAGTGATAAGAGTTAATGTGATTGAATGTCTGTATATGGAAAATGAATTATGCTCTAACGTAGATGATACAGTAATGCTTCTCAAATGTACAGGTAAAATAGAACTGTCCCCCTGTTCCACACTTTGTAAATAACCTTTATTTGAATGTTTCTCAGTTTTTCTCTGTACTATGAAACTGGTGATAATTTTGTTATTACCATTGTAAATTGATTTATTATTATATTATGTATGGCACAGAATAGATTTTAACTGGTCAGACTGAAGCACAAAATGATGTGCTTCAGTTTTTCCAGACATATTGTTTTTCTGTTTTTGTAAGCACCCATTGTAAAAGAAAATTGCTATAAAGTATGTATTTATGATCTTTAATAGTTCTAATACAAAATTGGAAATAAATGTATTATTATAATGCTGTTGTAATTTAAAGCGACCTCTTGTGGTCATAAATCAGCAACATTTTCTTTCAGAATAATGTTTTTAATCAAAACACCACAAGTTTACAGTCCCATTTGTTTAGGAATCATGGTGGTTTGTGTTAGGATCACGGTATAGTCTTTAAGTTTAATTTATATGATTGGAATTTGATAATCTTGGAAAATCTCAGTTTTTTTTTCTCATCTTTCAGGGAGACATGCATTTGCATGAATTGCTGATCCTTACCTTTCATATGTATTCTCTTTTCAAGACCATTTTAGCTGTGCAGAGGTCAGCGGCACCTCCTGGGTTCAGTGACCATTAAAGCTTGGGGCTTTGAACATGAAGTCTGGAACACGTGATCCATTTTTTTTAGGATGAGGTAATGTTTAAAGACAAGGCACTTAAATGGATTGAAAAGATGAGAACCGAAAACAAGACAAGACAATAAAGATGTGTTTCCATATAGATTTTTTTTATATAAAATGTCACCAAAACATTTAAGGTTATTGATCTTGTTAAATGGTTACGGATGTTATAGTGAGAATTAGGCTAGATATTGTTATCATGTATTTTGAACCGTTCCCTGCTCCCTGCTACTGTCAATTCACGAACCAGTACAGAATCTAACAATGTTAGATATATTTTTATTTTATTTATTTTTTAACTCCCTCTGCATCCTGAATGTCATGCGCACACCCGAGGATCCTGTTGGACATCACTGATGCTCACTCATAACTTTTGTATAAGACTAGTAGTTGTCTTCCTCAAGGGGTCGCATAGGGGCTCAGAAAAGCGAGTCCTTCATTCAGTCGCATTTTAAAATCTCAAAGACGAGTTGAATCGTATTGGAGACATTTGTACAATAAAAAGTGTAATGTATTAAATTCAAAGATTCATACCTGCCATTCAGAAGAAAATCTGCCACATCAAGCTCTACTAACTAATAAAAAAATATTTGGTCAATAACCACAAACGATTGTGATTGGTCAATTCCGCCTGACTCATTTCCCCGATTCGATTCCTTAGAAAAGCCAGCTCACTTCAAAGAATTGAACGGTTCCGTGATTCCTTACGTCAGAGCGTAATGACGTAATAACGTGGTCTCTACACCTTAGCGAGGCATAGGTTATCACTTGCTCTAAAACAGTCAACAAACTAGGGCAGGCATATTTTGCTGTTTGTTATTTGAACCACAAAAAGCTTAACCAAAAAAATGCAATTCATAGTTTCAAAAGCAGTTTAATTTAAAGTCCTCACCCTATCTCTTGAACGGAAAGCCCAGCCCATCCAAGAGCCCCTTGACGCCATGCTAATGGCTCTTCCAGACAAGTTTATTCTGCTCCCTCATCCTCAATACACGCCCTAATTTCACTTACTCCGCGAGCCGCGCCTGTTACTGGGCTGGCTGACTGACTGATATCAGCACAAGAAAGAAAACACCATGTAAAAGAAGATTAAAACACATTTAGTGCGGTCTTCCTGTCATACAGCTGATCGAAAAAGGAGAGGACGAGCAAGTGACAGTGAAAAGATATCGAAAGGTAAGAGATCTCAACCTCTGTCTGCATGAATAAGGACCCCTACTACTTTAGATCTCTACTGTGAAGGTTTTTCAACGGATTTTCGCCCGTGCTTTACGCGTTTACAGCATCTGTTGGAAGATTCATGACTGAATGGAGAAAAGAAGTCACGCGTGGAACTGAAGTGAAGTTGATGAAACTTTGTGGCATTGTTTAAACTTTAGAGAGGGCGCGATGTAGCAATTCTGTTGAAACAATTTTGAGCATAGCTGAAATTACAAATGATGCATTTAAATATGAATAAATAATAAAAGTGTGTCATTCTTATATCATTTGCTTGTGTGTGTGCGCGCGCGTGTATATATATTTATATCTCACCCAGCCTAAGCTTGTTTGCTGGTGTTGTGTCGAAGTCTGTTCTATGTTTACCCTCGGTTTAGCGTTCCCGCTACGCAAAAAGCTTACAGAACACCCACGTGTACCAATCTTATAATATTAACTATATTTAGGTGTTGAGACCAGGATCGATTTGAAGGTTTGGAAGGCTTTGCAGACTGCGCAGTATATTTATGAAATATGAATTCAAATAAATGTACAATGTAATTCTACTATATATAAAATATATATATATTATATATATATATATATATATATATATATATATATATATATATATATATATATATATATATAATACGTTGGCCTTTTATGCTTTTGTGAATATGTGGTATACTTTACCTGTTTACTGCAAAATTACTCAGCTACATCATTAGCTTTTTTTTTAAAACTACCACCATCATTCCAGTTCCGAAGAAGCCATCTCCATCCTGCTTCAATGACTACCGTCCTGTTGCACTTACCCCCCATCCTCATGAAGTGCTTTGAACGGCTAGTCATGCACCACATCAAGTCTGCCCCCCCCCCCCCCCCTCAATGGACCCCTTCCAGTTTGCATATCGGTCCAACCGCTTGACTGATGATGCCATCTCCACTACCCTCCACTCAGCACTCACACATCTGGACAAAGAGGACTCCTATGTCAGAATGCTGTTTATTGACTTCAGTTCAGCAATCAACACAATCATCCCTCAACAGCTCATTTACAAACTGATCCAACTGGGGCTCAGCACTTCGCTGTGCAACTGGCTGTTGGACTTTCTGACAGGAAGACCTCAGGCAGTACGGGTCAGCAGCAACACATCCAGCACCATCACACTGAACACTGGGCCGCCCCCAAGGATGTGTGCTGAGCCCCCTCCTCTTCACTCTGCTGACCCATGACTGCACACCTTCACAGAACTCCAACCTTTTTATTAAGTTTGCAGATGACACGACTGTGTTGGGTCTCATCAGCAACAAGGATGAGACAAACTACAGGAGCGAGGTGAGCTGCCTGGCCAAGTGGTGCAGTGACAACAATCGCTCTCTGAATGTGGAGAAGACAAAGGAGATTGTTGTTGACTTCAGGAGAGCACACACTCAGCACGTTCCTCTGACCATCAACGGTGCGACTGTGGAGAGAGTGAGCATCACCAAGTTCCTTGTTGTGCACATCACAGAGGACCTCTCCTGGACTGAAAACACAGCGGCACTGGCCAAGAAATCAAATCAGCATCTCTACTTCCTCCGCAAACTGAGGAGAGCCAGAGCCCCGCCCCCCATCATGTATACCTTCTACAGAGGCACCATCAAGAGCATCCTGACGAGCTGCATCACTGTGTGGTATGGCGCCTTCAACATGTCCTGCCGAAAGACTCTGCAACGCATAGTGAGAGCAGCTGAGAAGATCATTGTTGTCTATCTCCCCTCCCTCCAGGACATTTATGGAACCCGTCTCACCCGCAAAGCCCTCTGCATCACAGGTGATCCCACTCACCCATCACACAGCTTCTTCAGTCTGCTGCCATCAGGGAGGAGACTGCGGAGTCTCCAGGCCAGGACCAGCAGACTGAAGGACGGCTTCATCCACCAGGCTGTCAGGAAGCTAAACTCACTCCCGAACTTGCCCCCCCTCCCCTCTTCTGCCCCAGGCACCACTGAACTACAATAAAGCAGACTTGAACTTGAACTTGAACATAATTATTATGTTTTTCTGAAGAAAAAAATCACTTAAATGATAATCAAAAAAAATAAGAATCTAATTTTAATTGTATCTGAATATTGACGATTGACCTTATAGGAATTCCAGTTTTAGACAACTTTTTAGACCCTTTGTTTCTTAAACAGGTTGGTCCTAACGTTTATCAGACTGATGCCTAACTAATAGCCCACTTTTTTTTATCACAATAAAAACGTTGAATATATATAGCCCCACTGTATATATATGATAGATAGATAGATCTATCTATCTGTTCACTGGGAGATGGGCCTCTTGCCAAGTCAAATCTTATATTTATTTTTTATAGTATTTATAGCAGCCTTACAAACAGGCAAACTGTGTGTTTAACTTACTTGAAGTACTTACCTGGGACCAGATGCATAAACATAGCCACCAAGTTAAAGGGTTAGTTCATCGAAAAATCTAAATTGTCATTAATAACTCACCCTCATTTCATTCCAAACCCGTAAGACCTCCGTTTATCTTCGGAACACAGTTTAAAATATTTTAGATTTAGTCCGAGAGCTCTCAGTCCCTCCATTGAAACTGTGTGTACGGTCTACTGTCCATGTCCAGAAAGGTAAGAAAAACATCATCAAAGTAGTCCATGTGACATCAGAGGGTCCGTTAGAATTTCTTGAAGCATCGAAAATACATTTTTGTCCAAAAACAGCAAAACTATGACTTTATTCAGCATTGTCTTCTCTTCCGTGTCTGTTGTGAGAGCGTTCAAAACAAAGCAGTTCGTTGTAACCGGATCTTTCTGAACCAGTTCACCAAATCGAACTGAATCGTTTTAAACTGTTCACGTCTCCAATAAGCATTAATCCACAAATGACTTAAGCTGTTAACTTTTTAATGTGGCTAACACTCCCTCTGAGTTAAAACCAACCAATATCCCGGAGTGATACATTTACTCAGACAGTACACTGACTGAACTGCTGTGAAGAGAGAACTGAAGATGAACTTTCTATTTATATTTCTATAATATAAATAGAAAGTTATTTTAGATTTATATTAATGTTCCATAATACTACAGTGTATTGTATATTTGTTCAAATAAATTTCAGCCTTGCATCTTTCAAAAAGTTCATCTCTCAAAAACATTTAAATATATAACAGGCCCCAAACGTTTGAATGATATTGGTCTATCTTTTATGGTTTTCTCTTCCCCTCCCCCAATCACCCCTAGGAGGTGGCATACAGTTATACCATGCAGGTGAATGATGGCCCCAGCAGTCAACCCATTTATGTGGCTCCTGTCAATGGAAACACTCAGCGGTCATCAGGATATGTTCCGGGCAGGATTGTTCCAGTTCGTTCTCCGCCTCCAGCCAAGGTTCCTCCACCGCCCCCACTGAAGCCCCAGGTCCCGCACCCAACACGACCTTTGGATTTTAATCTGTCAGAAGATGAGAGCAGAAAGGAGCGTGCCCAGAACCAACAGAGGAAGAACACTTATATTTGTGTTGGTGTGTTCTTCTGCGTTTTCCTGCTGATTCTCATACTCGTCCTCAGTCTTGCCTCTAAAGATGTGTTGGATGGTAAGAAACGATCACCTTGAATATGTAAGAAATACACTATCGTTTAAAAGTTTAGGGTCAGGAAGACATTTTCGTGTTTTTAAAGAAATTGGTGTGAGAGAGTAATTAAGTAAAAGTTTTGCTACTTAAGGAATAATTTACTTGAGTTCAAGTAAAAGTACTGAAAAATAATATGACTCAAGTAAGAGTAAAAAAGTAGTTTGTTGAAAAACTCAAGTTACTGCATTACAAAGTACTTTGGTATTTTCTATTTTTACCCAAAATGAGACAATGTAAGCTAGGGGTCGACCGATATTGGGTTTTTTATTCATATTTAAGAAATGTGAAATCATTTGTCAATGGATTGAAAAATAAATGTGTAAAATAAACATACTTTAGATGACAAAGTATTTTCCATAAATAAATAAATATTTAATAAAAATAATTAAAAAGGAAGTAAACACTGTAACCAACAGGACACTCAGTATTCTGGGAAGTTTGTGTTCATTGGGAATCATATTTTTCAAATAAAGCCAGGGTAACGCTTATTTTACATACAGTACACAGAGAAGATGACATGAATATGACAGTGGGCAAATGCATAAAGCGCAGCATAATTTTAAATGACCAGTTTAAACTTATAAAGCATTCAATTGACCATCACACAGAGAACATGCGGTCATGCAGGATACACACACACACTTCACAAGATCTCACAGCTGGATTCGACTAAGTTTGCAAGGTTTGTAAAACAAAATATTCATTAGTCACTCAAAGATTTGTTTAAATGAAATAAATGTGCATTTCATGGCAAACAAGAAAGTATTATCTGTATTTTCCTAATGACAATTTTATGATTGGTTTTATAAAAACACATAAGGCAGAATCATTTCTATACTGTATGAGTACATAGAAGAGGTTTTACAGAAATGTTTAAGAATTGTTGTTATTAGAATGTGTTAAACAGCAGACCAGTCAGAAATTTGCATTGCAAGTCATAAATTTCCTGCTAAATGAATTTATTTGTAATTAAATTATAGTTCAGTGCAAGCTTTCTTTCTGTAAAGAAAAATACATTTTGTGAAAGAATAATTTGTATAAAACATTTCAAATGTATCATTACAAATAATTATGTCTACCAAAGCAAATATCGAAATACATAAATACAAATAAATGTTGCTCATTCTTTTGTGGTGGGAAAAGAAAAAAAATTGTCCTCTTTTTTTTTTTTTTTTTTTGATCATTTTGTAGAGAACTGCCCTCATCACAACCCTGTGCTGCGCTCCTGGAACCCAGGCCATGACCTCTATAAAGTGGTGGTGGTACGCAGTGGTGAGCATTATCGCCTCGATTCATCTGCCACCCTGTACTCTGTCACAATCCAGGCTGGAGGTATGATCGTTTGTGTAAAAAAAATGCTTTGCAAAACACTCTGGCTTTTTCTATATTTCGGAGAATTCTAGAACTTATCTGGTTTTTAAGTCTCCTCTTTGTGCTTATTTCATTCATTTTATAGGTTCGGTTGTCTTTGCCGATGATAAAAAAGGCTCAAAAAACATTACATTACGAACGCGCCACATTTTGATAGAAGATGGCGGTGCTCTCCATATCGGGGCTCCAAAATGCCGCTATCTCTCCCTGGCTACCATCACTTTGGTCGGCCGATCGGATGAAACAGCCGTGACTGAGGTTCCCGGCATGGGCCGCAAGTTTTTGGGTGTGAATGCCAGAGGAACTCTGGAGCTCCACGGGTCAGAGAGGCTGTCCTGGAGCTTCCTCACTCGCACCGTACCCGCTTCAGGTTTGACCAGTGAGTATGGCTTCCAGAGGAACTTCAGCCGGGGAATCAACCTGCGGGTGGTTGATCAGGACACGGCGGAGGTGTTGACCAACGAGCGTTTTGACACACACGATTCCTTTAACGACAGTATGAGACTGAGTCAGCTGCTGCAGTCTCTACCTGCAGGACGCATTGTCGCACTGGCCACCGGTGATTCTGCGGTTAAGAATCTGAAGAAAGAGATCAGGACAACCATCAAGGATCTTCTAGGCAGCAATCATGTCATTAATCTCCAATACAGGTGAATAATGAAGGCATTTTGAAAGCATCAGTACTAAAGAAATTATCTTAAACCAGCCAAAGCTGGCTTACTATATGTTAGCTACTTTTAGAGAGGTTTTGGCCAATTTTCAGCTGTTCAGGTTGGGAGCCCAGCTAAGACCAGCTCTTTTTTTATTTTTTTACACATATTGCAGACATTTCTAGTCTCAATCATGCAGTCATGCAGTCTACTGGGATGGCTGCAGCACACTTGAAGATAGGAATGTCTTTGCATTACATAACTAAAAAATTTCAAACAATGTGGAATGTTAGGCTTCATATTATAAAACAATACTGTTCAAAATGATAACCCTGTGTTTGGAAACATTCTGGTCTTGAGACCAAAAATAGCTCAGAAAAGGCAGTCAGTTCAGAGACAATTCTGAGACTTGGTTTGATATTCAATGCTATTTTTGTATTGTATGTTATGTTGTCTAATGCAGTAGTATTCCGGCATTTTAAAGTGTGACTTGAGTGTCCATAACAGTCTAAATACTCTCTGGGTTCACTGTTAATCCAGCGCATTTATATAAACATGCAATTTAATGCAAATATAAAAGTTTTTATTTATTCAGTTGGCATTTTGACTTTTGCCAGTATACGTATAAGCAGTCTAATATAAGCCAACTGTTAGAAGCTAATAGTCCGTAGCATTCTCGGGCTTAACTAACTGTTTGGTTGTTACACAGAAATGCATCAAAATAAGCTTTGCATTGTATCAAATGGCAGTATTTTGCAGGAATAGCCAATGAAAGGTTAAACAGGCATATTTCCAGGATTTGTCTGAAAAACACTGACGTGTGTTTTTCTAAAGCTCAAAGCCAGAAGAAACAGATGCTGAGTCTCTTCTATTTAGATTGCAGAGGCAAAGTATGGATATACCGTGCAACTGAAAATATTGTAAAGAGTTTGGTGATATAAAGCCTAGTTTTACAGTCCACTGCAAAAGCACTTGTTTATAGAAATATGAAAATATACATGCTTATTTTAATATTCAAACTGCAGACTGTGTCTCTAGACACATTAGCTCGGTCAAAGATCTTGAGCATGAAAACTCTTGATTTCTGTGTTCTCTCAGTTACATATCTAGAACTGTAAGGCAAAGAGTAATATATCATACAAGTAAAAATGTTCTGTCTGCTGTGTACTGACTTGTACTGCCAGTGCAGTTATGTAGTTTTCAGTAAATCTGGTGAGGAGAAATGGGCAGGATATGGTTAGTAGTAGGTGTGACTCATTTTGAGACTTCACTTTGACACATTGCTCTCACAGAAGCCTCTTATTTTACCCTCGCTTTCCACCCCTCACCAGTCAGACTCGCCACATCTCTGATGAAAACATGCAAACTCGGAAGCTCCCTTTTGCAAAAAAGATCAGTCTGGCACAATCTAACCCAAAACTTGTGCAACAAACCAGCCTGTCCAATTCTAACCCCCCGCTCCTCATAGGTACTCCCAAGGGGGTGCTTTGGAGCTCACATGTTTTGATAGAAATAAATCGATAAGCCTGTTATTGGCTAGTGATAAATCTAGTGACATATGTGCTCTGCCAATGTCAGACTTACTAAGAGGCAAGAATTTGAGGAATGAAAGAATGTTGATTCTTGTGAAGTTTGTGTTGTTAAGAGAGCACTTAACTCCTGGTTGCTCAGGGAGGATTGTCCCTGTGGAAAGAGGTGTATGTTTGGATACAAAGCATGTGTTACGTGAGGGGCATGGGGACCTCCAGGGGTTGCAAGAGGGTCAAAATACAAACTTTAGATAATGGAAAATAAAGTTATACAATATATAGCCATACATGTATTCCAATAGTGGGTAGAAAAAGATCAAGATGAGTAAATGAAAGATTTTCAAACCTTTGAACATTGTGAATATTCAGACTCTTTTCAGAAAGCAATGACTTTCCTCAAACAATTCCACATGTTGGTTTATATTATCATCATAGACTGTTGACAGAGAAATTCAGTTGACTTTTGAGTGACAGCTGCTCTTTTCACTGTACTAATGGGCTGACTAGATAAATCATAAGAAGGAAGGATTTAATTAGTCAGTCTCATTCATCCTTGACAGTGTTTGGCTTTTTCACCCAAGAGTTTTGGCTGCTCTTCCATTACGTTCAGTTTATGTTCAATAACTGGTGATCACTTTCACATGGGGGTGCCGTGCACTGACAAGTCTTAATGAAGGAGCCATTCTGGACTTTATATTTCATTGTCGTTGAGCTGATTGATTTGAGCCAGTTTATGTTCTATGAATAGTACACAATTCCTCCAAATCTGTCACATCATCTTGCATGTTTTCGTCCATTGCTGGCTTTCTTAACCGCTCTTTCTTATCTCTGTTTCAGGCAGGCATGGGCCTTGGTCTCTGTTATTGGCGGAGGAAATGCTTCTTGCACAGAAGAGGTACGAGAACACGAGAACCATGACACAGGTGGCAAGGCGCTGGCTCGCCGAGACTTCATCACTGTAGATGGTGTTGGTTTCACTGTTACTGCTTACAGCGAGTGGAAAAACGGTACGTTTTGGACAGCTTAGGGTAAAATCTACAATATTGAACAAGAATGTATTAAAAGGAAACCCTTTTAAAACCTACACTGGTTTTTGTTCTACCGTAAAGGTTACCCTATAACAGGCTTCCAGGTGGACGCAGTGGATAAAGTGGTTCTGAACCTGATGGATGATGTTAGCAGCTGGAAACCGGGCGATCGGATTGTGGTGGCCAGCACCGATTACTCCATGCATCAGGCAGAGGAATTCACCCTGCTCCCGTGTCCCCACTGTAACAGGAAGCAGGTTCGAATTCAAGGTGAGGTAGTGGTGTGTTTGTGCTTAAACTGCATGCTTTTCTTGTGGTGGTAATGTATTCATTGTGTTGCTTTTCTTCCTGGATCCATTACTCATTTATTTTGTAAAAAAAATTCTTTTTTTAAAAGTTAATCCACTCATTCATTCCACTTGTTCCTAATTCGTATTATTAATTCTCCTTAATTCATCTAATTAAATGAAAAAATATTTAAACCGAGAATTTTTTATTTTTATTTTTTATTATTATTATATTTTTTTAGCATGTTGGGTTCATTAGTGAAGGTAAATCTCTAACATCATATTTTCAAACTCTATCATTAGTCAGTGAATTTTATGGAGTGTGTTCATGTGTTGGAATTTCTCAGGAAAGCCTCAGTTCACCCATGTGGGAGAGATACTGGACGGTGTGGACATGCGTGCAGAGGTGGCTCTCCTCTCAAGGAATATCCTCATTCATGGAGAAATGGAAAACTCCTGCTACGGAAAAAATTGGTGCCAATACTTCAGCTACGACACCTTCGGGGGACACATCAAGGTCTGTTTGAGGGTCTGTGTGTGTGTGAGTGTGGTTGTGTGTTTACAGTGTACAGTGTCCTGATTTCTTGCTTTTTTTGCATGTTTGTCACACTTTGTTTCAGATCATCAAGCAAATTTAAATATTAGTAAAAGATAACACAAGTGAACACAACATGCAGTTTTTAAATGAAGGTTTTTATTATTAAGGGGAAAACTAAATCAAAAACTACATGGCCCTGTTTGAAAAAGTGTTTGCCCCCGTAAGCCTAATAACTGGTTGGGATACCCTTAGCAGCAACAACTGCAATCAAGCGTTTGCGATAACTTGCAATGAGTCTGTTTGTAACGAGTCTAGCCATGTAGTTTTGGATTTTGTTTTCCCTTAATAATAAAAAACCTTCATATCAAAACTGCATGTTGCAGGTACTTGTGTTATCTTTGACTAATATTGAAATTTGTTTGATGATATGAAGCATTAAAGTGACAAATCAGGAAGGGGGCCAACACTTTTTCACACCACTGTATGTAACACTAAGCTGTCATGTGGAGAAATCACAGACTGTTGAATGCTGCTGTTTGCACAAGATAATGGAGTAGCTATTTTTTTTAAAATAGCTATTTTTGGGATTGGAAGGATCTGAAAGCATAATCTTAAATTTGTATGTTATTTTTGGCAGCAGAATGAAGACACAACACACAGTAGCACTTATACAACTACTACTACAACTTTGTATTTGTATTTTTTTTATAGATAGATATTATTTATTGGCCAACACTTGGTCTTGTGTTTTTGATTTCCTGTTTTATGATCTCGTTCAGATTTTGGGGAACTTCTCGTCAGTCCACTTGTCTGAGGTGGAGCTGAAACACATGGGTCAGCAGCAGGAGAAGGGCAGATACCCTGTGAACTTTCATAGGTGTGGAGATGTGGACCAGCGCGGGGGATACAGTGACCCCACCTATCTGAACTCTCTCTCCATCCATCACTCCTTCTCCCGATGTGTTGGCATACATGCCACTAACGGCCTGCTGGTGAGAGAAATATATATGTCCTGACAATAATGTACTTGTTTTCATTGATCTTCTCGTTTTGATTCATCATGATATCTTTCTTTTATTATAGGTTAGGGACACAGTTGGCTATGATACGCTGGGACATTGTTTTTTCCTGGAGGACGGGATTGAAGAAAGGAATGTATTTTTCCATAACCTAGGCTTGTTGACCAGACCAGGAACCATTCTACCTACCGACCGCAATGATAGCATGTGCACAGAAATTACAGACAGGGTACATAAAGGATATGTACCATCTCCTGCAAACGAGTGCAAGTAAGACACCGTAAACTGACACATATTTATTGAATATTGCTGGATAGACCTGTAACTTACAATGAGGCCAATATTCACACTGCTTGAAGCCTCTCAACTTGAATTTGAGCTTGTTTGAATTTTATCTTGAAGTCTCTTGATGTACAGAGTGCTTTTTCTGCTCTGGGTAACTGACCTTGACAGTGTGACCTGCTGTATTGTTTGGTCAAATAACAGGAGAAAGAACAGAGCTTTCATTTCCTGAGACTCAGCTGTAGTATTTTACTCTTATCTGGGCAATAAAACACCCAATGTACCAGGCGGAGGATGGCTGAGAAGGTGCTGTTTTCAAAAGGATAAAAAAATGTTTTGGGAGCATGTGTGTGTGTTTGTGTATAGAGCTGTAGATGTTCAGGATGAAGGTGTATGTAGGAATTATTGGAGTTTTTTTATTTAGCTTATTTTTATTTATATTTATTATGATTACTTTATCAGGTTATTTATTATTTATGTATTTGTTCTATTAATTATTCATTTATTATATATATATATATATATATATATATATATATATATATATGGTTTTACTGGATCTTTGTTTTATATATATTTATTTTTTTACCCAAATTATTTTAGTTTTAATTGTTATTGTAGTTTTAGTATTTTAGTGCTGCTAAAGTTTTTATAATAAACTATATAAAAAGCTAAGACTGAAATGTATTATTTTGTTTTGGTTAAATTACACATTTACAAGACCCTGTCTAATGTGTGTATTCTAGGGCAGTATCTACATTTTGGATCGCACACCCCAATAATCATTTGATCAGTAACTCAGCAGCTGGATCACAGGTAGGCACGATCCTTGACATTTTCACTGTGATCTGTAATGAAAAGTGAGTCAGTGTTCGTTTGCGACATTTTCACAGTATTTATTCATCATAGAACGACTATTCCGTGACTTTCTCTGATTGAATTTGTGCTCCTTGAAATGATGCCCACAGCTCTGTGATACTGACGAGAACATCACAATGCGCTTGTGTAATCACAGATAGCATCTCCACATTCCAGGTCTTTAATTAAAAATGTATTTGCCAAAATAAATCTGTTCGGGCTGGTGGTATTGTTACGGTTTGTTTTGTTTGAGGGTTTTGTATATAAACCACCCTCCACCTTTTTTTGATTAAAAGAAAAGCTTCTTATGAAGTCAGGTTAAAAGAGTCTCAGTCATCTTCCCATGATAGAAATCAGGACTCGGGAGTAAATATTATTCACCCTCTCTTTCCATTAGTACAAAATAAGCCATTTGTAAGCAAATTGTCAGTAGGATGAGTTGTTTAACCTTATAAAAAATATTGAAAATATATATATGAACATAGCTGGTATATTAATTTTCTCCTTTTTTTTCTCAGGATGCAGGAATTTGGTATGTTTTCCACAATTCCTCTACTGGTGATTCTCATGGACTGATTCCAGAGACGAAAGCTGAGCTCACGCCTCTGGGCATCTTCTTTAACAACCGTGTTCATTCCAACTTTAAGGTAATCCCATGCCTGATCTATGATTCTAATGCCAAATTCACAAGTCGGTTGGGAAAAACAAACCTACAAATAATAACAATGATTCAGGATAATTAGACTTTATGATTTGTAATATGCATTCTGAGTCTTTTTTGTAAGTTTCCTTCAGGTAGTGTTCAAAGAACACCATATCAATGCTGATTTGATACATGGCTTGCTGTGAAGTTCGCATTTCTAGCCCTTGGCTTATAATAGTGCAGTTCATAAATCATTTTATTAAATGTGGCTTCAGGAAAGACAATGCAATCAATTATGAGTTCAAATATTTATTGCACGTACAGAAGGCATCTCCGTTCTTTCTCTGAAATGGCTCCTTGTTCAAAGGTCTGGCACGATGTGTTTGTGTGACAGGGTGCTCGCCCTTCCATTTCCCTATACAATAGTTCTCTGTTATCCATTTGTTTATGTTGGCTAGCTTGAGCCGTGTGCTGAGTGTCATGACTCGTGATTGTCCAGGTGCTGAGAAGCTGCAGGCTTCACTTTCACTGGCACTGTGTTACTTGCATGATACAGACACTGAACATACTATTTCAAAGTGAAGAGTGATTGCTTCTTTCATCCTGTGTCAGGCTGGCCTCTTTATTGATAGAAAAGTCAAGAGCACCAACACCACTGCAGCAGACCCTCGTGAATATCTCTGTCTGGACAACAGTGCTAGGTGAGTAAACCTGGTGAACGTTTCTTTATGTCCTGGGTCAGTTGATTCAGCTTATAAAGAAAACACATCTGGCCAGACAGAGTTTCTGCACTAGTCAGGGGATACGGGATGTCTGGAAAGAGTTCTGGTCTCTTCTTAAGCCACACCCCACACTATAAATATACAGTGTGTCAGTGTGTGTTTTTCCAAAAATTCTGATTACCGTTATGTGTCTGGACATTTTCTTTACTTTTTATTTGTATTTACTTCTATAAAATAAAATTGTGTATTTACTTTTTATTTACATTATCATTTACTTTCATATTTAAACTATTATTATTTTTTATAATTTTCCTAATTGTAATCATAACTAAAATATAATCTTACTGAAAAAAAGAATAATAAAAAAATATATATATATATTGTTTCTACAATATTTAGTAGTAACTAGTAGTTTGTGCACATTTGACAGGATTTTAGAAAAAAATAATAATAATAATACAAGACGTAGTCAGCTAGACGATGAACTATCAATATTATTAATTAATAGTTATTATATGATGCAGTCACTCATGTAGCAATAATTGTTAGTTCTATATATATATATATATATATATATATATATTATATATATATTATATATATATTATATATATATTAGTATTTAAAGTTGCAATGAAACGGAATGACAGATATTTTCTGGACTGTATTTTTACTGGATGATTTGGTACAATATGTTCAAAAATAATATTTTAAAGACATACATGGATGAGTAGTCTACAATAAGATCTATAAGATGCATTTACAAAATAGATTGTGAGTTTTCATTTAATGGTGATTTCATCAGCATACATTAAAACCAGTATAATAAGTTTTTATGTATAAATGCTTAAATTTAAATGATATATTTTTCATCATTTGACATTGCTTTCTCAGGTTCAGGCCTCATGAGAACTCTGATCCGAGCAGACCACGGGTGGCTGCACTCATTGACACTCTCATCTCCTTTAAAAACAACGATCTGGGGGTCTGGATCCGTGGAGGTGACATCATCATACGGAACTCAGGGTAGGGGACAAAACCTCATTATTATAGACCCATTAAAAATCGAATTGCATAAATAAAATGTAGCAATCTTCTGATTTTTTTTTTTTTTTTTATCAATAGATTTGCGGACAATGGTGTTGGACTGTCATTTGCTAGGTACTGTGTCATTTTTTTGTTTATCAGATCTGTCAGTCAACAACAAATTATGACCTAAATAATCGCATTTATGAACAGCACGATAAATTAACAACCTTACAGTTTATGTGAGTGCTTGTGCAAATGCAGGAATGTTCTTGCTGTTTGTGTCCCTTGCTGCAGGCATAGTCATTTAAAGGAACACTTGTTTTATGCTAAAACACTCACAGTCTGATTGGCAAATGTGTGCCTGGGTGTGAACCTGTCTGCACTAGTGTTCTACATCAACCTCCTAAGGCACGCAGGCAGTTAATAAAACAACTAAAGTGTTTCACTCCTCTCCTCCTCCTCTTCCTCCTCACTGCAGTGATGGCAGCTACCCTAAAGACGAGGGCTCTAGTCAGGAGGTCTCCCAGTCTCTGTTTGTTGGTGAAAGCAGAAATCGTGGCACCAATGGAGGACAAAATAAATACTGGGGGATCGGTGGAATAGATGGAAAGATGAGGACTCTACCAAGAAACAAGTATGTGAGGGAAGATTAGTATTAACATAAACTTTTGTCAGGTTTAACTGGAATATTGTTTGCCTTTTGCTCCGTTCTTGTCAGGACATTTCCAATCCGAGGTTTTCAGATAAATGATGGTCCAGTGAGAATCTTAGACTGCACGTTTCGGGCCTTCAGTCCCACGACAGAGCGCTTTACCATGGCTGTGGGATTCAGCCTGAAAAACATCTGGCAGCTGACACCCAGAAATAACCTGTCGTCTCTCGCCTTCCAGCCTAGTGTGAGTGCACACACACATTTAGGTCTTGGAAACTTCAGCTGCTCACTGACACTAGTGTACTGTGACTAATAACCCACCTATACAGACATATAATGAGTTACTCAGTTTAAATGCTTCTGTGATCAAACATTCAGTGCTAAAGAATTAAAAACTCAACATTGTATATTGTATATATATATTATGAAAAGTGAACTAGTTTCAGTTTATTTATTGAATTATATTATTTAGATTTTAGTCGTTATTTTGGGGCTGCCCAAGTTAGTGTGATAACCAGGTTTATTACTGTTGAATAAAACTAAAAACACAAAGAAAAAAAAACATATTTGAAATAACATAAACATTATTGGAATAAAATAAAGTAGTGAATTTCTGAATAAAAACTGATGTCAACATTAAAAAAATTACAAAACACAACAAATTACGCAAACTTAACTGCAATAAAATGGAATATATAAAAATACAAACTGATTGAAAATATTAATAAAAAATATATTGGTGGTACTAAAATAATACTGGTGTTAACTTTTAAAATATATTGTGTTTCAAAAAGAATATGTGGCCATTATTTATTTATTTTAGTCAAATTTTTAGCTTTTAGCTTTTTTATTATAAATAAGGGTAAGAAAGAGAATGAATATGTAACATACAGAATTGAAGTTTTCTAAAAAATAAAGATTTATGAAGAAAAAGAGTTTAATGACATTTTGTTTTGGTCCGAGTCAACTATAGATTAATTACAGGGACAGGCCCCTGGGGCGACCTAGGATTACTCAAGGTCACAGACACCTTTTCTTTAGAAACACATATATCCCAGATAACTCCACCCATTCTGTCTGGTCTGTAATAACGGTTGCTGTTTATCTTAAGTGTTACTAATGCTTGTACTTCTTGCTTGTTTCTCAGTGAGAGACGACACATCTGGTTGTTCTCTCTTGATTGGTCACCATCTGCTCTGGTGCTGTGGAATTAAAAAATAAGCCACTGTTCTGGCAGCTGCTATTTAGCATATGTTAAAAAAGCCCTTGGAAAGGTCTTTTAAATGTGGTCATATTTCACCTCACTTGTGTCTAAACAATACCACATTGATTCTTCATCTGTCCGGATGTTTTTCATTTACATTTCTCATGACCAGTGATCCTCTTTTAATCATCCAGGTAACTCTAAGAGCATTTTTTGGCCAACCAGGCGAGTGGTTTGAGCAGAATGATATGGACGGCGATAAAAATTCCATCTTTCATGACCTGGATGGTTCAGTCAGCAATTACACAGATACATATGTGGCAAGGGCCGACAACTTCCTGATCCGCCACCCTCAGTGTGTGGAAGTTCCTCATTGGAATGGGGTTGTGTGCAGTGGCAAGTACTCTCAGGTAAAAATATATACGTCTCATTCACTTTTTTGCATTTTAATGTTATGTTGATATGAAAGTTCCAAATCTTACTGACCTTAATGACTATTGAACAGTAATGTATATTCTCTTAGCTGTTTTTGCTTTTTCAAACAATGTTACTTATGTTCTACATAGGTGTATGTACAGACACAGGGTGCATCTAATCTGAGCCTGTCTATCAGTAGAGATGAATACCCTGATAAGCCCATGGTTCTCAGAGGTATCAGAAGCCAGACCGCTTCTTCTCAGCAGTACCAGCCTGTACTGATGATGGGCAAGAGCTACACAGTGCACTGGAATGGACCTGCACCCAGAGAAACCGTCCTTTCACTTATTAATTTTGACCAGTAAGTAAATAAAGAAGAACGTGATCACCCATGTCTGAAATAGGACATTAGTTGCTAAACTATATAAGCATGAAATTTTGCCTTTGTAGTTAACATACATGTTGCTCATGCCAGATACAATCTGTTGCTCTTGTAGGGGTGATTGGGCTTTACTTGGCTTCTGCTACCCCAATGAAACAGTCTTCCAGATCACATCAGACATCTACAACAGGCAGAGCAACGGCTTCGATGGCATAGAAGACTACGGCCCTGTGTCATCCATTTCGGATCTAGAGAAGCGACAGCAGGAAAGGAAGTACTTTTTCGACCAATCTGTTGGGTACGAAAAAAATGTCTTTGAAATGTTAACAAGCCTTTATCAACACAATGATTTCACAAAAAGCTGTAGGAATCAAATTAGGTCTTTGAAGTTATGCATTTTTAGGGATATTAACATAGTTAATAATATCCTACAATTCTATAGTATTAATATTCCTTTAAACATATATATATATATATATATATATATATATATATATATATATATATATATATATATATATATATATATATCTGCTAAAAATTTAAGTGTTAATAATTAATCATTAGATGATGTAAAGGGTGATCTTACATAATGCTTCATTAATCATTCTAAAATGCTGATTTGGTGATCACGCCGTTGACTGAGAGGATGTTATTTTGTCTGGCTCATTCTGATGCCCATACAAACAGAGCTGTGTTTTTTTTCTTTTCAGTGGAATTGATCCATGAATGACTTAGTTATAGTTGTCTGTACAAATTAATTATCTTACGTATCATGTTTAATTTTGTTTGCACTAATCATTTTGTATGCACATTTTCTCACAATGCCTTTGGGTTTTACTTTTGTTGTTCTACCTCCCTTTCAATTATATTGTCAAATACAGATAAATTATTGTTGTTGAGACAGTAAGCCTGTATTTAACCTCCAGTTTGTTATGGCTGTACGCACGAGCTCGGCACAGTCGAGATGGCCATAGCTACTGCTCCACCGCAGGCTGCGAGAGAGTGAAGATCATCGCCACCATACGTGCCAACCAAAAGACTCAGACCTGCAACTGCACCGCCAATGCCTACCCCAAATACAGAAAGCCTGCCAGCAACATAGTGCCTATGCCAAAGCCGAACACCGAGCCCTGCAGAGGCTGTGGGGCCTCACAGGTAAGGACGCTCCAAGCTCCATATGAACGGACCAAATCATTTGTGTATCTCTGTTTGAGTGGACAGACTTTGAACAGTGTGCCAGATAGACAGACTGTCCATCTGCCATCATGTCCAGAGCACTTTCTTGGCAATTGTGACAGGGAGTCTGGCTTTTCTTTTGCTTCCTTTAGTTTGCCTTCTCCAGTGATCCATGGAACAGCTACCTCCAAACCCAGATCAAATCCCTCAGTATAAAAGAAGAACAGAGTAATGACACTCAAGCCTATATCACTGTAAGCGATTATTCAATCATTTAATCTTGGGAAAATCATGCTTTTGTTCACTGGTTTATTAAGTAAAATGTGAGAATACATGTTTAGCTTTATTTAGCTTTTCTAAGTTTAGTTTTTATTGTAGTTTTAGTATTTTAAAGTTAGTATGTTAAATAATATAATTTGATTTTAAATATATACTATCTTTTACTATACATGATGATATGGGGTTTATTTTGTGGTGTTGTGTAGAGGACAGGAAATTAGAATGTGTTTAGCTTCATTTAACTTGCATATTCTTTTGTGGTGCATGAAGAAATTATCTTTTTTTTTCTCTCTCTCTCTTTCCTGTCTTATAATGTAGGTGAATGCAGCGAGGTTTGACCTCAACCAGTCAGGGTTCCTCATAGTTACTGTGGATGCGTGCTCCGGAAAAGTCACAAAGAACTCATTGTTTACGATGCTGGACACTAAAATGGAACAGTATTTTAAAACTGGAATTATAAAGAGGTGAGGTTTGAAACTGAATGTCTGAAGGTTGTGAGAAGTAGGCACTGTAGTAGTTGTCTGGATGAAGAGGTTGAGAAGTGACATACAATGTGTATTGAGTGTGTATTTGTGATGAGTGTAAGGATGTGTGCAGTGCTGATTTGATGTACTGAAGATTTTTAGTATACACACTACTGTTCATGGCTCAGTAAGATTTATATTTTTAAGAAATGGATACTTTTTTTCAACATGGACTCATTCAATTGATCTAAAGTGACAGTAAAGACATTTTTACAAAAGATTAAAATTAATGCTATTCTTTTGCACAACACTGAAAATAATAGGATATATATATATATATATATATATATATATATATATATTATTTTAGGATTTTTTTTTTATCACCAAATCAGCATATTAGAATTGATTTCTGAAGTGTCGTGTGACACTGGAGACTGGAGTAATTACTGCTGAAAATTCAGCTTTGCCATAACAGGAATAAATTATATATATTTTTAAGTATATCAAAATAGAAAATCATTTAATTAAAAAACGTAAATCATTTTAAGTGTAATAATATTTCACAATATTACTGTTTTTACTGTATTTTGAACAAACAAATGCAGCCCTGGTGAGCCCAAACTTTTGAACAGTGTATTTTTCCTATTCTAATAGACCTTTTATTTTTAAGGGAAGCAATTTCTGTATTTCACTGTTCAGACTAAAACAGTTTGGTTCTGTGTAGGTCGATAGTTCTTCTTGCCACAAGAGGTCAGCCTGCTGGGATTGCTGGTGCTGCACAATATCTGGTCCCTTTGGGATCTGCTAAAATGCCAGATCTTCAGAGCAAAGGTGACAGATTTCTGTAACACCAAAAATTACTGTAAAGATCTGTTTTTCCTTGTTGAGGTTCACTCTGCGTTTGCTGAACCTATGACTGTCTTTTTATAGATGCCATTGCTTTCTTTGGGTTCCTCGGCCAGGTAGGTTCTTCACCACAGCCATGGTCTGCTCTGTTGGCCAGCCAAGATACAGAAGTCCTGGGATTACAGGAAAAGTTCATTCCCCTGTCCCTAAAGGAATACTCTTGTCAACCACAAAAAGATAATCCCACACGGATGGATATTGAACTCCTGAGAAAATCTCTTAGCCAAAAGTGAGCCTTTAAAAGATGTGAACAAACAACAAAACCAGCGAATGAATGTGAACTTATGAACATAATTTATTTCAGCAAGGGAAAGCGCTAGTGGCCTTTGAATAAGTATTTTGTTAAGCGAGTGAATGTCTTTATTTGTTTGTGGTTTTGTCCTGCGTGGTTGCATTTTGTCAAATGTTATTGCACAAAGTGATGCACTTTTTAAATACAAACCAAACTGGATAAAAAGTGGACAGCACAAGCTAGAAGTACATCAGAGTTAGTTCGGCACCACCAGTTATGCATTTTTAGGGTCTCTTTTCCTCCTCCAACCATCTGCAGGTGTAAATGACACTCAGGCTTTCCTTTTCTGTTATTTATTCCTCTTGATTTAATGGGACATGCCATTTATTTAATTCATTCTGGGTTTCACTGCTGGTCGGCCATCAATGACTCTATAGTTTCGCCATTAAATATTTGACAGTATTCATGTTTCAACTCAAAAAATTATCTATAGATAAACTATTTTTCATTAAAAGTAACAAACAAAAAAACATTGTCTACTGTTACTGTATGTACGTGTATGTGGAAAAGGTGTTGAAACAGTTGTTAGCTACTGAAATTTTATTATCAGGTCTCACAGGAAATCACACCAACGATTTCAAAATTATAAATAAACGAGCAATGAAAGCGAATGGTGACTGAGGCTGTGATGTCATTCATTCTGTATTAAAAAGACATATCGGTTTGAAACAACAAGAGGGTAAATGACAGAACTGACATTTTTTTTTTACTGTCCATTATCTGCCTTTGTAATGCCATCACACTCCTTTGGCTTACCTTGTCCAAAAACCCACATTCGCGGTCTTTGCATTTGACAGCTTATATTAAGTATTCCCTGTATTTGACCCAAGTGTTCAAGTGAGGATGAAGACCTGTGAAGTGTGTGTAGAACTTTACATTACCTGATGTTACCTAATGTAAAAATGCAAGTGTTTACACAGCTTAATTTTAAATACTTTGCATTTTAAAATCAATTTATTTTGTGGTGCTTCTAATTAAGTGATAAAAGCAGTTATAAAAATGTTACATATTAAATATACTTATATATGCCGCAATAAAACGTGTAGCACTTTGTTTAGCTACCAAATTATTTGTAATATCTAATTATTATTCATATTTAACTTACATTGAAAGGTTTACGTGGCCTCTCGCGATCTTGGCAAAAAGTTTCGATTTATTTCCACAACATGATGCATGATGGGATGAACTAAGCCTCGAATAAGGGCACTGCGCTTAGGCGTTTTTAAGATCTGGACTTGCGCGCTCTCATGTGGTCAAGGAGACCGTGTGGGTATTTGGACAAGGCAGTAACCTCCCATATGAAATGAAATTCATTATTGAGATTGAAATGGAAGCCTGAATTGCTTGTATGTGACGTTTTTTATTTGGGTTGAATAAGTTATGTTACTTCTAAACGAGATCTTTCTTAACCCGAGTTTCTTAAAGGTGCAAAATAAATTTTTTTTCCCCAGTATAACGTTAGGTGTTGTTTCTTCTAGATTTTTTTGCATTTGTAAAATATTTTTCTTTACTAGTTATGATTTTGTGCTTGTGATGTTCTGAAATTCTGATAAAATATTACAAAGCTTATAGAACAAAAATGCGTGATTGTTTTGTGTTTTTGACAATGAATAAGGCGTAAAATACTTGTAGGTAATTATATGACCACTAGGGGGTAGGATTGCGTTAGAAGTATTCTGTAATTGTCGTGGACTACAGCTATTTCCACCACTGTCTTTCTTTCAGACCTGATCTAGGACATCAAGCATGTGTGCCATAACAAGAACGGGATTTCAGGTATTACTGTCATATCAGAGAGAGTGTGAAATATGAAGTGAAGCACAGACTCCTACATTAAGATGTGAGCGCTCATCAATCACATGAAGGCTTAAACCACACATACAACAACATCCAATTTATGTTTCTTATTAATTATTTCTAATTCATGTTAAATAAGTGCTAAATGACTTTTAAATGTCTTAATATAGATATGTCTTTAATTTGTTACAAAAAATATTTTAGCTTTGCAAAGAGACAGATTTGACCCGATTACATTCATTGCACGTGCTGTATTAATGTTTTTCGCTAGGCTTACGAAAGCTCTTAATAAATGTTCTCGCCGAAAGATTCCTCACGCGCGCATATTATTATCACGATTACCTTCTGTCACGCTGCTAGCAGGATTCACACAGCAGGGCTCGTTTAGCAGTGGGCTGACAGGACGAGAACAATGAAAGCTGCTCACTCCTACTCAAATGCTACCTGTCAACCGTATTAAACATTCCGATAGTGGGTTTCATCGAATCAGATCTAGGCAGACTGTTATGTGTGTTTCCTAAAGCTCACATACTGAAGCTAAAATATCGTAATAGTCAAAATTAATAGCATTCATTCATTAGAGTGGATATTGGCGGTATATTAATTAAACAGTTGGATTGTAGCAGTAGCCCTTTATTGTCACTAGTCACAAGTACCAGGGAAATTAGCCATCAACCTGTCCATACATACATACAATACAATACAATATGACAAGGGGGTAGACAGGACAGGAAGACAGTGAATTGAGGAAGAAATCTAGCATAACATTAGGGAGGCAAGGAGAATGAAAATAAAATAACACCCAGACTATGCTCCTTCTGGAGTACAGTGTGAGAACAGGAAAAACACTTCAGCAACAAAAGCACATAATCAATACAAACACATGACTTTGTTGTGTTGTGCTTCATCTGTTTCTACTGTTAGGCCTATCTCTTCCTCGCTTTCTGAGCTGTTCGAGATGAGATTACACACCTTGGTCGGTACAGCACATTTAACCTACTCTGTTGTGAACCTCAGGTGTTTGTGTCTAGGATCCAGGAAGGATGCAATATATGCAACCTTGCCAGCGCTGCTGACATCTGCAGGCGTAAGTCGCCGCTCCAGTGAAGTAGACACTTTTTGCTTGAACTGAGAGAATTTGGGAGACCCTCCTGGGATTTCTTTGAGGTGTTTTGACAGAAGAGTTGCTGTCAACAGGTAAACCACGGAAATGGATACTCTGGATTCTCCACATGAGGCAGTGGTGGCACATTTAAGTGTGTGAAGCACTGGGAAGAGTTCCTCCATATCTTCCCAGCTATCATCAGTCAGTTCGAGGGTTCGTGCATCTGGTGGTTTAGTGAAAGCTCTGTCTGATGAGACTGCAGATATTGCCCATCTTTCCTTGAGTAAGCACTCGAACATGTAATGAATAGAATTCCACCTAGTACTTTATAATGGGTAATTTAATTATAATGAATAATTTGCAGATCTGCAGTTGATTCTTTTGTTTCAGCTCTTGTGATGCAGTTGTGTTGTGATGGAAATGAGAAACAAGATGACTGGCAGATGCAACAACATAATTTATGTGTTGAAGCTTGAAACCGTTATTTGAGTGTGTGTGCAAAGCAAATCCCACTCTTAACAGTTTAGTGTTGGCAAGCACCATGTTGCTCGCATTGTCATGCATGCATGCAGTGATTTTTATGTTTGGTCCCCAGTGGTCTTGTAGCAGTGGAAAGCATATTTGCCAGATTTTCAGCAGTATGCTGCTCTGGCATGGCTTTAGTCTGCAGAACAGCATTGTGAATTTCCCAATCAACTATATAAAGACAGGTGAACCGTGATGTACGATTCGGTTGTTCATGAATCTGTGGTAATTTTTTCAACACTCGCTAATTGTCTGCACAGCTTCCTTACATTCTCATCAAAAGTTTCTCCAGTCTACAAATTCCATAAGCTTTCGAAAATTCTCTCCTTCTACAAAGCTGATCGGAAGAATATCTTTAGTGATCATCTTAGTGATGAGGGCTGCAGTTTGCCAACTTGGTTGTCCTGACCACAAAACTAGCCACAGATTGCTGCTGACCTGTGGATGACCTTATGATAAGCATGCTTCGCACAGCAGAGTTTACACTGCCCTTCATTTTCATTAATTTTATTATAAGAGCTCCACACAGAACTCTTATTTGACATTGTCCCAAGTGACCTAGCCGTTATATCCAACTCAAGTCTACAGTGTGCACATGAGAATATGTGTTTTTCTTCTGTTGCCTTTGTTGGGTTATTGGCAGCGCCACCCTCTGGTTACATGAACACCAATGATTCAGCATCGAAATCATGGGGAATTATAATTATTTTGACTGTAATCGCTCAACCTGTTTGATATTCTATTTAAATCAACTAATCCAATATTGGAAAAAAGTTGTCAACCATCCCTAGTCTATTTATTTATTTATTAGGGCTGTCTTATTGACCCTTTGCAGTGACCCCCCCCCCCCCCCCAATTGTTACAGTTGCTATGTTGACAAATCATGGCTGTTTCTCAATTCAAAGAATGCAAAGAATGGACTTGTGTTCTCATGGGGACCGTCTTGCCAGGCTGCCTTGAAAGTATGTACTCGGAAGGACGCAACAACACATTGCATCTTTGTGAAAACTGAGACATGAGGTCGATGTGGATGGATTGGCACATGTCCTGGCAGTATTGATTTAGTTCGGTTGTTTCTTAGATTGAGACAACCAAGAAATTTCGGATCAGCGGAATTTCGGAAAGCTGATCTAAAATTTACACTGGTCCTACTTCTTACCTGATTGTAAGCTTGTTTTGTTGTGCAGATGTTTTCCTCTTTTGTTTTCTTAATATCCACCATCTCTGTCTTTGTGTCTTTGTTTGGTTCGGCTAAGGTCCGTCCTGTGCACTGAGCGCTCTCCCCTCCACATCATGAGTAGACACGCCCCTTACTGCTGATTGGCTGGAAGTTTGTTTAGGTACTCCGCCCAACTCAGTTTTCTTAAGCAATTTTGAAAAATACATATCTCACCTTTAAGGGAATATAAAAACTTAAATTCAGAATTTACAAATTGAGGCCTTTCTTATATTCAGAACTCTACTGTTGTATAGTGTATATGTTTGCACCAGACTGTGTGTAATCACACATTGTGGTGCAACAGAGTAGGATATTCTTACACAGTTCCGGCATGGGGTTGTAAATAATTAAATGGCTCAGAAAGTGACATAGGGGTATGCTACTATGGCAACATCCTCCCCCCACAGAGGTGGCACTTAGTGGGGTAGTGTAAATGTCGACTCCATCTAATGTCAATGGGGTTTGTCAAGTACACCAAACTGCCCATTTTTCCTGGCTCCTTCACTTTTGAAAGGTCAGTCTGCTGGTTTTTATTTAGTAGGCAGGAAATAGGTCAGGAAGACTTTTGAGTGTGAATTCAGTGATTCTGCTAAAGGCGGTTGAGATATCTTGACTCCTCTTCAGATATGTGGCCCACAGCCTATCGAACCACCAAAAAGATTGAGACAGTAAAGTGATTTCTCGTGGCACTCAGGACCTATTACTGCCATACAATGCATGTCAGGAGCTTTTATAATCTTATTATCCTTTCAAGGTTGGCATGTTTACACCATTTCCTGGGCTTAGGACTGGTATCTTGATGTATTATATGGTGGTTTCTTGAGTAAATGCCTTGTATTTTTACAGTATTTCAAACTGATTAAGACACTTGTGCAACATAATGGCTTGTTTATTGCTAAGTGAATAAAGTTATGAGAATGTTTAAAATAATCATGTTGACAATTCTACAATATGTAGATTTACAGAGACAAGTCTTACAGCAACTTGGAATATTTTAAAAATAAATTTAGTATTCATTATGTGATTTTTAGAAAGCAATCAAGCTGTATTGGTCCTATCAACTGTGTGATCATGCGATGTAAGCATTGAATCTCTGCGTAACTAGGGTTGGGTACTGAAACCCGGTTCCATATTATGACAGGTATATACCAGATCAAATCAGAACACAGATTTCAGTGCCTCAGTTCAGTGCCACTTAATTGACTGAGGTGTTGATTGAAATACCCTCTGGTGCTCCAAAACGGACACGAGAAGCATCATCACCGCACATAATCACTTGTAAAATTATATTGAATTCATGTGGTTCAACGCAAGTCGGAAAGCTCTGATAATACAAATCCAAAACATCTTTGTAGTAAGGTTAGTGTCCATGTTGTTTTCACATTCAGCACAACTCTGGAAATATGACCATCTGAGGAGCATGTAAATGCAGCAGTTACTACATTAAACTTGCTTAAATGAAAATGCCTAAAGCTAAACTTCCCCTGTAAAGACTTGCAATGAGAAGTGTTTCTAATCTAAAGCAGTTGTCTAACAAAAGAGAAAATTATATCATGTTTTTACTCCACAACATCAGTCAAATGCTTCCTTTTGTGATCTGATGTGACTTCATATCACAGAATGAGGCAGGAAATATATTCTATTCTGTGATAATATAATATTTTGTATTAAAGGCTATGTATAATATACTGAAATTTATGCTGTGTCCATTAGCAGTGGATTATAAATATATTTAATTGTTATGAAAACACCAGAGATGGCTTGAAGAACAGATTGTGTTTATTGTCTTAATGTTTCATCATTCAAAACATTTCCAAATAAATTTTAAGTAGACATATGATAATCCATGGTTTTTCTCCAGGGTACAGGAGGTGTTTTTTTTTTTTTTTGTTAATTTGTTTAAAATTTTATTTTAAATCACAAAAAACAAAAAAAACATTCTGATGTGTCAAGCCACCAGAACCAAGCTGAAGACCGTGGTATTGAACAGAGAGCTAACTGTATAGTTGCATCCCTACAAAGAATATTGATTACTGATTACACTTAATTATTGATGTAAATTTATTGTGTTTTGTATTTACTTATATTTATACATTTATGTATACTTCAAAACTTAAATATTTTGTACAATTTAACGAAAATTTTTATAATTTTTCACCATCAGTTTGTGCTATTTTTTTTATTGGTTCAGGCACGATTTAGGCACTGGTACATTTTAAAAGTATAAATTTCCACCAAAAACCCTAATGATATCAAACCCTGTGAGTAACAGCCATGGAGCTTTTTAGGATTATTTGAATCGCTGAAGGTCCATTTAGACCTGATGGGTTCAAAAATATAGGGCCTCTTCTCTATATCCTTACATCCCTCAGATGCGCTAAAGATTTTAGATGGATATAAACAGCCACTCTCACATTGCTGAGTGGATTTTAGGTACTTAAATGAGGATATGAAACCATCCCATGGGGGACCAATAGAAACTCTGCTTCTATCTCTGTCACGCACTCTCTCTAGCACCATTGCTAATTGACACATCACATTTTGGTTATTAGAGAGCATTCCCATGGTTGGTTGCACCTTTTACTAATGATAACCCCTTAGAAATGACCCATCTTTTTGATGGACTGAATTTGAGAGAATAAAACCAGGGTTCAATTTGCGCCATTTTAAAAGGCCCATTCCACTTCTGTGTAATACAACAGTATTGGAACTTTCTTAAACGCTTACAGTAGGAGTTAATATTGACAAGTTGTGAGTTTTTGAAAGAGTAGTCCATCATTAACCATCATTTCATTCATTCACCATTTACTAACCCTCATGTCATTCCTTACACATTGCTTTTAAAACTTGATTGACTTCCCAAGACTTGATACGTAGTGCACAACTCACATTGATTCCTTTTTCTTGTATTTTTGCTTTATTATTAGTCTCTGTATGGCTTCATTGACAAATAAAAAAAAAGATTAGACATTAGTGGTACAGGAAATTAAGAAAGTCATAAGACATGGGATGACATAAGGGTGATTAGATGATGAGAGATTTTTTTTTTTTTTTTTTTGGTTGAACTATCGCTTGTAAGATTTTAATAACTTATGAAACTTATGTGCAAAAAATTACTATGTAAATCCAGAATAATATGTGACTTACTTCACACAGAAACATCAGTGAGTTTCTTTTTGGTTATCTATCAAATATTCATACCAGTCTTCCAGTTTCAAGTGAGAGATTTCCTCTCCTTGACTGAAGCAAGATTTCTCATTTATTTGAGAATTCCTTTGATGGAGAAGCATGGAAGTGAATGTGTTTTGTTCATCTGGTTCCTTCTATCCATGACAACCTTAGAGACAAGCCAAATCAAACCAGACCACTTCAATCCAAACAGCAGACAAACCATGAAAATGAGAAAGATTAGAGTGACAGAGAGAGAGAGAGGGGCATTACAACGATAGCCATGAATACTGCTCTTCTAGTACTTCAAACTAGAAGTAAAGTAGAGGAAGGAAGGCTGGAAAGAAGAAGAAGAAGAGCAGAACTGTCAGTGCAATCAGTGGATTTGTTGCCCCTTGATCTGTGCAGTGGAGTCCACAGTCTCCTGCCATTTATTGCAACTCACCATTTCTATCAGTGGGGTGCTCGTCATTAATTCATTACGTTGAGCACACTCAATTAGCCCTCGTTAGCCACCGACTGTTTGCTTTATTTTATTTGACATCATTAGCCCCTCAATATAAGAGCATTTATAGCCCCCTCACCTAGCAACCTGCATCTGTGAGCAAGTCCAATCCCTCACTCTCCCTCGACCCACAGTGCTTCCCAGACCCCCCACCACCCTCTGGTCCCCACACCTCCCATGTCTCGTTCAAAGAGTCAAACGGATGTCTGTGGCCCAGGTGCCTCCCCTGATGACGTGTGTCATGCGTTGGTGACAGGGCAACGACAGGCATACGCTCTCGTTTTCTGCGCTCTTTCTCTCAGTAGACACGTATAAGTTTGGACACTTTTTTTCCAATGAACCATCTAGATTACAGATTGGTTTGTGTGTTTTAAATTAAAATGGATGCTGAAGGACTGTGCAAACACCACTGAAGTAGACAACGCTCATGTAGTTGTGTTGGGGTCTGACACTGGGACGCAAAGACGACACATGGGAAATCTGGGCTGCCTGTTTCCGCTGGATGCCATGAACGCAGGGAACAGACCCAAGAGAGAGAGCCGTTGCTGTCAAATGAGTCACAAGGTCAATGAAGGCTTTGTCTCTCAGAGACTCGCCTGTGAATTTTGAACCAAAGCCGCACTTGTTTTGTTTCTAAAAACTCTTATTATAAACCTTTTGGTTTTTTTGTGGCCTTACCGCCTCCTTGAGACACTGAACTTTAAATATTTTTGGGGTAACAGGAGAAGACATTAAGGAACAAGAAAGAAATCGGAGAGGAATCATCAAACTGGTAAGAGATATACATTTTTGTCTTTCAGAATGAATATTGTTTTTTATCACATGCATGTTTATGGTTTTTCGCTGCTGTTAAAATACAACGTAACCTCTATCACCACAGTTTTGGTCTTCAGTACTTTCTGATTAGTGTTTTAACGGTTTGGAAAGATGGCTGCTTCTTTTGAACTTTAAGCTGATTAATAATGAGGCCAATTGGTCACTGTGGTATGCATTTGACTAGCACTATGGTAAATAAATGATAGCTGTTACTCATTCACCATCTGTTGGAAACTACTGTGAGCAAAGAGCAAGAAGGCTTTCTACCATATGCTCTTAGAGGAGAAATCACTCATGCTCCTCTGTTGTATCACTCACTCGCACAGATTTTTCCTAAGGCAGACTATTACATGATTTGAAACATATTATGATTTACTTTTAATCAAGTCATTTTTATTAATATGTTTTTATATTTATGCAAACATCTATCACTGCTAAAAAAAAAATGTAATTAAACTGTAAGGCAGCAGTCACTGGATATATTGTCAGACATTTTGGTCTGACTTTGTGCTTCACTTGGCTTATTAGTTTAATGATTTACTTTAATGCCATAACGTTTAAATTTAATTTGGAATTATAATTGAGAAGTTATAAAAGAAAACAACTAACATTTTAAGTAAGATGTCTGGCAGGCTGTGACATTTAAGAGCCCTGGGTTTCTTGCATCTACAGTTATCTGCTTATTCTGATCTGGAGTAGAATAAAGGCACATATTACTAAAAGAAGCTGTATTAAGAATGCATGGTATAGCTATAGCAAAGCTAACTGTTTATGTTTAATTGGCATTGACTCTGAACCAATTAGAATGAATGTTGACATTTAAAATGTTTTTTTTTTTATGCTAATATGAGGCTTATGCAAACCTCCCTGCATAAACACATATATATGTACACACACACACACACACACACACACACCCCTACTGACTTTGTTGTTGTGGAGCTTGAATTATTGATGGCTCCAGACTGCTAAAAAATGCATCCCCAACCTTTTTATCATTCAGCAATCAAGAGCCAATTACTAGATCAATCTGAAGACTTCTTTAATCTTGACCAAGAGAGACTGAACCATGTGTAATAAAGCTTGAAAATAGACACCATGCTACTTTGCAAACATTATGGAAATTGTGCCAAGTGTTTTGTTTCAATGTTATTTTAAACTTCAAATCATGGGGACTGATGGATGACAAATTAGTACACTCAAATAATTCAGAAGCTGGACATGGGAGGTAGGAGAACATGAGAACTGATGACACTACCACAGGTGTAGCCAGTTTTTTGACTAACAGCTAATGTCTGGTCCACACTGCAGTTTATTTATTCTGGCTTAGAACTGCCCTCCACCCATGAAAAGACTAATCAAAGAAAAATGTGTTTTTAAGGAATGGTTATATTTATGAAATATATTAACAGAGTGCAATAAGTTCTGAAATTAAAAGTCCCATTTATTTTCTTAATGAGGAATTGATTTTTAAACATAAATTGTATACCTTTAATCAGCCCCTATTATGCCATTTCCACTATTGCCTTTCATGCAGTGTGTAATATAGCTGTATGTGAATGTAAATTATCTGCAAAGTTGTAAAGCCGAAAGTGCACAATAAAGTTATTGTCTCCCAAAAATAAAGAATCTACTCTGTACAGCCTAAAAGAGACATAATTTGAATCCCACTTCTGTTATGGCAACATCGTCACGGGGTAACACGTTTGCATAATTCCTGTCTCTGTTCTACATTGGCCGGCCACACGAACAATGTGACCCCACCCACAAACACCTCATTTTTCTGACGACTGCTTCTGTAATCTTGTGGACTTCAATGTGGGACTGACTGGGCCATCTGACCAAACAGAGCAGAGTAGGCTCAGGGAAAGGAGGTTTTTAGAGAGATTGAATCTTAGAACTGCTTTGAACTAATCATTTGAGAATCGTTGGAAAATGGGGTGCAATTTAATGCATTTTTTGACCTTGCATATAAGGTATGGCGGATGGTAGACTCAGAAGTAAATGCCTACTGATATTATTGGTGTGTGTTGTGTATGTTTGACAGCCTAGATCCTTGGACGCTGCTGTGGTTTAGGTTTAAAACACATGAATACTTAGTACATATCAAACAATCTTTAATAACAGACAAAGCAATAGTGACTGCATAATAAAAACAGTTACTCAAACTTGTTTGGTGCGACATTACTGTCGGATCCAATATAGTCAGCACACCATTGATTTTTTATTTCAATCTTTCTGAAAAGCCTGCATCTGATTGTGCCTTGTTTGTAAATGAATCCGCTGTAAAAATGAAGCGAACAAAGGACAAAGGTCTTACTGACACGTCTGTGTCTTCATTAAAAATAAACTTCATCCATGCTTTTCTTCAAGCTTTCTTTAGGTTCGATTATGAGAAGGCAGATGATAACCAGATATATTTGCCTATTTAAAGAAACAACCCTTCAGCTATACAGCCTTTATTTGCATGTCTTGATGAGGTAAAGCTCTAGTTGCTAGTAACCTTTTAACTTCAGCTGTTATTTAGATTTTTTGAGAATTAGGCATTTGCAATATTGGACCCACCGGTGGGTCCCCAGAGTTGATGTGGTTTACCTTAAATGACTCAAAGACTGAGGGCCCTATCACACAGTACACCTGCCAGCCACGACACAATTGTTTTTTGCTAGTTTCATCCTTACTCCGTTTTCATTCTCATATCCTGTGCCACACTGTTTAAATAGCAAAAGCATTTGCGCCACTTTGTGTGCCACTTTGTGCGCCTATGAACGTGCTGGTCTGAAAGCGAGGTGTGTGTAGGCGCATTGTTGGCGTTTTGCTATTTTTAGGCAACTGAAATAGTTTGTGCTTTTGATCAACTGAAACCTGGTCTTAAGTCAATGGTGCAATATTTTTTGTTAATTAAAGAGTGCTTTAGTATGCGCCTATAGGTGGATGGGTGAACGATGCATGTTCAGTCTGCTTATTACACACAGGGATGCGCAGCAGTGCACAAACATGGCAAATATTAAAAATGAAAATAAAAGACTATTATTTTTGTGCCCCAGATGGTCTGTTTGGGTGCTTTAAACTTGCACATGAGCATATCTGGAGAAGAGCTCTTGCAAATACCGCCATGTAAATATCAAATCTGTCATGACACAAGCACAACTGGCATTTAAAGATAATGGGAGATGAGACTATGATTGGTTTATTGCACGTTACACCCAAAACACACCTATAACTCATTAAGAGAATAGGTACAACCCTTTTGGACCATGTGCCCGGCACGCCAACAGTTTTTCCTATTCTTAAACTAGCAAAAGTGGATTCGGACATGCCCTAAGTGCACTTGCTAGTTAAAATATAAAAATTCGGCTCTGAGTTTATTGTCATTGATCCATCTGACAATTTTTTGAGTTTCACAACCCTACCCTGGAAAGCCGGTCAGTCTTTTAATCAAAATGTGTTCGGATCCTTGGTGTCCTTTTGGTCTTCTTGGTGTTTCCTCTGTTGTTGCCTCAGGCTTTTTTCAGCTCTGCTTACTTTCTAAAATATTTTTTTTTCTGCCTGAAAAATCTCTTGAGGTAGCTTTTCATGCGTTTATAACCTCTCGATTGGACTATTGTAATTCACTCTACACTCTACATCTCCAAGTCCCAGGTTGCTCATTTACAATTGATCAAAAATTATGCAGCCAAATTTTGCAAGTATGATTCCACAATCTCTTTTAGGCAATTCAATGAAAACTCTTCATTGTCTTCCAGTTCACTTTAGGATGAATTTTAAAATTCTCCCATTTGTATTTAAATATTTACACAATTTTGTCCCATATTACTTATTGAAATTGCTGCATACTTATAGCCCTACCACATATTTAAAATCTGGTAATCAAAACCTTCTTATGGTTCCATACACTTCAGAGCTTCTCCATCTTTATCAGATTTTTAAACTCTTCTGAAATCCCACTTGTTTTCTTTAGGTTTTAAAAGTTGAGGATGGTTTTTGTATGTGTTTTACTGTTTTGACTATGTTTTTGTACAGCACTTTGGTAATTCTTGCGACCGTTTTAAATGTGCTTTATAAATAAAAGAACTAGAATTAGAATTTTCCTAATGTAGTTAACAAAAGGAAGGCAATGCAAATATCATTTTGTTTCTGTGTAGTCCTCCATTTGCCTCTTTCGTTATTCATCTACTACATGTGCGAATCGATGGGCGGGGCTAATGAGACAGTGATGTAGAAGCAGGCATTGATCTGCTGCGGAGGTGGGTTAAGCCACACTATTACTTCATAAAGTGGCACATTCAACAATCTTTGGCAGACTGGTTTCAATACAACCTGTTTTTAGACTAACATGAAAGTTTAAGTTCTGAAACTTCCAAAACAGGATGTTTTTATAGAACAATGACCTCTTGTATGTCAAAAGATCAATGGAATTTATCAGTTCATGGCCCCTTTAAAGGAAACGGTGAGCTCCAAGGTTGTTCATATTTGTGTTGAAGCATGTATTTTCATGTATTACCGTATCAGTATATAATTATATTTTGCAATATATTTAAATATGTAGTTTCATCAATTTATTTTACATAATTTTTTAAAGTGTCATATGATGCGATTTCAGATTTTCCCTTCTCTTTGTAGCGTTACAAGCTCTTGGTGCATAAAGAAGATCTGTAAAGTTGCAAAGACTGAAGTCTCAAATCCAAAGAGATAGTCTTTATAAAAGTTAAACGTCAACCACTACTACCTAAAATGGCTCACTCTAACCCCCCCCCCCCCCCCCCACATCTTTACGTCATGATGTGGGAAGATTTGCATAATGCCACCCAAATGTTCACACAAAGAAAGAAGGTGTAACTTTTTATTCTTGCTGTTGCCACTGATGCCATGTTGTGGAGATGCTTCATTTCATTGTGAAAGCAAAACTTTTTTTGGCCTTCCAAAAGTGGACACAACTAGAAATCAGTGGTTAATTTGTTTTTACATCACTGTTCCAGAATAGTTCAACCCACATATTCAGATGTGTGCAGCACATTTTGGACAAGTACTGTTTCCTGTGAGAGTAGGTTACAATGCCAGTGTCTGTTTCTATAAAGTGAGGCAATTTCAACTTTGCAATGACAGTCTGGCGCTTGACAATCAGTACGTTTTCATATGTAAAAGATTTGCCACTGATGATTCAAACGCGAGTTTTGAGCAGAGTATTGCTTTTTGCTTGTCTTTTCTCTGATCACAAATGCATTAATTATGTCCACACTGGATGCAACAAATGCCTCGTTTGTAATGGGTTTTGTCTCATCGCACTGGGACATGGCATCACAGTATGGTAAGGGCCATAACATTTCCATCACACGCTTGAGGCATTCGGCCAATCACAACGCACTGGAGAGCTGGCCAATCCGTACACCTCGCTTTTCAGAACAATGAGCTTTGTCAAAATTAAAGCGTTTCAGAAAGGTGGGGCAGAGAAGAGACAATAATGTACAGTATGTGGAAAATAATGTTTTTTTTTTTTTTTTTTTTTTTTTTTAACCTTGAACCGCATGAACACATTGCATTACACCAAATACACCAAATAATTTACTTTTTAGCAACTTCATATGACCCCTTTAAATTGGTGCAATGCCTTATAAGAAATTAAGTGACTAGTTCTTCTTTGAATGTGGTTATTGGATGAGAACAAGACTGAATTGAGCTGGTTGATGACACTGTTCTCTTAAATACTGTTAAACCAAACTTTGCACAATTATTGAATTGAACTAAATAAACACTGAACTGACTGAAGCTGTATAATGACAATATTGCTGCAGCAGTGACTTGACTATTGTATCCTATTGTAAAAAATCCTGTATGTTCTTGCAGAAGTAGCATACCAGCCAATCAGTCTGAACCTCATTGTGAGATTAAGTGCTTTCTAGTTTTCTGTGTTTAAGATGGTCAGTGGTCTGTTGGTTGTGCTGTTTGAGGCTGAGAATTTCCCAGGTGTCACCCACTAATTGAAAAATAAACCATAATAAATTCACACTATCCAAACATTTCTTATAAGTTTTAACTGCACCATATTATTTAAGATGGAAATTCTTCCCCTTCTTTTTTTTTTTTTTAATAAATGAGAGCCCATTGCTGCCTCAAAGAAATTGGCACTGTGATTTAATCAAATGAGAAGTTTGTCTTCCTGTTAACCCATGATACTCCAGAGGTTTCTGTCATTATAATTTAATCATTTAGCTTTTTGTAGAGCCAATGAAATGAAATTTAAATAACTTACCATTATAAATATATTTTTCAACTATTATGTGTCTGTCTAAAATCATTGCAGGCTTACACATGCAGACAGATAAAGATGGTAACAGGTTTTTATTGCTCTATAACTGCAAAATAGTCATTACTTTCGCATTTAACAATAAACTATGATTCACACACTCACCCTTGCCTTTTATGTTATTTATAGTCAGTGTCTGTCTTTCTATAGACACTTGTTTTTGTAAAATTCATGCATTTTTATTTTGGATTTTATATATATATATATATATATATATATATATATATATATATATATATATAAGATTCATGTCTGAAACTGATGCTTATCCTCTGGGTAGACATCTTTTGGAGTCATGAATTACTTAGGATACAAAAAAGGGAGTTTATTTACTGATCTGAATATGAAACATTGTCTTAAATCTCACATTAACATTTTTTAAAAGTATACATTTATAACATTATAAATCTTTATTAAAATAAATAGCAAGTGAATGCTCTATGTGTTCCTCATTGAACAGGACTCCATGGCAAGAAAAGTCCAGGCCAGGAGAGTTTTGCAACCTCTTTGCACAGAAATGAAGGTAAGACTACAGTTTCTACAGTACACACACACGCACACACACACACACTTATATTTAAACTAAATTATTTCTCCTGTTTTCTGTCTTGTGTGAATGTTGGATAGACTTGTTACGGAAAACATTGAAAAACAGCCTCTGACTGGTTTAATCTGTCTCAAATTGCTGGTCTGAGCAAGGGCATTATTGGGTAAAATGGCCACAGTAAATAATGGCAAATGATTGGCCCCTGTGTGTCAGATGCTGGAAGGTTGGAGACAAATTTTCTCTCTCATCAAACAGTCAATTTTAAAACAAATAGCAAATTTGACAAGTTCCACTGAATTTTGTTATGAGGAAAAGTAACCCTGTAAAGGTAAAATGATTCCTGAGAATGAAATACAATCCTTATTTTGTATTTTAATTAGTCATGCACAGACAAAGCTAAATTTACCTCTTAAATTACATTAGTTTGCTATTTTCTTTTTAATTGTTCCTAGAACCATATTTGTTTGTTATTTAATAAAATAAACTAGTGATTTTTTTGGCTGTTGTTCTGGCCAGAAAATATGTTGGTCTTATTTGTTTTCTCAGATCTTTTTTAATAAAATACCACGCTTACTTCCAAGGGTGATGACTCAGTATGCTGTGGGATTATACAAAGGGTACATGCCGAGACTTTTCTTTCAGGTCCTCTCGCTTAAACTTTTAATTAAACTTGTCGTAAAGCCTTTAGAAACATGTTACTTTCTTACTGATAATCAGATCAGAAGTCCGTTGGATTATCCATGAGCCGTCACCAGAAACTTCAGCTGTAAATTGAATGAGTCTCATATTACAGAAACAATCCTGACTCATTTTTTTTGCTTGAATCCCAATTATCTAAATTTTGTAAAAAAGAAAAAAAGAATACAAAATAATATATATATTCTTTGTAGTTTCAGTGTAATTACATGTCTTAAATGTTCTGTCATTTTTGCTTCAGTATATATGTATATTTTTAAATTGTTGATGTTAACTGGAATGCTAATGAACTACCAGCTGTGTTGGTCTGCTGTTTTCTCGTGGTAACCTTGGCAACTGTGAGTGGGTGGGTCTTATGGAGGGTTTATCACAATGCACAGTATGCCTGAGGTGTAAATGGGATGAAAGGTTTGTCATGTTTACTGTATCACTACAGGATATCACAATAGTCAAGTCTTACAGATTTTGTGTGGTTCCATTTGTAGGCCTTGATCTAATTCAAAATGCATCAATTTCAACATTCCCTGCTTTGATTCGTATTTTATTCTGCTCAGCAGGAAGAAGTTGATTCCTCACTTTCTATCTACATAAAGTAGGTCTGTTTTCCACCAGTCGGGAAACACATGACTGTGTAGAAAGCGCAGATGAACAGATCTTGGTGAATTGCATTTCACGTTAGATGTAATAAGTTCTTAGGTTTTGAAATTTCAAAGTAGTAAGAGTTTTGTACTGGAGAGCATGAGGGACTCTGCTGACGTGAAGCTTGCATTCTTGTGTCGATTAAAACCAGTGTGGGACCACAGGGGAGAAAGAGAGGGGGAGCCTGTAGAAACCCTCAGCTTCTGTTCTTAATAACTCTTTAATCTCCACAAACGCTGAACGGCGAGAGCAGGCAACACGTGAGCTGTGAAGTCTGGTAGTGAAGCAGATGATAGAGGCAGATATAACAAGTGGAGAGGGAGGAAGGGAGGGAGGGAGAGTGTGTGAATGAGGGTGGGGAGAGAGCGTGAGGATGAGAGCTCAGTTCCAGAGTGACTCGCTTTGCCTTTGCCCGCTCAGTTTGAAGACATCAGGAGACTAAGACCAGGAGAGGAACCTTGCAGGTAGAGCTGTGCCAGCTACCATTTTTTTTTTCTGTCTTCTGTCCTTCTGTGGTGTTTTTTTCTATGGGTGAAGCCTCCTACATTAACTGAAGCAGCAGGACCACATGCAACAGGGTGTAGAAGCCAAACTCCCTCCATTTTTTTTTCGTTTCTCTGTTCAAGAAAAGAGCAAGAAAGATATGCCCTGACACTCGGGAATAGTTTTAGAAGAAGACGGAACATCACAGTGTAGAGGTCCTTGTTTCCGTGGCTTTCGTTCTAGATTTGTTAAGGAAACATTCAAAGTTATGACTAAAAGAAAGTGGGAGGAGAGGAGAGAAGGCTTCAAAGTCAACTCCACAAAGGAAGAGGCACAGGGGCCCGGGCGCCCCTCCACCAGAGGGCGCTTCTCCGAGTCTTGGAAGAGACTGAGCTCCAGAAAAGGGTCTACCAAGAGGTCAGGACTGGCCTCACAGCAAGCAGCGGTAAGAAGCAGAAGAGCATCTGTGTGTGCTCCGTTCTTCCCAAATGTTGAATTTGGAGCAAGGAGGGAAGGTGCAGGGGAGGGACTGCTGATGTAAGGGAGTAAGAGATGTCAGTGGAAAGTTTCTGGGTAGCATGTGTAGCACATTGGGACCACTAAAGGGTTTTTATGATGAAGATGCTTTCAATTCTATGTACTAAGTGGGGGGAAATTGCATTTTGGTTCACATTTCTGTAGTCAAAGATTTCAGGCATGTTGCAGTTCCAGCAAGGAAACTCCAACCCCCTGATGTTTCATCTCATTTTAGCTGATTTAGAGTCTATAACAGACGATTGGGGAAACTCAGTGGGTCAGTTGTTGCTAGCACATGAGCGTGCCCTGAAGCACGCTATTAACCATCTGTTATACTCCAAAGACAGATCGGTGCCCAGTTTGAATTACTTAGATAGAGGGATAGATGTTTTTTGTTGTTGTTGTTGTTGTTGTTTTTTATATGCAGAATGTTTTCTGTTGTAGACAGTGTAAGGAAGTCAGTGTAAGGGAGTTTAGGGGGCCAGGTGACAAAACTGTCATTTGCCTTTTTAAGCTATTCTTGTGCTGCCATAAAGATATACATATTTTGCAGACATATTGTTTTTTTTTTTTTTTTTTTTTTTGCGTTGTTGAAAATTCTGCTGATTTGACACCAAAATGATGTTATATACTTACCAAATTAATGAAATGTCACAGTTGATAAATTGTAATCTTGAAAGAAATTAGTATGAATATGTTTAAAACTACACTAATGTTTTGCTTAGTGTAACATCAGTTTTCAGCAAAAATTGTGTTTGTGAATTTATGGAGCTTGTTGCAAAGTTAGTTTTTGTCTAGAAAACTTACAATTTCTAGAAAATATCAAAATACATTGCTAAAAATCAATCTAGACAATATAAAAACACATGCTCTTAATGGATGTAAGGATACACTCAACTCACGATTCAATTTTCTCAAGTTTAACAAAATAAAATTTAAAGGGGACTTATGAAAATCTGACTTTTCCAAGTTTTAAGTGCTATAATCAGGTCCCCAGTGCATCTACCAACCAAGGAAACATGAAAAAGATTAACCCAGTAACTTTGTTTTGGTAGGTCTTTTACTGTAAGCGTCTGAAAAAAACAAGTCTGATTTTACTGCCCTAGTGACGTTGTATAGGGATCTCATTATATTATTTATAACTGACAAACTGCGCAAATGCACATTCATTAACAGCTTGGATTTGCGCAGCTTGTCAGTTAATAATGGCTTTGTGTAGTAACAGCTGCTCTGTGTGAAATCACTCACTTGATGGTATTTACCGCTGATTAGAGAACCGGCTTTACTGACTAGATGCGCATTAATCATCGGCCGATATATATCGTGCACCCCTGGTTAAAAGCATGATTTCAGCGCGATAAACATGAAAATCTGAACCAAAACACATTTTTTTGAGCAAGTATGACCTGTAATGGTGCAGCTCTATTCTGGAAAATGGGGCGGGGAGCAGCAGCTCATTTGCATTTAAAGTGATCGAAAAAACAGAGCGTTTCTGCTTCCACTCAAAATAGGCATTTCCAAAATGATATAAGGCTCCTTTAAGGCAAATTTGTAAATGAAAAGGTGTCCTTTTATTATTGCTTGGACACAATGCCAAACATTTCTTTGTGAAAAAGAAATATGTGTGATAACAACTAAATTGAAATTTTAAAACAAACCCCAAATTTAATCAAATAAATAAGACAAAAAAAAAAAAACTCTTCATGTAAACCAAGGCTTTGCCTGTGCTCTTTTTCATTCAAAATTAGAGGCAACCACTGCATTTGAATCACAATCCAAACAATAGCTGCTTTTCCACCGAAATTACCTGGAACAATATGTCCAAGGAACTTTCCCCCCGAGACCTGTTGCTGTCTGCATTTCCATCTCGGTCTTAAGTACAGAGAACAATAGGCAAATAGTCTAGTGATGTAAGTCTGCATGCGTTTCAATACCAATTACCCAAATTTTAGAGCTGTAATTCTGCAAAAAGCAGCGTACTTAATAACATCAGTTAGCTCACCTCGGCTACTGAAATTTTCCTCACTGTATTTACAATAAGACAAAATATATCAAACCCATTGCCCCTTTTAGTTTTCATTTAAACATATTAATAGCTGCATAAATGTAGTTCAGGGAACATATACATAGCCTACATTATAATGAAACAAAAATTATATCAAACATTGCCAGTTTTCATTTTAATTGTAACATATTAATGGATTAATAAAATGATAGAATAAAGACCAAAGATTGCCTGTTAAGATTTACCCAAAACAAATGATATCTTATGTTTATCCACTACAGAGACATCAGAGCCAACAGCAAATGTCAGAAGGACTAGCAGAGTTAAGGCTGCTCTTTTCAGTATACATGAGCACTGAGACCCCGCTGATTGCGTGGAGCTAATGTCTTCAAAATTGGCGAAGCACTTTTTCAAATAGGCAATGTTTTTATAAATAAACCACAGATTTGAATTTTAAACAACTGTATTCTTGCCTGAAATATTAAAAAAAAAAAAATTCCTGACACAATAACAGTAATATATGTGTTTGTGTATATATATATATATATATATATATATGAAAATGGTGGTTGGAATACAATGCTGCATGAACTCAAGCTCAAGTACAACCCCGAAGTGGAAAAAGTGGCTAAAGATGCTGAATACATGAAGCATGATCAGTTTTCAGTCTAAAATAGATTTTATCAGAATACTCTAAATGTAGTTTTGTGAAAATATACTACATAAAATATCTGCATGAAACAGAAACACCAGAAGGGCTGAATGAGATGCAGTTTCACTCTCTGCCAGCAGGTGGCACTTATGGAAGGGCAGATACAGTGTTTCCTTGGAGCGCGTTACACACACCAAAGCACATGCTTTGACACGAACAGGTGAAAACTTCAATCATAGAGATGGAGTCATTTGACTAATTACTTAGTCTTATGTGCAGTTACAGTTAGGATGTTGAAATGTAGCATAGTAGCATTTTTAAGTAGCCTATACACAGTATTTAGTATTTTATTTATCAACTTTGACAGATCTAGACTGCCCGTATCCAGTTGGTTGCTTATCACTTGAAAAATGTGCATGTTTGTAAACTGTGCATCCATTTGTCATCTAGCATTAATTTCTTGTGAAATGTTAGACGTTTAGATGAGTTTAAAATGTATTTATTTTTTTGGTACAAGGCACCTATTAGAGTCAAACAACAACAACAAATGTGTCACCAAATGGTGTTAAGGAGATATTAAGGCGAGAAACAAAGTTCTGAGTAGCATGCACTTGTGTTGCATTATAAATTGTGATGAGTGAAATTTATCTTGTGCACTTTAAATGTCTCTTTGTTAATGTACATGTACTTTCATAATGTATATTTTAATTCCAAGACTCCAGCACTCACCTTGAAGAGTTTTAGCATTTTATATCCCAACTCAAGAGGAAGTTTGCTTTTATGCTCTGCAGGCCAGACATTAGGCACTAAGTGGCAGTGCAAACAGTGAGGAGCGTGCGCGCGCCAACACAACTGCTCAAACAGCCTAATTGTTCTGTAGCTTTGTTCTGAATCAAAGAAGGCTGATGAGAATGTGTGAATTCAAACCTTGGCAACTGTAGCTTGGAAACAGAGTCATTTATATATCTTTGTTTCTTTATATGGGTTTAACTCAGGGGGCGGTGTTAAGAGGAATAGTGCTATAGTATGTTAAAGTATTTAAATTCCCAATCAATATTCCGTATTTTAGTGTTTACATGCTGATTAAATCCTGATGAAATCCATGTGGACTTCAGGTTTAAATATGTTAAGCGTAAAGTGCACATGTGCACTTAGTCATTTTATATCCCTGTTCATTCACAGTCTGAAGTTATTATATCCTGGAATCACCATATATGTGTCCTATTGTGTTTGACTACTAAAACTGGTTTACTAAGGCAGTCTTATGCAGCATTACGCTGGGCAACTGAAATAGGAACGGATCAGAGTTTGGAATGATCCTTTACAACCTTGGGGGGCTGATTTTGTGCTGCCACCACAGGGCTTTAAGCCTGGAGGATGTGGTTTACTTAGGTTGTTATAGCAACAGTCACACATATCACCCGGCACGTTTACAGTAGACTTTCACACTACAGTTACAGATATCTCACTAGAGTTCACATGCTTTTTAAATGTGTCTAAATTATAGAATACTGCTATAGTGTTGTGATTCCGACACTTCTGGTCACTTCAGAAAATTCTAATCTGGGTTTTTGTTGGGCGAGGTCGCAACCCTAATTAGTTTTAAAGGATGTTCAGGTCCAGGACAAGATAAGCTCAATCCAAAAAAAATCCGTGGCATACTGTTGATTACCACAAAAAAATATTTAAACTTGTCCTTTTCAATGGAAGTAATGAGGCAAATTTTTACATGATTTATAAGCAGAAATGCTTTTAACCCAGATTGCCCTTACAGAAGAAGAGCGAAAACTGGAAATTATGTATATGTAGAAATAATTGTATTTAATGTGCACATGTAAGTCCTTTAAAAGCTTTTTCCAGCTCCAACACAAGACCGCAGAATAACCCTAGTGCCTAGGTCTCAAATCACAGTCCCTCTGCATTAGATGAAATAACGGACATGAATTGGAAAGGTTCTCCCTCTGGTAAAACCGACTGGCCTCTGGAGAGGAGAGTCTCTGACAGCTGAAAAAGAAACCAGCACTCCTCTCAGCAGATTAATGAACTCACACTCCTGCCTGTGTGCATTTCTGATAAAAGCTTTTTTCTCAAAACCCAGTCACCGCTGGGACCTAGGGAGCCTGTTGCTCGGATGGCCTCAGACACAACATCATTTTTATTTAAACATGAACACTATCATAATCAGAATTTTTGCACAATTTCTGCATTTGCTTAACAAAAACATGCATTTACCTCAATCTATCTATAAATTATTTGAATATATGTAATAAGCTTATTTAGAATTAGTCTCTACCCTTAAAACAACCCATTTATCTCGTTACACGATGGCACAACAGATTGCTTATTAAAGAGATGATGGTGCATCGATAACGGCCAACCAACCAACTAATCAGGGTACTTGTGGCAGATTAATTTTATGTTGGCAGTATTTACCCCCAGCTCAGGCACATCTAGCAGAGCTTGCCCAGACCATTTCATAGCATCACCCTCCCTGAAATGACAAAGCATGTGACTCCTGCCTCAACCAGCCCTCCACATTAGCATTTCCCATCTACGAATGGCTGGAGTCCCCCAGGGCAGATGCAGCTATCCAGTTCAGTATGGACGGCCCCTTTATAGTGGTCAAAGGGAGTAAGACTGTACACTTTTATATCTATACAGTGCAGTGCTGCTTTTATTGTGCTATTCCTATTATCTGCTAATTGCCAGGTTGCCTTGGTAACACACTTGGCACAGGAACTAATGTAAAATTTATGTCAAGCGAGTGTGGCATTTCCTCCTCTGCTCTGTTAACATAGTTGCACTCTGCTCAGGGATCAGGGGTGCCATACTATGAAAATAGATTCATCCTGGAAATTGTGCCAAGATACAGATATTTGTTGTTAGTAGATGTTAATTCATAGCTATATCTGCAGTTTACTTGCAGTTAAACATTATTACATTCTGTAGAAGAATTTATAACTATAATATGGCAGGAATTACTTGGCCTTTTTATATTTGGGTATAGCTATAATGTTTCCATATATATTTTGAAAGATTTTAGAGGTACTTTGTCAATTACAGACATTTTTCTTATTTCTTGTATAGTGGTTATTTGTAACAATAAACAGGTCCAGGCCCATGCCCAGCTGCTTTTTGCCCAATTTTTTATTTGTTATTGAATTCATATGCATGAGTGCATATTGGATATACATAAACCAATATTGGATATTTATTTGTTCATTTCCTGTTTTTATATTTTGATTATATTTCCTATTTCTTAAAGTTAAACTTAATGAAAATCCCGAATATCAGTTTTTCATACTATACATACAGTAATAATAAGTTGCATAACTACATTAATATTTATTGCACAATCACTTTAGCATTTAAAATGATTTTAGTTGTTTTTATTTAGACACTGTAGTTTAGAATTGTATTGTATATCGGCATCAACATAATTATCAATTTATCACTTATTGTCATATTTTTAATGTGCACACATCCCTTGGTTTGATAGTGAATACTACATATCAGGGACAAATTTGTTCTAAGATGTAAGCTAAATCTGTCAAAACCTCTTTGGAGATGTCCTCATTTGTAAATAAAGTTTTTTATTGTAAAAATGCAGTTTTAAACTTTTTTTTTTTTTTGTCAGGGTTAGGTTATAGTATTTATAACTAGCTTCTTATAAAAACAGTAGAAGTCTACGGAATGTCCCAATTTCGTTGGCTAAGTAAATGTGTTTGAGTGCGTTTTGATCTACAGTCATTGGCCATCTGCAGAGGTTTGTAACTACGGCAAGTAATTTTCAGAAATTAAATATATTTGCATGTTTGCAGGAAGTCATTTGCGAAGCACTGCAATTTTCATAATGAAGGTAAAAGGAATGTCACCACATTTAAATAACTATTGTATTGCATCATTTTACATTTCCTAATCAACTCATCTTCTCCAACAGGACAGAAAGTCTTGTATCGTTCAAAGTAGCCAATTAGTGGTCTTCATATCCCGCCACAGTCCTTAGTCTGACAAAAAAATCATGCAGAGGGAGATTGGAGCCAGAATAACTCAGGCCTTACAGTGAAATCCTGTCAAGTTGAATAGATTCATTAATGCAGGACCACATGAAGACTGTCTGTGCATCCCTCTGTTTAGTATAAAGCAAAGCAGTAACTAAATATATTCATTTTAATTTTATGCTCTTTTATGGGACTGTAACATTTGCATAATATTTTCCTCAAGTCTTGTGGCTCTGAACAAACACAATATTTATATTCTGGAGTTTTAAATGTCATTGAGTTGACACTTAATTTGACGAACTTTCTCAAAGTGTTTAAGAGATTAAATGTGAATGATGAATGATTTCGATCTTCTTTCATTAGCTTTATAAGATGAGTGGAAATTGCTCTTGTCTAGACCTGCTAGTGTTAGTCTTCTAGTCAATTCAGATGAGACAAAAACACACAAAATTGTCCTGTGCTTTTTTGCTAACATTGGTTCCATTAACCTTAGTCTGAACGTCTGTCTTAGTCCTTTGTTGTGTTTTTGACCCCACTGAATTGCTTCTAGGGACTATTAAATTCCACATTTCCCTTTTTATCACTTTCTCTTTATAAAAATGCTGTTTTGATCTCAAAAAGCATCATTGCCATTTAAGAACGGGGCCTTTAATGATGGCACCTTTGACTGGCAACCGCTATAGTCTGAAAACCTGTGTGAGATGCTGTGATACTGATTGGATGGTCTGGGATAAATTGCCCTCAGACCGAGACTCAAACCTGTTGGATTATTGAGACTCTAATTAGTGTTCTCCAGCAGCGAGAAAGTCTTTACTAATTGCATTGCAGCCTTACAGTTTATTTGATTCTTAATTCAAATATGTTTACTTTAGTCCATTTTTGCGAGGTGAACGGTGTTAGTCGGGACTTTAATTAGCTGCTTAAGGCTGAAAATATTTTTCCTTCGCTCGACAGAATGCCAATTTCAGGTCATGTATGTGTGTCATTGAAGTGCCATCAGAGACTTGCTACTCTATCCTGTCTAAGCTAAGACAGAGATGAAATGGATTACAGTTACGTGGAAAGAATGTTGCTCTTTTTACAGGCACACTCAGCAGATGACAATATGCCAGAAAAAGAACTTAATGATTGTTTTTCATCTAAGAGTTAATTAAGTCTTACAAAGTTTTCTGATGTTTTTTTTTTTTACCAGTATCGACCAGGGGCATTACTTTTTCTTTTAATTAGTGACGGAATTAGTGCTCTGTGTTTATCCCATCCAAAGTGCACACACACACCGGGAACACATACCTGGAGCAATGGGCGGCCATTTTTTTGCTGCTGGGGCCGGGGAACAGTTGGGGGTTCGGTGCCTTGCTCAAGGGCACCTCAGTTGTGGTATTGAAGGTGTGAGAGAGTGCTGTACATTCACTCCTTCCACCGACAATTCCTACTGAGTTTAAAAAACTAAATGTTCAAATAGCCCAGGTGTTTTGCAGAGTAGTTATGGAGCTTTAGGAAGGGTTTCACTACCAGAAAGATTGATTGAAGGTGTGTGTGCAAAACAATTTAATTACCTGACAGTGAAATATTGAAATTATTGTTTAAAACAACTCACCTCAGGCAAAACAAATTTGCATGTTGTGTATGTAGCAAGAAGCAGGAAAGCTAAGGGAAAGGAAATTAAATGTACGGAAAAGGATTAGGGCCAAACAATAATAAACAAATAGATCCATTTTGAGATTAAAGTCATTATAAAATGATTGTAAAATGTCATTATTAAACTCATTCAATTAAATGTTAAGAATAAACTCATTAAATTACATGAAAAAAATTGTTTTTTCGAGAATGAACTTGTTTAAATTACACCAAAAATTCATTGTGTTTTGAGAAAAATGTTGAAATTAAATATTGAGAATGACCTCATTAAATTACGAGAAAAAGTAATTGTGTTTCTAGAAAAAAATCGTAGCATTTTTGAAGGAAGAAAGCAGAAATTAAATGTTGAGAACAAACTCATTAAATTATGATAATGAAGTATAAATAAAGTGCTGAGAATAAACACACCTGTGTCATGTTAATTTTATCTCGTTATCAGCATCAGTTAGCATTAGTCATTGGTGCAAGTCGAAGAGAGCAATGTTCGTGAATGAAGCCAATGCTGTCGACCATTAGGATATAGGGTTAGTAGGCTATATGAGGGCTTGTATTTAAAAAAATTAATAAATAAAATAATTTTACTCTCTGTAATTATTGCATCCTGTTAATGTACAACAATACTGATGTGGAAATAGTATTTTTCACTATTTATAAGTATAATTAGCATTTAATTACCATTTACACGTATTGCAAAGATCTGCTACTTTTACATAGAGTAAATATAATTTATATTGTCACAGTGTAAATAAATTCTAATAAAAAGAGTAAACTTTACGTAGAGGTCATATCAGAAGCCAATGAAACCGACACCAAATAGGGTTGAAACAGGAAGTGAAGTAAACAGAAGAGAATGACAAAATAATGATCCACATAACAGAACATAAACCTGACAAAAAGATCATTAGGTTTGTTCTGATCCTCGAATCTGACTGGACAAGAGATTTTTTATTTATATTTTCACCCATGCGTTCTAAACGGGCAGTCAGTCAGTCTTTAAACCATTCATTCAACCACACGTTCAAAAACGCTGATTCATTCAACAAGTTTAATCTTGCATTATTGCTTGTTGCTAATCCTCTTCTGTAAAAAAAATTGTAAGGGAGAAGTGAAGGAAATAATTTGTTTTTAAAAGAACATGATGTGAATGAAAGAAATTCCCTCATTTTCTTTCATTTCTCTCTTTACTTTTATATACGTGTGTGTGTGTGTGTGTGTGTGTGTATATATATATATATATATATATATATATATATATATATATATAAAAGAGAAGTAGCAGAAAAGAGAAGTAGCAATGTGGCCACTATGGAGAAAACATAATTTATTTAAAGTTTATGAAAGTTTTTGACTGACAGGACAGTTTAAACTTTTAAATGATGCAATAGAACTTCAATGTGGAGTTAAACAGAGTAATTTGTTGCTATAGTAACCACAGATCCACTAACGCTGTGCAAAATTCAAAAGTGAATTGTGTAATTCTGTGCCCTCACTAATTTAGTGAAATCTGTTGAACACCGACTAGTGCGTTGGACCTTACTACTTTAAAAGGCTTATAAATGAGCCAGATCATGCTTCTATTTACATCTAATAATAAAATAAATAAAAAAGCTTGTGTTTTTTTCTGCACAGGTTTTTGTGAGGTGTTCAGGGGTAGTTTTCAGATGCGATGAGAAAAATATACACAGAGCATTTGTTCCAGGTACAGCATCATGAATATGGTATACAGTATGATGATTGTTTTCCTCCATTACTGACTTTGCTCAAAGCAAGATTTTGGATTTAATACACACACTTTTCAATTTCAAACTCGTGTCCCTTTTACAGTCTGCATATGACGAAGTACCGTAAACAAAGTCAGTGTATTAATGATGTGTGACTGGTTATGCCTGACTTGTTGAGGTTGGTTTTTGATGCCAGCTCACTGGGCCCTGTGGGTTTGATGGCTCCAGATGGGGCAGTGAACAGGGAGAGATCAGCCAGTGGAGGTCTTCCTGACAGAGGGAGGAGACCCCGCAGGAGACTCATCCCATCCTCTGACTCCTCCACAGCCCCACAGAGCTGCTATTATCCTCTTGCCTCCAGAGCCAGGTTAGGCATCACAGGCTTAGAAGATCACCAGTGACAGTGCGGGATTGAAAAGAGACAGATAAACACGCACATCTCAAATATCCATACCAAATGCACATGTTCTCCGGAACAAAATAAGCATGCTAATAAAAAGCATGCTCTTGTAATACCTGTCACACCTGCAATTAAATATGCCTGCCTGCATTCAAATGCACATATGCAAAAATCATTGCTTTTTATTCACAGCAGCATACAAAGTTAGAATGGGGCATATATCTGTAGATACTAAAAGAGCATCTACTGTAATGTTAGCAGCAGTTTTACATGCAGTTTTAATGAATTCATACTTTTCAGAACCATTTCACAGTGGGCAATACAATGTAATTTGCTGACTGGCAGGTGGGAATTGGTTTCAGATTCACACACGTCAATTCACAAATCAGATCTGGCACAGGCGCAGTGCAAGAAAATAGCTTGAAGCTGCGATGCTTCTCAGCTTCCTGCTGCTGCTTAACTTATCGGTTATTTTTAATACTACAGTGATTCTTAGTTCTGCAGATGGAGTATGATAATTATTTGACCTCGCAAATCATTATTTTGGATTGGCGTTTTGTAAATGAACTGGGTTACACGATCGGAGTTTGTATGGGTGAACATTTTCTTTGTGAATTCTACTTTACAATGCTACCTAATTAACATTTTGATGTAAATCACTGTAGACTGCCTTTTATTGGCTTAAATGTTAATTTCAGTCATTAAAATGCTAGCCATTTAGCAGGCACTCTTTTGCAGAGTGACTTACTAAACATGGTTAAAGCATATCAAATGTGCAAACTGAACAAACCTCTGCATCTTTTTGTCAGAATTACATTCTGCTTGATTCTTCAGTAATGATTGCCATTAGATTGAATGTCTGAGAATATTGCTATGATATGATACTGGCAAAAAAATTAATAAAAAACCTGAGCATCCAAAGCATATGACTCTAATCAGCCATGTTTGTTTTGCTCTTTACAAAGAGGGTCAGTGCTCTTAACGTTCATTATTTTCTATTATAATTCATGCTTGATGTTTTACCACTGCATTATTTACCACTGCATTATTTGTAACATAAAATCCTGTTTGTTTAAAAACAAATTGATGCAGGTTTTTTTATTTTATTTTATTTTTTGTTTTTATGTGCATTTAAGTAGTCTGTCTCACAGAGCCATTTCGGACACATCAACTCTGTCACTGAACTGAGAAGAGGAGAGTTCATGAAATACAAAGTCCCTCTAGTGGTTGGGTCTGGAAATGTAGGTTATTCTAAATGCACAATATAAAAATTATGATTTTTTTTTTTATTCCACACTAACCTCAAAAAAATAAATTAAAAAAATGCAGTTCTATATAATTTTTTTTCAGGTATATATGTTTTTGAACGTTATCAAGTAAAGTAAACATAAAAAATGAAACCTTATAGAGTTGCTGTCATTGTCTGAGAAATTATTTAAGGCATTGTCAGCACTGAAGATCGCAGTGCATGCTGAAGATTTATTCAAAGTAACTTTATTCCTAGTACAACCTGTTCAGCAGAAATGAGATTAGAAAATGACTTACTGCCTCATTGTGATGCCTTTGACTTGCAGACTGCAGAGGTGAAGGAGTATTGTCTTGCAAGAATGAGTTTAGATGAAGGCTTACAGATGCATAGACTGTTCATTCTAAAAGTGACAGGACAGCTACTTTAATTTAGCACAGGTAACTTCTAGCAACTAGTGAAGTGAGACTAAAATGGTGTGAAGTGGCCTTCTTAGGTTGATTGAAGATCAGGGCATCACAATCTGGATCATCTGCAGGTTAATTGTGCATGCAGGTATCAGCCCAGGTCAGTTCCACTTGTAACGACATGTTGTGCTCAATCCATGGGCTTGCTGGGATGACAAGTAGCTCTGACCGAAATGCCCAACAAGTTTCTGGTAATTCACTGTAACTGATGTAGCAGAATGAGAACTTGGGTTGTTTACCATTTGGACTTTAAATGACAATGCCTTTTAAATTCCAATTCAACTACTTTATTTTAATTTAGGTAGCAAAAAGGATGCAGAATTGAAATTCAAAGCGTCCTATTTTTTTTTTATTTTTTTTGAAATTCCACCTTTAAAATTTGTGGAAAATTGAATTTTTTACTTAATTTCCCTGTGTTGAATTGTATTTCATTATAATTCAGTAAAGCCCTGTGTGGTGCGGCCAATTCCATTTAAAATCATACTGAAAAGGCAGTCAGTCCTTCAGAGGTTTTAACAACCAGAGGTCTCACAGGTTGTTAATGAAAGGCAGCAGGTCATTCCCATTGAAGTGGACACTTCAGAAACTTGATTGGCTTCCAACGAGTTGTTCTGATTAAAAACAGCTCATTCAAGCATGTTGTTAAGTCTGTAGTTTTCTGCTTCCATTTTTAGCAGTGAGGTCATTTTAGGCCTCTTAAATGTGATCAGAAGGGTGTCTGTAACAAGTGATGTGTTGATGATTTCTTCAAGTGCAAATTGAGACTGAACTATTGGAGAAAATTACTCTGAGAGATATAGAGCTGTTTATCAGTTGGAAATATCAGACTTAGGGGAGTGCGTGGTGGGTGGAAACTAGTTGTGAATGTGTGGTGTGGCTGTTGATTTCAGTGTAAAAAATGATAGTCTTTAGCAGTGAGAAAAGTGTTAAGAGGAGATGGAGGAAGAGAGAAGAGAGAGGTCTGCAGGTTTATGACCTGATGTTCATGGTGTGGAGGTATAAGTGGCTTCAGTCACCTCTATCAAAATGAAAAAAGGCCCTTTTGACAAACTGAGCTGCTGTTCTGGGGTTATATGATCTCTTTTGGACTCCATACAGTCTATGATGACGTGGCTTAATTTTAATTTTCTTCAACATAAGCATTGCGTTATTAAGGTTTCTGAAAGTTTATAATTGATTTTGCTGATTATTTTATTTATATATATATAGTTTATCAGTATTGTTTGATTACAATTATTTTTTAGTTTTGCTTATGTCCTATTTGGTTTGTCTTCCTTTCAGCTCTTTTAAGAGTTCAGTTTGCCTGTTTCATTAGGTTCATCTTAACTCCAGTTTGCATATTAGTTAAATATTTACAATAATTCTAGACATTTTAGACAGTTTTTAGAGTAAGACTTAGGAAAAAAATAAACAATATGTTGTTTTTAATTTTAATAAAAAAAAAATTGTTACATTTTGAAGTATTTGGTGGTTGTTTACTGGACACCATATTTTATAGCCAAAACTCCATAATATGCCACTGTACATTTACACAAATGAATGTGAAATGACTGCATTTGCTAATTAATAAGCTAATTGTGCTTAGAATATAGGACATATTATAGTGCTTTTGTGGAAATCTGTGCAAAACATTGATAAGCTGTTAAATAAGAGGTTTCTTTATATTCACCAGCTCAGCTCAGGTGCATGGATTCATTTTATGTGATGGCCATCTAGTGTTTGAATAGATACATCACACACAGATTTTTTTTTCTTTTCCTTTTTTTTTCTTGAAGTTATCTAAAATCTAGAGAAATCAGAACATGGAGTAAACATGAGCCGATCAGAGAAAATATAAGGATTTTTAAATGATAGTGGTAATGACATGGCCTACAGGAGAAATATAATATAAACGTATAGATAACAGACAAAGAAGACATAAGGAGAGCCTGATGTCAGAGTAACTGAATTATTATTGTGAAACAAACACAGTCTCTCCATACCCAAAAACAAGCAAGCGACACACATTCCTGTGTCTTTCATACCCCAGTTCAAAATGGCAACAACAACTATTCTGGTGCACATTTAACCTATATCTATCATTCAAAGTGACAAGTAGCATAGAGCATCTATATCCAATGTTATATTCTTCTATGATTATTCACTTAAATGTATGAGCCAGTTTTACTATAAAGCCAAACAACATCAGTAATAATTTTTCAGAGTGTGATGTTACATGAATAGTCAATTGAGTTCCACAACTGGACAGAAAAGCCTAAAGTTGTATAATACATCAGAAAGAATATCTTCAATCTTTGCTAAATGGAGCCTTAGCAATAGAACACACAAACACCCTGTCAGATACCCTCGGTACATGAGGCAGATCACATATAATCACCAGCGCTTTATGAAACTAAAGAAAGCAAATGGCTCATTATCGTGATGACCAAGAAGCGTTTGATTTTCACTGCACACAACTGCACAGCATCCATCACAATAAAAGCAATCTCTGCGGCTCTAACAAGCATACACTTTTTACACAATTAGAGCTTCTGGTGGGGACATAAGAGATACAAATGCAATGTAGCTCTATTAGCGATTGTTTAAATGTGTTCTATGCGTTCAAAACCAGTCTACAGTATATAGTGAAATATTATATAGAAAAATAGGGGGTCATGCAAAATGAGTTGCGTGTAACATCTTTGATAGTAAAACAGCAAGCGTGCGAAGTCACAAAGGGTTCTGTGGAGATTAAAGGACGATATAGTGAGCTAGAAACATTCACTTCTGCCACTGTTTTAAATTGGCTGGGACTGCTATGCTCCCGAACTTAAACAGCTTGCAACCCGAGCTCATTAAAGAGACAGTTCTCACTCCATCATCCCTTCAGAATAATGATGAGGGTGCTTTGCTATAGTCTTTACAGATTTCACCACAGATGCAGCACCCTTTTGTACCCTATTCATGGTGTTGTAAATCTTCATCATTGGGACCTGATAATCGAGTGGTTTTGGTGGCACTGGGTTTATGAAGCAGTGTTTGTTACAAATCTGTTCTCGGGGGGGGATTTGTATTATTTCAAACTTTCTGAAAATCCTGTTGTTTTGTTGTTGTTGTTTTATGTTTATGTTTAATTTTAATTATTATTATTTTTTTGGTTAAAATGTTGCAAATGATTTTAATAATAAAAAAAATATTTATAACAATATTGCAGTGCTTAAAATCACACAGTGACAGTCTCAATGAATGTCTAAGGCTTTTGGGAATGGCTATGACACTGATGATGAGTGAAAGAGAGAGACGGAATCGTGAAGCATCACATTCTCGGTCCATTTTCTGGAGAGGCTTTTGTTGCTGCACAACTGGTATAAAATGGCATTTTTGGGGCCATCAAGCATTATTTTACACTGAGTCACTGCTGATAATGGGATCCGCCCTTAAACTGGCATGTGAATCGATTCCTGTTGGTGTATTTCTGAGGATATTCATGTACGCTGTGCACGTTCGAATATATTCGCGTGCACACACATAAACAGATTGAAATACATAAACATATTGTGGAACATATTTTCCGCACCACTCTTTTGTGGCGAGGAGGTAGTGACATGTAAACAGCAGTGCGTAGGTCAGAAAGTAATTAGATGCTGCTGTGAATTGCTTGTGTGTGTGTGTGTGTGTGTGTGTATGCGTAGTACATGTGCATAGTGAAGACCTGATTGTGTTGTGCAGGTGTTGTGTGATGCATGCTAAAGTTAAAATAAATGCAACTGTAAATGCAACCCAGTAACTTTGTTTTGGTAAGGCATTTTCTGCAAGCATCTGAAAAACGAGCGTGTCAGATTTCTTTCCCCTAGTGATATTGCAAAAGGATCTCATTATAATATTACTGACCCTTAATCTGTAAGTTTCCACCCATTGTGTCGTCATTTTGATTTTGCAAATGACAACAGTGTACCAGTTCTAATGCCATGGCAAAAGTTTGAACAGTTTGAACTTTGGCTGCACAGATGAGAACAGAACACTATTTAGAGTCCCAGCCTCAGAGCAGACAATAGAGCAAAGGATTTATTGGTTTATTAACTGTATATTGCTGCTGCCACACAGTTCTAAAATAAACATGTGATTTATTTCCCAGCAGTTTACCTTCACAGACATTACCGACTGTTTTTGAAACTCATCTGTTTTTAATGTAAGCTTGTGTGTGTATGAGAACTTAGTTTAGTACTCACATGCTGTGACAGCCACTCTCTGTACGTGTGTACTCTGTAAACCATATCAGAAGTTTAAACTAATATGGTTAAACACACATGATTTCAGTGCAATAAACATAATCAGAACCAAAACAGATGTTTTTTGAGATGGTCCTCACTGCAGAACACAATATCGAGGGGGCACGGTTAAACCCAGCCAGCTCCTCCCACCATACATATATCTAAACCTACCCGTCTCCACCCCCTGATCGCTAAACCCACCCATCTCCACCCCTAAACCTACCAATCTCCACCCCCTAGATGTGGATCCAACCATGCCCCCAAGATCTTATATTCTGCAGTGAGGGGCTACTGTGTTTTTTAGTAGGTACAATCTGAAACTCTTTGATGGAAAAGGGGGAAGCAGCGGCTCATTTGCATTTAAAGAGACAGACATGAAAAACAGCGTGTTTCTGCTTCTACTCAAAATAGCTATTTTCAAAATTATACGTAGGGTATTTTGAGCTGAAACTTCACAGACACATTCTGGCGACACCAACTAATAATATTACATGTTGTAAAAAGGGGCATAATATGTCTCCTTTAAAAAGATATTTCAGACATTCAGAAATATGCTCTTGTCAGGCTCAGGCACTTAAGGTAAGGCAGGCTTATTTATAGCATATTTCATACACAAGTACTTGAAATCCACACTTAATTAAAAGTATAGATATCTTCCTAGAAATCTTCCTAATAAGTGAGTCACTGAATCATTCGTTCAAAAAACTGATTTTTTTCTGATTTATTCAGTAAAGAAACACCGTCTTGTGTGCTGCTCAGTTTTGTAAAATAGTTTGGAAACTGTTATAACTTTATTAAACTTGTATTTTGCCTCTTATCTTGGATCTCAGGGGCATTCTGAATGCATTTAATAGACTAAATCACATATGCATGCGTGCACTTTCTTGGTGTGTTTTTGGTTTGTAATATATTCGATAATGTCAGATTGCATGTTGTTTTAAAAAAAAACTCTAGCGATATTAGCACAGACCATATCGCACAACCCCGCCTTGACTTGGAAAATGATATCAAGCACGGCTGTGTAAGCACTCGTTTGGACAAAAAGGTGTTTGTTTTTTAGGAGTCTTGACTTGCAAGCACCAGACCACTGTTTTGTCAAACCAGCTTTCTTGCAGTCTGTGTTCTTCTGACTTTATTTTGTAGCAAGTTACGAATATGCTTTGGGGAAATGTGTCGGAGGAAAAGGACACATTTTAATTAGGAAATACTGTATAGTGGAGTAAAAGTGAAAATTTACAGAAATATTAAAACCTGAGTAAAACACAGATTCTCCCAAAATTTATAAAAATATAAATAGGCTACTTTGTTACAATGCACCACTGTGCATATATTTGTTATATTTGTATTCAAACATTTATTTTTTAATAATATAAAGTTATATAATTATATTTTAATATAAAAATATAATATTTCTTTATATATGTGTGTTGAGACAAAAAACAATAACATCAAAACCATGAAATTAGTAATTTTATTTAACGAATGAACTTTATTTAATAAATGATTTCTACATTTTATATTTTTTCTAATATATTAAAACATATTTGTTGGGGGCATGAAAATGTACTGCATAGTAGAATGACCCTCCACATGACACGTGGTTATTGCTGTCACATAAATATGGTAAGCATGTGTACGGTGTCTTCATGCTCTCTCTGTTTAAATCCCACTCACTAAATCTCTGTATCTCTGGGAGCTTCCCGTCCTCGTTGTCAGATCTGATTGGAGGACAATCCTCTTTCCTCATACCTGCACATTAAACCCAATCTCCCACAGACACTGGTAAACGGAGGTTGCTATGGATACACACCTTCCCTTGAAGAGTTGCATAATCTTCTCAGCATCTCAAGATACCTTGAGTGACAGGAGAACTCTGCATCCATGGAAGAAGCAGGAAGAGGAGGAGCTTCCCACTCGGTGTGCTACTTAGTATTCCATCCAGGTCTCTGTGGCATCTCTCACATCTGCGTGGCCAGGTGATGCCCGTGGAGATTGGGGATTGATTGTTGACATTCATTATTACGATCTGATCCTCAGGGATGCCGACCTAGTGACTACAAAGCACGATGGCCAACTCTTCTACTGCATTCTCTCCATTCTACCATACCATTTATTTGTTTAAACACTTCTGCCTCAGGGAGGTTTTTTTCCCAAACACATTTTCTGAGACAATGTCAGACCATTTAACAAACCATGTATTATTAAACCCATCCAATGGAGGGGAGCAGTTCAGTCCAATACACCGAAGAGAATTTTATTTTTTCTTTCTCACTCTCTCTCTCTCTCTCTCTCTCTCTCTACTCCATTATCCTTCCGTTGGTCAATGCGTCATATGTTTGGAAAGGATGGAGTGTGCGGGAATGGAGGAGGAGGGGGGGGGGCTTTAGAGGAAGAAAAAAGAGAGGGAATAGAGGAGAACAGTTCAGAGGAGTACCAATAGAAGACATCGCGAGGGAATCAGGGGAATCTTTCCTCTCAGTTTTTCCATTTGTGACCTGAAAGACCTAAAAGAAGAGAAAGCTGTATTAAAATGAAAAGAACACCATCTGCTTTCTAATATTCCTCATCAATTCCAATGCTTTGCCTTCACAGCAACTCTCAACCTCATTCTCCTGCATGATCTCATGTATCTTTTGTTTTTCAATTTCTTTGACAGTACATACTATCATTCTTGTTGCTTCCTTCCATGCATCTCTTTCTTTCCACTCCCCGCTCTCTCCTCTCTCTCTCTCTCTCTCTCTCTCTCTCTCTCCCTCTCTCCGGCTTCTTAAAGACAGTGCCGCTCTGCTGCTCTACATCACAGCTACTGTTTCTCACTCTCCTCTCTTCCACTCAGCTTTGCTCCTCTTCTCTCTGTTTCTCTCCACTCATTCAGACCGCATGCTCGAAGTTATCTCTGGCACTGTTGGGTCTTTGTGGCCAGTGGAAGTGGACCCGGACACCCTGTATGGTCTGAAGGTGTTTTCCCGATCCAGTGGATCTGTGGGGAGGGGAGGGAGGATAGGGAGGGGGTGCAGGTGAAGAACGGCTTGTTCGGAAGGAAACAGGTTGCGTGTTTTTGCGACAGGGACTGAGGAGGGTCATGCTTCATGAGTTAAGTGGATTTCGGACTGAGACCCCTCGTGCATCGCCGCCCCAATGTGGGGCCCTTTTCCGGATGGCGGGAACGTCCGGCCAGGAGGGACGAACCAGCTGGATGCTCCTCGGCCGCTCAACTGGACCATACGGAAACTGTGCCATGCAGCCTTCCTTCCGTCTGTGCGCCTGCTGAAGGTACCCGTGGGATGGGCAAATGGGGGAGGAAAGAGACAATAAGGTCTTTTTAAAAGAGAAATGCTTAGGACACATTCTTTTTGGCTTGTACTGATTTAATTTGTTGTTTAAAATCAGAAAAATGTGACTCAAAAGACTAGACATAAGAAGAAAGCTCTTTTTAAAGAAGATTTTGAGTTTAACTGATACATCATGTGTGTACATTGGGATTGATTCTCTCTAAAGCATCTTCCTCTGCACGGAAATTCAGTGCTTCATAAGAGCTTTTTCTTGCAGTGCGCCGAAGCAGCTAACTTCTCTGTCTTATTTGATAATGACAGGTACTCTGCTCATGTGGAAGTATATAGTCAGAGTCTGAAGTGTTGAGTTCTCCCAGCTAAATTAAAAATCACATTTTTAATAAAACATTTATAGTAATGTTTTATTGCTTAGCCACAAATCACTTACATCTTGCACATGCTTTACATTACAGGTACAGCTTTTCACATGAATCAGAAACTTATCAATTTTATATGTTTATTATCATTACCTTTGTTATGTTGTTACCCATTACAGAGGTGTTAGCTAATAGGTAGTAATAAAGCTTTAACACACACTTGGGACCATGATAGATGCTTTGTGAGAAGGAAAGCTCAAGAGATCTCTGCTGGTAGTATAGTAATGCATCCCAGTTATGTAATGCAATTTCTTCTTGTACTATAGTCAGTGATGTTATATTATACATTTTCTGCTTGTGTTATAGTAATAGTACACTGTAGATCGGTCACAGACAGTGCTTAGATTCGTTTAGCACTCCCAAGAGTCAAATCCTCCCTGGGTCATGACTCAAGTGTTATGAGTGGATCATTATGTGCTTGGTTCAGTGTTTCTGCTCTGGAGGTGTAGTACAGAGAACTGTTACAGCATGTCGTGAGCTGCTTTTCGCACTGGCAGTGAAATGCAGAGGACTGGATCTTATCCAGGGTTCCAAACAAAAGAAATGACAAAGGAGTTATTGGCTCCTAAAATGAAATATTAAGGAGCCAAATGACTTGAGCTAAAAATGTAGAGTTTCACATGATGGAGATGGTTGTTCAGAAATGCTTTAGTTCACAAATCAATTATTAATTGATTTCAGTAACAAAATGTTGTGAATATTTATCTTTAATTTCATGTCGTGTGTACAATAATTGGTCACATGACGATGTATAGTACACCTGGATTACATTCATGCTATAAAACATTCTTTTTAACTGTCACAAAGTAATTACTTGTGCAAAAGAAGTACCCATATGAGCATTTGATTTCTGACACAAACCTATGCCTACATTGCAGGTTTCTGGTTCACTAACCAAAAATTGGTGTTTAGTGAGGGAATCAGATTTCTAAACTATTCACTTAGTGTGTCTGATTCAATCCGCTAACTCACAAGCGAGTTTGATGTCGTTTCATGAATCTTTTTTGATTCATTCATTAAAAAGAATTTCTTTATTCAAAAGAACCACAAGTGGGTTGTTTCTGAATGGTCTCTTTTAGCCCGACTATGTCAGACTTCATACTTCCGCTCAATTTCAGTTAGCTTCTGTACTCTCCCAGATTTCCTTCCTCCCGCTCCAAACCAATCGACCAATCAACGAACAGAGCGTGGGCTGAGAGCCGTGACGTAGATGCTAAACTAAGCGTAAGCGCCGAATTTAAGATTGTAGTTTAGTTGTAGTTTTTACATGGAGACACGGGATGCTATTCACTCTATTGTGGAGAGTATTCCCGGCATTTGCCAGCTGAATACATTTTCCCATTTTGAATCGAGGTGTTGTTGTGGCCGTACTCCTGACAGGTTTTGGGAAAAGTTTAATTTATCAACTGTTACTGATCGTCAACGAGAAATTGGGGTGGCCAAAGTCCAGCAAGGCGATAATTGTGATTGTGTGACCCTTGGTTGCTCTCATGCAGGATCAGGTTAAGGAGGCAGCAAAACTTGCTGGATGGTTTTGTTTTTCGTAGCATTCCTATGTTTTCCACAAAAGTTTGATGCAGCTGAGCAGGCACATAACCCACGTCATAACCAAACGTAATGTGATTGGCTTACGGGTACACCATTGATTTTAAACTTCAGATAAACCCCCCCCCCCCCCACGAGAAAGTAAACTCTTGGTATTACCAGGCTAGGTCTCTTTGCGTGTAAATTTAAATAGTAAGAGTATCAGATGTGCTTGTGTTTTGCATAATGCATTCTATTGCTGAGTTACATAACGATTGTGGGTGGGAATTTAGATTGATTATGGTTTACAGATGCAGCATATTTGACCTATAAATTGACTTTGAGGAGAAAGTTTTGGATTAGACGGGGGTTAGAAAGCAGATGAAGTTTCAACTTCAGGTGTTCTGTGTAGGTAACTGACCTGAGGAGTTGAAGATTACAGGTTGGAAAGACAGATGCTCTACATATGAGATTTGTCTCAGTGATGAGTAAACAGCCGTATGTTTGTCCAGCTCTGCTGAGGTGTAATTCAACAGAGCACTAAGGAGGTGGATGGGTATTTCACTGTTTGTGTATGTAATCCTATGTTTGTGTGCATATGTATGTGTGTCCTTGTGTGTGCGTGAGGTCCAGCAGCATAGCAAACTGCCAACCCTCCAGATATAATGAAAATACCCAAGAGCAAATGAAGGTCTGTGACTGATGTGGCTCTATCTGTCATTGCACTTGAGCTAATCTAATTTGCTGATGCCTTCGTCGGTTGTCAGGGAACACTGGTAATTAATCAGATGCTTAGGCAGGTTGCACCAATTTCACATGGTTTGTATTCACGAGTGTTTATAGAAATGGAAATGTAGAAGTACAGTCATCTTTCTTTTCTCTTTTTTTACTCACACTCATGTCAATCCAAATCTATATGCTGTTATTTTTTTCATGTCTTCATCCTTTTCTATACATTGGCAGTTGTTATCAAAGGCCAGAATTATCAAAGAATTTGTGCATATAACTATATTACAGATAAACAGTAGTTGCCATACAATAGCTTTTATGTGAAGAACAGATGATATTTAGATAATTATTCATAGAAAATATTATTCTTCACTGCAACTTTCCAGTTTTATTTTCCAGCCTGCATATTCAAACTTGAATATTCTGTACCTATACAACACATTCAAAACTAGTGCAATGTACAGTAGGTGTTGATGTCAAACCTATACCAATGTGGCATACTTTTTTAAAAACCGTATGATCAGCAATGACATGTTATATACAGCACATGATATTATGCATTTATATGGTCCTTTTTGGAGCTCGACAGCTGTGATCACTGTAACCTTTACATGGGGAAGAAATGCATAGGTACACTGCCATTTATGTGATATTTTATGCTGTAGAAACATTTATAACAGCATACATACTAATTTTTAGGTGGATCATTCCTGGTTGTGTGTATGGATTCAAATAAATCTATAGGTAATGGAGAAAAAAAAGTATCTATGATTTATCTTAATTGTTGTTTTTGCAGGTTACAGCAATGTGCTGGATTTTTTTCTTTTGGGAAGTGGATATCTGACATTAACCAGACAGTAAAGTTGTTTCTGATCTGTCTATTAAGATGCAAATGAATGTAGCGATGTAACACTTCCTTCCCAAACAAGCATTTCTGTGTGTCTGCAGGTGTCTGTGTTCTCAGCAGGGGATAGAGACAGTGATCTATGTGTTGCATAGTCAGAAGAGAAATTTGACCATATTTGTGCGTGTGTGTGTGTGTTTAATGTGCTTTCTGGTCTAAGAACTGTTGCATAATTTGCACAAAATGTTTATGTAAAGTTTTAGAACAGATTCCATGATTCATTTAGCAATTGACAGAAGGGATGTGTGCAAGCTGATTAGATTATCCTCAATGGCTTAGTATATTGTTTAAAGACATCTGCCAGTTATGTGATAATTAAGGTATGCTCTGCAGCAGTGAAAGCGCAAAAGAGAAAATGCTGAGTGGAAAAATGCATGCATGTATGTATGTATGTATGCATATAATCAGGGCCCCAGACTGCACCTAAAACAGTTGCATTTGTGACCAAAAATATTAATTTGCAAGTGATATTTTTTGCTCAGATCGCCACTGGCATCTGTATACATTTACATGTTGTTATTTATCATTATTTTATTGATCACATATTTTTGTATGTTGATGTAATAAACTGAGACGGTGCACATCAAAGTTTTAGAGGAAAAGCAGTCCTCATCCCTGCCAAACAGCACCTGCTAAAAGCAGCTCCAGCTGTAGCAGCATGAGAGAGATCGAAAATGACGTGCGAAGTAAAAGTGCAGAAAAGCAGTGTCTGTTTTGTGCACATCTTGAACAAACTACATCAGGTAAAGCTGTCAGGTGTGTTGATATTAGCAATAGCGTTAACAGTTTGCGTTTATAATTAGTAATAATATGGGTTCTTGTTATCAAGAGCTCAAGTCTAAATGCTGTGTTCTGTTAATGCGTTAACATATTATTTGTATTGCATTTGCCATCCAATAATTGCAATAAATTTAATATTTTACCTTTTAATAAACAAAGTATTCACTTTAAAATTCTCCAGAAATTTCAAGAAAATATGAGACATAAACACGACAGTATGACTGAAATGTAAAAAAAATTTTTTATGAATAAATAAATAAATTAATTAAAGCAATTTATTCTGTGCCACGTAAGAAATAATTTGACTCCTAATTTTGTTTCTTGTAGGAGCCAATACTCCTTTTTTTTTAAGCCCTGCATACATACAGAATATATTATTCATGTGTTTCATGTTAACTTGTGGCTACCCATGTGAAAGTGAGACAGATGTGTTTGTGTGTTGTATTTATACTGTGAACTTACTACTTAATATTTCCTTAAATTTTGTGGCAAAACAGTTTCCTTTATCTTGCAATGCTTCATGAATGAGCTTTCATAAGTCCTACATATTTCTTATCTTCACTACCCTGAGTAAACGCATTGTCAAATAAGATATTCAGCCTGCATAGGAATGAATATTTAATTGTTGCGTTCAAATATTTATTTTCAGTTTACTTTAAATTATGTATTACCATTTGCATTAATATTTAAGATTGCACGAGTTACATTACTATCAGTTTTAAGAAAATACTTAATCCGCTCTATGATGAGCCCAGTCTAAAGACAAATGCAGTCCTGCTTTCCTCATAGTCCTGAAGAAGAGTGAAAGCACATATCACTACAGCACATATCTTCAGGGTTGGTGACAGGTGTTGGGACTACAGTATACTGTATATTGAATATTATCTCAGTGACACACTCCGACAATCTCATCTCTCTCATTCTATCTCTCTGTGGCTCACTCTTGTGTCTCTTTTTTCTCTCTTTGTACTAAAGCGTATTTACTTTAATATACTTACTGTGTGGAAAAGGACTGATTAAGTAATGAAAAAGAGCAGTTTTAAATTCTGCTACACAAATTCAGGACTTATTCTTCTATATTCTATTCTATTCTATATTTTTCACTTTACATGACTCCACCATGGAAAACATTCACGTTTCAATGAGGTGAAAGGGACAGTCTTCCCTCCTTCTTTCTAAATGGAGGATTTGGAATTAGTTTCCCTCAATGGGCAAATCATGAATGAGCTCTGAACGGGACTGGCCCTTTGAAGTTGGGCAGAAGTAATAAGCTTCCCTCATCTTTAAAATGTGCGGTAAAATGTGCTGCATAGCCATGTAAAATACGTATGCAATGAGACTCTCAGGATTGGAAATTACTTTTAATCTTTTTTCCTTTGCTCTTGTCTTTGCAATTGCAAATGGTCTCTGGGTGCCTGATCCGATCAAGTATATCCTCCTCTCGCGGACTGTAATATGCCTTGTCAGCACGTTTGATAAGTGTGTGGCAGTCTTACACACCTTGTGAGTGTGTGTCCATTTACACTGTACAATTTGTGTGGCCAGAATAAATTGAATGTGTGAACACAGAAAATGAGAGTGGAACCAAGGGCTATTTTCAGGAACCCCTCTCTTTCTTATCCATATAGTGTGTGTGTGTGTGTGTGTGTGTGTGTACTCACACACAGTTCCCACATTTCAGATTTAATGGATATTGGACCTGTGCTCTAGTTTCTTTTTCATTCCTTAAAGTGAGCTATTTCTGTCTTTTCACCCCCAGAGTCCCAGATCCAGCCCTCCACCACAGCTGCCCCTGGCTCACCACACCTCTTTTTCACTCAATCACTCAATCCCTATCCTTCCATGTCCTTGATTTATTCAGTGATTTCTCCAGCTTATGAAGCTGAGCAGCATGGTATCACATTTGTCTGTGGTGTGAATAACATGATGTGTCTGCATATGTCCCGGCCCAGCTTACAATAAGTTCCGCTGTTTTAGGAATAGAAACACATGGGGTTTTACACACGTGTCTCTCTATCAATACAAGGCTCTGGGATAGTCTTCACTAGTGCTGTTCTTGATACACTGATACGACGATGTATCGTCACAGAGATTTGATGATAAGAATATCATCAGTATTTATATTGTGGCACATGCGCACGAGTGGACCACATTTCATTTGAATACAAGAACACCATTTAAAATGGAATAGAAAAGTGCAAGGTTTCTAAAAAATAATGAATAGAGCATAATATATAGGCTACAACCAGGTTTAATATAGCTGCAGAGGAACACCACCCGGGTTGCCTGATATAAAGAAACATAATCCCTGAAACATAGCTTCCCTCTTGCGCAATACAGAAATATATACTAAGTGTGTTACTTCACTATCTTCACTGTGGATAAATGTGCTTGCTTTCTGAATACACCATTAAAGCTTGCAGTTTAGTGATCTCCAATTCAAGATTCTATTCTCAGAAATGTTTAATTCATCAAGTGTTCATTTATGAGAGAGAGAGAGAGAGGCTGTGTATGTATGGATTACCACTGTTTTGCCACATTTCGCTATTAACAGTGAAGCTTTAATAATGAATGCACCAATTGAGGTCAAATGTTGTTGCTTAGCATAAGGATTGTGGTGTCGACCTGTGAGGAAACCTGTGTATGTATTTAATCAATACAACTAAAATATGTCTTTTTTTTCTGGACATGTTTCTCATATGCTCCCCTAGCAACTTACCTCCTCGTCATTCACCGCCACTTTCATATCAGCTGCTTATTGTGTAATACATCAAACAAGCTTGCCGCAGGCCTGCATAATCTGCATTTATTATTCATTAGAAATGCATAACGGGAAATCCACAGCTATCACAGGAGCTATTGCACTTATCTAACATATCACAGAAAGAGCAGCCCGTTCTGAGAAATACTGGCATTTGTGTGGGACATGAGCAAAGATGGGAACGCTGTGACAGTCGTGCTCAGTAGGAATTGCATTTAAATTTGAGCAAAGAGATGCTTTCTCCTCCCCTCGGAGAGCGAAGACACGCTGACACTGGGTAATGACCCTGAGGGTTTGGATAATTCAGAGTGTGGTAAATGGGAAAAATCATCTGTGTGATGAAAAAGTTTCAAGCTGTAATGAGTTAGTGTTTTTATGAATTTATCATCAGATGTCAAGTACAATTTGTTCAGATATCTGTAAACAGTCCTTGTTTGTGTCAGGTGAACAAATAATTTGTAAAACACAATGAGCATTGGTGGTGAGGCTAAAGCATAATGAGGATTAGATGTTATTTGGAGGTAAGGCAGAAACATAACTCGGCAATCTTTCCCACGAGAGGTATTCCAACACTTACATATTTCATGTAAGAACAGTCCCCCCAAAAAATTTGATCAAATACCTTTGGCCATGGTCAAAGTGATAGTTCACCTAAGAATTAAAATTTGTCATTGTTTAGTTACAATAATGTCATTTCAAACCTGCATGACTGAGTTTCTGTGAGCTGCTGTCAGTAGATTGAATAAACAATGACAAAATAATTTTTTAGGGGTGAATTATCTCTTTAAGAAGCTATTCAAATTTCTTTTTTATTAATCTTTAGGAGGTCCAGTATGGGTAGGTCAGTTTGTACCCAACGCCGTTTGCCCTTTTGCTGCCATGATTTGTTTTGTTCAAGGTTTTAAAGCCCTTGCCTCAGTCCTTTACCCCGAATGTTTTTAAGTTGGACAGTTGGAGGCAGTTTTTGTGTTTGCTCTGCTGGGTTTCAGTGCTGGTGGTCAGTTGGTGTGTGTGGTCACAGTAGTGAGGCCCAAATCTCTGGCAGCGAGTCTTCTGTTAATCCTTCCTCACTGCTAAGGACTGAATGTTCCACACGCTGCCACACACATACTGTACAGTGTTAGGGAGATAACTTCTGAAATGCATCCTGGTACTGATTGCAAATTACACAATTAAATGTGTCAGTAATGGTAAGTGCCATGGTAATCTAATCTAAAAATAGATTTTGGATATTCATTTTGGGTCCCAAATTGGGTCCCAAATTTAGGGACACTAATTTATGAATTATTCACTTCTAAATATGTTTGCATTGCACTATTAAACTTAGTTGAAACATAACTCTACTGTACATATAAACTAAATATTAACAAAAGCCTCCAAGCAGGAATAACGGATGTAAAGCAGATAAACTGAATTGCATCAGTAAGCTCTTGTTTAACCTAGCAGACTTAAATCCTTTAGGAATAAATAATAACGTTGACATTTACACTCATTTCCATTTTAAGACACAGAACATTATATTAATAAATGACTGTTAGCTGCTCTTTGACCCAAAATAACCGATAAAGTGCACAGTACCTCTGTGTGGTCCATGTTGTGCATGTCAAATAAAATCAATTGTAACTAATCAATGTCGTTTCTTATAATTTTTGTGTTATTTATTGATCCATATTAATTTAATATACAGTTACTGAAAGTTATTTACAGTACTGTGGTTACTAAACCTGTAATGTGGACCATATGTTCTAATGTAAGTAGAAACTGCCGATTGACTGGTGCAGCCCTTCCTAGGTTTATTGGAGTATGGCTGGAGCTAAACACTGCAGGAAAGTGGCTCTCCAGAAACGGATGAGGAATCCTGCCTTATTAAAACAGACCTGTGAACCAATTTCAGGTTGTAAGTCCACAATTGAGAACGACTGCCTCAAGATAAACCTTAAATAAATTTGCACCTTTGCACCTTATCTAAGGTACAAATATGCACCCTTAAGGTTCTAATGTGCAGCCTTTAGGGACAGATAAGGTATAGAGGCGTGCTTTTGAAATCGCTGCTCCAGTGGCAAGCTGCATTTTTTACTATGCACACATACAGATGCTGTGACACTGTAAACAGCTGCCGCAGGCTTGACTTTATCAGAGAATGCAGAGAGATAAAGACAAAAGACTTGAGGTGGAGGTCATAGGAATAAGATGAAATGAAAGAGTTAATGTTAGATAGTTTGAACCGGAGCTAAACCATGTCTTATCTGCTTTTCCAGATTCTCCCAGAGTCATATGTCCTAGTGATTCAGTCTCTTTGGTCGCTGGATGGCTCTTAACCCTGAAACCACTGATCCCTGATCAGGCCTAGCCAGAGGTCACATTATCTGCAGCAATCACTCACGGTGCCTTACAGGCCTGTAGATAATACTGTCTTTCAGGACCACTGTCAAGGCTCCCTCCAGTGCTTTCTGAAGTCCTTTATATGGATGCCTTTGAGTCATGCCATTTCAAGACTGAGCTTAGTGCCCATTTTTATGATACATGCAATAGACACTGCATAAAAACGACGATTCAGTATCAGTCAAAGACTGCTGTTGTTTTTCATGACACTGATTCAGTTGGCTTTGGTGAGGGCAATCTTGTGAACAGACATTTCTAAGGGGGTGGATATCTATTCTGTGCATGCTCTCAAATCCGGATAATTGTAACGTTTACTTTCTGGGCCTTAATGAGACATTACTGTTGCTCTGTTCCAAAACCTAGTGAGCTGCCTCCACAAGCATTTTAAAGCATTCGATTCTAAGGCTGATCCAAATAGTACGCAACTTAATTATGCTGCCTCCTTGCTTACTTTTAATATTTAATATTTAATTTAATGTTTAATATTCTTGATACTTTTTTGGTCCAAATTTGAAGGTCCATTGTGGGAAAGGCAACATGGTTTTGATGCCAAGGACCCCCAAATATGATGATGCCTTCTAGAAATGCCAGCTTTAATACACTACCCTTCAAAGGTTTGCTAAGATTTTTTAAAACAAAAGTTTCTTATGCTCATCAAGACTTTGATCGAAAAAGAAAAAAACAGTATTGTTGTGAAATAACATACTATTTAAAATAACTTTTATATTTGAATATATTTTAAAATATAATTTATTGCTGTAAAGGCACATCTGTATTTTTAGCAGCTGTTACTCCAGTCTTCAGTGTTACATGATCCTTCAGAAATCATTCTAATATGCTGACTTGAATAAGAGAATTCATTTCAAACTTACTGACCCTAAACTTTTGACTATACTGTAAAAATGACAGTAATAATAATATAAAATAATATGTCTATATGTTGTGTTCTAAATTGAATAATCAGCTTTTATATTGTCAGCTTATATATTTTATGTTGTAGTTTAATAAAAAAAAATGGTAAAAAAAATATTTAGAAAATATAAATTGATAGTGTATAATTTCTGTCCACTGTAAATATATGTATATACTTGCAGAGTACAATTCAGATGTGTTTTTATAGCACTAATCACACCTTGTATTTTTTAAAGCAGATTTCCAGAGAATACTGACTTCAGAGACGTAACAAAAAAAAAAAAGATAATCAGGAATTAAACGCTTTCTTTTTTTTTTCTCTCCAAAACTATTTACAAATTGACGCATTGTTTGCTTATTGAAGTATCATTTAATTCAGGATGCTGCAAATGTAGAAATTGGGCAGAAAGCCATGAGGCAACTCACTAAGGCTTTGGATCAGAGCCAATGTTTGCTAATCTTTCAATAGCTTAATGTATAGCTGCACAATTCACTGTACAACAACAATGACAGCTCAATCAAGTTGCATGTTTATGTTATACTGTGCTTAATAATGAGATGTATGTGATGAGACAGAACTGTGGTTCCAAACATTGCCCACCGCATGAATAATTCATGCAATGCACTGCATTACAGTATATGCAAAATAACAAAAATGATGATAACCTTGTACAGTGTGTCCATATAAGCTGTTTATTTTGCATGCAACATAAGTTATATTTTTTTATAACTATTTGTACACTTCAGCAGTTTTGATTAGGTAGATCAGCTGTCATTCAGAGTAGACCAGAATGACCCTGGCCCATATGGGGCCTTTATTGTAAAAAATAAATGATGGCTTTCATCTGACAGAAACCACAAAAACTCAGATCTGATGCATGGCCAGTGCTGCTTTATCTTTTTGATACACGCTAGTACACTAGAGCAGGATCAGTCCGACTTTTTGCTAAAAGAGGCAATGCGACACAAATCAATGTCAAAAACAGATTGTAATATCACAGCTTTTCCAACAAAAGGTCATATCGTGTGACATCGGCACATTTGTCCCATCAGATTCAGTAATGAATCTGCCTGCCAATCTCCCTTTTGGGGCATCAAATGCATCCAAGTGTGCAAATGCAATTTAGCATGCACAAGAATGAAGAAAATCTCATGCATGGACGGAGAGATTTCTACTGTGTAATTTTTTTTTTTTTTTTTGGGGTGATCTTTAAAGGATTTCAAATGAAAACACTGGGACAGTTGTAAGTAGCTAAATATAGAAATAGGATTTCTATTTTTTTTTTTTTAATAGCTCAAGCAGCTTGTTCTGTAAACTACAAAAATGGTTGTTTATCCCCAGAGTATTAAAATAAAACAAAGAGAGAACTTTTCTCTTTACTGAGAATTCGCTTATACATGGCTGTTATATAATGTAAGGATATGAGCTGCAATATTCATCCCAATAAACGGTTTTCGATTGGGTCAAGATTCAGTGACTGAAACAATTAAAACCATTAAGTAATCAAAAAAATATTTCGTCTTATATCAACAAACCATAGCCCTTGAATATTTCTTTATTCATGTACAGGGGTTTATGGAATGACAAATAGTGTATACTTGCTTCGTTTTTCTCTGTTTTGCACAGACAGACTTTAAAGGTGTGCTGCAGTTTTGTGCAACACACAAATCTGGATCTAAATGTTTGGTAAATGTTTAAATCTAAAGAAATAGCTCAAATCACATTGGTAATGCATGAAGTTTAGCTGCTGCACAGAACCTGTGCAATTGGCAATCAGGTTTGATTTATAAATTGTCTGCAGTTAAAATATTATTAATAAGTGATGAAAGGGAAACGAGTTTTAATAAATTGAAAAGATTATTAAAACAGATCTGTTCACTCACTTGAGCTAAATCTGGAAAATCACGTTTGAATTTAAATTTGCAGTTATTTTCAACAGGCTTTATGTGTCATTTGGCACCCTATAGGTATTTTCCTACTTCACCAGTGAGTCATTTAGCATCCAACAGGGGAATGAGCTGGCAGAGATGTCTTGAGTGTTCATGCTTGAAGTTATCGGACTGGCTTAGCATTTGATTGTTGTCGCTGTTGAGTCATAAGTGCAGAGATATGTAAGATTTACCTTACTTTTTGTATTCAGTTGCTTCAGTGATTTGTGATGATTTAAGTGGGACAATCAAAGCTTGCATTACTGTACATTGAGTAACATAAATTGATATTAATCTTGATATTGTTTGAAGCACCTTGAAGTAGCATGAAATTATATGTTTAGTTTAGTTTAGTGTAGGTTAGTTTAGGTGATATACTGAGTGGCAAGACCATGTAAAGCTTTATAGACCAAAAGCAAAGTTTTAGAGAGCATCATCTTGATTTTGGCGATAGATCTTAGCTGAAAGAAACTACTTTTAATAATAGCACTAATCTGCTTATCGAAACTCAAATTAGAATCAAAAATAACACCAAGATTTTTGACACAATCATGAATATTTGAGGATAAAAAAACAAACTGATTTACTATGTCTAAGGTCCTATCTGGGGAGGCAACAATTGCAATTGCAGTTTTGTCATTGTTTAACTGTAGGAAGTTCATGTCCATCCAACATTTTATTTCACATAGGCAGTCTAACAGGCCAGTCAAAGAACCATTATTATTTATGATTGCAAAATAGAACTGAGTGTCATCGGCATAAAAGTGGTATGAAAAATTGTGTCTCTGTATAATATGACCAAGTGGAAGCATATATAATGCAAACAAAAGAGGACTCAGGATGGAGCCCTGTGGTACACCCTGATGTATTGGGGCATCAATTCCCTACTTTGACAGAAAACTTTTTCCTTTTGAGATAAAAGGCAAACCACTTCAACCTCGAAGACCAGCTACATGTTCTAGTCTGTATAAAAGAATATCATGATCTACAGTGTCAAATGCTGCACTTAAATCAAGGAAAACTAAAATACAACCAGAACTAAAGCTGAGATATTTTTTTCCTATTGAAAGAGCGATCTGACATAATAGCTCACTATCAGCAGTTATTTTATCTATGTTCGTAACATTTCTTACAGATTATTGCTCGGTGTAAGAGATAAATAAAGATCAGATAAAGAAATTAGCACAGTACCAGTACTAGTGATTGTGTGTGTGAATTAGTCATACCATCTCTATATTATTGTGAAGCTGTGGGTTGTAAATAGCCTAGTTCCTTCAAAAGTAGAAAAATATGCTTTAATAAGTTTTGAGATTCTAAGCTACTTTAGTGATAAATCACAGGACAGCACTGACAACTAGTTTCTGCGTTCCTCTGTGACCGCGATCTTCACAGCTACTGTTTATATGAATGTTCGTGCCACAATGCAGCTGTGCGAACTAGGGCTGTCAAAATGGCTGAAAAACTAAATTCGAATTTGCAATTAAATATTATCCAAATTTAAACTATATTAGAATTTAAAATACATAATTTTAGTTAGGGTGAAGAAAAGCTTTTGGCTTCTCTTCTGAGGCCACAAGAGGGTGCATTGGAAAAAAAAGTGCATAATATTTAAAATAATGTGTATAATCAGTCACACATCCGTTCACAGTCTCAAAAAGTGCCTGCACAAGGTGAATGATGACAGAAGTGGTACTGCTTGTCGAGCTTGTCCGCCTTCTGAAAGCTGTGCGAATTAAGCTGTGTGAGACAGAACAGAATGCTGAATGTGAAGTATACCCGGGGTGGGCCTTAAAGCTGCCTCCTTAATGGACACCTACAATTTGAATGCAACATTTTTGCATTCAAATGTGGATTTATTATTATTTATTTATGTATTTTTTGACAGGCCTAGCGCTATCATGGTAGCTCGATATAATAATACACATCCGATCATCTAATCGCTTGAATGTCCAAACCATACAACAAATACAACTGACAAAGTTTAGTGAAGACGCAAGGCCATCACTATGTGTTGAACCGGCGTTCATCTCCGTGTTTAGCTTTTATGCCACTGACAGGACGAAGTCATGTGGCTACACACGCAGTAGTATGCTTTTAAGGGGGAAATAATAACAGTATTAAAAAAACAGAATAACCTAAATGGGAAAATTACGTCGGTTAGAGGTTCTGAATTTCGGTATCGATTACTTTTCGATTAATCGTCCAGCCCTAATCCAGAGTGAGTAAAATGTAATTTAAAACCTTCAACAAAGCTGATTCAGTACTATGAGGATCCCTGAAAGCAGACTGAAATTTGTCAAAAATACTAAAAGCACTCAGGTATGAAGATATTTGATGGTAAACAACTTTTGCAAAAAACTTTGGAAATGAAAGACGTTTAAAGATGGGTCTATAGTTATTCAAGTCATGCTGATCAAAATGTTGGAATTTTTTTTTTTTTTTTTAACAATGACTGTACTGTAGCATGTTGGAAATTATTTGGTACAACCCCACTGACAAATGATATATAGTGCTCATTCAGTGTCTTAAAGTACTACACTCTGATTCAGACTCTGTTTCACAGTACTGCCACAGTATGTTTTTATGAAGCTAGAGAAGAGTTAAATTATTGAATATGTGATGATTCAGGACAGCCCTTTCCCTATTAGTGAGGTGAAGTTTTTCTGTTTGTAGGAGGTGTTATTTCAGCATTTTAGCACTGGTGACACCCGCTCTGCACCAGCCTGTCTCTTTTTAAGCCTTTATGACTCTGACACTTCATTATCAGCCTCGCCTGACAACATGACATGACCAATCGGAGCCAATCAGTTCAACTCCTGATTTGTGACCAGTGGGCAGAAAACAGGAAGTCGATAGATGGATACACTTTAATCGACTGTCCTTATACACACTGCTTAATTGTAATGTGAAGTTATTTTCCCCTAAGCTTATTATTAGCAAATACAATGTGCACCAAATACAAATGTCTCATAAAGCCTGTTTCATTAGCGTTGATGCCACAAGTTCGTAGAGTGAATAGTTTATTTGCTAATGAGCAAATGGTTTTGGCTGAATGAACAATTTGAGAAGTAAAGCAAAGTTTAATAATTAGCAGAAAATCAAATGGACTGGTATGATGTTTTTAAAGAGTCTTGAACAAAGGTCATAGTCATTGCACATTGTGACATCAGGTAATGAAATCACTCAATCAAGTGAAAAATGCCAGCTTTGACATGAGCTAAATTTCTGAGTAAGCACAAAAACAAAGGCAAAAGGCTGCAGGAAATGCTCAATAGAAACTGCAAATGCAGCCCCCAGATAATATAAAGATAGATTTCTAGCAAATATCCACCAGTCAAGAGAAGTAACAGTCTTTTGAGGATGTATAAGACTTATGCGTAAAAAAAAAAAAAAAAAAAAAAGTATCTCCTTGGCTCACCGTTGCCCTTCATCTGAAGTGCAGGCTGAGATATACAGTATGTCCAGAATGCCAATAAGCACAAACAGACTACTTGTACATTAACTATTTAACCTGAGAGAAATGTGGTGAATTCACCAAGCAGGTGTGTTGTGGTGCAGTTGGTAGATAAACTTGCCTCTGATTCATTAATCACTTGCATCCAGGTTAACCAGGCGCTAAATAGGCTAAAATAGCACTGCAAATTAAGATGTCAGTCATTTCAGCACGAGCACACCTTCTTTCTATGCACATTTGGCTTATTATTAATAAGTGATTAACTCAACCCAATTATTGCAGCACTACAATATTTCATCAAAATGTTTTTGCTCTTTTAAACAGCTTCAAAATTCATGTTTGAGGTATGATTGTGGGTAATGTGTGTTGTAGAAGAAAACTTGAAAGTCTCTTCAGGTGCTTTTAACCACAGACCTTATTTTACTCATGAATTGAAAACCGCTATTTTAAAAACACATTAAAAGGAAATCCCCATGGTTGACAATGTTAATTATTTTCAGGACTTAGGAATGGATTAGGTTCATTCATATTTTGTCATTTCACCCCAATAGTCTTCAACAAAGCAGGTTGCATTTATGAAGGTCTTCATGCCACTATTTTTTTATTTTTTATTTGCAATAGATTTTAAATGGACCTCCAAACAGACATGCGATGATATATACTAGAAAGAAATATATACATATATATATCTCAATTGAGCATTGAGCTGTGTGAGGATGTTGCTTACATGCCCTGAGCTTGAAACAAGTGGTGATCGCTATTGAGAAAGTGTTGACTTATCATCCACAGCTCTCAGGCCAGAGGCTGTTGATTTGAAATGCAGTGTGAGGATCATGATATGCTTTTAAAGTTATGCAGTTATACAATACTGTAATTGTGGTGCCATTTGAAAACAAAGCACATATTTTGACTTTTTAGGTTTCAAAGATTAGTGTACGCTGACTTTCAAATTTGCTCAAGGTAAAATATGCTAATGTGTTTAGCCGAAATGCCATCAGAGAAAGTATTGCAATACTGCATCAATTAATGACGAGAATATTTCAGCTCGCAGGGAAGATGAGCTCCAGCTATTCCCTGTGGATAGAGTCAGCACATTTAGAATGCATGGAGAGCTGATTTATCACAAATAAAATAATTGTGCATTTTGGCTGCAAGCACGAAGAGCTTGGAAATATGTATGTGGATTTCTACTGCCTTCTACTGATGCAGTGTCAGTGCAAGTTTGTTTTTAATTCAGAACTGTGCAATTGCATCAGAAGTGCAAAAGAGATTTGATTTGATTTGATTTGATATAAATGCTTGTCCACATCATAATTACATCTATCATTTTCTAATGTGGCAATAAAAGTGATGGTTTGATGCATTATTTATTTAATTTTATTATTATTATTATTTTCCTTCAGACCACAGATTGTAACACCAGTTAACACCATTACTTAAATCTGTAGTCTTAAGTCATTTTAGTATTTTATTTTTCTTGCATTTTCATTTTGCAGAGTGTAAAAAGCATGAGAAGTTCTAAAATATAATTTATGCATTTAAAAAAAGTAATTTATATAATATGGAAAGGTTTTAAATTTGGGTACGGATTAATAAAATTATTTCCTAATTGGAGGTCATGGCAACTAAAAAGTTGGAAATCTTAATATTTGATTCTATCAATCCTACAGAAAATCAATGCTAGTCCAAATGTCCCAGGAAATCAAACATGCTACTGTCTGTTAAAATAGCAGTTTAGATTGCATTAGAGTCAGTCTGAATCACTTGACAAAGATACTGTTACTTTATCTGACTAATAATAACTATAATCATAACAGCTGCTTTCAAACATTTTATGGGATGTTTATGGAGCAACAGCTGCCCGCTTATCTAAACAAGAGTGGGAGGAATACTATTAAATCAGAAATATTGATGAATTAAACATTAACTCAAGGAGGTGCATACTCTATTATTATGTAAGAAGACTTACATAATTCTATCACTGATCTGTATGGATCATACTGTAATGCTGAATAACACCAGAATGAATGAGCTGAAAGGCACAACGCTCAGCACGCGTGAATCACCTCCTGAACCACCTCATTAACCTCATCTATTGATGATAGTTCTGCTCTTCAGATCACAAAAGAGCCCACACACAAATGCAATTTGAGTTTGACAGTATATAAAGGAGTGCCTGTACCACCAATTCAAAAAGCTAAACCTGTTTAGAGGAACACACTCGGGTCTCCAGCAATGGCGTTCGCGGTCAATAAATGATTTGTGCTAAATCGACATGTTTCACTGAGTTTAGTCACGAAGACAGAATTATTATCACCTACTCCTTTCACACTCTTCCTTTTCATTTCCTCCCACAGCTGCCTGCCTTCACAAGTTATTAATTTGAGAAAGTAGCTCTCCGTTCACTCAGGCATATTATAACCATGTAGTGAATGAACCAGTGACCCTACAGCATAGACACTGACTGTTTCCTACCATTTCTGACTTGCTGAAGAATACTTTCCTGTAGAAAAAGTTCTCAATGTTCAAGTAAATTTTGCCTTTGTAGAGTTACATTGTGTAAGTTCACCCAAGTAACTTGTAAAGCTGGTAAACTGAAAGGTCAACAATTATTTTAATTGTACAGAGAGATATCTGTCATCTACACCATATGTTCTTGTTGTTCGCTGCATGACAGTTTAACAAGGCTGCTCTTTAAAGTGTGACATCTCCATTGCTGAAAAGGCCACCTTAGAGAGGTGGATGAGTGTTTTTGTGCAGGTCTAGCTGGTTGATCAGCATCCAAAATACAATCTATGCTGGTGAACAGAAATGTTGGTCTATGCAACAAGGTGGTTTGCTGTATTATTGTTAGTTCTGTAAAATAATGAGGTGTAAAATAGATGTGTGTACCTCCATCAAGAATTTCATTTTTCATTTGTCATCCTGAATTCAGTCTGTTGTGCCAAATAAATGTGTGATAACTTAATGGAGTCATCACACCTTTGATGTGCAGCACTGCAGAGACATTAAGTCATTGTTGAGTTGCCAAAATCATGACCAGCGCAAAGGGAGGAGGCACAGGGACAGGTGAACCTGAACCTGTCATGTAACTGCCAATCAATAACCAGCACTGTGTTCGAGAAATAAAAAGAGGACACGACTGTTGTGAGATGCACAAAGGCCAGATAAATATTGATTTCTTTTAAAAAGCACTTTTCTTTAAAGCTATAGTCTTTAAAGCCAGTATGTGTCCTTAAATCTTAAACAAAGAAAACCATCTTGTATTTGAAATCGTTTGTCAGGTTCAATCAGTGTTTACTTGTATTCATTTTTGCAGTGGCTTTGTTAAAGCAGATGTGAGAAAGCATCTGTTAGCCCCAAGTCCATCTTCATGAACCTATATTTTACATCCAATATGTCTTGATGGGCTGTTATTTTGTCACATCACACAGCATTTTCAGTTTTGGTGTGGTTAGACAAATCGCTTGTTGTTGGACACTGCATCACAGCAACATGTGACGCAGGGCTAGAATTGTCATATTGTTTAGCTCACAGAATAAAATATCAGTAAGAAGCAGAGCAATTTTTCTTGGGAATGGCTTTCTGGAATTTCCAGGCTCAGGTGGATAGGAGTACAGTTGTAATGAGGTGCCAGAAATTGCATAAAAACGTAGTGTGCCGTTTCGTTCCAAGATAATTATTTGTTTGGTTTTAACAGGATTTTTAAATGTATTTATTTCAGTTTTGTTGATTATTCAGTTAATGGATTAGGATTGTCAAAGCCAATTAAAAATCCATTATTGTGTGCTTCATATCAAATCAAGTAAAGAGTTTAGAAACCCTTAGCAACTCCAAATGTCACTGAATGAAGATTTGGTGAGCCCCTAATGGTTTGCGGTGGAACAGCTGGGGGATCATATATATAAAAATGTTAAAATGTAGTGGATTAACTTTTAGAAAGTCATAAAAATGTGCCTCAATTCACCATTTGTATGTATGTATGTATGTATGTAATATTTTGTATGTAAAATATTTACATATAAAAAGGTTAACATTAAAATATCAAAATATAACTTTTCCCTCAACATAACATCTTGAATAAATTGAAGCATTGTTTATGTGACCAACACACCGTTTATTGCTGCTTAGACAAACCTCATTTGTCACAAAAACTCTTTGTAAGTCCTCAAGCATTATTATCTCCAGTAGGCATAACATTTCATGAGTGATTGATGAACATTTTGTTAAAATTTTTTGATATCCTACACCTTTTTTGCAAGCAGAAATTTATGTTTTAGCTTGTAAAAATCTGTGCATTGGGAATTGAATATGAATTTGTTACTTTGTTTATAGGGACATAGTTTTTAATATATTAATATTTATAATATAAATATTTATGAGTGATAAACTTACATATTTTTGCAGTTTATTATAACTTTATTTTAACTGAATTAATTTTGAGGTTGTTTATGCTATGAATGGTAAGAGATACCTTACTTTACCTTCACAAGACGGAGAGTCTTTAAACTGATAGGATTTTAAGGTTGATCTACTGTAGGTCAGCAGTTCCCAAGCATTTGATGATCTGTGTACCAACATGCAGGCCCGTCTATTTCATTAAAAAAGGGTAGAAAGAAATATTAAAACCTGCCAAATGCGGGTGGATTTCAGAAGTGGCGGGTGTCAGAGCTATGGACTTGTCTGTATGTGCTTTTTTCCCCTGTAACCCAGTTTCTGTCTCTCCTTGATTGTTGATTAGTTCCAAGGTGTGTCTCCTTAGCTCCCTCGTTATCCTGTCTTTATATGCAATGTCATTAATCTCATAAAACAATTTTTTTTTTTTTTTTTAGTTTGTTGAGGTTTTTACAGACTCAAACATATGATCTCCTGGGCCACTGCACAGAGGAACAAAATGTAACAGACACAATAAATCAGTGTATAGTTGATTTATATAGTCTGAATAGTTGAATAAAGTTAAAAAATTAACTGTTTTAAGTGAGTATGTGAGGATCACTGCTGCATGCTTCAAGGTATCATAGAATGCCTTGATACCAAGCCCTAGTGCACACTGCAAAAATTTTGGGAACCACTGATCTAGAGTCCTCAGATAATTATACTCTGTCTTTCTGATGTGAAGCAGGAGACATTTTTTGATGAAACTAGACAGATAAGGTTGTTGAAGAAAGTGAGTGAAAAGACATGGTTTCACAGGGTTGATTTCCAGAGAAGTGACGTAACGAAGTGTTTCAGAGAGTGACACTTCTGTTAGATATGTGACAGAACGATTGACAAGTGCCTCTATACCAGTGATCCTCAAATCTGGCTCGCGAGATCCACTTTCCTGCGAAGTTTAGCTCTAACCCTAATCAAACACGCATGAGTTTGCTAATCAGTGTCTTCACGATCATTAGAAAATCACAGGCAGGTGTGTTTAATTAGAGTCGGAGCTAAACTCTCTCCCGAGCCAGATTTGAGGATCACTGCTCTATACCATCACTTATACAAAATGTCATGTGACGCCGATGAACAGAGGAAATCTGAGTTTGCTGCTGATATTATGGTTATCCCCATATAAACAGCAAATAACTTGAATGTTTGTGAAACTCAGCCTGACTTGTTATGAGAGCAAAATGGGTTTGTTACATTTGGGTGGGTGTGTGTGTTTTAATATGTTGGTATTTCTTTAACCTCAGGCATTTTTAAGTCCCAGTGTGTTGTTTTCTATAAAAGCTTACAACTTTTTTCATTTTGTTATATAAAGAATACATTACAAGTGTCTTGGAAACTTTTTACCCCTCATGCCTTCTTTTGTTTTCAACTTCTTTTCTAGCTTAAATTGTAGAACACTGCAGTAGCAATGCCAATGTCATGGATTCCTCATAATACATTAGATGTAAAAAAATTATACTTTAATATGATCTAAAAATGTTTTAAATGTATTTTCCACCACAGAATGTCATCAAACATAATACATCTTTTGAGATGTAGGAATCACACTGTGGTGGAAGTTTTTGAAAATGACAGAATCTCCTGTCAGCCATGTACAGTATATATTAGGGATGGCACGGTTCGCTGAAAAAAACGAACCGTTCGGTTCACCACACACGGTTTGGCACGCGCTGGGACCACGGTTCAACCTAATTCTGACAAAGCATCTGTAATATCTTCTGTAATATGGTTTTCTATTTAAATAGCACGTGAAACAAACAGGGTTCAGCTAATATATGTTTCTGTTGATGCATGTGCATTCTGGATTCCAGGACATTACAACAACAGTGATGAGAAGAAAAAAAAAAAACCCTGGACAAATCATTCACTCTTGTTCAATGCGAATGCTGCATATGAGCAGTCATTTATTTTTGATAATAATTTTTATTCCATAAACATAGCACATACCGAACTGTACCAAAACTGCAACTCTAAAACCGTGAAACAAATCAAAACCGTGAAAAGTTGAACCGTGCCACCCCTAGTATATATCGGCATTAACGTAATGCGTTAAAAAAATAACGGGCGATAAAAAAAATAATGCCTTTAATCTATTCTCAGTTTAGTTGAGAGAAAGGTCTATACTACGCGAGCTATGATGACTTTCACCTTGATATTTTAGCGCAGATGTATACCTAGCCAAATCTGTAGGGGGCGAGAACGAGTCTCTAAACCTGTTCGTAAAAAAATATGAAACGCATATGCACTGCAGACGGATTATGTGTGAAACAGGCGTAAGGTTGTTTGCATCTTGTGCAATGTGGAATTTGTTTACAGCTTTTTCAAGCACTTTGTGATGCATTTTGGAAACAGGAGATGAGCCCCTGGTCTAATGGACCACTTGTCTTGAGAAACCCGTTCTCAAAGACTTATCGTTACTTTTAGTCAATATTTTATTTGGGTAGCAAACATATTCTGAATGCCTTTGGCAGAATTCAAATAAACCATTTTAATCTAGATTAATTGAAAGATTGCAGTGATATTAATCTAGATTTTAAAAAAAATCCATGCCCACCACTAATATATATATATATATATATATATATATATATATATATATATATATATATATATATATATATATATATATATATTATTATTATTATTATTATTATTAAATATTTATGTATATATTATTAAATATTATATATATATATATATATATATATATATATATATATATGAAGAGTTATAGTTATATATATATATTTATATATAATAAAATGTAAACCCCCCCCCCAAAAAAAAAAAAAAAATTGTCATCACAGAAATTACTATTTAAAATATACTAGAATAGAACAATTTATTTTAAATTATTATAGTAATTAACAATATTTTACAACCTAAAACTTTTGATCAGTAACTGTTAAAGGGGGGGTGAAATGCTTGTTTTCACTCAATATCCTGTTAATCTTGAGTACCTATAGAGTAGTACTGCATCCTTCATAACTCCAAAAAATCTTTAGTTTTATTATATTCATAAGAGAAAGATAGTCTGTACCGATTTTTCCCGGAAAAACATGACCGACTGGAGGCGTGACGTGTGGGCGGAGCTAAAGAATCACGAGCGCCCAAAAACACTCCTTTTGTGACATTTCCCGACACTCTCGCTCTGATCAGTGATTGTCTGTGCTCAGCCCTCAGCCTCTCGTTGCTCTGCTATACGGGAGCGCGCGCTTTTCCGGCAGAAGTGCCCTCAGGACCCATATAAGGAAATTCCACTCCATCTAACGTCACACAGAGCTATACTCGAAAAAAACTTTCCGAAACTTGTGACAAACTGGAAGGAGTATTTTTGGAACAGAAATACTCCTTCAAACGTACAACTTAATTTTTGAAACTTTGTCCATGTTTAGCATGGGAATCCAACTCTTTAACAATGTAAAAAACTCAGTATGCATGAAATAGCATTTCACCCCCCCTTTAAATATTGTTAGTGGACAAATTAAATGAACAAGTGAGGGTGATAAAATTCCTTTAAGAGTTAATTTTCTGAAATTCAACAGGGTCAAAGTGGTTATACTGTTGTTTAAGAAAAACCCTTATGTTTGTGTGTGAGTGTGGATATTAATTGGAGAAGAACTTTAGAAGATCATTATAATGAGGCGTACTGACAGAACTTTCAGTTTCCATAGCAATTTAAGAATTTCTTTACACCAAAATTGCAGGCCTGTCTCTTCATCTCCCATTTGGTTAAAAATAATACAATGTATCGGTATCAGTAGTAATACTTGCACTCAAAAATGTGTGAGTTTCATTGCATTGAAAACAAATATCAATCCAATTGGTATTTGCACGAAGACTAGATGTTTTCTCAAAACTTTTTTTTTTTTTTTTTTTTTTTTTTTTTTGCATTTACTTTCAACCTAATTCAATTTCTAAGTGACTTTTATCCTATTTTGTTCAAAAAGTGTCAGTTCCACTTTTTAATAATCTAAGCGATTTATATATTTTAAGTGTGACATAAGAATCCAGTTTTTGTGGCCACTATACAGTATATAAGCTGATCTGATCTATTCATTTGTACCAGTCAGCTTGGTTATCCTGCCTGTCATGTTCTCTGCACTGTCAAGTCTTTCCAGGTCAATGTGTGGAGATATTTAGGAGAGGACAGCAGCCCTAGAGCTTCTCTGACAGTGTGATCAGTTCAGCAAAGAGCGTGTGACCGAAGCCAGTCTGAGCTGTGTTCATCCAGACCCCTGTCCAACTGCATTTCAGTCATTACATACATCATCATGAAGAGGCTCTCAGCTGGAAGCGTAGGTCTCTCCCAAAGTCTCCTGTCTCTATTCTTTCTTTCCCTTGGCAGATGACAGAAGCTGGGTTCAAAGGAAACAGACTGAGCACAGTGGAGAGCTAGGGTGGCTGGCACAAGTATAGTGGGTAGAGAGAAGGTTATGTAACACAATCCTCTCTCTCTCTTCCTGTGCCCAGAGGATGTGTACTTTGCCAACCTTACCAACAGTTTCCCTCCTAAAACCCTTGTGATTGTGCTGGTCTGTGTTCCACTGCATTATCACAGCAGTGACACGTGGTACAGTGCTTGAAATACGCTTGAATGATAAAGCTGGGAAATAGGTTTGGCAACGGTGCTGTGACGTCTTTGTGATGGCAGAACAGGAAGCCGGGTGATTTTTAGCTCTCTCTGAATTTGCATTTTCTTGTGTCTGTGATGCCTTCAAAATGGGACGTCCCAGTTTTAACTAGTAATATATGTTTTCAGGAAGACTTTTGTATTACATACATCAAGTGAAGTCAGTTTTATTTGTACAGTTTTACAGTTGAAATGATGTAATCATTTACTCATCCTAATGTTGTTCTAGACCTCCAGTGGAACCCAAAGAAGATATTTAGAAAAAATGCACAATAAAAGTCAATGGGGAAAAATTTTTCTCCATTGACTAAAATATCTGTTGTGTTCCAGAGAATAAAGAAAGTCATACAGCTTTGTTTTGGGAAATACTGTAATCTTAAAAATCGCTTATCAAACTCACTTGAAAACTAAACATGAACTGTCCTATAAATGTTATTTCTTGTGCTGAAATAGCATAAAAAAACATTTATGTTTGGTTCAGCCAATGCACATGTGCACATGTCTCTGAAAACTGATGAGCTGCAGTGTCATCTAGTAACTCGCTCTTTTATTTAGAAGGATGGACTTATTCCACTGTATTGCATGTAGTATTAGGAGTGCACTGTCTTAATATACAGTCTTTCATACTAGTCCCATGTTTTTTTTTATTTTTATTTTTATAAAACATTTTTGTGAACACCCCATTATATTATTACATTATATATACCCTATTTTACAACAGCATTCTAAGCTTGAGGAAAATTGCAGTCCTGATATATTGGTACATTTTGGTGTTGCTAATGTGCCTAACAGTACTTGATAATTATTTGACTTTAGGTTGAATCCTTGGTGTTGTAACAATGCCCTGTGCAGCAGAAGCTCTGCGGATTAGATTAAATTACAGGGTTGAAATGCAAATCAAAGCACACTGGTAGTTAGGCTGATTAATGAGAGGAATAAAAATAAAAATGACTATAATTTGAATCCCATATGTCATGTCATTACCAAAGTCCTCTTATTATGAATATTACATAGCCAAATACTGTTGTGCTGATGTCTCATATTGCTATAAAACTTTGGATGTAACAATGTAATGGCAGCTTTTATAGGATCGCTGTCTTGAGTGGGCTGTATTGTTCTGCTGAACTATTTTGCATTTCCAAATTCTGTACTGTAGATTCAGACCCTGAGGGCTCTTTTAAATGATGTTAAATCTGCAGCATGAATACATAATTCTGAAAGTAAAAACATGCAGCCTATTGTCTGAGTGTGTGCTTGTCAGTGCAGCGATGGAGGAGGAATGGGTTTTTCTCTGCACTAGCAGTTTTCCTCACCCTTTATTACAGACCCCAAATTGAAACTGCATTCTCACTTTATCCTCCAAATGCGGTCAGATGAAAAACCGCGATGCTGCGAATTGAGGGAAACATTTCTGTTGTGTGTTGGTATTGGGGGTTTTCTGCTTCCTTGCTTCTGTTTTCCTTCGTTCTTGACAGAACAGCTGCATCCCGTACGACCCACTGCAATGTGATAACCTCTAAAAGCATCTCTGCTGACTCTGAAAGTGTTTCAGGTCGAAGCAAGAAACCCCAAAATCCTGGCTAATGATATACTGCAGAAGAACAGTGGTTCGTTATGTTTGAAAGCATGAAACTGGAGTATGTAAGCTGTTTTCGCACTGTCCCTCATATTACAGCTTCAACACTTTTAATGCAGTATATTTAATCTCCTTTAACATTGGATTAGTGTTCTCAAGAAACAGCAATGGTAATGAGATTAAGGTTGAAGGAATGAAAGTCAATTATACCAGGGTGATTGCAAAGTGAGACCTTCTCCTTTGCCTGAAATCAGTTAAATCAAGGCTTCCATTTGGGGTGATATAATTGATGAAAGGATAATAATTTGGCCTTTGACTTCAAGACAAACGGTTGTTGAAAAAGAGAAAGAGGCACCACAAGATACTGTATGTAATTTCATACCCGATGCTGTTTAATTGAATGTTTCTCATTAGTTTATAACAATAGACCATTAGTTGGTTGTCGTGGAAGAGTGCCTCCTTGATTAATGCTGTTTTCAGAGATTATTCTGCCTTGACCTCCATTCAAGGTTACAAAGGACAGAGACGGATCCACTCTATGACAGACAGATAAGGCAATGCCAGTCACCATTCATTAAATTTGGTGATATATAATGTACAGTAAATCAGTGAGAAAATTACTCCTTAAAGGGACCGTTCACCCAAAAAAGAAAATTGTGCAATTATTCACTCACCGTAATGTTGTTCCAGACCTTTATGACGTGAAGTTAGGAATGTCTTGATCAAGGTTTTTGTGCCCCCGATCCAATCTGAGATATTGAATATTAAAAAAAAACACATAATAAATTTTGGAAAAAGCACTAATATTACTCCAGACTGAGGAAAATCCAAAAACAAATGACTAGTTTCAAATAAAAAAAGCAATGTCAATGTTATTTTTTTATCTTATATATATATATATATATATATATATATATATATATATATATATATATATATATAATCTTTACAGTATAAAATATGTTAATATTTGTAATGAAATATTTCTTTAACTTAGTTTGATATATTTAGTCACCGAGGGAGTGACCATGCTGTACATGCAGCTAAAAAACTGTAAATATGACGTCTTATTTTGATGTGTTGTGACAAGCGTTTGGTGGTCAATACGACCTCACAATTCGCTAAGTGTCTGTCTTCTGTAAACCTCCCGCATTTTAATAATCGCTGCCGAGTGAGAACACTTCCATTCATGGAACAGAGGGTGAGAAGAAGGGAGAGGAGAGGAGTGGCTCATTATTACCAAGGAAATTGAGGGTGACTTTGGCAGGGAGAAAGGTAATTTCACACCTTTCACTTCCTGACATGAAAATAAAGTCCAATACTCACTCGATTAAAAGAAATGGGAGTGGGCAGAATGGAAACAACCTCCAAAAATGTCTGTTGCATTTCTGTTCTTCTGTTGCATCCATCCATTAAAGTTAAAGCGGTTTGAGGTTTTTGTGCATATGTAGGAGAATATCAACATCATAAGGGTTACATCCAGTGGTATATGTTAAGCTATTTTTACACATGTATGTGTCTGTACAGGTGTGTGGGTGTTTGGTAGAATGTCACTTAAGAATTTGTGTGTATGTTGTATTTTAAGCTTTCTGAACAAAACATAACCCTGCACATACAGTACATACAAATACTGTAATGCATAATCCTGCAGGTGGAAATTTATTGTGAATGGATGTTGGATGTTTTTCCAGGAACATTAAATCAAGTGATATACCTGGCAAAAAAAAAAAAAAAAATGCAGATACTATGTGCAATACCGATCACTCCGTGCACAGCAGTGCTTGTAAATGGCATGGCCTGTCAGTCATGTACAGTATGTCACTTTTTCAATAATTGGCTGTCCCATTTTAGAGCTTGTCCAGTCGTCATATTGAGACGCTGAGCTTCCAAGCAGAATGAGAATTTAATTGGCTCCCTTTCAGTTCATGTGTGTGAATTTGAATTATCTATCTATCTTTCTGTCTATCTATAGATCTATCTGTCATTCTAAAATTCCCTCCATTTCTGTTTACATATATAGTTCTATCTATCAAATGTTGTTTATCAAATATCGTTTAATCTATTGATAATTCTGTCTGTCATTCTGTAGATCTATCAATCCATCATTTTGTTTATTGTTGTATAGTTCAGTAGTTTGAGCATCTTTTACACTGACCCCTGGCCATTGGGCATACATTACCTTATTGTCGGGCCCTGATCCATCTATCCATCCATATAATTTCTTTCTGTCATTCGTTCGGTAGTTCTATTGAGCAATTGTTCATTCTGTCATTCTGTAGTTCTATCCATTGTTCTGTCTGTCGTTTTGTTGTTCTATTGATCATCTGACAGTAAGGCCTACCATTCTCTCCAAAACTCTCAAATAAAGTGATATCAAGGCAACATTCAAATTTTGTCATACAAATCTTTGCTTTTCTAGTCATGAAGTACAGTCATACAGTATGAGTTTCTATGAATTTCAGTTCATTTTAATTCTAATTCATTACATTTAAATGTTATTTGGACTTGCACAAAGAATCCTAATCAGATTCATGTAGGTTAAAGTGAATCACAAACAACATGTATGTACTTCTTTTTCCAGTTCCCTGTAATTTTTTTATGAAATTATATGGGGAGTCTGGCTTCTCATGCAGTCATAAAGCAATTGTAACTGCTGTGATATTTGGAGCACCATCCATTATAACCATTAACAGCTTGGTCCATGAAAATGTGATATAATATTGCAAGAATTCAGTATGTGTGTTTTATAAATATAGGTCTGCTTCACTCAAGGCACCAATAAGCAGGTACCAAATAACACCATATGCTGTAATCATCAATCATCTTTTCCTGCCAGGCTAAACAATGTTCTACATTTTGGTCGACTTAGATCTTGTCATAAGGCTTTGCCAATCTGTCCGCTGCTGAAAGATGAATTTTTCATCTTTCTGCCAAGAAGAGAGAACGTTTCTGACAACTTTCATCTACTGTAACACTTATCATTTTGTAGTAATGCTGTGATAATGACAGCATAGAAGTGTAGCTGTTCTCTGTCTCTGTCTCTATCTCAGATAGGCAGGGAGAATTAGGTCCTCATGGAGTCATTGCACAGAGGCAGAATGGTCATGCCACAAGTGATTATGAGCTGGTTGAGGTGGCACATTCTGGGACTGGGGAGGCCTATGGGAAAGGGAGCCCATGCTTATTCTGCAGGTCTACAGATGGATTGTCCTCGACGTGGTTAAACAAGCTCTGTCTCCCTGCTTTAGTCGCTCAATTACTGCTTATGTGTGCCTATCGCTTTCCCTACACACTGCACACACACTTAGTAGCTTATTTGTAGTCACACACACTTGCTCATGGTCTGTAACTTATTTTTCTTTATCTACCTTTCCTTCCGTAACGTGTGACATTCTTTCTATTATTGCATGAAGAGACTCTGCCAAGTTATGGTCATTATTTTATGCAGACTAATCCTATTCTGCCTACAGGGATTTGCATTTCTCAGGAACTGGCAGGATTTTATACCAGCTTATGTTAGTTAGCCTTTGTTTGATAGAGGCTTCTCAAGTAATACAGCACTACTTTGTGAGCCAGGAGAGCCTGTACATATGAAATCAAATGCTGATTGAATTGGCTTCAGAACATTGCTGTGGTTGTGGAACGTGAGTGCATCCATAAATACATTTGTAGAGCGCCTTAATGCTTTGAAAGGAAACACACTTGGGTGTTTTGGCAAGGCATAAAAAATAAGAACAGATTTACTTTTTTAAAGGCCTCTGTGATGTGAAATATCTTCACTGGAATTGGTCTTTGAACAGCTACATCTAAGACCTGGCATTAACATGCATTTTCAATGATCGTAATTAATGGAACCACTTTTGGAGATGGTCTGGGATGGATTTTGAACACATTTAATGTAGGTTCTGATTTTCCCACACAATTTAATCAATAATATTTGATTATTTAGCTAGATTGGAATCTCATTTCTATCTGCAAAGAGAGTTCTTTAATACTTTTTCTTGTGTTTGCTTGCTTCACTTCTAATTGCTATTAACATCCTATATGTCATGGATTCATAAAGATGGAAAACATTTGCTTTGTGTGTAGAAGTCTGATGGGGACACTTTAGCTTTTTGTTTTATGTGCAATCCTGCAAAAACTTGTCCAGATACTACGCAGATGTGAAACGCATGTTAATGCTAGGTTTAAAGGGATCCCATGATTGTCTGCCTGTGTTGTTTAGAGTCACTTCTTTTCTTAAGAATAATAGGAAATACATTGCCTTATGACTTCATGCTTTACATTTTTTGTAAAGAGGGTTTATTCTGAAGCCCATCAACTTTGTACATTCTGTAAATTATCTTTGGTAAGTGATGTAACTCTGGGCAATACCCTTCTTTTTTTTCAATTCTGCACACACGTAATGTTTTGAAACGTTCAGATGACCACAGAACAAACCGTTTAAGACAGTCACTAAAGCTGGGTGTATTACATACACGTAGCACAAACACACACATGTACACACATATCTCTCAGGGAAGGCATGATCCCCTGCTTGTTTTCATGCCAAACTGAGCAGCTAAGCCACAGGATGCTGAAAAGGAAGAGAACAGGAGAGAACTGTCTCTGTGCCTGTCAAAGATTATAGTAGATTATATTGACAGATATTGAGTGTGCGTGTGAAAGAGAGAATGTGTGTAGTTGCAAAATGCAAATGTATATAGGACTTTTTCCTAATAGGGATTTTATTATAGATCAGAGTCTGTTTGATTTTTGCTAGAAGGCAGTTTTAACCGGTTTAACCTTTCTGGTCCAAGCTGTTTTTTGCTGATTAATGCTAGTTTGATGGTAGTCTGGCTGGTGGACCACCATAGCCATGTTGTTTACCATCAGAATTAGACTTTTAAAACTGGTTGGCCAACATTGTTTAGGCGGTTGAATACGATATTAGTCTTTACCTTTGTTTTTTGAATTCCATGTTTACAAGTATGGATCTAAATAGTGAAAGTAAACTTGGAAAGCCATCTTACGTTCATTTACAGTATATACTGTAGGGTATTTGTGTGGGGGAAGGGGTCTGTGTACACATGTGCATCAGATGACAGCAATCAAGTGATCAGTTTTCTATGCAAATTTCGGCAGTCAACCTTCTGAGTAAATTTGTGTTACCTCTAGGTGACCTTGCAGATGCTTCTATACTTAATGGAATGGAAAAGCCTTTTCTTGTACCTTCTCTTTTTTTCCATTGAAACCTCTTGATCTGACCCCTCTACGGAGGCTCCCAAATCCATTTACAGGTATTTCAGTGCCTGAAGAAGATTGTTATGATCTCATCCATCCTCAACTCAAGCCCATTAGCCTGGGAGGGATGCACGTCAATTACAAAGGCTGTACAATGTGCATGAGAATTGTCATCTATGGAATGGAATATAAGATACAAATAGGGATTTTTTACCTGCTGGATTCACAGTGTTGCAGATTATATAGCCTACACGAGCCTGCAACACTGTAAAAGTTTGTAAATTGTTGTGTAAAATTATTTAGCATTCAATATGCAGCATATAGTTTAGATGTTTATAGTTTTAGATAATGGAAGTTAAACATATACTACTGTTTAATAGTTTGGGGTTAGTAAGCTTGTTTCAGTACTTAAAAAATGAAAACTTTTATCCAGAAGTTATGCATTAAATTGTAAGTGGCAGTTGTTTACAGAAGATTTATTTATTTTTGAACTTTCTATCTTTTTTTTTTTTTTTACCACAAAAATAAATAAATAAATTTTAAAAAAAAATCATGTGAGAAGGATCATGTGACACTGAAGACTGAAGTAATGGTGCTGAAACTTACGCTTTGCTGTTGCAGAATTAAAATACATTTTAAAATATATTAAAACAGAAAGCAGTTTTCAAATTTTTTATTTCAATTGTTTTATTGATCAATTCAAAAAATAGTTCAAAAACATTAAAAACATTTTACTGACCCAAACATTTTAAATAGTAGTGTTTCTAGATTAGTTCATATTTTATGAACAGTGATTACTCAATTATTTACTATACTGATTAATCTATGATGCATAAAGTATGTAGCTTGCCAGCGTGCCATTTATTTTTTACAAAGGAGCTTAACACTGCTACCCAGTATCACTGGCATATTGAACTTTACCTGGGAATATATCTTGTTTTCACAGGGGGGACAATGATGCCAAATTTAATTATTATTAATCTTACTCTGTTTAACCTGAGTAGCACTCTCTATTCCCTGTCCAGAATCACTGCAGCCCATGGAGAGATCTTCTGTGATGTTATAGATGTTGCCAATACTCTATCATGCAATGCCCCTGTATAAACAGTCTTTAACTAATCTGCAGAAGTTTTAATTAACCTAAAATGTGGAGAAATGAAGCTCTAATCTACAGTAAATGAACTCACAGTGGAGTGCCTTTATTAAGATCCCAACACCTCAGTATGGGTTCGGGCAGGGAACGGAGTCAGGTGTTACCAATGACAGCTGTCAGCGTTTTAGGAAATAGTAGAGCAAAACTATTTGGATGACTTAAAGTCATTCATTAATAGGTTGAACTAGTAGAGCAAAACAGTTTGTAAGAAATTATTAGTCATTCGTTAATAGGTTGATTCCCATGAGAAAGTATGGCTCTGTGTTTCTTTCAAAAACATTGCTTTTTACCTTTACATTTTTGTATATATATATACACTTAAATTATTATTATTTTAATAATATGCATTTAATATTTTGTTTATTTTATATATACTTACAATAAATAAATTAATGTAAATTATCTATATAAGAATTAATATGGGAATATTATATATTGTATTGTATTATATTTTCATTGTTATTTATATTTGTATGTATTGTTTAGTCAAACTATATTTGCTCATCTTCACAGTAATATTTAATTTATTTTGTTAAAAAAAAAATATTCTGACCTGTGAAACACCTCTATTAATGTTCAACAACAAAAAACATTATTATTCAGTAAATATACAATTTCAGTCCATAAATGATGAGGTAAAATAAAAGTGACACAATTTGACCTCAAATGAGCATTTTATATGTGATCTGCTAAAAATAGCTCATACAGCACATATCTGAGGTCTCACCCTCACCACAGGTCTTTGAGCTCCTCATCCGGGAGGAGAAACATGATGGACAGCTTAGGATTCCATCTGTCTCTGACTGCTTTGCTCAGACTGACACCTTTTCACACAGGTGACAGGTGGTGTATCAGCACTGTGCTGGTGTATTTGTGTGTGCGTTATTTCAGTAAATACAGTGGGGGTGTTATGTAAGTTCGGCAGGGCTGTTATAATTACCATATGTCAAAAAAAGAAGGTGACGGCCATTGTTAATCTCCCCTCGACCAAGCGATACTTTGATCCTCCCCCGTGTAACTCGTTGTTGGTGTTGTGTGAGGTGATTGTGAGGATTTTGCTGATGCACAGAACTGATTCTGACAGGCCTTGGGGTGATGGGACAGACAATGGCCTCAGTCAGAATAATCAAGATTTTCTAAACAACAATGCTAAAGAAAAGTGTGTTTTCAATGTGTCACAGTGTGTGTATGATTGTGAGAAAGGGAAACATGGATGTTCCCATCTGGATACCGCTGTCGGGAGTTTGTTATTGTAGGGGTGTCAAATTGGGTTAGCCGAACAGGATTTGAGAGGGGCGTCTCAACTTTCTTTTTTTTTGTCTGTGAGACTTTCAGAAGGGATTAATCCTGAAGTCCCGACACATTCAACTTCAGCTAACAAGGCCACAAGCACGCGTGTTTGGCCTCTAAAGTCCATAGCCTTTCAACAGTACAGAAGCTGCCGCTGTGAAAATTTGGATTGCAAAATTATGATAGTTAACTGTCTTCTGGATTTATTTATGAAGATGAAGAAAAAGTGCAGGTAATTTTTGAATATTTTTTTTTTTTCTATTTTTGTCTCAATTTAAATGACACGTTAATAATAAAATAAATATTATTATAATTTTAATTGCACATTTTTAAGAAAAATAATAATTACAGTTTAAGTCATTCAAATTGCCTTTTTAAAGTTAAAACAATTTGCACTAACTTTGCCTTTGGCCATTTCGCTTCTGAAATGTTTGAATCTACTGTAAAAAATCATACAAAACAAAAAAGCAATATAAAAAAAATGTATACGTCTTTTCTTTCCCAGGTAAGCCCTCCTTTTTTTTTTTGGCTTGATAATACTTTGAAAAGTTAAGGTTATCTGATGTAACCGATGTTATGTTTTTGTTTTCTTTTTGGCTTTTGTTGTCTACATGCCCAAAAGCTCCACTTTCCATAACATTACCTGTTGGCACCGATCCCCTATAGATTGTAAGATATTTCCAACAAGGAGCAAATCTGTTCTTTGCTTCTCAGGGGGCAGATCCTGAAGACAAATCTTAATTACACCACAAGCTTTTGGCAGCTCTCTGCTGTGACTGGAGATCCCTGTAAATCATGTCAACACTCACAAACAAGATGAGAAAGAAAGAAAACAAGAGTATGAGAAGTTTATGAGGTCTCTTCAACTAATAATTGTTTTGAATGTGTGCTACATTTCTTGATATCTTATATAGCTTACCTAGTCCTTTATCGCATTAAAACCACACACAGGAATACACTGGAGACCAAACTGATTTACTGAGCAGAATTAACAGAATTACTGAGATATCACGCCTTGGGATCCCAGTTGGGTATAATATAATTTGACTGTTACTTCCCAAACTATTTTATTTCTCTTTTGCTTTTATATTAGCACATTTGGCTCTGCAGTCTTCTGTTAACCCTCATGTTCTTTTGATTGTATGTTGTTGATATTAGGGTTTAAGAGACCCCAGTGCTGTAGGAATGGAAATAATAGTAATTTTACAGTTTACTTTTATTTTTATTTTTCCTTTAAATTCTTTTAATATGTTCCTCTGACCAGGGTTATTATAGTTAACTAAAACCAGAACCATACAAAATACAAAAAAATAGTATTTATATATATATATATATATATATATATATATATATATATATATATATATATATATATATATATATATATATATATATATATATATATATATATATATATATATATATATATATATATATATATATATAAAAACAAATTAACATTTGAAATTTTAGTTTACTGTAACTTAATGTTCTAAAGTAACTCAAACTGAATTATAAATTAATTAAGAACTATACATATATTTAAAAATATATACATAATTAAAAACTATCTAATCATATAACAATGACAAAAACAACACAATTACTCATAAGGTAATTACAATTAATATGAAAATGCAGAATATAAAAATAAATTCAAAATATTGATAAATTATAATAAATGTCAATCACACTAAAATAACACAACCTGTGACCCATTAAAGCAGATATTATTAAGATCTAACTTTTCTGTTTTAATATGACTGTTATCTAATAGAGTATTTTGTGGTTTCTGTTTGTGGTCATTTTAACACATTATATAATAATACAGTTAAACAAATCAAAATAAACAATGGATGTGCTCCTGCTATATTTCACACTGAGTGAACATTATCATGTGAAAAATTGTTGCATTTATTAGAGATGAATGAAATATTGATTATTTTGTAATGTTGGCACATCCATAACATGAATCAATGTTTAACTGGGATCTCTGAAAGTCTAAAAGTAAGTAATGTAACATTCCAAAAATGAAACGTATTAATTTTGTTTCTAATTAGTTCTCATAAGATTAGTCATTAATGGCCTCAGGGTCTCGAAGACCTCAAACAGAAAAGGTTAATGCATTGCTTTTGACTAACACCAGAGCAGAGAGCTGTTCTCACAGCAGTTCTGTCAGAAAGCATAGAGTTCAGTCAGATCTACACTATCCATGTTCATGTTGGCGTAATGATGTGGGAATGTTGGTGGTCATCACATGGGGGTTTCCCTGATAAAGCTTAACCCCAGTACCCCCTCCCTCTCTCCCTCAGGCTAGCTTTTTGTAAGAGTAATGATGTACCATAGGAAGTATAGTTGTGGGGTAAGTGCCTGTGTAACCACTTGCTGTTTTTGAGGTGCGTTCACAGATGGTTCTGCTGTTGTAGAATTAAAGCAAGCTATTCAAGCAAACAGACAGTGTGTTCATTTGATAATAGGTAATCCTGTCTACTAAAACTGGACTAAAGTACGATAAAGCTCTAGTTTCTGGTGCCGCTGATCAAATGTGTACTTTGGTTATTTTTAGTTTGGGATTTACTGGTCTCTTAAGTGGATGCAGGAAGCGGACATTTCTACCTCTAGTGATTTCTGCAACTTATGTTTATTGTGTTTCTCCCCAGGCACAGAAATCATGGATAGAAAGAGCTTTCAGCAAGAGAGAATGTGTGCACATTATTGTAAGCACCAAAGACCCCCATAGGTGAGTACCTCAAATTCTGCAGTAGTCTGTGCAAATCACGCAAATAGCACATTTTAACTGCATTTAGATGTACCCAAATGTGTTTGTACTATTAACGAAAGAGAAATTGTTCTTCATTAGTGCGGCGTTGTTTGAAGCGGTTAGAGCATCTAAAGATATAATCACACTGTGGAGTGAGGAAACACTTCAAAATATGTCTGGCTTCTTTTATAGACAATTTTATGATGTGAAGAATTTGTTTTACAATAATTAATCTGGCACTGGAATGTAAATCTCAAATACTTTTGAAATCCTCAAGTAATGTCTTTTCTAGATCACTTGCTGACAGTTTTGACTTCTGATTTGAAGGACATTCACTTAATTTCTCACTGGTTGTGTTCTGACACAGGTGCTGTTGTGGCCGTCTAATTGGTCAACATATTGGCCTGCCCCCCAGCATCTCCTCCAATCAGAATGAGAAGTCAGAGCGTGTGCCAAAGAATGACAGCTTGTCAGAGAAGTGGTCCATCAGCAAGCACACCCAGCTCAGTCCCACTGACGCCTTTGGAACCATTGAGTTCCAGGGAGGTGGACACTCCAACAAAGCAATGGTAGACTTATTCAGTCTCTTGTTAACAATGGTTTGATGTTCAAAGTGATGATAACCCTACAAAATATTACTTAAGTAAGATAAAATATTCATGAACCTTTTAGAATTTAATTCCTTTTGTGAGGCAGTTATTAATGTCTGTAGATCCTGCCAGCTTAGAAGTATTATCCATTCTACTGCTGTAAAGAGATGTGCAATATTTAAGAGGATATTCAATCAGACAATGTGTAGGGCGGGACAATTATATTAGGAATTTATTGAATAACGATAAGTGGACATTGCATACAGATATATATATATATATATGTATATATATATATATGTGTGTGTGTGTGTGTGTGTGAGAGTGTGTGTGTGTGTGTATCATGATTTCCACAATAATAATAAAAATAAATATTTATTTAGCAACAAATCAGCATATTAAATAATATCTGAACAATCATTTGACACTGAAGATTGGAGTAATGGCGGCAGAAAATGTAATTAAAACAGGAAAACAAAAATAGGAAGTTTTAAATTGTAATAATATTTCACAATATTAATATTTTACTGTTTTTTATGAAATAAATGCAGTCTTGTTAAGCAAAAAAGACTTCTTTCAAAAACATTAAAGTATCTTACAGACTCAGACTGCAACTTTTGAATGATATTGTGTCATCTTAGATACAGTATACTCTTGTCTCAAGATTTACTTTTATGTTTTGTCAGTATGTACGAGTTTCTTACGACACTAAGCCAGACTTACTGCTGCATCTGATGACGAAGGAGTGGCAGCTGGAGCTTCCCAAACTGCTCATCTCTGTTCATGGAGGACTTCAGAACTTCGAGCTGCAGCCCAAACTCAAGCAAGTCTTCGGCAAGGGTCTCATCAAGGCGGCCATGACCACTGGAGCCTGGATCTTCACTGGAGGAGTCAATACTGGTCTGTACAAGAGTGTGAATGTATCTTTCCGTTTAATTAAGATTTCGATTAGATTACTCTTATTAAGATTCTGAGCAATGTTTGTCAAAATGATAGGCCTAATGATATCTAAACTTCTACAGAAGATCACGTGTAACTGTGTGCTCTCAATGTCCTTGATGCATTGTGCGATATCTCTCACACTGCTATCTGTTCCATTCTACACCCTTCTGCCACCCAAGGAGTCATAAGACATGTTGGTGATGCTCTAAAAGACCACGCTTCCAAATCGAGAGGGAAGATCTGTACTATCGGTATTGCACCCTGGGGGATTGTGGAGAACCAGGAAGACCTAGTGGGGAAAGATGTAAGTCGCTTGACTATAGCTAAATTGAGTAACTAGGCTCTTTTAGTATAGTTTGTTTTTCTAAATGACCAATAAGACTCAAGTCTCTGGCTCAAGTCAGGGCAGATTTCACAAAATGTGCTTCCATTAAATAATGAGAGATTTTAATTGATATATTCATTGGATTTATTATTTACGAGAGCAAATCTCCAGATCACTATAGAATGATTTTCATGTCTCTGCATGTGTACTGCATGTCATGTAGAAATCTATAAATAATTTATATGTGAGCCACTACATATATCAACTCAGTTTCACCTCAGCTCGTCTGTGTGTTCTGGGAACTGGTGCACAACTGAGACACAGAGATAGAATCATTCTTTATTTATAACCACTGATTTCTCCCCCCTCCTCGTTCATAGAAGATTTTGGTTCTGTCTCTCTCTCTTCCAAGCCCCCACTCACCCCTATCCCTCTCTATTCTTGTCTGGTCTGGTGAAGGTTTTTAAGATGATGTTGTGGCGTTTCTTTTTCTAGGTTGCTGATCAAATAAGCAAATATGTGGCACTTACCACGGCCCTTTGTACATTCAATCTGATGTTCTTCTATTGCTTTTTTGTTTTTGTTTTCATTAAAGCTAACACACTCTTTGAGCCCTTCACGCAGGATAACATGACTGTCAGGTTTTACACAAACTTTTTTAGTGCATTTATTTATTTATTTCCATTCTAAATACAAAATGAAAGCATATTTTTACTAATGATCTCAGATTTTCTGACCCCAAATTGCTCATTATGTTTACTGGTTGTTACTTGTGCATGTAGATGCCTTTTGCAACATGTTACTTTCACCTTTGTTTCATTCTTCATTTCCTGAACAGCATCTTCTTACTTCATGTGATGTGTATTGCAGGTGGTCCGGCCGTATCAGACGATGTCTAACCCTCTTAGTAAGCTAACGGTTCTCAACAGCCTACACTCCCACTTCATTTTGGCTGATAATGGCACCACCGGAAAGTATGGAGCAGAAGTCAAACTGCGCAGACAGCTTGAGAAGCACATCTCTCTGCAAAAGATCAACACGCGTGAGTACATTTGAGAGAAATTAGAGATGCTTATGTTAATGTGATTACGCCAAACTTCAAATTCAATGGTGCTTTAAATTCTTTTTGTGAGATGATATAATAGCCTTCTATCCTCAGTTACTATTTTCTAGGTTCTGTCGTGCTGATCTTCAAAAGCCCACAGAGGAGTTTCTCTATATATTCCTGTCAGAAATGCCCAGATCAGTTTGTGGCTCAACGTCAAAATGCTACACTAGTTGCAAGATTCAGAGCTGACTGCACTGAGAGCACAAAGGCCTCTTCAACTGTTCTTCTCCCTACATAATATCCATACAGTCCATTTACTCACATAAAGATATCAAGTAAACGTCATTCAGCTGAAGGAACATTAGAGCCGGTGAAGATGCATTAAATCATGAAGAAACAAAAAGGATGCTTCAGTTTTGTTTGTGCTCATGTGGATCATTTAGGATCATTGAAAATGCCTTTATACACTGCTTATGGCCTGCTCATGCATACTTTGATTAGTTGTCATACATTTTAATATGATTTATATCCTGCGCACATATATATGCTTGATTATAAAATTATTTGTCATTTGAGAAATGCTTTCATCATCAATGGCGACTGTCTAGAAATATCTCTTTGAATTGCCGTTTCATCTTGCTTTCCACGAGCAACAATAATGCAACAATTATGGCAGGCTAATGCTGTTTAGTTGTGAAACTGGATTGCAGCAGAAAAAGGTTTTGGTGTGAACAGAGTGAATTTGCCCCAGAGATAATATATATATAAAAAAACAGCATACTTCACATAATACATTCTCTATTTTGTGCATCTGCATAATTTAATTGATTTTAATTCCTCATTTTTTATATATTAATTGATGTATAATTAATATAATATTTTCACATTTTAGCCAGTTTATTGCATACACAGTTGTAACACTTTTCCACAACATCAAATGAGCCATTTAATTTACTTAACCATACACAGGTCAGCAGGAAGTGAGCCAGAGTTTCACCTCCCAAATGTGTCATGTGACCTGTGGACTTCCCTTTGTCATCCTATGCCTGGAGTAATAGAGGGGGCTGGGAAGTCAAAGGGATGCTCAGACGTCATCATTCGCATCAAAAATGACACCAGCTTCACCCACGTTGATTCATCCAATGAAGCTGCATGTAAACGAGACACTTAAAACAGTCAGCATTTAAAGCAGCAAGTGTCTTGACATTTAAACAGGCAAAATATCCTCTTCAAGAAAACACAACCAACCCTCTCGCATTTCTCGGCAAATTTCAGACATCTAACATGTTTGAGTCCTGTAAGATGAACAGGTGAAACATGTTTAAGCTTATTAAATCATCCCATGACACATTCACAACACATATTGCTGCGATAAGACCAGTTTACTCTGACATCACACTCATGACAGGAGCAGAGCTGTATCAAAGCCTGCAGCCACCTCTCTCTCTCTCTCTCTCTCTCTGTCTCTGTTGCATCAGCTGTGTGATGGTGTTGTTTGCTCTGGCTTTGGGCAGAGCTCATTTCTTTATTTTATTACCTGTCCTTTCTAACACTGGAAGAACATCAATAACACTCTGAGCCATCACCATGAGGCTCACAGAGCTGCAGAGACCCTCAAACATGGAATCAAATCTCTTTGTTTTGGAAGAATTGCGGCAGGCTGCGAGCCGGCTTACATATTCACAGTCTGACAAGCACTGCAGCGGTACTGGATTAAAATGAATTACTGAGCTGTGCTTGCTGTTGTTGGGCTAATGAGGAGGGCTTTTTTGAGTGTTTCGCAGATGAGGGAAAGATTAACGTGCACAAGATGCTATGAAGATTTCCTTGCAGGATAAGATGGGATGAGAATCAATTCAGCTGTACACAATTAGGTGTAGCTTTATTGGAATTACTGGAATTTCTAATCACTAGTTCACATGAGGAATAGAGTAAACTGTCCGATGTGAATTAGGATGGATGTTGAGAAATTGTAGAATACTAATCAGGGATGAATTTGATAATAATGATTTGCGGCCGCTGATAGCATTGTTTATTGGTATATGCTGACTGAGTTATATTAGTAACTGATTCACTTAAGAAATTATGCAAATACAGTAAAAATACACAAAGTGTACATTACAATTGCCCAGCCTGTAGGTTCGTTCTTGCAGGTTTTTGTTTTAAAAGTTAATGTTAAAGATAGTTCGTGTTAGAAATCCCCCAGAGAATTATTTAATAATTCTATGAATTACAGTAGAGGGGTTTTTTTTTTTCAAGCTTCTTATTCAAACATTTTACATTATAACCTGCTGGCTATTATAACATCTCTACAATTAAAAATGTATATATCATATACAATTCATAGTATATAGAGTTAGGTCCATATATATTTGGACATATAAAAGCTCTGTTCGTCTTAGGAACACAATTTAAGATACTTTGGATGAAAACCTTGAGACTGTCCCATAGACTGTAATTTTTTTGACAACAGTATCCTCTGTGTCACTCCATCACTGTGCTGCATATGCTCTTCTGTGTCATCCGCACCACAAGGATGTCCTGTTTCTATGTGTATTTAGCTTTGATTAAAAAATATAAAAAAACAGCGCGGAGGACACAGAAGAGCATATGCAGCATGGTGATATGGAGTGACACAGAGGTGACCGTTGAGGAATTATTGAATAAAGTCATTATTTTTGTTTTCTTCGCTTACAAAAAGTGTTCCTCTCGCTTCATATAACCCAGATTGCATGTCTGATGGCAGATGGAGTATTCTGACGACAACTTCCATACCTTTCCTGAGACTTGACACTGTTATTTACTTGGCAGTTTATGGGACAGTCTCAAGCCTCCTGGTTTTCATCCAAAATTGTTTTCCAAAGATGAACTGAGCTTTTACTGGTTTGGAACGACATGGGGGTAAGTGATTAATAGCCAAATTCATTTTTGGGTGAACTAACCCTTTAATCTTTCATCCATTTTTGATGAGAAGACCCTCAAATTAAAGCTCACAGTGTGCACTTAAAGCCCATATACATTACAGCATATAACTGTAATATGAATATGTTTTGGCAAACAGCTAAAATAAAAATAAAAAATGTGCCTGTTTCCAAATATATATGGACCTAACTATACATCAAATGTCAATCTTTGACTGTGTTTCTGTTATTATTCAACTTAAATATCAAAATACATACCATTAATATTTGACATATTAAAATTTATTTTTAAGTAAAATGTATTTTATATATTCAGCAAAAATCAGGTGAAAGTTGTATGTTTAGCCTGGGGGCCATCTTTTTATAATTTATTGTATAAGAACTAAATTTGCAAGTTTTTCTAATTATTTGCCTTAATAATATATGCATTGTTATCCATTGAATACTGTTGAATTCGTTTTTTTTCCCTCTTTGAGTTTTGTGCATAGCCATAATTTCATGTACATGAAAATTTATATAACAATTTTTTTTTTCATTACATTTGTATGAATTTCACCTTTTACTCAATGCTTTATTCTAGCCAGTCATATTCAAACCCTGATTAAAAGTCACGTCAAACTCTACGACCGATAGTGTTTCTAGCCTAGAAACCTGTTTTAGCTTTCCCTTGCACTAACTGGGTCTCTGAGTGATGAGATGATGAGCTGGTCTTTTCACTTTGGTGGTTTATTTCTGGATTTTGTTCCATGCTGCTGGTCTCTGTGGGTCCCATCACATTAGCATAATGGAGCAATAGCTGCTGTATTGACCAGACAGACTGGGTGCTGTGGCTCTTTTTTTTTCTTAAAGGTTTATTTGATTGGAGTGTTTTTGCCCTCTTGAAGAAATACTAAAGGAAGCTCTTGATACAAATCTTGTCAATTTGCACAAGATATTTTCATCCAGTTCCTAGTACCAGTTTATAAAAACAGGAATATGTATCTACAAGAGCTGTTGCACTTATATTGGTAGACTATGGGCAAGTATAGGCTACAGGAAATATATAACTAGTTTGAAAGTATAACAGTGACTCTTAAACATGACACTTTTAGCATGAGTTTGATTGATACAATCACTAACCTTTTTCTGTGCAGAGTTACATATAGAATCTGGTTACATGGTTACACAAACTCCACTTATATGAATATCAGTAATGCATAGCCAGAGGTTCATCCTCACAAGAACATAGTCTTGTCACACAATTAATATTTAAACAATAGCAGAGATAAAATAAACTTTTTTAATTGAATAATTAATGTTATTGCTTTTACAAAAAATACAAGCTTTCACATTTCTGTTTTAAACCCACTGATGTACTTTCTACTTCGTAATTTATCATAAGTTCATAACTTTGTTTTGTTCTTGATATGTTTCTACTAAGGAATGCATGGAAAATGTTATCTGTCAATGCCACAAACTTGTATAAATCTATAATATTCCTTTTTTCTTTTTTTTTAAGAAAGAATGTGACGATAAAGACATTTAGAATGTTGCCAGATATTCTATTTTAAATAAATTATGAGCTTTTGAACTTACATATCATTCGTAAAATGCTGTAAAATGTATAACGGTTTCCAAAAACAGCACAATTATTTTCAACGTTAATAATAGTAATAATAATAATAATAATAATAATAATAATAATGTTTCTTGAGCACCAAATGAGCATATTAGAACTATTTCTGATGGATCATGTGACACTGAAGACTGAAGTTATGATGATGCAAATTTAGCATTGTCATCACTAAATGTAATAATTAAATGATTTTAAAATAAATATAACATTTCACAATAATATTTTTTATCCAATAAATGCAGCCTTGGTGAGCATAACGCTTTTATAAAGCCATGTATATTTGTGTAACAAATACATTGACAATTAAGTCATTGTTCAACATTATTGACATGAGGGTGAGTAAATAATGATAGCATTTTTATTTTTGAACTCTTGACTTTTTTAATATTATACTCTGCATGACATTTTCTGTAATAAGGACTATGATGATAAAGGGTTTAACAAGCTTGTAATGTGAGTATTTGCAGTTATTGAAGCTGTGAAAAGATAGAAAACTCTGGACAAATGTTTTTTTAAACAAATATTTAGTAAATGTTTGTTCTTGATCATTGCTTGCATGGCAGTTATATTCACAATCACACATTATACCGGTTTTGGACAAGGATCTTGTATCTAGCTGTTGTGTTTAATCCCTTGAATGAATAAACCACATTTGTCACTGCCAGGCAGGGGATAGGATTGTTCACACAAGGTGTAAATGAAATAGATTAAGAGTGACACAGAATAAAGTGCCTGTTTTTTCCACAGGTCTAAAAAAAATTGAGATTCATCTTCCATCTACATGCTTGGCAGAGGGCATACAAATCAACACATTCTGTCTCCATAACACCCCTCGTCTCCTCATTCTCCTCTCCCAGAGCACAGGGGCTTGTGTTTTATTAATGCTAGGCTTGCCGTCCTCTTGTGGTGGTGCCATAGGTCAGATGGTAAATGTGAAGAGGTTATGGAGTTAGCTGGAGGCGCAGGACTCAGCATTGTGGGTGTCTGAAACATAGCAGGGGAACCATCTATGCTTGGCAAGTTGATCGTCACAGAAAGCCACAGTTTTCTGAAACTCAACAACTAAGAGTTTTAAAATCTTGTTTGCAGCCTTTTTTGTTATTTTGTTTGTGTTTAACTACCATAACCCTCAAGTTATTTCCAGCATCATCATTATTATGCTTCTGAATGGATCTGAACTTAATGAGAGATAACAAACTTTATTATTTCTTCCTTTTTTTAATAGATGATCTGCTATAGAAAATGAAGGGATGATGAGGATTTTGATGATGTTAACAGAAGCTTTAAGAAGTCATTTGGTTTGCTGCTGGGTACACGTCTGACATTCTCTGATTAAATGGCAAATGACTGTACTGAGATTCAAAAAATGACTCTGCTTTGAGTTTTTTACTTTCTCTGGCCACTGATGAAGTTGGCAGATGAAGATATCGGCCGTTAGAACAAACACTGTCACCCCTGCCCACCTACAGTAGATTCTTTCAAACACTCTTTGAGGCTTGTTGGAAAGGAAAGGTTAGATTTGACTGAGATTGAAATTAAATAGCACAAGCAAACACTCATCTGCTTTTTTAAAATTAAAAATTTTCTATTCAGACTGGTCTTTCTTCACACCCAAATTGGAAACATTTGGCCCATATTACTTTTCCCCCAATTAACTTCTCTTAGCATCTGCTACAATGCATGTGGTTTCAGTGTATCCCTGCTGAAAATACCTTTATATGTTCTGTTTTGGATATTGGTTTTCCAACCACGCTTTTTATCTGGCTTAACCAGCAAGATTTTCTTGGACAACCAGTATCATCATAAATATCATATTAGACATTTGGCTTCGGGCACATCCCTATAAAGACATGCAGCACAACTATGTTTTTCCACTATTTAGACCATCACCAAAACAACATAAACCAGCTTGGACTGGCATTGAAAAAAAAAACCCTGATATTTACAGCAGGAATATCACAGAATATATTACTACTAGCTGATATTTGGTTGCTAGAATCAAGTGCCATAAACACTATTCAAATGCATAAATTCATGGTTTAAAATGCCATGTAGTGAATAGTAGAACTTACAAAATATCGTGAAAAAATACATCACGAGACATTTTTTTTATAGAAAAAGACCATGTCCTTGGCTTTTTACTTTTTTACAACATAAGTGATGGCGGATGAATAATATATATCTTATCCTGTTGTAACGTAAGAGCTAGTCTGGATAGAGTGTCAGCCATGCTGAATGGGAACTGCCATGTGTGTGTGTGTGTGTGTTAGTGTGTGTGTTAGTGTGTGTGTTAGTGTGGGGAAACAACCGAGCATTCCTGGAAGCCCACAAATGTCATGGCAGAAAGGGCTCACTGATCAATAAATTTTACTCCAATAAAACAAAATGATAAAGAGAGAAATCAAGAGACATGGAGAGATAACAGTGGGAGGAAGAGGTTTGGAGTGAAGAAGTAAATCCCACAGTTTCTGATTTCTATACCAGCTTTCTTTTGAAGTCAGTGTGCGGCTAAAAATAGAAACTTTATGTAAGCGTACCCATTTTAGGCACAATGATGACAGCACATGTGGATCTGGTGTACCTCTCTGTCTGTCTCTTTCTCTTTCTCTCATTTTCCCTCCTTCCCTCTTTCTTTTTCTCACTTTGCATAATTTAAGCAATGGTAGGTGGATCTGGCTGCAACATGCTTTTTGAATTATAGTCACAACATAACTTGTACTCATCAAGTTGTAGGAAAGAGTCAGAGTGCAAGAGTAGGACAGATCTGTCTTTGTCCTGGTCAGCTCCTCTCCCACTGGACACACACCTTTTAATTAAATTGCTGAAAAATGCAATTGATTATTGAATGCAGAAATGATCTGATTGTTCAGAGTGTACTTGCGCAGCAAATTTAAAATTTAGTTATTATTTTATGTTTTGCAAACACACTTTGCAAAAATGTCACTGCAGATATTCTTCACAACTTAAAAGTACGTAAAGCTCAACTGTGAAGTAACTTATAAACAAATAAGCACAAGTCAGCCTCCCATAACAAACAAGACTACAGGGAGATGCCAAAGGACTGCATGTAGACTACTATACAGATCCATTCAGTTTCACTAAACACACCAAAAAACAAATGAAAAATTCAAGCTGATCTGAAATAGTCTCGAAGCCAGTGAACATTTTCTCTGTCAGAACATGCGACCACGTCTGTGTTTGGAGACGTTGTTCACTGCGGCTAAGTGGATGTCCGGTGTCATGTTGACAGACACAACTGGGTTATGATCAGGATATCTAAAGGGTCAGTCACAACAGCCATTCAGCAGAATAATCTATTCCTCTGCATGCCAAAATGACTCTAACCTGTCTGTTTATATGCTTTTCCTTTTAATTTATCTTTAATTCACACAAATTCACCTACATATACGTACTTACTTTGTCCTGTGAAACACAAAAGGGAAAACCCCCACTATCTTTCATTACAAGAACAAAAGCAGTTGATATATTTTTTCTAAGTATCTTCACAGAAAAAAGAAACTCATGCAGGTTTGGAACAACATGATGGTAAATAAATGAGGACGGAGCTTTTATTTTTTGGGGAAACTAACCCTTCAGAGGTGAAGTGTGTAATTTCTGTTCCACACAAGGAATTTTGAAAATAATGACTGCTTTCCAAACACTCCCAGCACCCCTTCTGCGGTTTCCACTCTGCTTGTCTTCAAACTAATAAATTCTCTGTAAATAGCTTATTATAGGTAATGCTGACCAAAATGCACACCATTAAGTTAAGTCAGACAGAAATATCAGACCGCTCAAACAAACTAAGCTCCACATAAGCACAGTGTTTACACTCCTTATGCTTAGCTCTAGTTGTCTCTGCACAGTAAACTGGCAGGGGAGGGGACACATACACACTTCACCTTTAATCTTTTTGATTGTTTTTTCTTGTAACAACAGCCCCACGGCCGCACACATATACCCTTTCTTGCTCACGTTTCTCTGTCACATTTCTGTTTTCTCCTCAGGGATTGGACAGGGTGTTCCAGTGGTGGCTCTGATATTGGAGGGGGGTCCTAATGTGATCTCTATCGTGCTTGAGTACCTGAGAGACACTCCTCCTGTGCCTGTGGTGGTGTGTGATGGCAGCGGCCGTGCCTCTGACATCCTGGCCTTTGGGCATAAGTACTCAGAGGAGGGCGGGTATGTGAGCTTTATCTCTCTCCACTGTAACAGTACGATAAGATATGACTTTTCATTTACATATAGATGAAGATTGAACTGTAGCACAGAATAGAGCACAACAGTAAACGCCTACTTTTTCAGCAGTTTTTTTCTCCATTCATTTTCTCCATAAGCACTGTAAGACATGAAATAAACCAAACAGTTCTGAGATTAATCACAAACCATTACAAAAAGAATTGGAGTTAAAGACATGATGTGCCTACTGTTATTTATTTTATATATTTTTTTGTATTAAAAATATTTTTTTAACTACTGAACTGATTAACTACTCATCCAATAAAACACAGCAAATTACACAAAATTAGACATTAAAAAAAAATGTTATCGGTTTATAGCCAACGATTATTTTAAATTTTAAATTTCTCAGATTTCTGCAATTAATGTTGCAGTTTTTGCACATTAAAAATAATTAACACAATTAATGCAGCAGTTTATTTCATTGACCCAATTCCTTTGTGTGAATATTTTAATGATTAAAAATGTCAGAGTTACTTGGTTATTAATTGCGATTAAATGAACCTAAACTGATTAATCACAATTAATCTCAGAAACCTGTACAAGTAATTCATTAAAATGTAGTATAGTCAATTCACAGACCTGATTTTTCCATGTAATGCCAGGTCTTTAAATATGCACGACATTTTTTGTTGATTCAAAGCCCTAATTGAAGTACTGTACATCTGCTAATCAGAGGACGATTTCTCTTCAGGATTATGGGTAGTGTAGTTCTTTACAGAGTATTTAAATGTTAAACTCAATAAAATACAATAAAAATGAGGTGAGCTGTATTTGTTTTTTTTTTTTTTTTTTTTTTTTTTTTTAAAGGGTCATATGTTATCATTAAAAAGCAGTTTGTCTGTGGAGAAAATTAATGGGATTTTCCTTTCCGGAATCCTACTGTTATGCTCTGTTGGAATATTTCATTGCATAAATGATTTGCTGTTATATCCCAGTTTCATCTCTCTCTCTCTCTGACTACATGTTAGAATCATAAATGAATCTTTGAGAGACCAGTTATTAGTCACCATTCAGAAGACGTTTACGTACAGCCGGACGCAGGCCCAGCATCTCTTCATCATTCTGATGGAGTGCATGAAGAAGAAAGAACTGGTGAGTGTGTGCTGTGTGACTGTGAACATCCTAATGGTTAAACCCCCCGATCTGACAGATTTAATGACATTCCTCTACATTAGAGCCTTTCTGCTGTACTTAGAGTTCTTTGTACGAGGGTGAACCCATGATAAACCAGGAGATTTTTCTGCTGCACATTCCTCTCCATGTCAGCGTGCCGTTATTCTAGCGGACAGTCAGGGATGCGTGTAAAGTGGCCCCTTCAGCTCGGGGCTGATAAATGTCACTACCTCTGCAGCCCACATGAAGTACATTTCCTCAGGCCCTGACACCATCTCTTCACATTGGCTTCTCACACACATACACTCTCTCTTAATCTCCATGATGCACAGAAAATGAAACTATTCTTAAATACAGTACTACTTATATTATCTATAAAAACTTGTAATCTTTTTGAATCCTCTACTCTTGTTAAATTATTCACCAGACCGACAAGACCATAATCTGTGTGACTTTTCAATTAGTGTACATTCCAGTTAGCTCATCTTAAAGCTCTCAGTTCACATTTATCCTTCCCCTGCCACCCAATACATCAGAACGTCTTGAAATACCCCAGTAAAGAGTTTTAACAATCAAATTCAGTGTCGCCAGGAGAAACATGTTCTACTTTAATCTCAACATGCTTTCATGTTTTCAGATATTTTAATTCTATCTAGTAGAATCTGTCAAGTCTAGTAGAGCCACGATTTGCATGCAAAATATTAATATTTGTCTTTGTATGTTAATGTAATTGAAATAAAATGTCAATGTTGTGTTTGTATATTCACATATTGTTTTCAGTGATTAAATCATACATCTTCAAAGTGATTTTTGTGTTTGTCTTGTATTCCGAATGCTTTCGTTCTTCTTTTAGTCATTGTAGTCGCTTCACTCATAGTCTGTGCATGTGTACTTTTGTGTATGCACACCATATGTTTTTATTAATAAATTCATTGTATAACTGTGTTTTTCAGTGTTGTTTATGCATGTGTTTCCACTGAGGTATGATCTGTAGCTGTAGATGTGTTATCTTAATTCTCATTATGAAGATGACCTTCTCAAATGTAGACATGAATCTTTGTACCCACACACCATATGACTATTTAATTAAGCTTGTGTATTTATATGCTGTATTGGCTTAAATGCAATTGTTTTCAGATTCAAATTTATTTGTTGAAGGTGAGAGCTTGGTTTGAGGACAGCAGATTGGCTTTAGTTTATATGCCACCCACTTGAGTATGTATTATTGATGACTCAAAAGGGAGATCACAAAGCCTTCGAGACACAACTAAACCTGAAAGGGAAGCAAATTAAAAAAAGTTACTTAAAGCTCATTTGTCTCAGCACAGTTTGAAGATTTAGCATTAAACCAGTGTGGACAAGCACAAAATACTTCAGCAGTACCTTCTCAAATGGTGCTATTATGTACACTTTATGTAACATAACATTTTAAAGTACTGATAAGGACTTTTAAAATAATATTGTATTCATTTGGGCTACTAATATGGACCATTTGAGGGTAAATAAGGTGTATGATGTACCTTTTAGCTTTTGCACTTAGGGTACTGCCACAGTGACAGATTTGTATCTTTTTTTCTCATCATAATCTGTACCAGACTTGCGCAAGCATGTTTGCTTATGCCCAGTGGGGTGTCTGATGTGTTGGCAGATGTGTGCAGTATGTGTGTTTGGGACCTATAGATCTTTAGTCCACAGCACTCATCTTGTATTCATCATACATGCACACAGTTGAGCTCAGCGCTTGATCTCCTCTTTTGCTCTCTTAACGCTTTACTTTCCACTAAGGACAAGCCAGTGGGAGAATTGTCATGCTTGATGATTGGAACAAATGCTTACAATTTACAATTGTGATTAGAAAACGTGAGAGAATGCATGATATAGGTGCCTTTGGTAGTCTTTGAAGACAATCTTTGCCTAAAATAATAAAATAAAAATATATATATATATATTGTATCTTATCAGTTTTGTATTAAGACAGTAGCATAAAAAATGTAGTGTATGAGTATATAAAACAGCATCAGAGTACCCAAGTTTTGCTGCTATATTCATATAGTGTACTTTTATACTATTTCTGGAATGTATTGTATAGTATTTTTACTATATATTGTGGATATTATATATTAAGTATGCAGAATACAGTATGTACACTACAGGGCTCACCAAGGTATCAATGTCAATGTTATTTGAATAAACACATTTGATTGGATAATTTAATCCAAAATGCATCTTAAATAAAACCTGAGTAGCTCTACAGAATGATGTTTGATTGCTTTGGTCCGGTTACCGCCAGAAGTCTTGACAGGCAAATATAGAGGACTTTAGAAACTCACTTCTGAGATTTGCAAATCAATTCTCTGATGTATTTAGCAGTGCAGAGATTTATTGAACTCGATCAGTGGATTGTGTGAGAATGCCTATAGGGCAGTTTTTGGTTCCCGAGCTGCTTGTTGATAAGCCAAGTCAGGTCATGACACAAGCTTAAGGGCTATTGCTGATGCCACCATACATTCATGAGTATATACTGTATTCAGGTGCAAATGTGTAAAAAATGCCTTTCAGAACATATACACTTATAAAAAATTAATTAATGTGCATTATGCATTCTAAAGTTGAGGAGATGCTCCATAATATATTTTAGGAGACATACATTTTTGCATCTAAAACATTAGACCTTTATATTTATTTATTTTCAGCAGTTTTTAAATATAATTAACAAAAATGGAAACCTGGTCATTTGGCTCCTGATTACTAAAACAAACAAAAATGTGAGGTAAGAAAAATAAAAAAAGTGCTGAGATATGAGAATAAGCAAGTAATCAAGTAAAAAAAGCTTCCATTCAGACGAGCTTGTGCTCTGTGGTGAATCAAGATTGGGATAATGAGATCTGTAGGGAGGTGTCTTTATTCAGCTCTGTTTCTTTGAAGCACCGGAGCAGATGTTTAATCTGAACTCGACAGGACAGGCTTCCGGAACCTCCTGCCTCTCAGTACATGAACTGACTACACCTCTCCAGAATTACAACTAATAACAACTATATTAGATTAGATTAGCCTCCTTTAAGGGATTCAGTATTTCTGTTCTGTGTGAGTTTAATTGGCATTATGTCAGTGTTTTGCTCTTCTCTGCAGTAGGTATTCCATCTCTTATTCAGGACTAAATCTCTTTCCTACTGTGGAGGTCTTTGTTCCTGCAACCAAGGGATGGTTCAACTAATCAGACTGACAGCCTTTCTGTGTATTTATTGCTCTCATTCTGTTTTCTTTGAGCATCTTCCTTGTATTTTATGTTTCCGATAATTCAGAGAAGAGTTAGCACTGCTAGTTTTCTCTCAGACCAAAACATTTCAATTTCCTCTTCTAGGAAACATTGTTTAAGCTATTGCTGAGGTGTGTAAAAATGTTGTTCAATGTCAAAATATGTTCTCCCATCCCAGCCTAATATGTAATGGTCTCTTATTACCCAGAAATTGTTTTTTTTTATCATAATGATTAGACACTTACTTAATAAATAAGTACGTTGACTTGAGACATTGATTTGAGTTGAAATCGTTTTAAAAAAAAGTACCTGTATACACTAAAAACAACCAATTAAAACACAAAAATTAGCAAATATTTCAATATTAATACTTGAGTCCTCTCTGAGGTCATTTTCACTGAGACACCAGCCAATTGATTTTGCCAGAGCTATTAATAAAAACTTTCACATTTTCAAATTTTATTTGTATTATCTTCTTATTTTAATGAGTAAGTTAAGGCTAAATCATTTTTTAAATCATGTTTTTTAAAAGAAGCTCTATTCTCTCGTAACTTGTGAATATCAAAGTATCGCGTGAGTCTACTCTCTTTTCATTCTGTTCCCACTTTAAGCTACAGAGATATGCTAAATAAACAAAATGGATATTCATCATTTTTTAATAAACCCTTAACTAAAATAGTGGAGGTCTCTAACTCTGACACTTATTCTGACAATATTTATTCTACTGCCGCTAATACTGGCACAGCAAAAGAGGCGGATTCTTCTACATTGGGTAAGATATAAGCTATTATTGCACTCTTTGTATAGCCTACCAGCCATTGTAAATTCTAAATGTATTTTAAATAAAGAAGAAATTATGTAAGCATAATTAACTGAAATTGGTGATGTGAAAATACACACATATGAAAATATGGTGTGTAAGGTATGTAAAAAACAACAACAACAACATGCTCAAAACTTGCTCAACAGCAGTCATTATTTTTCACAGTTTGAAAGGACGTGTTGCTCAGCTGATATTGATGGATGGAAAGATGGAGTCACATTCAGCCACGTTGAATGGGTCAGTGACTTTATGGATGGACAGCTGATAGACAGAGGAGACAAACCCCTGGCAGATGTGGGGAACAGAGTAGAGCGCTGCAGTAGAATCTAAGATGATGTGATAGCACTGGGCTAGTGGAGTGGAGGGAGGGAGGGAGAGGAGGAAATTTCACCCCTGATAAATGAAGATGAATGGTTGCTAATGTGCCTGGGTCACTGATGCATGAAGCAATCCACTGTACAGTGAGAACAGCATTCACCAGCTCTCCAATGAGCATTAGAAACAGACTTACTGTACACACTGTACATCTCGACTTTAGCATTCAAATTCACTGCTTCGGTCCAAGTTTATGCAGATTAATCAGTTTAATTTGGTTTTAACCAAGAACTATTCTTTGCAGATGTTTTGACTGATAAAACAGATGTTGGTGAAACTGCTGAAGATTTATTTAAGTCTTGAACTGACTGTGTCCTGAACATTTCCAGGAAGGTTTAGCACCACATGGGAAAAAGCTCCCTTTCTTGTGCTTTATTTGTGCCGCTAATAACAGCTCTCTAATATCTCAATTTAAAATAATGTAGAGTTTAAAATAGCATACAACGGGAGCTTTTTTCCATAAGCTCCTGCTGGCCATAATTTCACACCTCTAGAGATAACATTTAACAGCAGGGAGTCAAGTCTTTGTAATGGATGGCTATTCACTACTCAACCTGAATCATTTTCGTTCTTCTTCAGTTGAAAGTTTTGTTAACCCCCACCTTAAAATATGACTGAACCAGTCCTACCTTAGCAAATGTTGCAGACAAGCTCTGGCTCTTTTCTAATGCAAGTCAGTAGAAGTTCTGTTTGTTTTTGATAATTGTAAACACATTTATTATTATTTTATGCACACACACACACACACACACACATATTCCAAATCTTTAAACAAGTCTCATTCCCAAATGAGCTTATTTTACATTACTAAGAGCACTGTTTTAAGAAAGGAATACACTCATTTTTAATCACATATTGTGTCATTTAACAAATTACTAGTAACCCCCCTTTTTTGGCATGGAGACCGAAATTACATACCCAAAATAAAAAGGTTTCTGCTCATGATTCTTTCTGACTAGATACATAATCAACCTTTGTTCACAAAGCTGACACTTTAAAGTTTACTGTTCAGGAATCAGAATCACTCAGACTGTTATGATAATAGAGATATATAAGCTCAAACATAAAAACAAAAATAAAAATATTAAAAACATATGTTTTAAATGTATTTAAAAAAATGTTGATGTAGGAAATGAGTTTGAAAACACAGTGTAGCTAAGGCCACAAGTCTTCCAAGACTTCATAAAAATTTTTATAATCGAATCTGTAAAACTGTGAATTTTATGAAATATTTTCTAAGGCCATGTCATGTGTGTTTTTAGAGAAGGCTAATCAGATTGATTTATGGCCCTTGTCATCTCTGTAAGATCTCACATGTAAACTTTCCTGTGCTCTTTGTGTATGTTTCACTGTTGAAAACTGCCCGAATCATGATTGTATTGTTCTCACCAAACGGTTCTTTCACACCTCCGCCAAGTATGACACATTATCTGCATTATTCTTTTATCATTATTCTTTTGTTTTTATTCCACCTTTATTAGCCTTGATTGTGGTTTTTCAGGCTTTACAAAGCAACAAAGCAGCGATCTCACTTCAGTCTCTCTTTGCATTTAGCCCTTATTTATCAAAAGTCTTACTATAAAAATACAACAAAACATTTTCTTACGACCTTACGTGAATTATTGAGACAAAAATGCATTATGAAGAAGAAAAGCACCTGCTATTAGTAGCATTGGTGCTAACGTTAGCATCAAGCTACATCTGACAATTTATGAAATTATTAGTACACTTTTACTCAAAACTCACTTTAAACCCCGATCGAGTGTTTATAATAACTTCCTTTAGCGATCAGGGGTGGAATTTGGTCGTTTACTGTTGTAAAAATATGTTATTTGTAGCCTTTTTCATCGCTGCACAAGTTAGCATTTCCGATGTACATTTTCGATTTTTTTTATAAAAACGCCCCAGATCTCAAGAAATTCTCATACCAAGCTTTACCATCGTAATCGCGGGTTTATTATTCGGATATTTCGTGTGTACAGAGGTGTTTCAGTGTTGTTTTGGCAATATAACTACCAGGAAGTGTGCAGGAAGCATGTGACACGATGGGGCGGTGTCCAGATATGAAACTCTAAGATTGACGTTTGAAAGACCCAATCAGAGTCTGAGTCACACACCGCACGAGCTGTGACCACTGCACGCACACACAGATCGCTGGGAGAGGCTGTTTATCATCTGATCGCGTAAATCCGTGGAAAATGAATAGAAATGACGATTCTGTCTGAAGAAATATGAAGTAAACATCAGTAAATATATCCATATATCTCCGCAGATATGCATCTTTGGTCTGTAAATCCTTATTGACGCTGTTCAGTGAGTCTATGTGAACACAAATAAACCGCTCTTGACGTGACTGAATATGAGTGAGTTGTGAATTTCTATTCAAAATGTGGCATAATACGGATTTATTATTTTGCACTCCTGACATAAATCACTAAATTTCTGTCACTGCAACAATGTTTTATCAAAATATTGGTCAAATATCGAAGCTTGAGTCTTTAAACTTTCCATTGATGCACAGTTTGTCCAGATGAAGTAAGACAGTGATGTTTAATGTGCTGTGAAAGTGAAACAATAATAAACTGGGGCCGTCAGCGATGTTTGCACGCAAAGGGGTTAAAAAAATTCATTCCAGATGAGGTCATTCCAGCCCATGTAAGAACAATATCCAATTAATGTTTACTGTGTTTTTACTGAAATTTACACTGTGGTTGACCAAACGTTCATACAATGTGACATGATCAACTGCGAACATATGCAAATATATATATATATATAAATACTGTTCAGTTTCTTGCACAGACCAATCATTTTGTGTCTTTACACATCAATGTATTGACATGATCCACAGGGTTTATGTTGGTTATGTTTGTGTATTTTTTCTTTTTGATTGTATGTTTAAACCGTGATTCCCATCCAATTACATTATAAGACTGATAGACTGCAACGATTTGAGTTAAATATCTTGGTTTGTGTTCTACTGAAGAAACAAAGACACCTTCATATTGGACGCCCTGGGGGTAAGCAGATAAACATAACATTTTTATTTTTGGGTGAACTATCCCTTTAACCTAAGGCTGCCTGTTATCTCCATTGTTGATGTGCTGTAAATAATGACCTGCTCGGAACCATCCGAAGTAAACAATCATCTCTTTTTTACTAGCATTAATAGAGAGGTTGTTGTTCCAGTACCAGGTTGCAAGCTGTCTCGCCTCTTCCCTGGGCTGAATCGCCATTTATAATGCTAATGAGTATGCAGACTTAATGATTGCTTTGATATTTGGTGATACACTTGTGGTATTATGAATGACTGTGGATCTTTACTGCCTCGAGGCTGTTGCTCCTGAGGTCTAGGAGGACAGAGTAATTTTGTTAGGGTCTAGGGAAAAACTGTGATAAATTCCGAGATGAAGTAAACATCAACAGTTTGACTTATGAGATTTTGTTGTCTAGGTAACAAAGTGCAATAAGGATGACAAATGCAATCCCATCATCCATGGAGTAATTGTGCCTGCAGGTATGTGCTTAGAGGTCCATTGTAGAAAGGGAGTCTTAATGTTTGCAGTACCCATGCAGTCTCTTAAAACACTAGAATCACACAGTAACTAGAAATGCAGTGGGGCAAAAGTAATTTTGGCACTCGGATGATGGAGGTTGATTTCCAGCATGTGGACATGTCTGCCTGAACAAGGTGGATTTCAAAATCTCTGATGTCTGCAAAATAAAATAAGATTACATTTTCTTTCAAATATTGCTTAATATTAGTAGAGGCATAACCTGTCCTGTGTTAAAAAGATTCAGCAGCGAATGGGTTCTTTAGTTGTTAAAACGTATACTCTAAGGCATATGGACAGTATTTAAATATCCTGTTCTATTCAGCTGCTATGTGGGGTCATAACTATGTCCCATAGTTCAGCTGTGTACTCAATATGGAGATTAAGTTTTGAAAATAACCTAACAGTCAGGGCTGTATGTTAACTTTTTTGCACATAGCACTAGTGCTACAGAGATTGAAGGTTTTGTAGCACAGGCAAAACAGTTGTACAGCAAGAACGTCTGTTATCCTGTCTAAAAACAAACAAGTACTGAAAACAAGTAATGGAGTTCATCACTTAAACAAGCATTGATGTTCCATAGCACAAAGAAAAATACAAACCATCACAAAAAATGGATTTAGACTAAGTTTTTCTTTATTTGCTAAAAATGGAAAAGTGCAGAAACATAACATCTCTTACACCTCAATATTGCACATCACACTAGAACAGACTAGAATAAAAATTCTAAATAAAACACTAAATTTGCAAACTAACCTGTACCATGACACTCCTCTATGAGGCTAATGCTCTCAACAGTTATTTTTATTTTATTTTTTTACTTGAGTGCATAGTGTGTTTGTCACAGATTTAGCATGTCTGCTGGTCACTCTTTTGTATTGGGATACTCTTCTGGCCCTTTTAGAAGAGGTCATATATTTAGCTGCTATACACCATTTGGATTAAATTCCTCTAAACAAGCTGATGGTCAGCATCAACCCGAAATCACTATACACTTCAGTATTTTTACTTTATTTTTTAAAGCAAGAGCAGTGAGTGATCTTTCTCTGTGTTTTGTTGTTTTATTTATATTGAAGGAATCATTGACCCAAAATGAAAATTCTGTTGTCTGTAAATTATTTCAGTGTTTTATTTTTTATACCATCATTTACTCAGTCTGAAGTTGTTTTAAACCTGAACTCTTTTTTCTGTTGAATGTAAAAGTTAGGCTATTTTAAAGATGTAATCAAACATTTGCTGGTTCTTATGTTACTTCAGTTATTATAAGAAATTAATATAGGTTTGGGACAACATGTGAGTGAGTAAATAATGTCAGAAATTTCATTTTTGTGTGAACTATTCCTTTAATGACAAGCTGCTTTAAGAGCTACACGCATCCGTTTCTCTTTCAATTGTTCACTTTTTTTCTTAGACACTACTAACTATTACTACTAACTATAACTGTTTTGACAGTATTATATGCGAAATCGGTCAGACGAGAAAGACAACTTAGTTTATTCAGGAGCTGTTTAACAGGCTCGTAGTTGGCGCGAGCTTCAGGTGTAAGCGCTGAGAAAAAGCGCACGTGTGAACAGCGCGTGAATGAAATGTTTAACCTTTGAAACAGATGCACTTAGTGTACTTTTGTGATTGTTAGTAAGTGCTGTGTCCTGTGATCGTAACTCTACTTCTGAGTTAACATTAGACTATGGGTGTATGTCGCCTTACAAGGCTACAGTAGCCTGCACTCACCTAAAGGATTATAAGGAACACCTGTTCAATTTCTCATTAATGCAATTATCTAATCAACTAATCACATGGCAGTTGCTTCAATGCATTTAGGGTTGTGGTCCTGGTCAAGACAATCTCCTGAACTCCAAACTGAATGTCAGAATGGGAAAGAAAGGTGATTTAAGCAATTTTGAGCGTGGCATGGTTGATGGTGCCAGACGGGCCGGTCTGAGTATTTCACAATCTGTTCAGTTACTGGGATTTTCACGCACAACCATTTCTAGGGTTTACAAGGAAGGGTGTGAAAAGGGCAAAACATCCAGTATGCGGCAGTCCTGTGGGGGAAAATGCCTTGTTGATGCTAGAGGTCAGAGGAGAATGGGCCGACTGATTCAAGCTGATAGAAGAGCAACTTTGATTGAAACCACTCGTTACAACCGAGGTATGCAGCAAAGCATTTGTGAAGCCACAACACGCACAACCTTGAGGCGGATGGGCTACAACAGCAGAAGACCCCACCGGGTAACACTCATCTCCACTACAAATAGGAAAAAGAGGCAACAATTTGCACGAGCTCACCAAAATTGGACAGTTGAAGACTGAAAAAATGTTGCCTGGTCTGATTAGTCTCAATTTCTGTTGAGACATTCAGATGGTAGAGTCAGAATTTGGCGTAAACCGAATGAGAACATGGATCCATCATGCCTTGTTACCACTGTGCAGGCTGGTGGTGTAATGGTGTGGGGGATGTTTTCTTGGCACACTTTAGGCCCTTTAGTGCCAGTTGGGCATCGTTTAAATGCCACGGCCTACCTGAGCATGGTTTCTGACCATGTCCATCTCTTTATGACCACCATGTACCCATCCTCTGATGGCTACTTAAAGCAGGATAATGCACCATGTCACACAGCTCGAATCACTTCAAATTGGTTTCTTGAACATGACAATGAGTTCACTATACTAAAATGGCCCCCTCAGTCACCAGATCTCAACCCAATAGAGCATCTTTGGGATGTGGGGGAATGGGAGCTTCGTGCCCTGGATGTGCATCCCACAAGTCTCCATCAACTGCAAGATGCTATCCTATCAATATGCACCAACAGTTCTAAAGAATGCTTTTAGCACCTTGTTGAATCAATGCCACGTAGAATTAAGGCAGTTCTGAACGCGATAGGGGGTCAAACACAGTATTAGTATGGTGTTCCTAATAATCCTTTAGGTGAGTGTATATTGAAACGGAGGCGCCAGAACTTCATCTGATAGAATGTGCGCTGTAGCACAATACTGTGATATTTTTTCAAAAGTAGATTGTGGGGACATTTTAATCGTCCATAATAAAAAAGAATAACAATAATTTCACACACCCCTAACTTCAAAGTAGGCTGTAATAAATCTCACACACACAAACAAGCACAAAGAAATCACTTCACCCTATTAAGTGGCTGTGTTCTGTACATGCAAATATACATGTCATATATATATATATATATATATATATATATATATATATATATATATATATATATATATATATATATATATATATATGACATATACTGTATGTCACACTGTACAGCCCTTCAGTGTCTGATTCTCTCTGTTTGAGTACTGTGTTGAATTTAAAAGCATAGTTCATCCAAAAAAGTAAATTCTATTATGATTTATTGAACTTCATGTCATTTCAAAGTGTTGCTTTAGGAATAGTTATATATTTTTTTTAAATATTTATCAGGATATTTAATTTTGTGTTCCACAGGAGAAAGAATGTCATACTTGTTTGGATAGACATGATGAAGGGTACACATCATTATTTACTTACTCTCAAGTTGCTCCAGACATATGTGAATTTTTTTTTTTTCTTAAAAAGAAGATATTTTGAATAATGTGGGTAACCAAAAGGGGTCTGAGCCCCATATAGTATTTTTTTCTATATGGAAGTCAATGGGCACCATCATATGTTTGGTTACCAACGTTCTTCAAAATGTCTTCTATGTTTAGCAGAAATTCATAGAGGTGTGATGTAATGATGATTTATTTGATTTATTTATTTATTTGATTTATTTGAATCAATTAAGGTTGATTGTTTGGAATTTACACACACATGCACAAATAATTGTCATTTTCATTTATTATAAAAATCATTAATATTATTATAAAGAAAAAAGAAAATAAATACATTGCTCTCATGAAATTTGTTATCTCAAAGGATAAAGGGTAAGGGTTAAATTGACATATACTCTATATAGGGACAAATGTTTTTTAAAGGTCAATATCTCTCATGCCTCAAACACACACATAGATGGGTCACCTCCATAGTCACAGGGTCATCAATAACTGTCACTACCGTAAATGACCATCATCACACTCTTTGTGGAGGAGATGAAGTGCTTGTTCGATATGGTTACATTCCATTTACTCTCCAATTTCAACAGCAAAAAGATGTTGCACACAGAACCTCACCACACAAGACCTAAGCATAACACCATTGCTTTATACATCATTTCTGAAGACATTTTGAAGGATTATATGTTCCATTATTTAAGCTCGCTGAAGTGCTCCAATTCTTTATTCCACCACCACCTCTCAAGCTCACATACACCCTAAAAGTACCATAATTTCATGGTGGCTTGAGGGGATGAAAATGAAAACATCATTGACATTAGGCTAAACCAATCCTCCCACTTCCACACATAAGTTCATTAGTCCATACCAGACACAGATGGAAAATGGCTTCTGAATGAAAGGTGGATTGTTCAAATAACAGGTGAAGATTAATGGAATTCAGAATACACACATTGCATGGTGCTGCAAGGTGCCCTTCATATGCAACATTGCAGTGATTACAGAATTGCAATTACAGTGCAAATGCAGCGCATTTTCATAAATCCCCCTAGCTCTATTCTGGTCATTTCTCTTTGCTATTGCCAAGAGTCAAGACGCAAAGCAGTAATCACTATGATTGGATTAGCCTTTATCATGCTATCATACTAAACCAGTTGTGATGTTTATGTGATGACAGCAATAATGCAATAGTAATCCTTTTTTCAGATAACAGTATTTCGGATGGGATCAGAGGGACACCAGGACATTGATCTGGCCATTCTAACAGCTCTTCTGAAAGGTAATGTTTGTACATTTTTGGATGCTCATATGTATCTAAGGAGTCTGCAGTGGTACAGCAGGGGATTCGCTCATATATCATTTCAATTTAATCAGATTTTTGTGTGTGGGGGGGGGGAGGGATTAGATTAATATTCAGTTGTCTCGCCCATACACATTCAAGTACATATTGATATTGAATAAAAAGTTTAAATATGATAATAGGGTGCCTGCTCTATCTGTCTGTCCAACATGTGATCAATGTCCTGAAAATGTTTGAAGGCCCCTGGTTTAAGTAGTGATTCCTGGTTGTAAAATTATGATGAGGGCTCTCTCAAAACATCTCAAACAGTTTCCCCATCAGGGAAATAATACTCCCTGATAAATCCCAGAACAGAGATTTTTCTGATCACACACTAACTTCTGTTTTACCACCCACCCCAACTTTTAAGTGCCTGCAATTGTCAGGTTAACATTACATTTAATACTGAAAGGAGTGAGTAAAGTGCAGGCTCTACTGGCTATGCTTCTAAAGACCCACTTTTAAACCCATATCAAAAGACGGGATTCCAGTGAAGCCTTTGCTTCAAGAGCTCCATGTGTTGCTCTGAAAGCAGCAGCATGGCTCTTGCATAATTCATATACTGTGCAGCACGTCTAAAGAAAGATTTACCCATGCAGTTCCCAGCTCTCTTATTTTCCCTTAATGAATGTATAAGGGATGTATATCATTTGGTAAATAGTAAAAAAGAACAAAATATGTAGCATTTTTGAGTTTTCACAGGCAGTTAACACCGCTGAAGTCAGTGACAGTTTCCCTGTTCTGAAGGAGATCCCCATTATATGTTAACCTAATAAATTACACATACATATATAGTTTATTATTTGTAATAATTTTTTTGTGTTTTCAAGTTGTCTTTAAGATTCCAATCTAGGCCATAGTTTTATCACTTACGATTACATGTTTTTTTTTTTTTTTTTTTTTTTATAATTTGTTTGCTGATTTAGTTTGCTGAGTCTATGATATGCTAATGACTAAAGACATGCAATTTTATAACATGCTTTTGTCAGTAGCTCTATCTTAGCCATGCAAAAAGGGTTACACATTTTTTTTCACTGTACACTCTTGTGAATGTCTGAAAAATAGAAAAAGTGTCAGGATTTATTATGATGTTTAGTGTGAAATTAAAGCAAGAACATAAAACTAACCTCTGCTGGAGTTAAAGCAACAAAAAAAGCTATTAAAACTCATCTTCAGAGACTTTATACATAATTATGTGACCACTATCTGTTGATACAGCACCTTCCTGTTGCAGAGGACTTGTTTCATCAATACATCAATACAGTAACAGTATACATTATGAACCACAAAAGCACAGGGTGCCCCACATGGCCATTTCCAAGTATCACAGACCTCCATGTCCCATGAATGGATACGGTCAGGATATTTTTGAGCACTTAACTGAGATTATGCAAATATGGTTTAATGCATGGCAACACCTAGACAAGCCATGGAGGTGTCTATTTAATAAACTGTGTCAGGAAAGATTATCCTCATAAAAGAAAATGTAGAAGCACCAGGCCAGAATGAGTAAAGACAAATGTCCTGCTGCTCAGGGGGAAGGTTTAATAGCTTGAAGCAGGAGCGGAGCAAAGTGCCAGAGACACTGGAGAGTGCTTTCCTCTGTGATTTATCTCTAGAATCAGCTTTTTAAAAAGGCATAATGCTATGCATTGTAATGATGTGAGAGCCGGGGTTTTTTTTCTTTTTTTTTTTTTGGATTCTCCACTGTGCGAGGCACTTGTAAATCAATGGGAGTTGAGGGTGTTTAAGCATGCCAGTGATTTTAAAGACATCAGACTGTAACATTAATAATGTTTAATAGGCATTTAGCTACACACTGCATCCATCATTGTATATGTTCTCGTTAACATATTCCCCAGGGCTTTTAAGGATGATTTTTTTAAAGCAAGTGAACTAACCTTAATTATGTGCCCTTTTGCTTGTCTGTCTAGGGGCCAATGCATCAGCTCCAGATCAGCTGAGCCTTGCTTTGGCCTGGAACAGAGTTGACATCGCTCGAAGCCAGATCTTCATTTATGGACAGCAGTGGCCTGTAGGCAATATCCACTCACGCCAACTCTGTAATTTAGATATAGATACAGAGATACTTTATTGATTGCAGAGGGGACGAGGAGCACTTCTGTGCAACTCTGACTCTAATTAAACACGGTAGATGCTAATGATGGCAGGCTGCATTTCAACCAGATTAAAATCATGACATCGATTAATTGCCTTGCAGCTGTATGTCTTGTTTTATTGTGCACTGGTAATGTGTGTTCTGGAGCTCTAAGTTGTGTTCATGTGTGGTTAGGTGGGCTCTCTAGAGCAGTCTATGCTGGACGCACTGGTGTTTGACAGAGTGGACTTTGTGAAGCTGTTGATTGAGAATGGAGTGAGCATGCACCGCTTCCTGACACTGTCCAGACTTGAAGAGCTCTATAATACGGTAATATAGCTATGTCAGATTTAAATGAGATTTTGAATCCTGGTTTTTCAATGTGGTCTCAGACTTTTGGGTCCCACTTTACTGTACATCTGTTTCCCTATACATACTGTACAATACCGTTCAAAAGTAAACAAAAAAAATGTTTTATTCATCAAATAATAATAAAAAATATATTAAAATATACTGAAATAAAAAAGTTAGTTAAAATTGTGATATTATTTGACAGTTACTGTATTACTGTATTTGTGATCAAATAAATGCAATCTTGGTTAACATAAGATACATCTTAAAAAAAAAAAAATTAACAGACCTTTGAAAAGTAGTTGGTGTGTGTGTGTGTGTGTGTGTGTAAATATTTAGAATGATCTAAAATTAAAATATAGGTTTATTCACTGAAAAATACATTTTGTCAGTCAATCCAAATATGCTACATGTATGCTCAAAAATATGTCATGTAACTTTTAATTACTTGGATAGTAATATTTAAAGGTGATTTCAGGTAGATTTAGCTTCATAAAAGTTTAGTTCGCCGAGAACATTGTGGCATTATTAGCTCACCCTCATGTTGTTGGGTGAACAATCCCTTTGAAGGAACAACCACACATGTTCTTATTTGTCTTTAAATTGTTATTTGTAGTTTGATGTCATTGATAGTGAAAGGTTATATTTGTTTCTGTTTGTCTTAAATAGAGGCATGGTCCATCCAACACCTTGTACCACCTTGTCAGAGATGTGAAAAAGGTAAGAATTCACTGTGCATGAAGCTGTGTGTGTGTGTTTCTGTATGCACGTGTATGCATGTGTGAGTGGATTTCAGAGTGTGAATGTAAGTGGTAGATTAGTCTTAGAATTCTGTTGCATTCAGTATTTAGCAAAGGTGTCTTTCCTGCTTCTTAGCCTGACAGAGAGATTTGGCCAATTAGTTGCTTTTTTCTGTCTGTGTCCTCTCCTTCTTGTTTCAGTGATTTTCAGACTATTAAACAGTCAGAACAATGGGTTTGTTGCTCCTCAAGTCACTTGTGTATGGTTCATTTTCAAGACATAATGGGGCACATGATTGTCTTCTTTTTGCAGTGTGGTGATTTTCGCAGTCTTCTAGTAGTGACCTTTTGTGCTTAAACTGCAAATTCTACTTTTAAAAGACTCAATGCAGATACACCATGAGTCTAGTCTTCTCTTTGTCCTTCTCTGTATTATCGTCACATCAACTCTAGAACAAAATGTCTTGCACAAATGAAATGCAGCATCACCTGTGATTCTGATCATCAGCTAGTTGAAGCATTTTGTGGCATTTGCTGAGGTAGAAGTAATTAGCCCAGATTAGAGGATCTATGGTGGCTCTGCGTTGGTAATTACAGAACCAGAGTAGAGCCTAGTTATCGTAGTCTGAAGGCAGGATGTGGGATGTCATTTTGCTAAAAGGGATTTGGCCCGTAGATCAAATGAAAGGAGGAATCTTAGGACTAAATGTTTGCTTCATGCTGTTAAGTCTTACAATCAAAATTTAAACACCCTGATGAGGAATCTCTAATTAGAAAAGCTCACTAATATCGGCATAAATGTAAAGGTGAGTCGAATCATTCAATTAGCAACTGAGGCATCACTCCTTATCACTTCCTTGTGCTCTTTCTTTGTCCTGCCCATTATTGGATTCATTCTCTCGTTTTCACTCTCTTTCTCTCTCCAACACACTTACTCTCTATTGTTTTTGTTTTTGTAGAGAGGTTCATTGTTTTCACGGTCAGTTCAATATAGCACCAAACCCTGATTCTAGACTTGCTTGGTCTCAGTGGGCTGTTTGTCCCGTTAATATGATTCTTTCTCACTGACCTTGTGTGTTCTTTCCAAGCAAGAATATCCAGGGTTCAGTTGGATCTACCTCAAGGTGAATCAGACAATCTTCTTCAATTATCTTGATTCCTTCCAGCAATATGTCAGTGTGTTCGTGGAGTGAGAGTGTATGGGTGTGTATGTAGCCGAGCTTGTGGTTGGTTGGTGACCTTACGGTTTGTTTGTAATTTCATAGCCATAACTGTTGGCACACGTTTATTGTTACCATGAGTAACCTTTTTGTCTTCAGGGTAACCTGCCCCCTGACTACCGCATCAGCCTGATTGACATCGGATTGGTAATTGAATACCTCATGGGTGGAGCCTATCGCTGCAATTACACCAGGAAGAGATTTCGGACCCTATATCACAACCTTTTTGGACCCAAAAGAGTATGTTATTTAAAAAAAAATGTCATGTAACTTTAAAAGGGCATCATACAATGATTTCAAGAATGAATTTGTAAAAAAGACGCATTGTTAGCACAATGCTCTATAGCAGGGGACCTTGAGATCCACTTTCCTGTGGTGTGTTTAAAGTGGATCTCAAGGTCTAGAGTTGAGGACCCCTGCTCTACAGGAATGACTGAGAGAGACTGCCTTGGCTGAAAGATTGAAAATCAGTTTCAGAAGATTGGCATCAATACGTATACGTAGTTTATTTATTTTAAACATTTTTTACTCAGCAAAGATGCATTAAAGGAACAATAAAGACTTACATACCAAAAATATTCTATTTCAAATAAATGCTTTTCTTATGAACTTTCTTTCCTCAAAAAATTGAAAGCATACAAAAATAGTAAGCAAATGTGATAATAATAAGAAATATTTCTTAAGCACCAAATCAGCATAGAATGACTTGAATGGTAATGAATATAGTCATAACATTTTAAGAATGCTTTTGGAATGGTAAGAGCATAACATGATCATAATTTTGAACTTTTGACTTCTAATGTTGCTTTATTCTTTCCTTTTATTATTGTATTCTCATAAAAGGCCTATTAAAAGATTCTCAAAATATTATCAGTATTATTATTATGTTAATGTGCCATTAAAACATCTTTGTAGCTGGGTGATGACCCATAGAAATATATTCACTTCTAAATAACACAATTAAAAAAAATTATACTTGCTTTTCAAACACTAAATTATTCCCTAAATGGGAAACATTTTTCTAAAGGAAGTTTGTAATGTGTTTTGCTCAGGTTTTATTCATTTTTTTGTTTTGTTTTTTATCGGCATGACCCACCTGGGAAAAATATTTCCCATCAGAGCTGCCACAGAGAGCTGGCATATGGAACTAACACAAACTAGATACTCAGTGCAGAGCAAATTTCCATATAGCGGCTCCTCAGCTGTGCAGAGTAAACAGGACTCAAGATAAATTCTCATGCCACTGACACCTGGATGATATCGATTTTTCTCACACATTTTCAGGCATCAAAGTCACACGTCTTCTCGACCCTCTGACACAGATTTCAGGGGATGTCAGGACATTTAACATTACTGCTCCATCATGCCAATGTCATGGGAGCGTTTAGCAGATTGCTAGTACATGATATGTGTCTAAAAGTGTGTATTTATGAATCTATTCATACACTTCAATATTGTAAGTGCATTTTATCTAACATGCACATATGCACATGCATCATTCTACATATGCCACTATATAGGCTTGAAATAGATCAGACATCTGCGGTGCCACCAGAGAGATGCTCTAAATGCATCATTGCGTAGGATAAAGAATCCTAACTACTCATTAAACATGCCACGTTTTTACATGTGTACTGGAAGGATGGTGAAACGATTTGGAAAATGCATAAATCAAATCTGACATGTCTTGTTATTTTTGTCCTGTATGTGTTTTTATTTGTGTGTGTGTGTGTGTGTTGTAGCCAAAAGCCCTGAAGCTGCTTGGAATGGAGGTGAGATTTTTTTCTTAATTTCGTGTATCCCACTGCTTTCCAATAAAATCCCCACTGCGTTTCATTGAAATTCTTTAAGCTTTGCTTTGATATGGAGGTTTGGATTCAAGTAATGAAGGTTCACAATGAAAATGCTCCTTGTATAGGCTTGTTCAGAGATTTTTATGAAAACAATTCAAACACTATAATCACCTACATTTATTTTACTCTTACTATTCATTACCAAATTCAGGATATAAATTATGAGTAAATTATTATAAAAAAAAATTAATTTTTTTTATCTCTACCATATAGGATGACATGCCCATTAGGCGCGGACGTCAGAAGACCACAAAGAAGCGAGAGGAGGAAGTAGACATTGACCTGGATGACCCGGAAATCAATCACTTTCCTTTCCCGTTCCATGAGCTGATGGTTTGGGCAGTGCTGATGAAACGGCAGAAGATGGCCCTGTTCTTCTGGCAGCATGGCGAGGAGGCCATGGCTAAAGCGCTGGTGGCCTGTAAGCTCTGTAAGGCAATGGCCCACGAAGCATCCGAGAACGACATGGTAGATGACATTTCACAAGAGCTCAATCAAAACTCAAGGTATGAATGTAAAGCTGTGTAATGACCTAGTTACAGTACCTCGAGAATGAGGATTTCATCTCCATGTTCTGTTCCCATTGCTGTTGAGTATACAACTGTTTGGGTGAGGAAGTTTGGGGAGACCATCTGTTATGTGCCAAACTGGCATCCCATCAAAGACACAGTGACTGACCACAAAGACTCGTCTAAAATTTGTAAAAGTCTAATGTGCACACTTTCCTCTTAGTGATGGTATTTTTGCATACCTAAAAAAAGGCTGTTGTTTTTTGTGTAGCGATGGTCTTGTGTGTTTGCACGTGCACATAATTGTGTCTGTGGCACAGATTTTTCTGTTTTCCTTTTTTTTTATCCATCAGGGAGTTCGGTCAGCTGGCTGTTGAGCTGCTCGATCAGTCGTATAAGCAGGATGAACAGATGGCCATGAAGCTGTTAACCTACGAGCTGAAGAACTGGAGTAATGCCACCTGTCTGCAGCTGGCCGTGGCTGCCAAGCACAGGGACTTCATCGCCCACACGTGCAGCCAGATGCTACTCACTGACATGTGGATGGGACGTCTGCGTATGCGCAAGAACTCTGGCCTAAAGGTCAGATTTGGGAGAAAGACCATAGTTTCATTGATAAACATACTGTATTACATACAGTAATATCACTTATTGCAGAGGGCTTACTCTTGGTTCATATTGTTTGTAATATAATATATAAAATTATATTCAACATGTATATTTGCCATAATATGTGGTGAAACTGCCTTCCAAAGTGAGTCTTTTCTTAGCTGAATCAGTCATTTTTGTTATATTTACCATGTCCTCATCAACATTAGGCCAGCAACTGCTGTTTCAGCAATAGTTTTCTTAATCTCTAGTCCAATTATCAAATTAAGCTGGTTGGCTATGTAAAGAAATTAAATTCACAGAGTTATGAGAAGACAGTAATCAAATCTGGACACATTTGTTACAGAAAACAGCATAAAAATGGGAAATATTGGCATATACAATGTTGCTGCTGTAACTTCAGGTTCCAAAGTTGCAAAAAATGACCCCATGATGTACTCACCTTCAAGCCATGCTATGTCTTCTTTCAGACGGTCATAATTAGAGTTATATGAAATATGTCCTGATTCTTCAAAGCTTTATAATGACAATGAAAAGTGGTCAAGATTTTGATCCAAAATAAAGTGCATGAACACACTTAGCACAGTTAGTGGATGCTAGAGATTATGGTTTGTAAAGTTATACGTATGGATATTATTCTTACACAAATGCATTGATTCACTTTAGAAGGCCTTTATTAATCTCCATGCACTTAATTTTGCTTCAAAATCTCGACCCTCATTTACTGCCATTACAAAGCTTGGAAGAGCCAGGTCATTTTAAACATGAACAGTCAAAGCTTTAACTTATAGACACATTGTTAGACATACAGTATACAGTATACTGTATATCAGTCCTTAAAAAAAGCTGTTCAGGGCTTCTCCTTGAGTTTCTCTCCCTTTCTGCATGGTTTATTTCTGCCTTTGGTTCAGACCTCAGTGGGGATATTGGTGTTTCATATCTCACAGGTATTTCTTCATCACAAGCATTCTGTGACTGCAGGAGCTGGGCTACCGATTTCTAAATAATGAAAAGTAAGTGGGTTTTTCTCCTAAACTCTGTTTGCTTTGTCTGCCAGGTTATCTTAGGCCTGCTTCTGCCCCCCTCCATATTGAGTCTTGAGTTAAAAAATAAGGACGAGATGTCGTACATGCCACAGGATCAGGACACCTACCTGCAGGAGAAGGATGTGGATGAACCTGAGAAACAAGCTAAGGAGAAAGAGGAGGATGACATGGAGTTCACAGTAAGATCTTACTGTGAGACGCAGTACAACTCCGTGGTGAGAGCATCCACCTTAGCCTCGTTTCGTAGCTTGTAGTCAAGCACACACGTACCACGTCCACACATACACACACTTAGCCACATGCTCTGTGAAAGTCCTGCCCCCAATTTGGCCTCTCAAATATGCTTCCGTTTTTTATTTCGCTTTTGTTCCCCGAGTCCGTGGTTCCTCTTCTTAGAGATCCGTAGCAACCCTGCCGTTTTTCTGACCTCCCCACCCTACACCCTTCTCCCACTTCGCCCTTTTTTTTTTTGTTCCTCGTTGTCAAAGCAAAGACGCGTGGTTGTGGAGTTGTAGCGTGTCTCCGTCTGCCTCTGTCCTTGTCTCCTCTCTGTTTCTTTTCTTTTAGCGAAGGTCTCGTCTGAAGTACGGTACTGTGACTGAATGCTGCCTGTGCTATTATCATTCTTGCATATACCACACCATTGTGCATGTTGAAGGCTTGTTTTGCGTTATGCTAGCAGACTTGATCTGACATCTCCTTCACAACCTTCACTTTTAAGTTGAACCAGAAGTGCCTCCTTACTTTCACACAAAACTGCACGAAAATTGTTGTTCAGTTTTCCATTGTGAGCTATTAAGTGTTGATCTAAAGCAGTGGCTCTTGAATGGTTTCAGTTGGCGGACCACTTAAACAGCTCCTAATATGGGGGTGGGTGGAAACAGCAACTACTTCAAAGTAATTTCGTAAAGTTTTGATTAGTGTAGCCTTAATTTTTTACCAATATCTTGACATTTTTTCCATTTTTACAGATCCATAATTTTGTTATTTTGTTGAAATACTGTACAAATGAGCCGTGTTTGCTAACAAATAAGTTGCACTCAACAATTATACTACCATTCAGAAGTTTGGAAACTCTAAGACTTTGTTCACCATTGTAGCATTTATTGTATCAAGGTAAAATCAAAAACCCTTTTATATTATAAAATATTGCTATTGTTTGAAATAGTTTCTTTTTTTAATAAAATAAAATATCAATTTTAATTGATTTCAGTAGCAATTACTACATCTATTACAAAAAAATGGGATGGTAATGGGAAAACTTTTCTTATTATTAGCTCTGCCTAAATTTATTTTGCTGCTTAATGAAGTGTTTAAATGGCAGAACAGTGTCTTTTTTTAGTTGCTGAACTACTGAGTACTCTTGGATTTCTTGTCACTGTCACTGTACACTTTAGAGGCAAATTTTGATTTTAAAAATAGCTAAAAACAAAAACATCTCTGTTTTTTTGAAAAATGAAGGCTGTTCTGTACACTGTCTTAACAACACAGAGCGAGATGTGGATGGCCTAGATGATCAAGATGAGGAAAACATCAGAGTATAGACTGGTGCTATAATGGTGCAATCTTATAAATATCTCATAAACTGACGAACAGAATGCATAAGCTGTCAGTGCTGCTGATGACAAACAGAGAGTTAAATGTTCAATTGGAAATAGTCATTTATGATTTTTTAAATATCAGTATTGTTTGATGTTTTGATAACTTTGAATGGTAGTGCACACTGCTGTTGAAAAGTTTGGGGTCAGTAACTTTTAATTGTACTTTTATTCAGCAAGGAATATTGAATAGATCAAAAGTGACAGCAAAGACATTTATAATGTCATAAAAGATTTTAAATAAATGCTGCAAATTTTTTTTATTAAGAAGCACTACTGTTTTCAACATTTATAGTAATAAGAAATGTTTCTCGAGCAGCAGATCAGTATATTAAAATGATTTCTGAAGGATCATGTGACACGGAAGACTGGAGGAATGACTGCAGAAAATCAGCTTTTTTCACAATAAATTAAAGTAGAAGACGGTTACTTTAACATTTCACGATATTACTGTATTTACTGTATTTTAAATCAAATAAATGCAGCTTTGATGAACATAAGATGAACTATTTGATTAACATATCTTGACAACCTCAAACTTCTGGACAGTAGTGTACAATATCTACATTTTACATTATTAAAGACAACAACAAAAAACAATATCACAGGTAAATTTAAATTATTTACAGTAATTGTTTTGAGTTTATTAATCAATCAATTAATTGGTGTTTTTTTCAGTTACATAGTTTTTTATTTATTTCTGTTTTTTAAATCAGCCAAGCAACTTGTGGACCACTTGAAATCCTCTACAGTCTGAGAACTACTGCTCGAAAGAAACAGGTCTACCCAAGCCACTAGTTTAGAAATGTAGTCCAAGAGTTACTTGGTCCAAACAACTGAGAAGGACTACATTTCCCAGAACGTGACTGGGTTGACCTGATCTTGTACAACACAGTTCCAAAAACTGAAGCTATGCCCCTCACTTCACTATGAATTTATTGTAGATATGTGAGGTTACAACACAAGATGACAATTGTATTGCAATTTATCTAAATGCTCTTCCAGAAAATACACTGTAATTGCAATATTGTTTTCTGATACAACATTAAAATGTCTGTGCCAAAATTGGATCTTCCTGTGCATATCATAAGCTGTGAAATAAACTGTTTCCATTACTTTTAGATTGTATAGTTTGTAAGACTGTACTGCAGCAAAGCTCAACCAAACAACTTTGACAGCAGAAAAGTTGTTGCAATACAATTCTGCCATGATGTCCAAGAGTGCACCATATTTTTCCATTTATGGGATAAGCTCCCCACTCTTGGATTAAGGATTTCCCAACAACTCATGACACTGGGCATTTTCATTCCTCTTTTCTTTCTTCCTCTCTCTCTTGAACACTCTCTCTCTTTTTCTTTTTCCACACAATCATTCCCAGAGGAATCATCAATGCCCAGTTCATAGTGAATATCTCACCTTCTTCGACACTCATTATTGCTTTGCAGTGTTTAAAACAGCTGCATGCAATTTTGGGTGAGAAGTCACACTATGTAAGTGGTGTGTTAAAGCAATGCTTTCTGTCTTTCTCCTCTTTCTATCTTCTGTACTTTTCCCAGGCTATGCTGGGAAATGTCAGTTCAGAAGCGTCGCGTAAGAAAAGGGTGGAAGAGGTTCAGAACCGCCATCGACTGATTCCAGTGGGTCGCAAAATTTATGAGTTTTACAACGCCCCTATCGTCAAGTTCTGGTTTCACACGGTAAAAGCCCAGGCTGTGCTCTTATTAAGTACAAAAAGACATACAGTATTCTTCAGTGTGTTTAGCATATCAAATCTGTATATGAACATAAAAATACCTTGTGTGTGAATTCTTTCGAGAAATGTCGTCTGAAATCTTTCACTTTCAAATAAAGTAGAGAAATTCATATTGATAGATACCATATCAAGTCCAGGGGGAGAAATGTGCAAATTCAGATACAAACAGCTGAGATTTGGCCTCATCTATGTTTTAAATATAGGCAATGAATTTGACAAATGTTAAAGATGAAATATTCTGTTCCGTGTTCTGTGTCTTCATTGTTTACCTATTCTTTCTCTTTTTTTCGATGCTTGTGCTTTCTCTTTTTCCCATCACACTGTCACTATTTACACTGAACAGTATTTATGTTCTCTGTTTGTGAGAGTGTCAATCTTTCTGCGGTTTTCACAAAACAAATTAATTCATTAATAAAATAAAACATTGCAAAAGTAAAAAAATAAATAAAGTAAAATAAAGTAAAATAAAGTAAAATAAAGTAAAATAAAGTAAAATAAAATAAAATAAAATAAAATAAAAATAATAATAATAATAAAAAATCTTTTAAAAACTCTAACTGGAAATGCTGAAACTAAAAATAAATTTTCTCAGTTCTGAAACTAAAATGAAATAAAATTGACCTTACCAGATGTAAATATTACTAGACTGTGTTAAGAAATGTAATGCTGCTAAACATTTACAAATAGTACCAGTTACCGCATTAGCTTTGGTAACTGAACGAAAAATGAAAAACACTGAAACTAGAAACTATGATAGAGTGAAAAATAAGATGTATTGAAAAATAAGGTAAGATACAATACTATTCAAATGTTTTGTGGTAAGATTAACTGCAGTAGTGTATTTGAAAAATTAAATAGAAATCAAATTTAGAGTTCTAAAATTCTAAAATGTGCTTGGTGTGAAGTATACTTACTAGTAAAACTAGAATAATCATGATCATGCATTCTTTGACTTTAATAGACTTTCATTGTTTCACTTCTCACAATTTGAGCTGAAACAGACCAAAGAGTGTGTTTTTTCCCCACTCAATCACGTTGTTGTGTCTTCCCACAGTTGGCCTATGTAGGATACTTGATGCTCTTCAACTATATTGTTCTGGTGAAGATGGACCTGTGGCCCTCTCCTCAGGAGTGGATTGTTATTGCCTACATTTTCACCAATGGCATCGAGAAGATGAGAGAGGTGAGACTTCATTAGAACTCAGTGAGAAAACAAAACGGTTCCCTTTATTCCCTGAAGTGTGGGAAAAGATCGTTTATTATTCATAAGCAGTGTCTAATAATTACATTTGCATATAATTACACAGCTGCAGTTCAGTTATAAACTCCAACTCCTTCAAATAAACAGTGTATTACTGCCCTCTTGTGGAAATGAGTAAATGCAAATGCTTTTACTTCTTGGAGTGTGTTTGTCCCTGGTTTATGGTTGTTTTGAAAACTTAATTTGCCCAACATATCCATCCTAAAAAAATCACCTTTGTCAGTTGCATTTTGAGATATATTAAAATGGAAAACAGTGATTATAAATTGGAAAATATTTCACAACATTACTGTTTTTACTTTATTTTTGTTTAAAGATGTTTTGAAAAGGGCATTTGTCTAACGTCAAGGCTCGGTGTTACTGTTTCACTTCTCCTATCTCTCAGATCCTCATGTCAGAGCCAGGGAAGCTCCTGCAGAAGGTGAAAGTGTGGTTACAGGAGTACTGGAACATCACTGACCTCATGGCTATCCTCATCTTCTCCATTGGGATGGTGCTTCGCCTGCAAGACCCGCCCCTGATGAGCTACGGGAGGGTCATTTACTGTGTCAATATCATCTATTGGTACATACGACTGCTTGACATCTTTGGAGTGAACAAATACCTGGGTCCATATGTCATGATGATCGGCAAGATGGTGAGAGAGACTGATAGAGAGGTTGAATCATTTTACTTTAAAGTAAACATTTCTTATGTATGACATGGATTCTAATGCTCTTGATCTTTCTTTTTTCACAGATGATTGACATGATGTATTTTGTGATCATCATGTTGGTGGTTCTGATGAGTTTCGGAGTGGCGCGGCAGGCTATCCTCAATCCCAATGAGGACCCGTCCTGGATGCTGGCACGCAACATCTTCTTCATGCCGTATTGGATGATCTACGGAGAAGTGTTTGCTGACCAAATCGACCGTAAGGCTGGCTTGATACTAACATTTACCTTGGGTGCAGGCATGGGCATTTTGGGTATACTCAGTTTCACAGCTCCTCAGTGCATAACGTCTCATTATTGGTCAGCTTGTATGAACAAATGTGGTGTTCTCTGAAAGCATTATTATTCCCACAGATATGATGAAAGCTTCACATTTAAAAGCTAAAACAGTCTGGATCGAATTTTGTGATGCATGGTTGTGCTTGTGTGGGTGCTCTTAAATGGTCTCATATTCTGTAAATGGCTGCACTCATTACAGGACGATATGGATCAATGCTGCTGTTTCAGAATGTTTTCTGGGGTTCATTGTAAGACTGCAGATGGAGAAGCATCATAGCATCATATATATATAGTCAGCGGTGTATTTTGATGGGATATTATGAGAATTGTCTTACATGTATGTTAACTGTCTTGAATATGATATCATGTTTTGGCATTTTAATTGTTAAAGTATTCTGATATTAAAGCTAATAATATACAATTGTAATCTTATAGCCCACGTGAAAGTTTCCTGCGGACCACAGAACCATTGTATTTGAGCACAAAATTGAAAATCACAAAAAGTAGCATTGAAGTAAGATCTCCCTGGGATGTGTAATGTACTTCTGATGTCATTTTTGGTACTGTTGGTAAGATATTTTGATGTTTTTTTAAATAAGTCTTTTGTGCTTATTACGCTTTATTTGGTCAGAAATACAGTTGCAGAAATACAGATGCAATTAAAAATAATATATAATATATATCAGTATTTATATGTTTTATTTTAAAATGTACTTTATTCCTGTGATGGTAAAGCTGAATTTTCAGCATCATTACTTCAGTCTTCAGTGTCACGTGATTCTTCAGAAATCATTCAAATATACTGATATGGTGCTATGGATTTTTTTTTTTTTTTTTTTTTTTTTTTTTTTTACAGTTTAACCATGGTAGATTTTTTTATTTATTTGTATAATACAAGTAGCATTTATATTAATTAATTATTATTATTATTATTTTTCTTTTTTTTGAGAGAGAGTCATTTCTTTTACTTTTGATCTATTTTATGTGTTCTTAAAGTAACTATACATTTATTATATTAAAAAAAGTAATTTAATTGTTCAAATGTAAAATTTGTTTAGAATAAATCTTACTCACCTCAAACTTTTGAAAATCAGTATATACTGTATAGTTACAAATATTTGATTATGATTTGAACCATGCATTGTAACCATTTAGTTCACTCAGACTAAATAAAAAATAATCAAATTATAGTCAAAAAGATACATGGGTCAAAGATTAAAAAACGATTAGTGTAATACTGCTTTAAATTGTTATTATTTTTCCCCCCAAAATTGAAAAACTTTTCTGTTTAATTTAATTGCAATTATGTTTGTGTTTTCAGAGCAAATTTTTGTGTTTTCATACATTTTCCCTGATTTACAGAGACCCACAAAAATGTAATTCAGTGTAACAGTCTTGTCAGGCATATTTACAACAAAATTCAATTTATGACATCAAAAAATGAATTACTTTCACCCCAAATACTAATTTTTAAAATGTGCCACTATCCTAGGTTTTGTCCATTGGTCAGTAAGAATTTTTTTACTCATTTAAACCACAATAAAATGTAATATGCTCGCTAATTCTTTTATATGTTTTAATATGTACAGGTCAGAATAAGCATGTTGTTTGAGTTTTTACATAAAAAATAAACTAAATGACAATTTAAAATTATTTCAACCAAATTTTGACATTTTATCCTCCAAAAACTTTACTGTAAACCCTTGAAAGTAGACACTTTGCTTACATTTAATGTGCTTTCTACATAAAATCACTTTTGTACATTTCTTTTGATGTGGACAGTTTAACGTCTTTGACCCACATACCAAGGTGAGCCTATTTCATAGTGCCAATTATTATCAGACTGAATGATTCTACCCAATAATAGGTTATGATGAACAATAAAGATGTTTGACTTGTCTCTTACCGTATAACCAATCAGGTTTTGCAGCAGTAATGTTGTTATTGTCTCTTGTCAGATTTATGATATTACATCTTATGCCTGAACTAAATCAGTACACTCCTACTAAAGCAGTTCATCAGTCACATAGACTTGTGTATGAAGTGTATGCTGTAGTGTTTGTAAAAACGTGTCTTAGGGTTTTTTCATTATAGTGTGTTTGCTTGTTGTCTGCATACTGTCAATTGATTGTGTGTGTGTGTGCTGAGAGATGGATGGCCCAAAGATAAGAGAGCTGAAATAACGATTTCGTTCTTTGTTTCAGATGTGAATAGTAGGAAGCTACATCACAAAGTGAAAGACAAACTCTGGCTGGTTGAAAATTACATTCGCACTCAAGGACCTGGGCGTTACAGTGGTCCATCCCATATAGGCAATTTCCAGTTTATAAATTCTGCTAGATTTATCTGTCACCAGAGCCATTATACTTTCACAGCCATATCATCTCCTCATCTCCACCCCACTGGTGGTCACTGAGTGTACGACACCCCTGCACGGCACTGCAAGGCTAATGGCCAGGTTTCCGTGGTGGGGCAAATGTTTAAGGTGCTATGTCAACTCAATTTTTAAGGTCCCAAAAAATAAAAACAAATAAAAAAAAACCCTATCATGGAAACTGGAAACTTGGTTAATGCTAAAGCCACCATCATGAACCTCCCACAGCCAGTTAGCACTGACAGACATCCCATCGCTCTGGTGTAATTTCCTTCTCTTTGCACAATGTAAACTGAACGGCTGGAAAATCCACTAGCTTGATATTACATGTTATGCATATTGACTAGAGCATGAACATCCGTGCCCATCTGCGTTTCCTCAAATAAGTTCAGAATATTCCGTTTTTCTGGAAAGACCATCTCATATGTCAGCTATACATCCTTTAACAACAAGATGCATTTGCCTCCTCTCATCAATATGAAAGTTTTTTCACGTGGTTCAGTTGTCAGAGTTTTTGGCAGAATGGATTTGGAATTCAAAAAGAAAAATAATGTAAATAAATAATTGCGAATTTAAGATAACCAATGTTACTTCAGTTCTCTCACTTTGGGCTTCTGGGTGTGATTTTTAAATATTGAAACCAGTAAATGTACTCAGAAATATGTAAATTAATATGAACCTGACTGACTTTCCTCTCTTTGAAAGCTACAGCAACTGAACCATCCCATTTGGAAAAAACGAAAGATGTATTGTCAATACATTCTAACCTGCGCTACAAGCAACCATCAAAAAGAATGCTGTACATTTAATATCAATATATTTTAAACACTGCACATGTTTAAATATATTGGTTATGCAATTTTACATTTGGAATATATTTTAATATATTTGAATTCCACAACTTGGTGCATAGTCTTTCCATTCAATTTTTATCCACAACCCACTTCTGACTGGTTTTTTGATTTTGGTGCATTTGAGCATGTCAGAGAGGGAGTGAGTGATTGTAAAGTGACCTTTTTTGCCATTTGTTTGTTCTAATCAGTTCATTAATATTTGGGCAGCACTCAGTTGTGTGTTTTAACAATAATATATAATAAATATTTTAACAGCTCCATGTGGTCAGAACATCACCACAGAGGAAGGAGTCATTGTGCCTCTCCCACCTTGCAAAACAGGAGCTTGGATTGTCCCAGCCATCATGGCCTGCTACTTGCTGGTGGCCAACATCCTTCTGGTTAATTTGCTAATTGCTGTCTTTAAGTAAGTTAAATGAATATTTATATCATATGTGTTTTTTAAACAATGGACAGACTACAAAATATAGCTTATTTCTTTGATTATTGGCATAATTAAGTCAGGCAATCTAATTGTAATTTGCAGTTTTTTTTTCAGCGCTTTTCAGATTTGTTTACTTTGCATCAGAGAATGGATTGTGGGTGGTCCATGAGAACACCTTTTGAGGCTGAGATGAGTAAAACAATTTTGTATGCTGCTAATATTGTCTTTTATTCTCACAGTAACACATTCTTTGAAGTGAAGTCCATCTCCAACCAGGTGTGGAAGTTCCAGAGGTACCAGCTGATCATGACCTTCCATGAACGGCCTGTCCTTCCTCCTCCTCTCATCATTTTCAGTCACATAACTATGGTCCTCAAACACCTCTGCTGTCGTTGGAGGAAACATGATGAGGATGAGCGGGACTATGGGCTGAGTGAGTGATAAAACGCTGTTGCAATATTCTGAAAGCTTTAAAATGACAGCAAGAGTCATTTAGTTTTCTCAGATCATACAACTAATGAGAATGAAACCTACTCATGTCGACTTAAAAGATTCTCTTTGATACCATCTTTTGCCAAACATGATTATTTTTTAATAGTGAGATATTTCTGTTTGAAAACATGAAAACATTAACTTGTGTATCTAATACTGCCATGTAAAAGTATATATGTTACACAACAAAGGCATGGTTTAAACATTTTAAAATTAAAGTTAAATTCAACTGAAAACACTTTGACTTCACTGTTATGATACAAAAAAGTGACAAGTGAGAAAAAACTCTCCCCCTACAGAGCTCTTCATTACTGAAGATGAACTGAAGAAGGTACATGACTTTGAAGAGCAGTGCATGGAGGAGTATTTCAGAGAGAAAGATGACCGCTTCAATTCCTCCAATGATGAAAGGATACGCGTGACATCTGAAAGGTTAAAACATTTCAGACAACACAACAGAACATTAACACTTTTTTCTCTCTATTTAAAACCAGAGGTCTTCAAGTGTTTTATGGCATGAACCCCCAAATATGATCATCCCCCTTGCAAGAGATAACATTCCTAAAATATATAAACAGTATATATTTTCATATATACAGACCCATTTATACGTTGTGAGAAAAATATTAAGAATTGACGTTGAAAAAGTTGAAAAAGCTTTTACATGGTCACTGAAGCCACAGCCAATTAAAATAAGTTTGACATTGCATTTTATTTTTCTAACCATCTTCAGAGTAGTTTTATATATATCAACCTGAAGACAAAACATTTTTCAGGGTTTACATGGGTCATTACAAGTCTTAAAAAGTATCAAATTTAAGAATATAAAAAGTCTTAAATTGTACAAGTCTTAATTATGATTTTAAGAGGTCTTAAATTTGAGGACTTAATGTGACAACAAGCTCTTTTCACAAAAATATATAATTCCAGAACAGCATGTTAAAAAGATATTGCATTAAATATATCTAATAAATATTTAAATGTAACGTCAACTTAATGAACAGAACACTAATAATTCATTTTGTAAACTTGTTTATTTTATAATTTTCTCATATGTTCTGCAAACCCTCTAGCAACCTCTTGTGGCCTCGGGGGGTCCCTGTACCACAGTTTGAAAGTCTTTTTTCATTTAAACGTAAACAATACAAAACGTAATATATAATCTTTTTAAAAACACATATTACTTTAATTAATAAGCGCTTAATTATGTACACTACTGTTCAAAAGGGATTTGGGATTGGTTCGATATTTGTTTTTGAGCCCCTCATTCTGACCAGGACTACATTTATTTGAACAAAAATGTAATATGAAGTGGAACCCACACAACATTACTAGATGTAGATTTTTGGAAATGGCCTTATAAATATTAATGGAATTGTCTAATCTCTGATCATTCAGGGTGGAGAACATGGCAATGCGTCTTGAGGAAGTGAATGAGAGGGAACATTTCATGAAAGCATCCCTGCAGACTGTGGATATCCGGCTCGCCCAGATGGAGGAGATGATCGGCCGCATCACTGTGGCACTGGAGCGGGTTGCTGGTATGGATCGAGGCGAAGTCAACAAAGCCCGGTCCAGGACATCATCTGACTGCACAGATACAAATTATATCCTGCGCCAGAGCAGTTTCAACAGCCAAGAAGGCAATTCCTACAGGCTACAGGAGTCTCTGGAGCAGGGTGGCGAAGAGTCTATCTCCCCTACATCTCCAACCACTCTGGCCCCACGTGTCCGCAGTCACTCCTTCTATGTAAGCCACTCCTCCAAGGATAGGAGCGGTGCAGATCGAGGAGAAGGCTTCTTTAAAGACCGATTGTTCAGCCTCCATCGGGCCAACAGCTCACAGTCTGTGTCCTCAGGAGCAGGTCCCAAAGAGTCCAAGCCCACACCTTTGAATACTTTATCTGTGGACCAGCAGCTACGCCCTTCTTCCTGTATAGACATCTATGTTTCTGCCTCAGAGGACGTCCCGCCCACTGAGAGCTTCTTGGAGCCGGTCCGGGCAGTTCCATCTCTTGCTCGAGACTCATCTCTCCATTCTGAGATCATGGATGTGGTGCTCTCAGGGGGGCGGGACTGCAGTGGCAGGGCAGGGGGCAGTGACAGACAGTCGGATGGCACGGTCCTGTTTGAGGACAGTGCTGCCGCTGACCTATCACTCTGCTCTGCCCACCTTCTGCCAGATACCTTGCCCTCCTGGGACCTGGACCCCTCGCCGCCGCCATCAGCTGGTGCTCTCGAGCGGTCCAAGAGCAGCCGCTTCCTATCCACAGCAGGGCCTCTGTTTCTGGATGAGCCACCATTGGTTAAGTCACACAGCCTGATGTTCAATTCACGTGGTTACTATGGCGGCATGGGCGTGCAGGTAAAGGCAGCCGAATATACCAGCATAACTGATTGCATTGACATCCGTTGCGTCTCTACCCCTTACCCTGTCCCAGAGAGGTCTGACTCACCTGGAGGCTCTTTCACATTCGATAAACCCCAGGACCTGGGCGTCTCACACCCTGAAAGAGATGCTGAGCTCAGTCACGCAGAATCGGATCCAGAGGAACCTGCAGAGGGGTCAGCGCACACAGGTAAGGGGGGTCAAAGCAGCAGTGGGGGATTAGGCACAGACCTGGGCCTCGGCCTCCCACTGGGTCCGTTTTGCTCGCCAATTTCTAGACTAGAGCGTGCAAACAGCTGCTCCTCTTCAGAGGAGTCGCACTCCAACATCTACTCCCAAAAGAGCTTCTCCATTAGTGAGAAAATGGACAAGGGTCGTGGAAGCTCCAGGAATCCTTTCCAGAAGGCCAGAGCCGGGGCAAGGCTGGAGGGTAAGACAGACTCACTGTCCACGAGGAAACTGGCCAAACCCTCAGCGTTCCAAAGTTTTGATAACAGACACAATTACACGTGATGATGGCAGACAAGTAGTGATGCCATTGTAGAACTAGGTTCTGTAGGATGGCTCTACCTCGTTTAAAATTTAAGGGCCAGTCCATTGATTAGTACTGTCTGAGTGAGTAATTAGCTGTACACTGGAATGGTTTATCATGGGTATCAACTTCCTGTTAATTTCCTGTTATAACACTGAATGCCAAGTCAGATTTTCTTTAGTATTCATAGATTCAGAAGATGACCACTGCCATTAGGCCAACATTAGTACCCAGTTGAGGAGAAAACTTTGCAATTTAAGGGCCTGTTAACACTATGATGAATGTTCGGTATAATAAAAATAATCATTTGAATGAATGGCTGTTAATGTTAAAAACCAATAAGCTTTTTGGTCACATGCCTACAGCCGCTGCTGTTACATTAACTACATCTTAAGGGTTGGTCACTCATCCAAAGTAACTTTGCATTTCGCTGCATTCCAAAGTTCAAGTTTGGTGAACTCTGAAACCATGAAAGTGTGTGACCAATAGAAGATTGATATGTGACAGCATGGACTCTTAGCTGTATTAAAACTGCAGTGCTACAGGAAAGTGGAGTAGATTGTATGTTTTACATTGTAGATTTATTATTAATTGTTGTGTGTTGAATTTAAAGGACACTGCAGAGTGTGCCCTCATATCATGACTGTTGCAGTGTATGAAGAAAGTGTGACCTCTGCTTTAGTGGCGCACACCTACAGACCATTTTGCAGATCCTTCCTCTACTATTTACAAAAAATATATATATTAAATAGCAGATCAAGGATCTGGAACCGGCTCTAATGGCTCTGTACTCTTCTATTTTGTGTTGTTTGATAAACACCATTTATTTCTCTTTGACAGATGAGCTCCAGAGATGAAAAGTATTACCGTATTTTCCGGACTATAAGTCACACTTTTTTTCATAGTTTGGCTGGTCCTGCAACTTATAGTCAGGTGCGACTTATTTATCAAAATTAATTTGACATGAACCGAGAGAAATGAACCAAAAGAAAACAATACCGTCTACAACCGCGAGAGGGCGCTCTATGTTGCTCAGTGCTCCTGTAGTCTACACTGAAAACATAGAGCGCGCTCTCGCGGCTGTAGACGGTAATGTTTTCTCTTGGTTCTTGATTCTAAATAAATGCGACTTATAGTCCACTGCGACTTATATATGTTTTTTTCCTCATCATGACGTATTTTTGGACTGATGCGACTTATACTCAGGTGCGACTTATAGTCCGAAAAATACGGTAAGTAAAATAATTTTGTTAACCAGAGCATTTCTCATTATCTATAAGCACCACCTACTGTCAGGGAGTGATTTTGTATTTTCAATCAGCCTGCCAGATTTTTTTTTCTTTCTTTTTTTTTGCATTGGCCTGAACAAACAAATTGCAATTGCAACTAAATTTGGTGCCGAACATTTGTGTTGGTGTGAACAGGCCTTCACAAAATCTTGCAATGCAAATTACTGTTTTAGCTTAGGTGAGTCACCCTCGTCACAGCATGAATCATGTTTTCTCTTTATAGACTGATTTCTTGAGTGTATCTCCTACAGGCCAGATAAAGTGATGGTTTAATTCCAAAACGATTTAGAACTTAAATGAAAACAGGACTTTGACAGTTAAAAAAATTTAATGCTAAAGTTTTTTGTTTATACAAAGATTTGTTCTGTCATTCAAAACCCACACACCAGATTAGACAAACATATACATATCTTCCCTAACATGTGGAATGTGGAATATAATTAGTTTCCTTATAAAAGGATTAACCTTCTTAGAACGTTATCTCTTGGCCCATGTGGGTGTATACATCTGCATTCAAAAAGCTTCATAGTCACACAGCAGTCAGTAATGTTATATAAGGTGTCTGAATGCAGCAAAAGTTTGTGCAGAATTTCTCATTATTAAACAGATAACAAATTTTAAAGTGTTAAATGATTAGATTTTGTCTTTTGCAGTCTGCTTTGTTCCAAATATATCACAGCGGGGTGCCCATTTGAGTGTATTTAAATAAAAGCAACTGGTTGAACCCTACACTAACAGCATGTTTGGTATGGAATGCTAGTTTACTGCTTACTGCACTGTATATACTGTATACTGCATACTATTTAATAATAGAATGTGGCAGAAGTAAACAGTATATGATGATAAATGTTTCAAACAGTAGTAGGCTACATTGTTGTCACATAACATGACTATATTGAAAGTTTAATTTGGAAATACGTATTTATCTCAATTTTTTATAAAAATGTCACACTCCAAATGAAAGGTCAAGCACACTGAATAGTCAGCTACAATATAATGCAGTGTGTTCAGATTGTACCCTGCCCAGGTAGCAGGTCATTTAAGTATTTCCATTCATACAAGAAAGTGCTGCTGTGGCAAAAATATATAGTAGTACGATAGTATGCCATTCCAAACATACTTTTCAGACTGTTGCAAGGGTTAAAATGTGTAGAGTACCTTTTAAAGCATTGGATTTTAAAGCAAAAAGACTGGTTGTCTTTATATGAGTGTATGTTGTTTTACACAGAACAGGTACTATATGTTAACTTGCTATGCAAGACACCACAGAGAGTTGGTTGGTCGGTCAGTAAGAAGTGTTATGCACTTTAAAGCAGGAGTTCATTATGCACGCCAGTCTCATCACTAATCAATCTGATAGTGCAGTGTTTCATTTGGAAAGATATTAAAAGCACATCAGCACAGTTGAGACAGGGACCCATTCTATGTTAAATATGTCTTTAATGAACACTAGTACATAATATTATCTTCTATTTTAAGCAAGTTATATGCCTTGGCAATTTTCTTCCTCTTTTATGGTTAATTAAGATATATATTTATGTTTGGTTTGTGGTTTATAATGGGAAAAAAACTGTATTATAGGATAAGGAGATCTGGACAGAATTGTATTAAACAAATGCATATAAATCAAACAATCACTTTTAATTAAAGTAGATTATTTGCTACTCTACAATACGCTGTTTTAAATTGTTTTTCAACTTCAATCAAATGAAAGAGTGCAGGTTTAAAGCAATACAGAAATGTGATTTGTATCTCTGGCATAAATCCTGTGCAATTTTCAATATAGTCACTTTTTAGTAAATGAATTACTTGAGCCATTCTGATTCCACCATCACTCATAGGATGTATTTTATTTGCCTTACCAATGTGCAATACCGCTAAGAGATTTGAAAACATTTATCACAGTCACAGTGTTCTGAGATGTAGAAATGTATACTCGGTGTTAGAGCTTCTATGTGAACCGAAAGCAAAATAATAAAAGACACAATTCAATTGTTTGTGCAAAGCAGTAATTATAATCACTGTGGTTTTCATATATCCAATGATCTTAATATCAGTATTAGTATGACATTCACTATGTCGATAATTTTTTTATGATTTCAAACTTGATTTCCTCTTTGGGCCACTTCTACAAGGTGATTATACTGCAAAGAGCTTTCAAACAGAGGTGAATACATGAACGATACGTGGTCCCTTAAAAATATGTCCTTGCTGTATCTTTTTGAGCAATGTCATTTAACAAACCCTATTGTTGGACTGGTTCCAGCAAAAGAAAGCAAGCAGAGGGAGTTAATGAATGCAAGTTTATCCCACTATCGCCTGTTTTGCTCTCATTAAGAGGTTTTGTTTGGGATAGAAGACCGTACAAATTTATGACACTTGTTTTTCCACATGTAAATGTTTTGTATATGATCTATAAATCTTTATGTGGGTGTAAAAAATGAGTTTAATATAATAATGATAGGATTTTAAGAGAGCGTTTCTGTGTCTGATAGAAGACATTACTCTATGACAACCTACCCAGCGTGCCAAAATGACATGACTTCTAACTTTATGTACAGTATTTTCTTAATATTTTCCTATATTGTAGCATAAAAGGTTGTGAATTGTATACCACTTTTAGTCAAGTTCCCCCAACTTCTTTTTAAACTTAATGGTGAGCACTTGTCTGCTAACAAGTACAAGCACATGTTTTCTGCAATAATGCTGTAGTTTGAACGGAAAGGTCTTAATTTACTTAGTGTCTTTAAAATGCATGTTGTTCTTCCAAAAGATAAGAGTTGAGAGATGAGTAAACAGACAGCGGGATCCGAGGACTCTTGTCCTATAGTAAAATGCTAAGTATTTGGATGCAAATACAAATGTGTATACTGTATTCCTCAATGTGAATAAGATGTTTGGCATGTAATAACAAATAAAAGAATATATATCATTCAAATCATTGTGCTTCATTTTTTTTTTTTTTTTTTTTAGGAGAAATTATCGTTCTCTTTATGGAGTTTCAGTGTATTATTTGGAGCTTGTCACATTATTTACAGAAAATGGCACCTGGTTTATTATTTGCTTGATGATTGTTGAAATATACAAACATATATAAGGTTTCACAGCTCCTTGTCTATTTCAGCCTTCATTGAGTTCAACAAGCTCACATTCTTTGGTAAGTGTGGCAATTTTTTATTATTTCCCTCATTTGCATAACAAAAACATTTAGAATAGGCTTTATTATTATTAATATTAATTTAGGCTACTTGTGCTATTTTAGTCCCATGTCTCTGTCTACAGGGGCTTATGCCTCGTGCATTTTTACTAGAGCTTTTTTACCAGCTTCAGTATGCTACTGTACATCCCGAAATTCCAAAGACCAGATCCTTTTTGAGAACGGAGACGGCATGCGTACTGTTCAGCTGAAGCTGATAAGCGTGACTCTGCATTAGAGCGGAAGTGTTGCTTGCACTGTCCTTTCAGCATCGAAGGGAGGCATTCAAGTTCACTTCTAGTGTACGGTACATTCTGTTCCACAAAAACAGACACGTGTGCGTGGGGCTGCTTACAGCGCAATAACAACAACGTGACCCATCTCGTATTGACCGCATTATTAGAAACGGGATGATTTATTAGACGGTATAACTAGTTGTAGGTTGTTACACGCGTCACCTTTCAAATAGTACAAGAAAAACAACACCTGCATGGATTTCATTATATCTCTATGATGAAGTATCATTCTATGACTGACAACACTTACCAAGACAAGTAAATAGTACTATTTCAAGAACATTGTTAATAAAAAAAAGTATGGTATGAGATTTTTAGAAATATGCTATATCAAATATATGAAATGCTAAATATTTAGATGATTGTATTGTATTCTGCTTAGTGTTAATATGATTGTTGATATAGTCTCACGTTGTCCCCTCTAACAGTATCATAATACGTTCATGCCTGGGAATAATACTTTTGAGGTCGCAAGTGTAAGTGTTGTTTCCATATTTTCCAAGAACTGTCTCCCAGGTCAGCGCGAACCTCTGAGAGTCCGGAGATTACTCCGAAAAGAGTCGTGTTACTTTTGCTCTCATTGGCTAATTTCTCTTTCTCCAACGGCCCTTCGCGAAGGCCCGCCTCAAAACGTCTACTACTGATAGGCCATGCTTGTGCGGCACAAATACTCTGCACGCATACTTTATTGAAAGAAAGGACATCAGTTTGAAACGCGTTGCTCTTGTGTGTTAGCAATCAATTGCTCAATACTTCGCTGCGACCATTTTCCCTGAAAGCTGAGAGATCAAAGAATGTATTTCAGGTCGAAGGCAGGTCTTGAATTTTTTCGGTGAAATTGACATTCATTGCTAACATTCAATTTTACTTTAAAAATCCCCTTTTCACAACTGAAAAAGCTAAATTGGGTGCAATACCCCGCATACATTGATATATCTACCTCTGTTATATGGTTTATTTAGGCTACTGATTTCTATATTTTATGTTAATATTTTTCACTGCATGCCTGTTAATGTGAAACTGGTTGGGTTTTTTAACATTCAGTGACTTTAAACATGATAGCCTATGCGAATGATAAATCTTATCAATGCAAACGTTTACTACTTACTACTTCTATATATTTAGAAAAAACTACATCGTCCAGTGCATTCAATCTGCTTACAGTGATGAAGGAGGGCACATGTTACATGGAGTTCCTGTTATGTTAGTACGCCCCTCATCCCATATTCAGAACACTATTGGACCCAAGAGCCTTCAATCTCAAGATCTCAAGGTGATTCCTGGTAGTGCATTCAAATCGTCACTCTTGGCCCCCTGTGTCCAATCAGCAACGAGTTTTATGATGAAACCGTGGGATTCCGCGAAAGAAGTTTCTTTCACATAAGAACAGCAAACAGCGGTACAGAGAGGCACACGGATGAGGGAAGAAGGGAATGACAGAACGCAAAGTTCCACGCTTTCGGATGTGGTTGAAATTATATTGGGAATAGGCACCTGCATGCCTATTCGATAACTTGTGCGCAAGCGACACACGCTTTTATTCTTCGCTTAGAACATTAGTCATCGCAGTCGCATTGGGAAAAACACGTGTAGAGGTGAAGCCACGTTTTCCGGAGTCATCTGTATCCCGATACGCATATGATGAGAATCCCGCGCACTAAGTTTTTCTGTTTGTAGCAGGAGACTTTTCTATATCCAGGACATTTTTGGTTACTACAATGACGGACGTAAATACTGAAGCTAGGTCCTTGGGGCCGGTCTCAAACGGTGACCGCTCAGACAAACTATCCGGCGACGAGGGATCTGAAGAAAGTCAAGAGAGTCGGACTCTGTTAATGGTCGCTATGATTCTACTGGACCTAAATCAGTGTATCCCGAGCGGCATCAGCGGCAAATGTATAGTGGACAGTGATGCGGATAATCAGCCCGAGGTGAAGGAAAACCGGGAGAAATGCAGGCAGAACACGAGCAGGGTGAAAAGGACACGGAACCGTGACAGTCTACATGTATCCGCTGAGAAGAGACACTGCTGTCCATATGACGGCTGTGGGAAAATATACGGCAAATCGTCCCATCTTAAGGCGCACTTCAGAGTACACACCGGTAAGAAATAAGCACAGCTGAATTATTTTGTGCTTATGTGTACAGTAACTCAACTGAAGCAGGTAATTCGATTCGGACTGTTCGTTTGTCTGACCCACAATCAGTTATTACGCCCCACGCCCGCGTGTTCTGGGGAACAGTTCGGTTTCGGGAACTGTCACTCATGTAACGGTGGGTGTAACCGCAGGCGGAGCGCTCACGTGTACACATGAGGGTGGAGAAGGACACACTGTTACTAATCAAAGTGTGAGCAAACATGTTGCTTAGTCCACATTGTTACGCAGAACATCACCGTAAGACCATTTAATTGTGTAATCGTGTGGAAAATGCTGGAAGTAGCATATTTCAGGCTTGCTAATTTGCAGGCTAATGATTCGGTTGGACCCATATCGCAAATTAAATTGTTTTCTGGATTATGCATGATATGCATAAACATATATATTCTATTAATTAGTCAGTGTGTGCCGTGGCCGCTGGTCCTTGATGATCCGCATACTTCAATGCGACACGCACTAAAATAACCGCATATAACCTAGCAACGCAACGATGACGTGATGTACACACCTCCTTATTCTACAGTTGTAAACATCCGGCACGTGGTGCCGCATTGTAGCCAAGCGCGGTACCTCCCATTGAGTGCGTTCACATTCAGAGCAAATCAAAAGTCAGCGTTTTCTCCGGTTTTTACATACGCACTCTGAACAAGTCGACAAGAAGCCGGTGAAGGTGCTTCCATGCATGGAAAATATCTAGATTTTTTTTTTCTTGCTGCTGGCGTTTTAGTCAGTAAGGGCTGAAATAAAGGGGCTTACACTTGTCTCTGCCATGTGTGTGTTCTTAGGTGAGAGGCCTTTTCAGTGTACCTGGACAGGCTGCGCAAAGAAATTCTCACGGTCGGATGAACTGACGCGACATTTTCGCACGCACACCGGGGAGAAGCGTTTCATGTGCCCGCTCTGCGACAAATGCTTTATGCGAAGCGATCACCTCACCAAACACGCCCGCAGACACGTCAACTTCCACCCCAGTATGCTCCAGGGTCCCGCCGGGCGAAGAAGACACTCTTAAACGTCTACTTCCTCCTCTGGCTCCAGCGATCACATGTCTGCTGGTGTTTGAGCAACCATGTGACCCCTCACTGCACTTTTTGGATGTGTCTCTTTCTTAAGGCTCAGATCTTGGAGCCTCTGATTTTGAGCAGATGATATGAGGTATCCTATGTGTTATACTTAATGGAGACATACACAATAGCCTTAAATGGGACTGCTCAATGGAATGGACAGAAATAATCAGCTGTTGGCAGACACTATGTAATGCACATTAAGTCCAAAGGTTATTTCAAATATATATGGGGTATTTATAACTTATCACATATCATGAATATGAGATTGAGTTCAATACAGAGGCAGGGGATTTATTACACACCGACTGTGACAAAGGGAAGTAAAAATATATAGTGTGTGGTGAAACCTAGACCCATTTTAATGATCGCTTTAAAGTGTCCATATTTGCAGTGGTCCAGTTAGCAGAAGTGGATAGGTTTTAATATAATCTATATGAATGTTTTCGGTTATTGTGTGTTATTTACAGGGATAGCAGTTGACTAAAGTGTTGAAAATGGTATTTGTATGATATTAAAACAGATGATTACTTATGAGAATAACTTTGCATCCTGTGAGGTTTTTCGCACATAAACAAGCTTTGGTGTTTTTTAAGCAACCAGTAATTATTTGCATATTCTAATCAGTTATGCAAAAGAATGTAACTTATTGAATGAACAGCATTGAAAATGCTCTATTTAGAAAACGTTTTTTTTTTTTTCATTTAATTTTGAAACTTTTTTTTTTTTTGATCAGCCTTCAGCTATTAAGTGAGTAGTTTACTGATTAATAATGTATCATCGCCATCTATAGGTGCGTTATGGGAAAACAAGGTAAGAACTGGGCCTTAAGTTTTTTTTTATACACTGCACAACTGAAAAAGACAGAACAAATATTTTTTTTATTTCTCTCACTCTCTATGGTTTTATTAGCAGCCTATATTATTTACAAACAATCAATAAACATGAATAATATATTTTATTTGTTTTATTTATGGGTTTTGCATTTTCATCCAAGTTCCACTTGGCTTCAGAAGTCTTTGCACTGTTCAGATGTTGACTTATTTGAATATAGATTTAGTTTAATCTACCATCAGCCATTGTGCTTTAAAAGACAAACTGAATTTTACATGTGAATGCATCTGTTGGATCTTTATTCAATAACAACAATTGTAAACATTTTTTTTTTATTTTATATCATGATAACTGATCAACAGATCAAATATTTAGCTTTTATTGTCACATAGTATCTGTGCTAATTTTTGGTTCATGTTCAGTAGGTTGTGAGCCTGGATTCAAGCAGGTCATTTGAAACATGCTGTCACTGTACAAATGCTCATCCTGTGCCTTGTTTTGAGGTTAAGAACTCTTATCTTAGACTGCAGAATGTAATTAGCAAGTTACTGAGAAGTACGTTGCTGTAATTTACAAGTATTCTCACTTGTGTGAATGTTGTGTGAATGCCAGTTTTGTGATGTGTATATCTGTGTCTTACAGACTTTGAGCCACTACCATTGTACATTCTGTACTTTTACATAAGTATCATTTGTGTAACATTCATATTTTGGCTTTCCAGTACCTGTAAATGATGTAAATAAAGGACATGTAATTCAGGTCTGTTTTTATTGATATCACTGAAACCAGTAACAACATTGTTAATACATAAATTGACTTTCTCACATAATTAACATATAACATAAAAACACAGCTTCTGTCCAACAAATGCTCACTTTTGATTACACTTTTTTTTTGATATGTCAGGTCATTACACTATTTTAGTCATAGTTAAAACAAGACTAAAAAGTGAATATGTGCAGTCTGAATGAAAACCGTTTGCATTTTGAGATACAACTTGATTAAGACAATATGAAGAGTGTAAAGATAACTTGGCTTTCCAAGCTGACTGGAAGGGTAAAATCTGTAAAAGGATTTAATATGTAAATGAACAGCACAGTTTCATCATTGATAGCTTGAATCATTTTAATAATAACAATAATGAGGCCAGAGATTTGATCAGTTTAGCAACATTAACATTCTAAGATTAGTTCCAAAGTCCAGCAGAAACGAGTGCTTTTAAATAGCCTACAATGTCTGAGAAAGTAACTGATTTCCATGAAACAAATAAGTGATACATTCTGATTGGTGGTATGCATATAAAATGCTAAATTAAAATGGACACAAGGTAAAGTGATTCCAACAAGGAGCATAAACATTCTTTAGTGCCTTCAAGTTTGTGAAATCTGAACATCTTTCATCTTTCTAAAACAGTACTTACTGTAAGAAAGCTTTACAGGCGTTCTACATCTAACATGTTTGGGCATTCTGCTATGATATATCATATTGGCTATTAAATCATACCTAGTGATTTCTGAACTTTGAAAAACTGCTTTGAGAGACAGAAAGGTCTTCGTGCCGTCATTTGATCATATTCAGTCTGTAGTGAGAGGTTTCTGTGAAAATAACCATTCAGAAATGACCAATCAAATAAAGAAGGGTTGCTGTATTTTCTTTTCATTCCTTTCATGACTCCTTCGGATCTTAAATCCAGCGTAGTTTCAAACATGATTCAGTTAAATACTTGTGTAAGATATCAAGAGTAAACAAAAAGTGTGATGCCCAGGTGCATGCCAGACAAGGCTACTTACTGTTAGTGCTGCAGTACGAATGCACCAACGTGCAAAATGTTCAACAGAAACAATCCAAGTATAGCCTCAATAGCAGCCACGACCAATAAACATCCAACCAGATCCATACGAAACCCAAATCTTACCATAATGACAATTTTAATGCAATGAGTGCAACATGAAAGCAGAGAATTCAGTGGATAAGCTAGTTCAAACTCTCTGTAACATCAAGTTGTTTTAAAATTCACAATTAAAGGCTTTTTAATGCGTTATTTGTTCTACGTTCACTTGTACAGTATAACACAATGCCAGCTAGGAGGTGAAAGTGAGCAGACTCTCCTAACATATTAGCAAACAGTGCATATCCTGCCATAGGAGGAAGCAACCGATAGTAGTCATGTTTATAATTATAAGTAAGAGTAAATGTGTGTATTAGCACATGTAATGTCTTCTGTGTGTCTGTGTGTTCACATTTTCTGTACACCATGTTCATCATAACGTTTACTGTACATTTCCCTCTGCATTATTGATTAGATGTCTCATCAGAGGTTATGAAAAGGAAAGAGGGAGGGGAGGAGAGAGAGGGAGCACAGGAAGGGGAAAAGGTGACTGGTTTACTGGATTTGACAAGCAGTGGAGGAGGTGGCTTGGCAGCACATGCAGGTGGAGTTAACAGATTTGGGTGGTATGAGGTCCAGGTCTTCATCGTCAGGGATTTCATCCAGCCTGTATCCATCTTTCAGTAGTTGGATGTTCAGATCCTGGTTTATCTGCTGCAGAAAGCAATGCACAGCATATTAGGTCAGGCTACATAACCGCCACTTATTAAATTATATAAATTAGTTATTTAATAGATTAATAAGACTACAGGTTCAATAGCTCGATAGGGACATTTATTGGTTTAATGAATCAATGACATGAACAACAAACTGAATATGATTAACAACAAAAAATTAGCAATGGTCCCCTTGAAAGGAATAATAAACCCCAAAATTTAAAATGTAGGCCATCCCAGATGTAGAAGAGTTTTTTTTTTTTCATCAGAACAGATTGGAGAAATTTAAAATTACATCACTTGCTCACTAACTCTTCAGTGAATGGGTGCCATCAGAATGACAGTCCAAACAACTAATTAAAACATTACAATCACATGCAGTCCACCCATTAAAGTCCTGTGTAAAGCAACAGTATTGCTGGTTCATAATCCATAATAACATTGTTTCGGACTATTTTTGCATGTAAATGGTCCTCAATCTGTGCATTTTTTTTCCTGCTTCAGACAAGACAACTTTTCACTGGAGAAAGCAATATTATGGATAGAGGACTTGTATTTTAGCCAGAAGCAATGGTTTGACATTAAAAACATCTCATTGATGAGTTTGTGTATTAAACACATGCAGCTTTTCACAAGATCTTAATTGATTACTTGTGTATTATTGTGATGTTTGTATCAGCTGTTTGAGAACATCCACTCATTGCAGCACATCCATAAGTAAGCAAGTGATGCAATGCTAATTTTTTTCTAAATATGTCCAGACGAAGAATCAAACTCATCCACATCTTTGGTTGCCTGAAGGCGAGTAAGTTTTTAGAACAAAAGGTAATTTAGTGCATAAAAGATTGTCAGTGACATCTGAGAAGGAAATCCACTGTCAAGATGCTTGGGTTATGGGGCTTAATACATTAACCAGAGATCATAGGTACCTGTTCCCTTAGTGACCTCACCTCGGCTGATGAGTATCCTGACGAGGAATATCTAGACATGTCAAAGTCGTCATCGCTGCAAGGCAAGTGAAAACAGTGAGTTTGACGCCTGTGGCTAATGGGGGCATAAATAAATCAGTGAAGAGCTTACCTGTCTGTGTCTAGAGCAACTAAAGGTTTCTCATCAGGACTTTGGTCTAAAGAAGAGTAGCCTTTATTGGGAACCACTAGCCTGGATGGAAAGAGAAATAGAGACAGGTTTTTGAATTAACGTGAAATAAAACAGTCTATATGTACATATCCAAAACTATGATTATTTTCTTTCGTATTTACCTTGTTCTGGCCATCACGTTATTTTTCTTGGGTTGTTGATTGACAGGGCTTCCAGCATTGCCATTTTTCAGTGATCCTTTCCTAACCAAGTCTCTCTGTTTGTCTGTACAGAGAAAATAAATATAAGACATATTTATATTTTAATCATGTCAAATAAAAAAAAAACACATAATTGCACAAAATGCTTTGAATATAAGTGCAGCATTGGCATTTGGCAGTATAAACAATCCCACAACTCACCTATCTTCATATGGAGAGGGGAAGGTTTATAGTTAATGGTGGCAGGCTCACTCTCCCTGGTATCTGAGTCTGCCTCTGATGTGTTCGATGATGCTGGATCCTGGTTGAAAAGAGGGAAAAAAGAGAAATGTCAGGGCAGTCTAGTTGGTCGTCCTTCTTGACAAGAGCCTTGACATTCCATTTTAATCAACGTGGATGAGCAAAGCTTTACTAGATTTCTACCTATTTGATTTCTGCCAGCTCGTTATGATACCCTGGGATTGATGCGAAAGGAAACACAACATTTTCAGAAGCAAAGGATTAAATTTGCCAACTTCAAACAAGGAAAAGGTCAAGAATAGTGACAAATCATTTTAAAATTTCAAAAGCTTAAATCTAATAAAACTGGAAAAAAGGATGAAAAAATATAAGTGCAGTGCAACACATTTTGAGATATTGAGCACACAAAACTGTACATATTGTATTGTCAATATAATATAATATTATATTATATAATATAATATTACACATATACACCAAATCAGTGGGACACAACCAAAAATGAATTTAGAATTCCCTGAAAATTCAAGATAGTATATGAATTTTACATCTCTTTTATATTTATATAATCTGATATAGTTAATATCACATGAAAAGTGATATATTCTCCAAATATCAGCATGACAGCAAATGTAATATTAATTAGATGAACAGCTCAATAAACAAAAAGTTAATATTAAGTGACTTACATTTTAGACACAACAATTTCAGTTTTAGGTGTATTTCAAAAACGAAAATTGTTCCAAACAAAGCAGAACTGTTGTGTCTATAAGCAACACACAATGGTGTTTCATTACTGAATCAGTCATACATTTGAATGAATCGGTTGAATGAATGACTCAATGACTCACTCATGCAGTGATTTGCTGCCACCTACTGACAATTTTAGGTTTATATTTAAAGTCTATTTTCACAAATCAATTCAATTATCAGTATTCAAGATTTTGTTTTAAAACATCAAAACCCTATTTATGCATTTGCAACTGCAAGTTAAATACATTCATGTTCTGCATTAAAGGGGTCCTATTATGCTCTTTTATGAAGTCTTGGTTCTGTTTCGGGGGGTTTTTTCACATATTTTACATTATTACAGTACCTCTCTCCCCAGTCTGGCATGAATGGTTTGAATAGTTCCTGTATCAAATTAAGTCCTGCCTTCTGAAATACGAAATGTGCTTTGATTGGTAAGCTGGGCCAGTGTGTGTTGTGATTGGCAGCACTCTGCACCTCTCTGTCGGGAAATGTGTCTTACTTGACCCTTACCACAGCCACCTGCGAGCTTATATGTAAATACTGCATCAAAATCAAATAAATTTGAGCACAATTTAAACCCAGGTGATTGTAACCACTCTAAGTTTGTCTGCCTTGGGAAAGCTAACGAGTCTCCAACATAGTGCTAACACTTTTTGCCTTTTCTAGTTTAGCTCAACAATGCAATGCAAAATCATCCTGATTATCTTTTGGTGTGTACCCAGCATAAATGCCACTTCAGATGGGATTCTGTGCCACCTCTGCATAGCAAACACAAATTTTGTTGATACTGATTTAATTTGATTGTTAACAGCCCTATAGTGTTCTACTATTTAAATGGATTCATTAAATGCAAGACTTTTACACAAAAGATGATGCATACATTTAATTAGGTAAAAATGCCTTCTAAAGGTTAAAATGGCCATAAAATGTAAACATAAATTTAAACTTAATGGAAAAGTAAATTTCTGTTATTCCTGCAAATTAACCACCACACCAAATGTGAAAAATAACAAGAACTTTGGAAGTCAGCTGTCAAGGACAGTCCTAACCTGTCAAAATACCAGCACAATAGCACACCCAGCAAAATATTGTCTTAAAGTATCAAGATAAATTTTTTAGTCATTATTGTACACCCCTAATCAGAATATTTTTTTTAAACCCGTGTATTGTTCATTCATGGGTTTAGCGCAAAAAAAAAAAAAAAAAAAAAAAACATAAAAGTGTAGAAAATTGCGCCTCCCACTGCTCCCAGGCATCATCAAAACACTTCAGTCCAATCAGATCCGTCAATCTCTTTCCAGCTTGTTTGGTCGTGGCTACTGTAGCGAGATGATGGCTAAAATATTAAGATTAGGTTGCAGAAAGTGCAAGCCAAGATTCGAAGACTTGTCCAAATACGCAGACAAAGGGGTAAAACAACGTAAGCACTCGTGGTTCTTTTGAGAACGAGGAATTTAATATTGTTTGAGTTGCAGTTGATACGCTAAACTTGCAATTACTTCAAAACAGGTAAGCAAAAATCTGCACACTTCAACCGACCGTAGTTTATTAATTTTTTGGTGAATAAAGCATATTGTCAATTGTCCTGTTCAGTCGGTCACATTAATACTTATGCATATTTATTAGGCTTAATTCAGTTAATATAAATAATTTCCCCTTCCTGATCTGAAGGACAGTTTTGTACAACTGTATTATAAAAAGTCCAGGTATCATGTTGGGTCCATTTGATAACCTATGTAAAAGCTAGGTCCTGAAACAATATCGGATGAGAACCACTGATCTAGAATTAACCCAAACGTACACTGACATCTGCTGTGCGGGTCATGGGTTAAATGAGGGCCATCCAGATTTCTCTTTGGACAGAGCTGCTTTTCCTGAGAATTATTGATGAATTTGTCATTGGTGGGAGGGGTACGGACATTCAGGTACCTTAGCACGTATTCTGCATGATGAAGCAATCTAAGGCGGTAAAAGGCCTCTACTATATTGATGAAACATCACACAATATTAACGTTATTTCATATAAACGTTACAGACTGCGTTACGAAGAGATGTAAGAACAAGTTGAGTTGAAGTTATAAAATTAAATGAAGCAGATGTTGTTTTCGATGCAGGGAGACACAGTCTCAGTGCGCTGCATCATAGTAACGTTAGCACCCTTACATTAGCTAGCAAAATACATATCAGACACAGCAGCGACATCGCAGATCTCTAAGATAGGCCTACTTGCCATTTTTATTAAAGAAGAGAAAAAAACTAAATTAAATAAAATAACGGTCTATGATGACACAACATATGAGACTAACGAAATACAACATGCATCGTTGGATCATATTGAGCTACCATTCGCTCATTAAAACGTTATTAAAACCGCATACTGACAACATTTGTGCTTTGATCGGTTGGTAAAGAGTAAATCTGGTTTAACTTACAAAAGGCTGCATATCTGCCTCAGTCGGCACTTGAAATCTGTCAATTTCTTCCATCATCTTGGCGGCGGGGTGTCTGAGCCTTTTAGTGAGCGTTTGTGGTGGATTTCTGCGGATATACCGCAACAAACTGGTTAAATATTGAAATTTTACAACTGTGTCGTCGGATATTTGTCAGCCCCAAGAATGTTCCCGACTCTGCTTCATCCCAGCGATCGCTCGTTAGCCAGCAGTGACCGAGTGGCGACTAAACCACCCACTTCCGGGAGAAACTAGTCTCGAGACACGAGCAGCACCACGGATTCCGCCCCACTCAACGCCATCGAGCGATGCCTGCTCCACCCAAGACTAGCATCAGACAGACATCGTGCAGGGTTATCTCGGTGTGTACTGTAGACTATTTAACTTCGAAATGGCAAGTTTTTGTGTTGGACGTTGTTTTGCAGTCCACGTCAAACCTGTGGTCAGGGATTGCGGATTTGGCTTATTTATCCATTATTTACGCGAATTGAACAGTTTCTCTATTTGCCAGTTTACAGTGTTATGCACCTGTCCAATACAAAGCACAGAGCAAATGACTTCAGGACCCTGGACAGCTTCTGGACAGCAACTGCCTATGAGGCTTGTATGGAAGCAAGCTGAAAAAAAAGTAATTGATGCAATATAAATAGGCAATGTTATCTAGTCTAATAGTTGACTTTTATTTTATTAGATTTTATTTGGGGGGGGGGGGGGGGGGGGGTTCTGTGGTGCTGCCCAGTTTTAACCCCTAAGGATTCTCAGGTCAGGACGCTACCTTGCTTAGACTGGGTTTATTCTCCTCTTAATTTTCTCTCAGAAAAAGATAGGCTGCATAAAATTTCCAGTGACAAAGACACCCCCAAATGATTTATTTTTTTCTCAAAAAATGTTTTTTTTTTCAATCTCAATTGGCTACTTTTAAAGAAATTAGAAATTTCTAGAAATTAAATTGATCTAAATGTTAACAAACCTGGCACAAAATAAACGTGCAGTCCATAAACTGGATTCTTTATATTCCCTTCTATTTTAATGCTGTATTGTTAGTATTTTCCCATTATATTTTTATCCATAAGCGTGGAAACGTGTTGGCCAGTAGATGGCGCCAAGCAACAAAGCATAAAAATACATAATATTTCTGAAGCTCAATTAAGACATCAGTCATATTACCAACCTGGCAAAGGTTATGAGCTATAAGAAAAGGATCATTCTGCTATGGCATTATTGTCGGACTCTCAGCATTACATATTGATATGTAAGTGAATAACATTGAGTCATGTAAGATCAAAATGACAATACATTTTAAACCTTCTTACATAAAAACTGAGATAAGAACATTACATATAATACTGGAAAAGGAAAATGAGTAATGGTTGCTATTCTGAAAGTTCATAGTCTGATTTTATTTTCTCTTTGAGAACATCTCTAAGAGGTTAGGGGGTTACCCATACTAATAGTTCATGTGAACCCCCATATGAATAGCTTTGATAAGACTCTCTGTATGAAAAGAAAATCTCAGCCTGAGTGTTTGCTTCAATCATAGCTATGTACCTTTTTCAGTCAGATGTACAAATACACACAGATTACATGTAAATGGACACATAAAGACATTCTCTAATTTAAAGGGGAATGTATGTTTGTGTCACATATCCTCAGCAAAACAGATTATGCAGGTTATGCAACTATGACATCCTCAAAGATAGGAATACAGATTACAGTTTATTAGTAATATGTATTTTATTCCAGAGGCCATAATTTTGTCATGTAATTCTTCACATTGTTTTCTGTACAAAACAGTTCTGGAGCTACTATGTCTCATTACTGCAGTCTTTTCCTTCAAACAAAAATAATAACTTCAAACAAAAAAAAATGACAAAATGCAGGTAGAAAACTACTTAATTTCATGATAAACTGACAACAAAAATAAATTGTGTAGTTTTGATTCTTTTAAAATAGATCATATTCCGATTTCTGAGGGTCTGATCACATGACTCGCCAAGTAAATATGCATTGCAAACATTGTAATGCATTGTAATGAATAGTTATTCTACATTACATATTACATTAGTTGCAATATTCAGGTTTGCTTTTAAATGATGGCATTTATGCTTGTACTAGTATGTAGAAGCTGCAGTCAGGTCAAACTATTTACAGTGAAGATTTCCAAAGACAAAAATTTTGATATCAAAAACCATTTGGTACTTTTTGATTATCACTTAGCATGTAGATAGGCTGTCGCTGACAAACACTATATATAGCTTAATAGACAATATTTGTCATTATGTAGAGCAGAACACTCCTTAAAACCTGCGTGCCAAAACCTGTTTGTACAGTTCATTATCTTCAAACTACTGACCTATTAACAATAGCATAAACCCAATATCAGTACTCACTATTGATGCCGTGTGTGTTGGGTTTCAGGCAACATACAGTAAACACGCTGAAATGACACTTTATTACACTATTTTTATTTTCCGTTTCCTCACATCTCCTACTATTTCTTCACACAATACAAAACAACAACCTCTTTGTTTGCTTGGTCAATTAGGAATTTTTGATGAGAGATATTACTTGAACTGGAGATCAACAGTACACACGGCCCTTTTCTGAAAAAAATAGCATTTTGTTAGTTAAGGTTGGGCAAGAGAACAAGGCACTGATCCAAAACCAGCAAAAAGTGACCAATGTCCAATGAGGAACAGAAAAATAGACAGATAGACTCTGTCCAAGCACAGTAAAATGGATTAGAGGCTTTGTTGTCTTTAATTATCCTCCAGTTGCAAATCACCAACAAACACACAAGATACACACTTAAACACACACACAAAACTTCTATATAATGAAAGTGCTAAATTAACTTCAGTTTTTTTTTATATAGCTCATAAATCATCCATTTATTTAACTGTGTATGATCTATAACTTTGCTTAATCCTTGTTACCCAGCCAACTCTGGTAATAATTCAAAACTCAAACACACACACACACACACACAATATATTACGAATGAATTTCTATTTTTATTTCTTATTTATTTTGTAAAATGTTAAAATAGTGAGATGTATTGCATTCATCTAAACACAAGCTCTGCATTAATAAAAACATTTGAGTCTAGCACCAAATGACTAAAGCCTGAATAACCACAGATTTGCCATAGAGTCAGCTAAGATAATTATAACCATTCAAAATGCAAAAGATGTAAAAAGTGAATTAAACATTTTATGTTTGATGGGCAACGCTTCATGCTGAACATTCTGTCCTCACAGGCAACTAAATAAAGGTTTAACTATATATTTCTGTGATCCTCTTTTTTTGTTTGTTTGTTTTTTTTAAAAGGTAAATTCCCTAGTCCTGTCAATGGTGTGATTTTACAAAAATTAATGTAAGAACTTGTATGTTACATGTTCATTTCACATTTACACAGGGCCATCATCAAGGGTGACTATTACAATATTCCTCCAGCCCCTGTGAATATGTTCACATTTGTTTCAGTTTCAAGCTGCAGTTAATAAGTATTTTTGTTCAGTTCTCTGTGGCTCTTGAGTCTCTGCCAGCACTGGGGCCTTCTCCGGAGAGGAGGGAATTTTGCAGGCTTTGTAGAGTATGACAAAGAGAATGAGAAGAAGCACAGCTACTATTGAGTTACACACAATGGCCACTATGGCAGCTTGGGACAGTCCAGCTCCTAGTTCTGTCTCCATAGTGAGCTGACCTCAAGAATCTGATGTTCAAGTATAGGACTGACACATGAAATCACAGTTCATCACAATAGGTTACTGTGTTTCAATTTCTGCTGCCATTTCTCATGATTCTTAAAAGAGACAGCAACAGCATCTGGTCCTTCAGTGAGTAGAGTGATCTACTGATCAAACGTTTGCATCTCTGCAAAGGCTGACCGTCTTAACCACATCCAAAGGGAACTGTCCTCAGCATCTGAAGGATTCCTGAAAAACAAAGACAACAATATTTTATTAATGCAATGACCTATATTTATATTTGAAGGTCAAATATTAACTTACTTCTTTAAAAAAAAAATACACAAGCAGTGGGACCCAAAAGTCATGAGACAATTGCCTCCACAATTTCTAACCTCATCTCCAGCTGTTTTTTCTACCATAAGGTCCGTTTTCTTTTCAGAGCTCAAACTACTGTTGAGGGGCCAATCAAGAGCAATTCTGCTCTTATCATCCTCATGTTAAGAGACCCGGCAGACAGCAGTTATTACCGAGCTTGAAGTGAGACAACACACGGGCAAGACTGATGAGCATCAATATCTCTCTCTTTCACTGCCACAGTGGTGAGCTCAGGCTTTAAATTATGAGAAAAACAAATAAACCTAAGACTAAAGATTGCACAGGGAATTTGAAGACAACTGATGCCTCTTGTTCACTCTTTGAGAAATTCTTTCTGTTTCTTTGGCTGAGAAAGAAAGATTCTGCTCAACATTAGACATTAGACCACAAGTTTACGATAATGTTACTCTACTAAGTTAAATGGAAAATGACCCAATCTTACTGCACTTTAAATGGAGTGAACTTCATGTTCCTCACACAGTCTATGAGGGTTTGGAGTATCGAGGGTACTAAGGGTATAACATCATTTTACTAGCAATATGCTTTGAGTGCCCCCCCCCCCCCGGCACCAGTCCTCTCTATGTGCTGTTGAATAATGCAGACCTAATGCTATAGCAGTGCTTTAATAAAAACTCTTTGCAAACTGCATTATTTGACTTACATATACTGTAGTTAAGCCAAGTTACCCACAATCAACGACTTTCTCGTCAATAATGAACTAATCGTGAAAACTTGATGAGCCACAGTCCAACATGAACATTAGGCATCTGTGCATTACATCCATGGATCCATGGAATATTTTTACAAACAGTACTGGCCCATAATTTTATTTGTTTAATATTTTCTTGATTGTATCTTATTTTACTGTTTAAATATAGGTCTATAAATAAAGAAAAACAAAGTCAAATGCAGCAAAAGCAAAATCAGTTTGGAGAAGAGATAGATGCTAAGTTCTATTGATTATTTTTTTGATGACAGTTATGAGAGAGGTTAAAAGTTAACATTAACAGCTACAATAAAACCACCCACAATAGGAGTTTGTTTTGTCAGTTTACTTTGAACTGTTTTGCAAAGAAAGAATTATACTTCAGAACATATTTTATTTTGCGACCTTATTGTGGGCAGTATTTATACATGCTTCTGTTTTAGATGAATCAACATTCATATGTTCACATGGCCAAGATATGTTTGAGCATCTGATGTACAGTTATTTGGAGGGAAAATGCAACACTGTTGCCAAGTGTTCATAGCATTACTGTAATCACGAGGAAACAAAATAGCTGTTAAGTTGTAACAATGCAGTATGACACACCTTATGATCATATGCCGATAACCCGGGAGGGGGACTGTCCCCACTAAAAATATGATTAAAAACCATGCAGTGCACTGTATATAAAAATGTTTTATACTTATACATGTTTAAGAATTGTGTAAGTTTTAAAACAACACAAACAGGGCAAAAATGTGTATTAAATTTAGAAACATTTTGAGTCTCCCTCTCCCTTGCCTCACACTAACATTGGTCCAAATGCCTACTTTCTTCTTTGACATCACCTACACACACACACACACATGAGTCCCGTGAGAGAGAACAAAGTCAATAGTTGTGGAACTCCAAGGCTTTCAATGCTATTTTATTCACTTAAACATCAGATGAAGTGATTATTTTCTCACAGATGATGCCAATGTATTTTTCGATGAGTTACTATGTTAGCAATAATAACGTTACCTGCTTGACAAAAAGGGTTGCCACTTGCAAGGATTTCACATCAAAATCCGCCCAATTGCTACACAAAACAAGCCCAAACTAACCGCCTTTCGAGGACCTCCAAAATGGGGTGGAGTCTCCTGGCGCAAAGACTTTCACCATTGGCTCTGGCTCCAGCCAATTGTTATTGACTTTCAAAAATAAAACGTATAAATTAAACATTGTTTGTAGTTCATCTAAAATAATATATGATATATAAATAAATATTCTTTGTAAGAGCAGAGGCCAAAGCCTGTGGCCAGTGTTGTTCAGACTGGATATTGAGCCGTCCCAGCGCAGTGCAGGGGAATAATATTACTTTTTTTTTACGATCACTTTGTTCTAAGCAAAGGGGGTGTCCTGGGGCTCAAAATTTGCAGGATAGGAGGGGGTACTGATGCTGGGTCTTACGAAAATGTTGCCATTATCCAGTGAGGTTCGGTTGGTGAGTTATATATATATAACTCATATCACATAATCTTATTAACTATGTATCTCCTGAACTGCAGTTTTCTTTACCACGCTTTTCAGCAACAGTCCCGCCGTGCAATCAATTTCACTGGTTAAGGTTAAGGTCAGGTGTGGGGTAGATTTAAGGGTTAACATTTTTTTTAGCATAGTGTAGGAAATCAGCACTTTAATTGACTGAAGGCAGAGTGCTGAGGGAAATGATGTATGATTTTAATATTTGTATGAATGCATAATAGGAAACTGTCTTCAGAAAAGTTTCGATGACACTTGCTTTCCATCTTTCCTCCGTGTAATGAGTGATAGAGCAGTGTTTAGAAGCACAACTTTGTTTACAGTGGTTACTGTGGAAACAGATCTTTTCTGCAGTTCATAAGCCACCTGCTGTCAAACTGGATTTACAAATTAATTCAGTCTGCCATATTTCAGACCAATTCAATGTCGATCTTAACCGGTTGATGAAAATAGACTTCACTGTTATCAGAACTGTTGAGATTTTTAGAATGCACATGAGCTTATGTAGAATTGTTTATGGGGCAGATTTTGTAATATTTCCAGCACATTTTAACAATGTTGTGCATAACAGTTTGGATTGATATTTAGATTTAGATAATTGTATAACATTGGTAACTGCTTTCATTTTTAAAAATCAGCTCCGGAATTAAATAAGGTTGGAGACTCCTGGTATAATGTCTACAACGGACACCACCTGCTTATGATAATATAATTGTATTATACATCTTTTAGGTCTACTGAAATTGTGATAGAATATGGACATGAAGGTAAATAGTATCCAGTTGTTTTTCTTCTCAGAAACAGGGGTTTAAAAACAACTAGATGAAGTAACGTTACTAGTAGTTTGACTGCGGAAAACATGAGGGGAACAATGAAACACTTGTCTGTCCCACACAGCTGACTGCTGCTGAATACTAAATACATCAGATAAGAAACAATCAACTGTTTGAGGAAATAGTTGTCCAAGTCTTTACATCATACTTCTGCAATAAACACTACGAGATGATGAACTTGCCTGTTTAATAAGATGTGACGATGGTGCTCCATTTAAAATAATACGATGCGAGCCGCAAAAAACTGCAGTTTCTCTTTTCATCCCGAGCGTCAACTCTGCTTTTATGGCGATGCCGCTTTTGCAAAGTGAACTTACCCGCATCGTTCACATACTGTCAAGCACTTCTGGTGGCGACCCATTATCAGGGGCAAAATGAGTTGAGGTCCTAATGTGCAATCGGGTCAAAAAGTTTTCGATAAAATGGGACGTAGATTCAGACGAGTCTGTGTCTGCCTGCGTTCAGCATCCAATGAATCGGGTTGATCTCAAGCGTCAGCAACTCGGAGATCTCACCAGTGACAACTACTTACGCAATATTTACTTTTCGAGTGTAGCTAATATGCAGATGTTGTGGCGTTACTCGGATCCCTGCAGTCACAGCTTGTGGGCGTGGTTGTCATTGTGTTGTACTCCTGAGAACGAAAACAAGCTTTACAAATGTGCAATTGAACATTCAAAGATGTAACCACATTTTGGGAGAGGCTAAACCAATCTATTCAAAGTATCCATACACAGGTTATATTACCTTTAAATTTCCTTACAATATGTAGCTACTAGGGTTGTTGATCTAAATAATTATGCATGGTTAATAAAAAAAAAAAGTAAAAAAAAAATGCATTTATACAGTGATTGTTTTAAAAGAAAGAAAACAGCCGAAATACAAACAAAACATTTTTATATCAAATGAGTTGTTCCATTTAAGTTATTGCAATACAGTGCAAATAGTGATTAAGTTGAAGATTATTCTGCTAAAAATTATTGAAAAAGTATTAATTAAAAAACTCAACTATAATTTTAAGACATTTAATGGCCCCCTTGAAAGTTTATAGAACCATGGGCTAAATGAAGGACTATATAAATGTAAGCTGATGGATCAGACACTGAAAAACCCATACTGATGGAGAACTAATTCGATTTTGGGGGGGAATGTATTGTGGTTACAGCCATGTGTGTGTATTAAGATTTTATATAAATACATATATTTATTTTATTATGACATGAACTAGATCTATAAATATCTTTGTGTGCTCCTTCAAAGATATAAAACAGTATTAAATACATTTGTGCTGAAGAATGCAATTTTGAGAAGCTATTAAACGTTTCCTTCGTGGTTTACCACTAACAAGTCAGGAGTCATCAGAAGTCCCCATGGAGCCATTTTTAGGGAGAACAGCAAAAAGAGAGAGAGATACTTCACTCTCAGAATGTCAGACTCTTTGATATATATACGCAGAGGCAATGAGTTAATTATCGCGAATTTGAGTTTTGTATGTCTAAATAATTATAAAAATTTATTTTCACAACACACGTCACAAAGAATTTCAAATTTCCCATAAGACTCATGTGGCTCAAAACCAGCTAGTATAGAGAAACATTCATGAAAAGATTTATGAACCACTTTAATGAGTATAACACACTCTCAAAAGATATAATCTGATAATTTTTCATCAAAATCTTTGGTACTGCTGACAGTCATTTAACATAATCTCTAAATTGTGTTTGAGAATTTGGCAATGATAAACACACTTCTTTATTTAAACCCACAGATCTCTGATCATCCATGCATGTGCTGTTTTCACATGATATTGCTGCATGTCAGCAGGTCATGATTATCATCCCTTCCTCCTACACTTGAGTGGGAAGCGATCATAGATAGCCTCACCTCCTTTGGCCAAATGATCAATCGTTCTCTGAGGGAATGCAATCTTTAAAACACTGTATCAGCTGCATTCATCAAGTTCAACATACATGCAACAAACTCTCAGGTGCTTAATCTGGAGAAGCTTTCATTCAGTTAACTGAAAGTTCAGGTTTAAATTAATATTCTGGCAAACATTTGGCAGTTTGTATTGCATCAGTGTGGGAGAATGGGAAAGGTAAAAATTATGGAAGAAGTTGATCCCTTGTTGAGACAGTATGTATTTATTTACTATTTTTCTTGGTGGGTTGGTTTGCTGGTATTAAAATAAGGCTTGCATTCTTAGATCATCTTAATTGTTCATCATGACCTTAAATAAGCAGGAAGAAAAAAGAATGAATGACATACTCTTTGTACGCAATTCATTATTCATATGTATAATTTATCACATTTAAGTCTCTCTAATAGCCTTTTAGGAAATAGTCTAATAGGATTTGTTAAACAGAATGACCTGAGACAAAACTTAAAGATCTGTATTAGTATCTAATCTTTAGTATTTACTGCATGCATACAATCGCTCTATGCATTAAATGCTACATAGTGTTTTGAATACATTATTTCTGTTAAAGCATCATGGTATACCTTGTCGATCCAGTCATTGAAAGCGGACACACGGGTAAAAACAGTAGGCTTCTCAGGCACAAACCAGAAACGAAGCTGGCAATACCATGCACCTCCCATACGCCGTCGGAGTTCTTATAGTTCATGGAACCGCCAGAGTCACCCTGTAGGATGTTCAAAGTTGATGTTTTTTTTAAATTCGTATTATATATGTATGTTTTGGAGGGAGGAGGATGGAGCCAGCAGGAGGAATGCAGCCCAGCTGAACAGTATCATTGAGTGTCCCAGACTCTGACAACTTGATCAGGACAATGTTGTTTCTGAATGAGCACCAGAATCACAAGTGAGAGCTGTTGTTTACAATATCTTTGTTTATGTCTGTCACAAAATAAATCTGACAGGATGATCAAGACCTGGACAAGAAGTAAGAATGACAGACTGACTGTACAACATATGAAAAAATGAAAACTTTGATTTGAGTTATTAGACAATCACTTTATTTTATAATTCAACTTAATTTCCAAGTTATTTCCTGTGAATGAGTGAGACTTCCAATTCATTAGTGCTACAGGTATATTAACCCTTTAACTGTCACCACCCATTTTTTTACATAGACTTGAAAGAGCACTTTCCAAACTTAAATTGTTATAATTGTTATAATCTTTTCAGGAAAGATTTTGAATACAGATTTAGGGTATTTTTAAAGAAGACAATCAGCAAATTATTGCAGAATTGTAATTATTTCAAAATATGAAAGTATCAAAAAGTAGTAGAAGTTTAAATTTACTGTGAAGAAAATGCACTGTACTAATCAATATATATATATATATATATATATATATATTGTCACGGGGTGAAGAACCACTCGACAAGAGGTACGTGAAATCAAAAGCCCCGGAGGGTGGGTTTATTGAAAAGTGAAGGGTGCCTGGTGAAGTGTCCTGATCTGCTTTCCGCTGGTTGGTGCTCCCCGTGTGCTCTCCGTGCTCCTCTGTGCCAATCAAGGGGAAAGTGGGTGTCCAGACGTGCTCCAAAGGGTGTGGGCTGTCGGTCACTCGCTGCTTTCTGTGGGGATAGGAGAGAGGGGTTAGTCCAGCTTTGCGTTCTGTTTGAGAACCCCTTCTCAGTGCAACATGTGCTGCTTTTCAATGTGCTGGCTGATGGGGAGCAGCTGTGACCGATCAGCCGGTGACGAGGACGTGCAGGTGTTTTGGTTTGGTTTCCAGGGCGACGCTGATTCCTCTGGGAGTGCTCGTCACAATATATATATATATATATATATATATATATATATATATATATATATATATATATATATATATATATATATATTGTATAATAAATATTTCACATTACAGGTTTTATTCTAAAGTTGTTTTAAAATTAAAGCCTTATGTCTAAATAAGTTTCAAAATGTTATACCACAAACTGCCATCGGGTGCCATACAAACTTCATTATATTTCTTTTTTTCTGTCCTCAAATACTGACAGCTCATATTTACCAACATGCACCGTGTAGTTGCGCCCAGAACTACAGGAGAGAAAATGCATGATGGTTAAAGATTAATATCCAGTTGAAATTTATTGATGTCCTCAAGTTCACAACATTTAACACCATTGAAAATTAGTTTATGTTATTTAATTGAATTTTGTATAAACCAAAGATTAATATATTAGTTGAACAATATATTTAACTAATATACTGGACATTTATACCTGATGCAGTGAGCAGTTATCAACCAGTTTTCAGCAATGATAGATCCTCCACAAATGTGATACCATGAGCTACCGCTCTGATACTGCAGAGAGATCTAATCATGGGAAACATAAAAAGGTAATTAAACATACAAATACATGCTCAATTTAGAGACTGTTCAAACAGTAGAGCATTGCACTAGAAACACTATGATCATGAATTTGATCATGGGTTTGATTCCAAGGAAATGCATTAACACATGAAATATAAACCTTGAATGATAAGTGTTTGATAAGTGCATAAATGTAATGAATAGAGGGAGAGGAAGTTATTACAAAAATGTGTAAAGTAAAACTGAGGCAGAAAGGGTAGACAAATCACAGAAAGTCAAAATGGTGATACTTGACATACCTCTCAGGGCCAGCTGTGATGCCTGGCCTTCTCTCCATTGACCACACAAGAGCTGACAGGCTCAATGAGTGGTTTTCCACACCCAAAGGCTGCAGTAGAAATTCAGAATAAAAACTTTAAATAATTTACATATATAATAGAACAAAATCTGTATTCTTATGTTGCAGGCTAGTCTACTCTCCTGAGCACTTCTGTTCAGGTGTGCAGACTTCTTACTGCTAGCAATGAGCACTGATGCTAGGATGAGGGTGAACATGTAAACTCGGGTCAGCTGCTGAACACTTGCCTACTTTTAAACCTTCTCTATTAGTGATGTCACACTGGCAACACAAATTTATGAAATACATACCGCATGAAGCATTCGACCTGTTTTGGCCGGAAAAAAAATATCATCTTTTGAACAGCTGCTTCTCTTGAATTCATTCACACAGCCTTCATGCACAAACCTCTGTCCTGACTAAGTTCAAATAATTCATACATATTACATACAGTCCTTAACAATTTAGGATTCACACAAAAAAGAAATCATCCTTTAAAGGGAAACAGGTTTTCAGTTTATACTTGCTATGATGTTTGATCAACTTCAGGTTTTCAATGTGACTGCATCTTTTTTTTCTTTTCTGTGAAATAATATTTGAAATGGTTTATAAAGATTTAAGAAAATGGAAGAAATAACTAACTAGCTACCATATATAGTGTTCAGTAGTCTGGGGTTGGTAGGAGTTTTGGTTGCTAAGAGGTCATGTTTTTGAAGAAAGACGTTTATGCTTACCAAGGCTGCATTTATTTTATCAAAAAATAAAGTAGAAACAATAATGTTGTGAAGTATCATTAACATTTGAAATAACTGTTTTCTCTTATAATATATTTTACAAATGTAATTTATTCCTGTGGTGCAATTACTCCCATCCTTGGTGTCACACGATCCTTTAGAAATCCTTGTAATATGCTGATTTGGTGCTCAGGAAACATTTCTTGTTATCAGTAATAAAAACAGTTCTGCTGCTTAATATTTTTGTGGAAACTATGATGTGTTTTGTAAAAACATTATTTTATAAAAAGTTTGAAAGAGCAGCAGTTGTATGGAATGTCAATGTAAAATGTATTTACGGTCACTTTTGATCAAATCAAATTTGCTGAATAAAAGTATTAATGCCTTTTAAAATGTCTTACTAACTCCAAACTTTTGATCTGTAGTGTAAATGAATCATATTTTGAAGCATGTTATAACATATACAGTATTGTTAGTGATTTTTTTTTCTCATAGTCACTGTGAACTATGTTCTGTTTGAATGTACTGTAGGTATAACCTGTGGTCAAGTTTGAATGAGGTCAGCAGATGGTTAGTTCTCAGGGAAATGAGTTTAAGATCAGGAGTGACCTATGTCTGCATTTACATTTTGCTTTTTGGGGTCAGAAAATTCAGCCAAAGAATACTGCACTATTGAACCCACTGAGCACCCCTTAGACTCTATATGCTGTGTATTTATATACCTTTTATGACTTAAAAGTAATATAGTTTGATGTTTTCTCATTCATTGTCAGACTGAAAGTCATGATATCATAAAAACACATTTTGGCCCCTAGCTTAGTATTTATGACAACTCTCTGTTGAATCATAGAAATAAAATTGAATGTAAAAATGCATTAGTCTTTAAACACATTACCACTGTAAACAAGTTTGTTTTACATTTGGATGTAGTACACAGCTAACAGCTGAACATTTATTGTGAACAGAGACACCTGAACACTGAGTTTATCTCTTGTCCAAACAGCAGTTTGGTCATGTATAGTTTGCACTTTGACATGAGGGTTAAAAAAGTGGTCACAAGTGGACTTATAGTGTTTACTTCTAAACATAAAACTCAGGATTCAACCTCACAGAACCTACTCCATAAGATGCCCTCTTCTTATTCAAAGAATAATGTTTTGAATGTTCACCTTGAATGCCCTGCGGAAAACTCATTATCCTGCATGGAGATGCATTAAGCTTATCTAGATAACAGGGTATATATATCCTGAAGTTTGTCAAAGAGAGGATAAGATTGTCATGCTGTTGTTGTCACCCTGCTGCTGATGAGCTTAAGGCTTTTGTCGTCTTAAATAAAATATCTTGTGTAAAAATGACTAAAATGTAACTTAAAGGGATAGTTCACCCAAAAATGAAAATTATGTCATTAATGACTCATGTCGCCCTCATGTCGTTCCAAACCTGTAAGACCTCCGTTCATCTTCAGAACACAGTTTAAGATATTTTGGATTTAGTCCGAGGGCTTTCTGTCCCTCCATTACATTTATTACAAGCTCTCAGACTAAAGAAAGCTCAAGAAATTCTTTTGCATCAATAACCCTTATTTTGTACACAGTATAATTTTCCCAAATATCTCTGCTATTTTTAAATAATAAAGTTAGGATCTAGAGAGAGAGACTATATTTAGAAAACATAAAATAATAATAATAATAATAATAATAATAATAATAATAATAATAATAATAATAATAATAATAATAATAATAATAACATGAAGAAATAATTGACAAGAAAATAAATACTGTGTCCAAACATGATCCAAATGGGTCATTCTTCATTTGTTGTGGCAAGTTAAAATTAGCTAAATTTCTGACAATTTCATGTGTCACAGTGTCTGGTGTTATGTTGATAACTTACAGATCTGACATATTTTAATCAACATTTTCATAAATACATATTAATATTTCCAAAATTTCCCCCGATCTTAAAATCATTATGATTGCAGCATCCATTTCAGAAAAGTCTGGATTTAGGTGATTTGTTTGTAGTGTCCCTGTCTTTCCTGGTAACAACACAGACTCTAAAGTAACTTGTAATATGAAGTCTGTGGTATTACTTCAGAATGTATCAGACATTTCTTTCCCTCAGAGCCATTTAATCTTATAATTTAATATTTTTTGACTGTAACGTGTTTTAATCTTTTAGATTAGAGAATATAAAGGTACAACAGACAATTTTTCCTGCCTTTTTTATGTATATTAAACATTTTTTATTTTTTATAATAATACTTTTTTCCTTTGGCAGAAATAGGGGCTAATATGAAAAATTTAACATTTATTTTAAATCACTAGGTGGCGCTCGTGCTATACGGAAGCGCTGATTTAAACCCTAACCTGGTGTTTGACTATAACTATGTTGACTATGTATGTGAGTCTATAAACGGGGAAAGGACTAATATTTATTGTTCAAATTCTACAAACAATTCAGTGTGGCTCCATAAGGCCTTTAGGCTTCATGTCATGTTTTCTTTATGTATGTCAGTCATTGTCACAGTGAAATTTGCCGTTGTTCAGGCAGCTTGAACACACACTAGAAAGTGAATGTTAGGAAGAATAATTATTATTATTGATTTTTTTTTTTTTTTTTTTTTTTTTTACATTTTTAAAAAGATGAACTATTGTCGTGTATTCTTTTAAGGTGTTATGCACTTTTTTTGTATTTGAATACTTATGTTTTAATGTAAAAGTCCCAGGATAACAGCAAGTAATTTTATTTAATTTACACAAATGTAAAACTTTCTTTTACTGTCTATGTGTAAAACCATCTGCTTTTTTGTTAAAATATTATTTAGCAAATAATGATTCCAGCACGTGTATCAATAACATCGCGTACTCTACACAATTATGTTGTGTTTATATGTTTCTCTACATCCACCACTACTGACTTGTACCTTGAAATTTGATCTAAGGGTGCACACATAAACCCTAATTGTTTGTGTGCTACATTCTTAATGGCCATTGGCTATTTCACATTTGGTGGGCGGAGCGTGAAGCCTTCAGAATAATCGAATACGCTCATTGGTCAGTTTAATGGCGCGAACTTATTCCTACAGCAAATGAGTTCATGAGCGTCACATGGCGTAATTCATACTCATGAGCCAGGTGTTTGACGTACACGTTCGTAATTCGCTGGCGGGATGAAAACGAGGCAGTACGTACTAGCTAGAGTGTGATTTGTTTACTACATTCAGGATAGTTATGTCTCGAATACTCAACTGTATTGTAGCTGTGTGTCCAGACATGGGAATAGGGAAAAATGGAAATCTGCCATGGCATCCAATAAGACTAAGGTGAGCTCGTATTTGTTGCTAAATCTCAAGGAAATGTTATAAGGATTCAATAATATAAGAGGTGTTTGCAGTTGTCTAGTGCCCTGTGTAAAGAGTTTTGTATTTCTCACTAGCTATACGTTGTGACACGTGTGCAGCTATAGAAACTGAATGACTTTTTATAAATGAATTAAGTTAAAGCATCTTACAAAACATATTAAGAAAGAATGTTAACTTATAAGGAAGAATATTAGCTTAAGATGTACCTGAGACTGAACATTTTATGATTGCACAGATCTTTACCGTTAGTTAAAAGCTTGACCTTTATCCTGGAGTCCACTGGTGAATAACTACATTCATCCACACTACCAGAAAAACCCCTGACATATTCCTGCAATTTAACACAAAGCAAGCCTCAGAATTTATTCCAAGCGTTCATTTTAATTCTTGCCTTTCATTTTAGTAATGAATTCAAACACTTTCAGAAGATGACCACGACCCCTTCAGTTGAGGGTAACATGCTTACATTGTCTTATTTTTGTTATATTTTATTTGTTTGTTCAGAAATTAGTAAAATCTTAACCAAACCATATATTCTGTGTGTCATTTGACAGGTAAAAAGAATGTGGTTTTGATGGGCAGAAAGACATGGTTCTCTATACCTGCAACAAACAGACCCCTGAAAAACAGGATCAACATTGTTCTCAGCAGAGAGCTCAAGTAAACCTTTTTTTATGTTTACCATTTCTTTTCATCATGTAATAAATCACTATGCTGTTTATAAGTGAAGTGCCTGTTTCTATTGCTGGCTACATAGGACAGCCCCAGAGGGAGCTCACCACCTTGCTTCAGACTTCAGTTCAGCTCTCCATCTGTTAGACAGCAGTGAGCTCGAAAAACAAGTGGACCAGGTTTGGATAATTGGGGGAAGCGCTCTCTACAAGGTTGGTAAAATGACATAAATCTGTTGAGAAATTCCGAAAAATATAATAGATGTATAAACATATGTTGCTGAATATGAATCCAATCGCTTATAACCTTAAAGGATTAGTTAATCCAAAAATGAAAATTAGGCCATAAATTACTCACCCTCAAGTCATCCCAGGTGTATATGACTTACTTCTTTCAGACAAATACAGTCATTGTTATATTGAAACTTGTTTTTGATTAGTGATCGACCGATATTGATTTTTTATTACCGATACCGATTTTTTGTATGTTTATGTACCCGATAACCGATATGCAGAACCGATATTTATTTACTGTTATACTTCTGTTTTTGACAATTATTACAACACAAATGAGCTGAAAAAAAAACATTTTATTTATAACAATCACTCCTTCCTTGCATACAAAAAAAAATTTTATATTTATACACAAATAAATAGAGGGGTCTGAGTCCAAAAAATTTAAGTGCACTGTGCAAGTGTCTTTGTTTTAAAATAAAAGCTTTGATGAGGTAAAAAAATAAAAACGGGTAAAAAAATAAAGCACAAAAATGATTCTAACATATTGGTGGGGGCGGGAGGGCTATTTAGGAGTGCATAGCTATTTAGTAGTGTAACTTAATACTCCCAGTTAAGCAGAACTAGGTTTTAGTGTAGAAAACCGAGTCTTTCAGCATTCTGCCCTGTAAGCCTGCTTCCTTCAAAAATTTCATGCAGTGGCCGTGCATGAGGCTTCCTGATCATCAACCCAGTCAGGTGCTGAGCAATATGAACAAACTTTTTTTCCCGAGACTATATAAAGTTAAACAGCACTTGTCAGTTGGCATTTTATGATCTAAATTTAATCTAATGTTTAATCATGAAATGCCAACTGACAAAGTGCTGTTTGATTAGAACTTAATCAACCGCGATCGCGCATGGAGATAATAAATAATTAATTTCCACAAAGCGGTAGGCTATATTTATATGTGTATTAGCGAAATATTTGTTATGTAGTAAATTAAAATATAATCTAGGGTGTTTAAACAAGATAATCTTGTCAAAAGTTTCATTCAGTGGCCGTGCTTAAGCCTCCAGATCATCCGTCAGTTGCTAAGCAATATGAACGAACTTTCTCTTCTAGACTAATGGTGAGCAAATACAACAGATAGAGAATTAAATTCAACGCTTTTCAGAATCAGAATCAGAATCAGAATGAGCTTTATTGCCAGGTATGTTTACACATAGCGTACGAGGAATTTGTTTTCGTGACAGAAGCTCCGCAGTACAACAGGACTGTTTTTTTTTTTTTTTTCAACATGCACTCATTCATGTCTGTTTTATTTAATTCATTTAAAGATACGTCTTTATTGGAGCAGGACATGACGAACACTACGTAACTCGATGAGTTCGTCTCAATTGTTTAGAAACAAGCTGCATAAATTAACTATATCAGGAATTTATGTCTCAGATCTCATTTGTGCATGTCTGTTATGTTAAATAAAGTTGATTAATTAAAGCAAACCAAGTAGAACATATACTTTACCTGTGCACTGAGTTGTTGTTGACTGATCACCTCAGACGCCCGGGCTGCAATGGCGGAAATCTCAAAACGGCCACAAGATGGCGCCGTAAATCGGCGAATCCGATATTACAAAACCGATACCCGATTATGGAAAAATGCTTAAATATCGGGAAAAATATCGGTAAACCGATACATCGGTCGATCACTATTTTTGATCTTTAAAACTGTTTAATGCCACTCAGCAGGTGTTTCATTGCTTCAACAAAGTCCTCCTGTAGTGAATCAACATGTTTTTTAAGGAAAATAACCAAATTGAAAACGTAATAATCAATTTGATCTAGCTTGCGCTCACTGTTGTAAACGGAAGCAGTTCTGGGCAGATGACGTATGAGGTCAGCTTTGCGCATGCGCTGCTCAGAAGTGACAAATGCAGAAACGCAGCAGAGAGATCAAAACAACGGTCACTAATTAGAAGTACAAAACAAGGATTTGTTATGCGGAATGTCAGAGGATTTCGAAGGAAACTTTGCTTCCTTTGCTCCGGTTAACAAACGTTGGTTTTTGCGAGACTCATTGGCGCAAGTGCAATAACGACCTCATACGTCATCCTTCCAGAGCTGCTTCCGTGTACAACTGTTGGCGCAAGCTACATTCAAGTGATTATTACGTTTTGAATATGGTTATTTTTCTTACAAAAATGATCAATTTGCTACAGGAGGCCTTTGTTCACCTTTTTTATGTGGAGGGGGGGCTGTTTATTTAACTTCTTTTGGACTTATGCACTGCAACATCAGCTGAGTGGCATTAAACAGCTTGAAAGATCAAAGAAAAATTATAATGTAACTCTTGACTGGATACGTCTAAAAGAAAAAGTCATATACACCTAGGATGACTTGAGGATGAGTAATTTATGGGCTAATTAGCATTGTTGGGCAAACTAACCCTAAGTGAATTTTTTTTTTTTTTTTTTTTTTTTTTTTTTTTTTTTAAACTACAATGGTCTTGTGTTACCATTTTTACTAATTAACACTGGTAAATTTATGTATGAACATGGAAGTATTGTGGGATTATATATGTAAATTTGTGTAATGTTGAGAGATAATTGTATGCAGGGCTCCAGACTGTGACCATTTTTTCTGCCGGTGCAACTAATTTTTGTGAGCAGTCACACTGTGACCATGGTGTTGCCCAAGGCATAAGCTCTGCCATTTTCTATTGCATTCGAGAAACAACAAATGGCAGGTGAAACTAAACAGTGCTATGTTTTAGCTGCACAGAGTCAAAGTTGATTTCACGACACTGCACAGATAATAATAATAATAATAATAATAATTCCTTACATTTATTTAGCGCTTTTCTAGGCACTCAAAGCGCTTACATATTCAGGGGGTATCTCCTCATCCACCACCAGTGTGCAGCATCCACCTGGATGATGCGACGGCAGCCATAGTGCGCCAGAACGCTCACCACACACCAGCTTACTGGTGGAGAGGAGACAGACTGATGAAGCCAATCAGTAGATATGGGGATTGTTAGGAGGCCATGATGGTCAGAGGCCAAGGATGCCGAGGTCACACCTCTACTCTTTTCGAAAGACATCCTGGGATTTTTAATGACCACAGAGAGTCAGGACCTCGGTTTAACGTCTCATCCGAAGGACGAAAATGCGACAGTGCTGCGAGATCCACTGGGAAGCGTTTGAATTCACCACATAATGATAAGGTTACTGCGAGATTTAGTGAGGATCATTCAAATTCTGCACAGAAATCTCTGTTATAAACAGCGATGGCGTACACAACCTGAAGCGGTAACGCTAACTGTTACCAGGGTGTTGTGGTAGAAATAGTCTAATGCATTATATCATTCATTTCAGGGTCTGTACAACCTTTTGAGAGAAAAATGTAAGCACTTTTCAATGACTTTCAAGCATTTCACACAACTATTTACAGCATTTTAAAGTTCTAAGATGATCCAGTTTGGATGTTTTTTTTTTTTTTTTTATGGGATGAACAAAATGTACTTGTAGTAAACAAAAACTTATGTAAAAATCTTAAAATACATCAAATCACAATTATAACCAGTAGACAGCCGTAGAGGAGCACTTGTTGCCTTATTAGTCATTCATTTCTACTTTTTGTCTTATTTTTTTATATATCTTGAAATTATTATTATAAAATCATCAAGAAATCAGATTTGGTAAGAATTTGACACTTTTTGAAAGTGAAAAGAGTGAAAGTGATGTGACTTTCAGCCAAGTATGGTGACCCATACTCAGAATTTGTGCTCTGCATTTAACCCATCCGAAGTGCACACACACAGAGCAGTGAACACACACACACACACACACACACACTGTGAACACACACCCGGAGCAGTGGGCAGCCATTTATGCTGCGGCGCCCGGGGAGCAGTTGGGGGGTTCAGTGCCTTGCTCAAGGGCACCCTAGTCATGGTATTTGTCACAAACCTTTCTTTAATTTGCTACTAAATCACACAATCAAAAAAGTTGGGCAGTTTCATATGGTAGAAAAATAATGGTAAATTCAATAAGAGTGGAATATATCCATTTTTAAAAAGTAGATTTTGCACCTGTTACTGTTGTTAATAAAAGTAAATTTTGTATGAATCTCAACTTAAACTTAGTGCTTTACTGTCAATTATGTTTAAACAAAAACAAGAAATGAACATGAAATATTATCAGTAACTGCACTTGTTAATGCAAAACAATAGTCATTTTATAAATACTCCCAGCACTACCAAATCTGCTCCTGGCGCCACCATCTGTAGAACTTAGTGGCGCTGGTGCCACTGCTCTCAAATGTTAGTCTGGAGCCCTGGTGTGGCTTTTTATCAGTTTCATGTTTATGCTCATTCTTCATTTCTTTCTTTCTTTCTGAACACATTAAAATAATATATATTTTTAGTCAAGGTTGTGAAGTTTAAGTCCGACTTCACACATCATACAACCGAGTTATGAAATAAATTGTATTGTTTTTGTAATGTGGTTTGATGGTTCCTAACTTGAGGGTAAAATGGACTGTTTATATACATGATATACACTGTACAATATCAGTTGTATTTTAGTTCTAGTGCAGTGTAGACCAGATCTTTGTATTATCTTTGTTGTTATGGAAACTGCCTCAAGGCAAAATGTACAAAGGACTCCCTTCATACTCCTTCCTCCTCATTCTGTTAAAATCTTGTACAATGTAATCACTTTGTGAATGTGTGCTGTGTTCTTCAGGAGGTGATGGAGAGCTCTGGTCCCAGGCGTCTTTTTGTGACACGGGTTCTCAAACAGTTTGACTGTGACACATTTATCCCTGACATTAATATGGACAAGTACAAGCTCCTGCCCGAGTGAGTGCTCATTCAGTTGCTTGTATGTTTTCATGAAGGTCTATAGTACCTGGAGAGAGGTTAGCATTGGGGTTTATAATGAAGGCAGCTGCACAGCTACAAAATTTACGACAAAATATTAAGCTACTGTTTTTAACAGTAGTGGTTCCTGACTGTAACTTTAGAATCAGAAAGATCTTTATTGGCTAGTGTGTTTCCACAATAAACGCACAAAGAATTTGTCTTGGTGACAGAAGCTTCCAGTACACAGACAGTCTGACAAGTGACGAGACACCGATAACAGAATAAAAATAAAAGTAAAAACAATAGAGAAAGAAACGGTATACTGTGTATACAGTTGTTCTATAGACAAATTTGCAAGGGAATGTGTTGAATGAGTTTAATGTGAGGGAATGAGTTTGCAAGACTGCCCCATCATTTTACGTGCCTGTCGAAGCTTGTGATGTATTTTAATATATTCTGGGCACTTTATGATGGCTGCTGAAAATTCAGCTTTGCCATCACAGGAATAAATAACATTTTAAAATGTATTAAAATAGAATTCTGTTGTTTTACATTGTAATATTATTTCACAATATAAATATAAATATATATATATATATATATATATCCAGAGAGAATAGTGAAGAGTGTTACATCAATGAGGAGAAAAAGCTCTCTTGTTATGTAAAAATGGCATCTAACATCAAAAGTGGGCCGCACCAAATGTCACATCTCTCAGGCACACACGATAAGCATTTGAAGAGAAGTTAAATGCACACCGAATGTTGATACCGATTCATCACTGCCACTTCATCTGACAGGGCAAAATGGATCTTTTGTTATTTGTGTTCTCAAATTCATTTGATCAGATTCAGAAATTAATTGGCACGATTAACAATAATCTGAACCAGTCTAAAGTGGATGAAAGTACAAGCTTGTACATGTAATTGTGTGTGTGTGTCTGTATTATGTTTTGTACTGCAGGTTATCTTTTCTTATGTTCTTAACTGAAATGCGTGCTTGTGAAATCAGCCCTGATTATTGAAACATGTGAGTAATGTCTTGTTCCTTCTGTTTCTCTTCCTTTTTTCCTTCTTGTCAGTTTCCCAGGTGTACCCACGGGCTTACAGGAGGAGAATGGTGTTCAGTATGTGTATGAAGTGTACGAAAGCACCAAAGACTAAGAAGATCCTTTAAGCATGATATTAAAGTTGTAAACTTGGTCTAACATGTTGCATGGTCCAGTTTTTAAATCAGACTTCTGTATTTTTTTCTTTCTTATTTATGTTTGTCATATTTCCTGTCAACTCTTCTTAGGAATAAAAATGAAATGCCCAAAAATATGTTGTGATTCTAAGACAGAAAAATATATGATTTTATTCAATGATATTCAATGATGGTAAAATGTTGTGTGTGGTTTTCTTCAACTTTATATACTAATAGAAAGTAGACGGGAAACCATGAGAAGGCAGAGAGTGAGTAAAACGGGGACAAATGGACAGGATTCAGTCTCACATGAGCTCAACAGCTCATCTTGTTGCATGGGTCCTCCTAACCACTAGGTCTACTCTGGGGATTTGCTGCCTTTTGTCAAATATGCAAAAAATCTTTGTTTTTCCACTGGCACTGCTATATATATATATATATATATATATATATATATATTATTAGTTTCAGATTTAATTCCTGGACTATCATTTTAAATATTCAGAAAACAGTATACCTAATTTTGATAATAAATGTTCTTTTCCACATCTGCTATCCACTTAATCATTCTTCATCTCGCCAACTGCTAAAGACATTGTGCTCATCTCCATATTCAATAGCAACTGAAGTGTATGCTGTTAAGACATATTTAAGATCTGACTTCTCTCATGAATATGCATGTTGTTTCGTCTTCAGGCTGGCTGATTGACAAAGGTTGTCATATAGTTCAGAGAAGGGTCACAATACAAGCACTTTTCAGTCTAATCAACACAGACTCCTATTTTAAAAGGCTAAATGCCGCAATCAGACAAAACCTTTTTAATCTGATTGGTTTCGGGTTTGTTCAGCCTTAATGCACTATGAATGTTTACAACCGGGCTGAAGTGAACCTGACTGGAATTCCAATTACCCAACACGTGCACCATGTACACAACTTAAGTAGCACTTAGATTTATTTTCAGAGTACAAACAGTCTCTAGAGGCTTGAGAAGTGTTTGCGCTTCACTATTTTATGCAAATGAGTTGTCTTTCAAATAAAGGGGTAAAGGAGAGCTGTGAACTTGACATTTTTCTGTTTATCTTTTTTTATTTGGTATGCCCAGTTTTTGCTATTAAATACCATTCATTTTCTGTTATTATTCCATTAGGAGTCTTATTATTGTCCTTTTTATCAGTGCCATCATTGCAGGCTTATATATAGTGACTGCATCAATCGCATGGATCCATTACACACCCTCCACGTCCCTCAGGAGCTGAACTGCTGCCTCAAAGGCGAGACAGTTGTGTCATAATGATGTAACTGCACCATAGGACTCATGATCGTGTGAGCAATGTTGACATCAGAGTTAGCAACAAATGAGAATCTGTGCACAAACTCAGCATATGAGCTCAGTAGCACTCTTTCGTAATAGGAGAATAATGGAGTGATCACACACTGACGCTGAATGTGTAGGGACTGGCGTCACATTGCTCTATTAAGCTTGACTGTCCCCCGATGCACAGGGACTTGGTCTGTGTTACGTTGGTAGCTTGTTTCGAGACCTGAAAGCAGAGGCACTTGTTCTTTCTGTATCTCTCCTCTTTCCGTGCCACTCTTTCATTTTATCCTCAGTGAGTGCATATCTCCACACGTTCATCTGCCACTTCAAGTTCCAGCTTTAGTCTCACTGCTGGATTACTTGTCTATTACCAAGATGACATGAAACAGGGACAAGCTATTGGAAAACTAAAGCTGCAACTGGTTTAAAAAAAGGTAAGGACCTTATCTCATCTCCTTTAGAAGTATGGATACTTTTAAAAATTAAATACACTTTACATTTTTATGATGTATAACTTTTTATGTTAAAGATTTCTTGCAGATTTTTTTTTATTTTATTTTAGATGTGCGAAGCTGTTGGTCTTGGTTTTTTGATGCAAATCTTGCTAGACTTTATATGATGTGACTTGATAGAGCTTTTTTGTTAGTTTTGACCTTAACTCTATTCATCTGTAAAAAATAAGTACAAGTAGTTAACACAAAAATAGCATCCGAGGATTTTACAATGCATGTGACTTTTTAAAGCTAAGCTTAAACTGTGTGTGTGTGTGTGTGTGTGTGTGTGTGTGTGTGTGTGTGTGTGTGTGTATATATACATATATATATATATATATATATATATATATATATATATATATATATATATATATATATATATATATATATATATATACATATATACATACATACATATAAAAGGAACTTAAGTAAGGTTCATCTGGGGTAATTAAAATAACATTTATGTATTTCATATAAAATGATTAAGCATAAAAAATTCTTATGTGAAAGAATAATCCATAAATGATTGTGTATAAAAATATATTTTATACAGCTATTTTTATATACAGTAGAAATTGAGTTTAAATGACAAAATAATCAACTTGTAAATAATGTAAATATTTACTTGTAAATAATTATTTTCCAAATGAAATGAAAAAGACATGCAAAGTTAAGGAACTTCTGTATGCTGCTTTCCCTGTTTCGCATATAAATGTGTTGTATGGACATGGAAATGTATCGTATCAGCAGAGGAGGCTAATAATTTATTCTCCTGATCCTGGCAAACCTCGAAAGCACAGTGAGGAAGCTTTCATTACCCTCATTAATCAAGACAGACAAAAAACTATTCTTATTCAGTTATCAGTTGATGTCACAGAGAGTGGGTTTTCATTTACCCTGCAGGTGTTTTGAGAGGGACAAAATCAGCCCACCATTTGTGAAGAGAATTAAGTATTGCGTGCTCTGGCATGAATCACAGATGCATACAGGTGCGTGAAGTGGTCTGGTGCTCCACTTCAGTGCTGCTGCAACAATCACCACCCTCGTCTGTTATGCTCCTCATTTACCCATGCTTTTTAGCACAAGGCAGCGACAGAGAGAGAGGCCTGTCATTAAAAATTCTCTCTGTTCCCAAGCGCGATTGAAGACTAGGGCTATAGCAAACAAAGCTGTGGTTTTAAATGCCAACCCATGGAGCTCTAGGAATTAGCAGCTTAAACCGAGATGTCCTGCAGCCATCAGGCAGTGTGTTTGTACCAGGCCAATTAGGACTTTATCCTGTCTGTACAACTTGATTTGAAAAACCAATCCATCAGGACAGAGTGGTTTATTAACACACAAAACATAACATGTCAAGAAAGATGTTATTTAGGAAAGGCAGACATTTCAATAGGTAAATAAAGGAATTATAATCCACAAAGATTTTACATTTACCCAAAGTGCTGACGCAGTCTCTCATTTAGCATGGTCACGTGCAGCTTCCAGTTCTAAGAAAAGCTACAGTTAGAGCGTCAGCCAAGGTTGTCATCCTTTTAATTTTTGTTGGAGGACACAAAAAGATTTTCTTACTCAGCTCCAGTGAATTCACATTTATATACCTGACTGAGGCAGTCTTTGTTAAATAAAGAGTGTGCTGCAACTGTGCTCTGAGCTGAGAGAACAAGGCCACATGCACAATAGACTGTATAAAGCAATGCCATGCAATGAGGCAAATACAGATTGCATCAAGCTATTGAATTCCAGCCTGCTGAAAAACACTGCTATTGCTCTTATAAGAACAGACCGTGCATGTCTTGTGCACGCTAAAGACAACACTTATACTACATTCGCTATTTTTTAATAGACAGCATAATTCCCATGTGTCTTTTAAAAAGCAAAAATCAAGGTCACAGCAATGCTCTTACAATGGAAGTAAATGGGGCTGTTTTTTATTTTGTATTAAAAACACTTACATTCATTCCTCTGTTAAAACATTTTATGTATTATTTGGGCTGCAAAGTTGTTCCCTCTACTTTATGACAATTTTAGGGTTTTAAATGTTACGTTTTCATGGCAATTAAATAAAACGATGTAATTTTAAACAGATACTAACAGAAAATTTAAACATAACTATAATCCAGATTTTTTGCTTATTTTAAGAAAAGGAGGCACAGGTTGAAATTTATTTGAACTTTATGCCAAAAGTGCTGTTGATTGAGCAAAACTTGTATTAAAGGTGTCATATGATGCGTTTTCTATTTTTCTTTTCTCTTTGGAGCGAGCTCCTTTGTAGAATCACTCAAGGCCGCGGTGTGTGATGCTGTTTCGTTGAGAAAGCGAAACTACTTTGTTTGGCCTTCCGTGTTTATATCATGTTTATAATGGGTTTTATGCTCCGGTCAGACAGAGCATCACAATATGTTGAGGGGCGTAACATTTTGGACACACGCGTGATGTATTCGGCCAATCACAACACACTGGATAGCTGGCCAATCCCAGCACACCTTGCTTTTCAGACCGATGAGCCTTGTAAAAAATTGATAGTTTCAGAAGGTGGGTCATAGAGGAAAAACAATAATGTACAGTATGTGGAAAATAATGCGTTTTTGAACCTTAAACTGCATAAAAACATTTCATTACACCTAATTATAAATAATGTAATGTTCAAAATAATGTTCTTTTTAGCAGCATCATATGACCCCTTTAAACCCAGAATATTGCTTTACATATGTTGCCTAAAAGCATGTTAAGAACAGAAATATACTGCAAAATTAAAATAATATAAAAGGGCAGTAATTCATCTTATGTAAAGGGGATTAGAGAACTAATTCAGTTTTCTTATGTCTCCTTGTCAAGTACCACCTAGACATGCCACCTACATAGTCATCATAAAAAACATCTTCATATTGTCTACCCGGTGAATGGCAAGAGATACTAGAGAAGAAAACCTCTCAAGCAAATTATTCTAAGGCAAAGAGGAAGATACACATTTCAATGTCAAAGAGTTATCAGGTTTGCTTTGATGTGAACGAATCAGATACAAAAGCAGACACTTAAATGAAAACCTTGAAAAACTGTGATTCTGATGCAGTGTGCTCTCCTCTCTTGCCTGACAGAAGTCAAAGAAGAAATCAGCTCCTATGATCCACTGAGCCGACGCACATTAGCCTCTCAACAGTCTCACCACACAATCATGGAGGACTCAACAGAGGTGCGAACGGACGGAAACTCTTTGCTTAAAGCAGTATATCTGTGTCGCCTGAGATTGACGCGTCTGTTGCTGGAAGGAGGGGCTTACATTAATGAGAGCAATGAGAGAGGAGAAACTCCATTGATGGTGGTCTGCAAAAGTCACCATGCCGATGCTCAGAGTGTGCCAAAACACAAGATCATCAGGTGGGTCTCTTATACCTTAATTATAATAGTAATTTGTGCCATGAAACTCAGATATTAGTTTATTAAGTACATTAAAAATGCAATTCAAACATCAATACAATAACTCTTTTATGATGAGAATGTTTTAATTTTTGAAATGAGTAAAGGTGAGATGTATTTAATCATTAAGAAAAAATTCTCTTTTTAAAAATATTGTATAAAAACACTTTTTGGCATAAACCTATTTTTATTTCTTAAAAAAATAAAGATTTTAAGAAAACTGCTTCACAACTGATACACATGAATGTGTGTCAAGTCCAGTAATTAATTTTCTTAGTGTACCGGAATATTTGCCTATTTTATGATAGACTCCCCCCCCCCCAAAAAAACACACAATATTTAGAAAAGAAATTGCCATTAAATATACATTACTGGTAAGAATAATGTATTTAGTTGCCCAAAAGTGAAAGTAAAGATTTTAAATGCTACAAAAGATTTTAAATAAATGCTGTTCATTTAAAGTTTCTACTTATCAAAGAATTCTGAAAAAAAAAAATGTACCAGGGTTTCCACAACACAAATTCAGCTTTGCCATCACAGGAATTATTTACATTTTAAAAGATATGAAAATAAATAACAGTTATTTTAAACAATAATAACATTTTACAATATAACTCTTTAACTTTATTTTTCATTAAATTAATCCATAAGAGACCCCAAGATATTACACCATAGTGTAATATACAGTTTTTGGATGCTTACACTGATATATATTCAAGAGGTAAAGAAAACATCTCTGTTATATTTTGAATTACTTGAAAGTCACGACATTTGCCAAGTATGGTGACCCATACTCAGAATTGGTACTCTGCATTTAAACCATCCAAGTGCACACACACACAGCAATTAGAAGTGAATTTTAAATTATTTTTCTTTATCATGAACACTCTGGTATGCCATTGATCCATTCCTTTATGAGCTCACTTTAATGTATCAATCTCCTCAACAGGTATCTTCTTGAAAACGGTGCAGACCCCAACATCCAGGACAAGTCTGGTAAGACTGCCCTAATGCATGCCTGTATAGAACGGGCAGGACATGAGGTGCTGTCGCTTCTGCTGTCCAGTGGAGCTGACCCTAGTTTAGAGGACCACAATGGTTCCTCCGCTCTGGTCTATGCAGTTAATGCGGGAGACACGGATGCACTAAGTGTACTACTGGATGCCTGCAAGGCCAAGGGCAAAGAAGTCATCATCATAACAACAGACAAACTACCCTCTGGAAGACAAATGACCAAGCAGTATCTTAATGTACCACCTCCTCCAAATCTTGAGGACCGGTTGCACTGTGCCCCTGTGTCATGTATGTGCCCTTCTGAAATTCTACTCTGTACCCCTCTTATCACACCACCCACCAATAACCAATCGGAGACCTTGGGATCCACTCCAACACTGCCCACATCCAAGCCAGGATCACCGACTCAAGATTCAAGCCCTCTGCAAGCAGGTAGTGTGGCGAAGCTGTTGCATCTACAAAGGCTTCACTCAGAGCCCTGGCTGAAGATCCCTCCATCTCTGCTTCTACAGCAATGTAAGTCCTCATCCTTGACCGAGGAGCTTCTAGATATCACCCCTGAAGAGGAACTCTCCTTTGGGTACAAGGGTTGCAGACCTCCACTGAAAACGACAGTAGCTCGGCAGCAAAGCTTAGATGTCAAAGACTCTACAGGTCTGCTTAGAGCCTTTGAGACATCATCTGATGCTGAAAGAGAACTAACAAAAGAACAGAAATGGCTCAGTAGAAAAATGTCCTATGATGGAGAGTTGCTACCACACTCTTCCTCACATCAGAACCTCAAACAGGCATCCATCTCAGATGCTGCCCTAGTGGACCAAGACCCAGGCTTTCTACCCAATCTGGCAGTTTCAAGTCTGCGAAACATTTCTTGCCGGCGCAACTTTGGAATGGACCATTACAGTTCTGACTCTCAGCTGCCTCAATTTGGGAGCCAACCTTCTGAAGACCTCGGGAAGACAGGAGGAGGAGGAACTGGAGGGAAGGAGAAACGCAAGCTTGTTACTAGCCGCTCCTCCACTCTCTCAGGATCCAGAGAGTCTCTGGAATGTCTCGTCCAGAGGAAGAGCCCAGCAATGCTGGAGCGGAGGGGATCCGGAGCCTTACTCCTAGACCATATCTCACAGACCCGGCCTGGTTATCTACCACCTCTCAATCCGCATGCGCCCATTCCAGATATCAAAGTTAATACCAGTGTTGGCCTCAACAGTGGAAGCAAGCCTGTGGCAGGACCTACACCCGTTGTTTCTGGATCCAGGCATTTTGTGCCCTGTGCCCCGAGTCATCCCAGAGATTACAAGAATAAGAGTCTGTTAAGACGACACTCCATGCAAACCGAGCAGATCAAGCAGCTGGTCAATTTTGAAGAGATTTTTGGTCAGTAATCCATCACAAAAGAAGGTTGTGGTAAATACAGAGATTTAATGTCATGTGTCAGTCTACACTATGTCTGAAATCCGAAGATAATAAAGTTAAGATTTAAATACGAATTAAAATAAACATCTCAACCACCTTCCTAAAATGCACTTTCCAGACTGGACAATATTATAAACTTGACTGCACTTTACTTCTGTTCTTTGTGCTCTCACTCATTGTGCACTGAATCAGAATACTGAACTTTGTTGCCGTTTAAGGAACGGCTTTCTTTTTAAACCTGATTCATGTTTATGTATTTACAAAACAGAATATAATGTGAAATTGTATTTACACATTGTCTCAGACTCCGATGTTGAATGACAAAATAAGCTTATAAAATTCATATACTACATGGTTTAGTACATAGCATACAAGTGTATAATGTATCATTTGGGACGCAACTTTTTTTACTGTATGTGTGTGTTTTATTATCTCAAAAACAATATCAGTCTAAGTGCAATTGCTTTAAATCCTAGTTTTGCTGAAGTTTTGCCTGTAAAGCAACAGATCCTCCGATTTAAGAACATCATGTTTGCCTTTCCAAACAGTCAGGCTGTACCTGAGAGAGAGAAGGTGAGATGTTAAACACAATCTCAGTTACAAGGCTGACACTAAGGCAGAACACAATCAACTTCACCAGTGAATAAAAACATATGAATAATGCTTTAAATTTGGCATCTTAATATGAAAATGTGAAATGATCCAAAGCACAAATAACATTGTCATTATTGAATTCCTTCTATCTATGATTTTTCATGGTACAAATAAAGCCCATACTTCCCCTTCATTTGTCTGAGTGACTGAAAAAATTTACTTGGACAAATGATTATTTTTAATCTGGACCAATGCAATGACAGTATCTGATTGGACAGCTAGAAACTTAGCTTTCTTACCTTTGGTGTTTGACAGTGATTGTAGTTTGAGGTAGCAAACGACCAAATAGGCTGTTGTGATAAGATAACTGTTGTGCATAAGTTGAAACACTACAATTCATGTTTAATTAAACCCATATATTGTTATAAGTAATATACTTTTTTGAACATAACATTTACATTATGACAGCTAATACTTTTAAACATTACGGAAACCGGTAGCGTGAAGCATTATGGGATATGCAGTTATTCAGTCTATGTTCACACTTTCGAAAGCTCGCTTTCACTACGAAATGTACAGTACTAGTCAAATGTTTGGTTAATCGTAGTATTAATTAATTATTTATATATATTAATAATAATAAATATGTTTTATTAAAACACAAAAATAGTATATTAAAAAATCATTATATTACCGAGAAATATATACATTATTATTTTATTTTTTTTACAAAAACACATACAAGTATGTATGTCTGTATATAAAGAAACAGTATAACTTTAGAACTTACAGAGCATTCCCAGAATTCCCTAGGAGTACCATGAAATTTGTTGGCTGGTCCAACACATCAATTTAAAAATTTTAGAATTAAAATTTGTGCATAATGTATATTAGATCCTATCAACTTCATTGAGCGCTTGTGGTTAGAATCGAGGGTATTTTCAGTTCAGTTATTCTGGGTATTCTGGGTTACCTGATGTTCTGGTTTCCTAGGTAATGGCACATAATATGAAAATATTGCAGGTATTTGTCTTTTGAAGTAATACAACATGAAACTTAATTCTTGTCTTGTTCTTTTAAACATCTTTATTGTCAGGTTTAGCTTCTCTAATTTCAGTGGAAGGCTGATTTGGTTTGGAGGTCTGCTCATCATCAGCTGCAGGGCTGTCAGGTACAGTGAGATCTGCAGAGCATCTACGGTCTCTTCCTCTGCTCCATTCACTCTCCTCAGATGCCTCTGTTTTTGTTTTACTGTCTATGTGTGAAAGGTCCAGCTCCTCTAGCTGCATATGGAGACGTTTTTCTAAATCCTTAGTGTTTTGTGCCAACATGTAGCTCACCTTCCTCTGATGTGCCAAGGCTTCCTCTTTGTCTTTTAACTTAAGAGGGAAGACAATCAAAAAGTCAAGCCAAATGTAGTGTTAAAGTATATAGAAAAGTATATAAAATCAAAATAAAATCAACATATAATTAAAAGTATACTGACCAGATCAAGCAGCATATGCAGTGTTTCATCTGAATTGGCTGATATCTTTCCTTCACTTGTTATGGGCAGAAATTTTTTCAGCCTTTCACCTACACTGAGAGACCCCTGTTTCCCTTTAAAATAATAAATAATATTAAATTAGTAATTAATCAATTTAATTAATTGAAGAGTTGCACTGTAAAATAATCAAAATCAAAACTAATACTGAACTATAACTACAACTGATATAAAAATAAATCAAACTTATTAAAAAATAATAAAAAAAACGAACATAAGCACAATTCATAAAAGTTCGATTAAAAATGAAACTGATAATCTATAAGTAATACAAAAAAAAAAAAAACTGATAGAAACTTTAATTATAATGGTATATTATAATACCATTAAAGCATTATTTACGATGCCATTGTTGTCAGATTTTATGGGTGATTTTACATTCTTTTTAATAACTGTCACACACATTTTTGAACATAGACTTTATAGTGCACGATCCAAACTTAAATTTTTATAATTCATGAATGAAAACATTTTGTAACATGATATTAATGTACCATTTACATGGTAATGCAATGTCTGATTTTTAAATGAGTTTTAAAGGATAAATTTTGAGATTTTAAGTTTTCAGTTGATATATAATTTCTGATAATTTCTAAAATGTGATAGAGAAAAATGCAATGAAGAAGTCTTTTTTAAACAAAGGTCAGAACTCCTGTTATAATGTATATTTTTGAGGGTGCATGCTTGTCATAAATTAATCTATTACTTTTCCTTCATAATTTTTTACAAAAAAGACTGGTAAAATATATATTTGGGAGTTTTAGACCTTTCCAACGATATATAGTTTGTCAAGATTAGATTATATTTAATTGTAATATAAAGAAGTAAATGTAGGCGTCCCGTATACGGGATGGGGTGACAGTTAAATAGTTAAACTAAATCTTGGAGATGTCTGTGAACATTTTTAATGAAATTGACATAATACACTGCATGATTTTTTTCTCAGTTTTAGCTATCCAGCATAGCAACACTTTACCTCTCTCATGCCTTTGGTAGTGCGACTGGTGTCTTGCGGTCTCAGCCTGCCGGAGCACGTTCTCACCGACTCTCCTCAACTGCTGCTCAAAAGCGATGCGGAAAGCATCCATCATGACGTATGCCTCCTCCTTCCTCTTCTGCTGTTCCTCCAGCTAATGCAGACAAATACATTGTGTTACAAGACCCTCAAGGACAAATTAGCAAAGCCAGCACTGTAATGGATTTAATACATGCACTGGCTAAATATGAGGGTTAATTTGCAAGGTAATGAAACAGAAGTATTGATAAATGAAGACAAGCACCTCTTGCTTGAGCTGGAGAACCTGTTTGCGACTTGCAGCAGCACTTCTAGCACAAGAGCATGGCTCGCCCCCATTAGAGTTACACTGACATGCCCCATACACCGCTAACTGAGAGATAAGAGGATAGAGAGCTGTTTACTACAGAACAAAGCTATTTAAAACAGACTACAATCCACCAACATTACCTCTAGCGCTGAACCGTCTGTTCTCCGGCTGCAGGGAGGCTGGGTCCTCTGGTAGTCCCTTCTTTCCTTAGCACTGAGCATTGACAAAAGCTCCAGACATTTTTGGCTCAGGGCTAAGACACAAAATGCATAAATATGCACTGGGAAAAAAAACAGCAATTGGGTCCTGAAATAAAAGTAAGAACTACGTTGTGACCTACAGGCATTCTCTGTCATTTGCTCCTGATGTTCTCTCAGTTTCTCCTCTAGTGCTTTCTTTAGGACTTCATTTTCTGCCAGCACCCTGAAGTGGTAATGACATGAACCAGTGAGATGTGGGTGTTTTTAAAGAGAAATGAATTTAAAATGGGCTCTATTTACTTCCTCAATACATAGCTCGAGTCTTATTGGGCATATTATTAAAAAAAGATAAATTCTTAATTAAAATGCTCTGCAAATGTGCAATGCAAAATGATTGCAAATATCATTATGATGATTTTTAAAGTCGCAATAAAACTGAAGTAGCAGCAAATCTTCTTCTGTATCAAGAGAAGTCTTCTCTCTGTCACCAGTTTTCTAATCATGCCAACTTTAATAGTGTCTTTTTGCATGGGTATACCTCTCATACTTTAAACTCCATGAGTTTTCCACATTCTTGAACTGCACCTTGTTAAAAGTGATCTCCCATTGCAATGCATTAACCTCCTGTGTGGAAAATAATTCACTGGAATGAGATCATATTTTCAGGAATAAGTTTGAATTATAAAAAGATTAAAAGCAGTTTAATTGTTGTATGAGTCCTACCTTTTCTAGGGCTTTGTTGCTCTCTTCACTCTTCTGAAGCAATATTTTGGTATGACAAGTTGCTTTGTCCAAGATTGCCTTCAGGGACAAATGTAGCACAGGGCTGTAAACCACTTCATAAATGACCTAATAAGACCTAATAATGATACAATCATATTTTGAAGTACCTGTCCTTGCAAGATCCTAAGAGCCTCATGTTTTCCCTCCAGGTGGCGATGAGTGACCTCCAGTTCTGTGCGTAACAGCTCCACTTCCTGATACAAAGTGAAGATTTCCATACACCTTAGACATGTTCACGCGTGAAGATGTGTATCTTTTATTTACTCCATTCAAAACTCACAGGGCTGCTACTTTTCTGCAGCTCTATTGTGTGAGATATATTTTGATTGATCTTTTATCACATTTGGTTTTCAGTACGTTTACCTCTGTGACCTCCTGTAGTCTTCTCTGCAGCTCTTCACTTGTGTCTTCAGAAGAGCTTTCTACAAAAGAATGCAGTTACATTTAAAAAGCAGTGTTAGCACATGGTTTTCTAGGATTGTCAACACATCATATCCTGGTAGCAGTGTGGTTCTATTGTGGAATATTTGTTTAAGTATAGAATTACTCAAGGGAGTACACAAAGTTCCCTCCCTGATAAAAAAAATAGCAGGTGTTGACTTCAACAAACACCGCAAATCAACAGAGGATTAAGTGTTTGGAGTGGGATATTACCAGGAAGTTATCCTCTTTATAATAGCTTTAAAACTGAACTCACTTTTATCATAAGCTAGATACAGTATAGCTTAGTCTGGTCTGTGCCCATGAAAGAATCAAAGAGGTTTGAATGTTTTAAATGACTTTAGATGCCAGTCCAGAAAACTAACCCGACTGTCTTTTCTCCCACCGTGCGGCTCGTTCAGCTTCCAGTTCTTCCCTAAAAACAGCATACATAGCTCTGCATGATGTCCAAGAGAAGGGCCCATTGCTTCTCTCGCTGCCCCCTTTGAATGGTAGCGACTGAGACATGAAGTCTAGAAATTTCCCCCTGCTCTTCATCTGTGGGAGATGGTCATGATGTCCTCTGGATCTGGCCCCCATGCCATCACCTAGATCCCCCTCTCTCATGTCATCTTCTGTGGGGCACTGAGGGCATGAACTCTCACCTTGCATCACGATAAACTAAAAAAAAAAAGAAAAAGAAAAAGAAAGAAGGAAATCGTCTGAGTGAATAAAGACAAAGAAATACATCAGTCATGTTAAGTACTACGCATGTTTAAAGACAATAAAACTGAAATCTATGTAAATATCATGTTTGACAGTCAAAACAGGAGACATGGAAAGGTTAAATCGAGCTCGATAATTTAGCATACTGGCCAAAGCAAAACGAAACTTCCTTGAGAGTTAGACTAATAAGGTTAGTCACTACAAAACATAACCATTACATACCTTTACGAAAACCTGTCCGTGAGGGGAGGCATTTGTATTTCGCTAACAAGAACAAGGACTTCAAGACTTTCCTCTCACTTTGACGAAGTGAAACTTCATGAAGGGAGGTGTCCGAGTCTGACCCAACTTGATTACAGAACACACTATTATATAGATCATGAAATATCGCCATATGGCGGAGGTTTTCGAGCGTTACAGTCCCACGGATCCCCAGTGAGGTATTAGCAATAATAATAACCTGCATCAAAATCCATCATAAAAGCTAATAGTATTTTCCTTTCCACTTTTGAGCTTCCATCTGGACGATTGTCTAGTCTTATCCAAGAAATGAAATGGGACAGATGAGCAATATATGAAATTAAATTAAAAGATTTAGTTGTACATTGAGTACAACTTTAACCATATTTATACTGTACATCTAAAATATACACGGTCTATTTGAAAACACAAACAATAACAAATATATGACATGTACCTTTCCACAGGCTCCCTGTTGTATCTTCAGTCCCCCAGTGACAGTAACAAATATAGATTCATAGATTTTTCCCAATAAATAAATAACAAAACATCCATTAAAGTTGCAAACACTGATTTATTGCAGTCACTACTTTAACTGAGGTGTAAGTTGTCTACTTCTCAGTCCAAGAGCATTATGTTTCACCATGACAACATAAAACTTTATTCATGGCTGTAAACTGTCATACTATGTTCCATTTTTTTGAGATATTTTCATTAATATCCTTTGAAGAAGAAAAAAAAAAAAACACTGAAACTATGTACAGAACAAGTACATTTCAATACAAGTAAGAACATATGAACAATTTTCTACATACTGTGTGAAGCACATAAATATCTACTAATAACTAGCATCTTTAAAAAACAAAGTAAAAAACTATAACCTAACAGTACAACAACTGCATCTGGGCAAGTGATATTAAACATGTCCATGTGAACAGTCAATCACTGTCATATTCCTCAATTAACAGGTCTTCCTCATTCAAAAGGGTTGTGGGCTGAAGCTGGCTGCCAGAAAGTTCCCCAGAAGGATCCTGGTTATTTGGCAAGCTGGGCTCAGTTGTGGCATTTCCTCGTGCAGATTCTGGGTCAGGGACTGAGCAGTAGAAGAATCTTCATGTTCACTGTCAGCATCCAGAACGCCAAGGTTTTGTCATTAAGTGCTCCGAGTCTCAGCCTGAAAATAAAGACATTTATTAAACCATTTCAGAAATCTTTCAAATGCAACAATAGTTTGATATACCTCACCTTTCAGGAAGCCTCTTTTGAGAAAGATGGCCAACATTCTGAATGAAGGCTATTTGAGCTGATATGAGACAGATAAAAAAATATATTAAATAGAACAAAAAGACAAAGCTGAATTATGCATGAGAAGAAGTGCACCATTCATTTTTAACCATATTTTTAGTCTTGCATACCTTTGTAGGAGGAAGGAAAATAATAAAAATTAAAGTTGAAAGATTATAGCATGCATATATATATATTTGTATAATTTGTAGATACTAAGGTCACATGTTCACCTTTATTTCTCATTGGGTTGGTGAGCTTTGCAAGATAAGGCACCAGTTCTGTCAGGAGGCACACAGGAGTAAGGCAGAAATGTAAGAAGAGCGACTGAGCAGTCAGGAAATTCTCTCTATACTATTAGTTAAAATATATAAGCATAATAAATTATCAATTACTCTAAATGCTGAATAATTCAAGTACAACACAAAGATGTTGATAAAGTAAAAAAATATATATATATACCATCTTGTTTATGTGTAGCCAATGTGGTTTATGAAAAGGCCTGAATCCAACAGTGGACTGGCTGCTGGCTTGTGCTCGAGAAGAGTTTGAGTGCATAAGGCCTCTAGTGGCCACCGATGAGCCATATTCCAACATGGTCGACCTTGACTGTGAAAAGATGAACACCATGACAACAAAATAAAGTTGTTGCTAAGGTACTACATGATGACAGTGCTCGGGAATCAAATGTTATATCTGCAGTACAATCTGAGTAACCCTGCATAGCCCTATGTGTGTTATTATAGGAAGTTCACCAGCATTTGCACTCACGCTCCACTCTGCTGTCAGGAAGTCTGCATCAGAGAGGTACTCGCTGGCTTTTGCTATATCCTCTACATCAGAAAAGAAGTCAGGGTAGTTCTGGTGCAGGTAGAGGTTGAAGAATTCACCAGACATATGGGAACGCTCAATGACAAGCTGAGGGAAAATATTATAATCAAAAGATTGTTAGAACATTAAAGCAGCTTAAATGATTTTCATTGTGTAATTTACATTATTAATTAATATTTACTTCTGGATCAACAAGTAGTTTGTCCCTTTGATGATCTGTTAAATGTGAAGGAAGCTTGGGTGCTTGAGTGTTTTCATAGCTTTCACCTGGAAAACACACGATATCCATTGGTATAAATATGAATGAATTTACACACAGTTCATGATGTACAACACATCACAGTAACAAGAAAAAAAAAAACATTTTGTCAAGAAAGATTATAAAATGAGAGTTGAAAACGACTAACGTTTGCAGTAGAGGATTTTCCCTAAAGCTCTGAACAGGAAAAGTGAAGCATCTTTCCCTCCAAAAGCTGGACTTTCATCCTGCGTGTCTGTTGATTTTGAAGAATTGCTCCTCCCCTTTGCCCTTTCGCTGGGTTTTGATGCAGGTTTGCCTTTCTTGGAAGCCCAGAGTCTTCTCTCCAGACAACTGTCTGAGAATTGACAGGAATGATTGCATAATTACAGTTTACATACAAGAATACTTTTTTCTTCTCTATTTTCTAATTAAATATTTCTAAATGATACATTACATAAATGTGTTCAGTAACTATTTGCTCACCAGTAAATGAAGAAAACTGCAAGTTGTTAAAGATTTCTGGAAAATTTCATTTTTGTACCTAATGTTATGAATTTCAAGTTCATGCAGAACATCTCTAAAGAGAAGTCTGGAGTTCTTGTCCCCGCTGAGACTATAAGACACAATCAGGACCAGTGGGCACCGGCCCATCTTAACAAATTGCTTGAATGAACAAAGCAAAAACAAGGACTCTGGTATACAAGATACAAGTGACAATATGTCATGTAAGCACCCTGGTTGCCTAAAGAACTGGTTTGGATATTCCTGAGATAAAACAAAAAATAATGGGAAAGTGTCACTCAGCATCTCAATGTTAATTTAACATTATGTTCAATTTCTCTTCTCATCGCCTTTTTCATCAGTTGCTTTTTAACTCGCCCAACACTTTCTCTTTAAAGTTTAAAGTTTCTATATTTTTCCACATCTGTAATATTATTGAAGCGTAGTTCTGTGCAGCACCTCTATAAGAATTATTTTCCTGTCTTCAGTCACTTTTTCTCCACTCATTTGTAGACGGTTGTATTTGTTGCCTCGTAAAAGAAACTCTTGGAATAACCCTGTTTGTGAGCTGCCATGGAAACTGTTAAACCTTGAATCTGTTCAAATAAAAAGGTCAGATAAACAAGCGAACAAGAACATTTAATAAAATACGCAGACGCCAAGATATAACTTATCATTCGCTAGATATTACATACGTATTACATACAGTGTCACTATCTGAACATCAGTCACGACTAGTAAGAAGAAGACTTCTGACTTGGATCAAAGCTTTGTGGGTACAAATCCTCCGTTTTGTATTGAGAGGTGGTGGAGGGATTTGACCACTCTTGGATCTGAAAACCCAAGTCCTTGGCAAGGACTTGAACAGTTGCTGTCTTCCCACATCCTGAGGGGCCAGTGAGCAACAGAATGGCGCCACCCTGTGGAGACAAAACCAAAAATAAAACAAAGAGTGTAAAACAATTCCCAAATGATTAAATAAACATACATCACACAACATACTTGTCAGACCTTTTTTGATTTGTCCAAATTAACTCTCAACCAGCTTTCAGCTTCTTCAACTTTCTTTCTGTGGACTATAAAATTCGGCCTGTCAGAAAAAAAAGCATTTAAGTGGAAATGCTTGTAGATTGAAATAACAAGAGCAATATGAAAATGTTAAGTAACCAACAGATGTGTTCTTAGGGGCACAATCTTTCTCAGAGTGAAATAGTTTGTATGACCAAGACTGGAGTACTCAGCCCTACTCTATGAAATCTAATTTACTGTAGTTCTTTAATCAAATTAATCAAAACACACTTGAAAAAGTCATAAAGAGATAGAAAACGAGGAGTTTTACATTTAATGGCTGCTACACGATAACGCGCTATTCTCATGCATGAGAAATTAACTCTTCCATGGCGTTACAAATAAAGTAAAGACAAAACAATAACATCCATAGTGGCTCTCACGATAATATCGTGTATCGTCGATCTCACGGGCTGACGATATGACGATCTGAAAAATGTACTTTCAAAGACTTTAACGTTACATACTTTTTCAGAGGATTGCTTTCCTCCCAAAGACAGCTCTGACATCATCAATTCTGACGTCCCATTCAGAAGATGAAAACCAAATCATTTACTATAAAAAGGCAAAGTTGGGACTCACCTCTGCAAGCTTACAAGATATGCACAGTAGTAAAGATTAGTGTAATTGTCTAACGTATATTACAAGTGAAGCAAACAGAAAGTTATATTCTATTAGCATTAAAAACAGCTGCACGCTACCAGAATTAACTCTCACCCCAGTAATCCCCTCATTTAATAAAAGTATTATCCGGCATTTTGTCCAAACATATGAGACTTAGGTCTTAGGTCAAAAGTGGGCGTTTATCACCATGTGGGTGTTTTCAAACTGTTGGGTTTTTCTGAATCATGCAATCTAAATGATCCCCCTTACCCAACCCCACCACTAAACCTAACGTCACTATTACATTAACCAATCAGGTATCATGGTGTAAAAACACCTTGATCTCGTAACTCCCATTACTTTCCTGCAGAGACCTATACTTGAAATATATTAGTCCTGCAAGTTCGCTACTGACCGTTAATTTAGCTTGACATAAAGAAAGCTAGCAGTCACAATTTATCAGGCAGCATCAACAAAACCATGGCTACCACACCGTTAGGGTAGTACAGTATACATATACCCTGGTCATTTCTACAGCTTACATTTGTAGAACAAAAAGGCAGACTATTTGTGACTGCAAGTAAGGAGTAACATTATGCTCACTATCCCTTTAAAGCTGTGGCGAACCACCCATCTGCTGGCGCACGCTGAAAGCGTCATCAACTACGCGCCACAATTTTCAACACGTTTTTATGTTGGTCTGTGCTGAAACAACCACATAAGAAGCTATAACCAACGGATTATTTAAATATAATTTGTTTTTTTATGCTTATTGATACCGAGTATCCAGCTGAGATTAGTGTAAATCGAGTTGTGTTGTTAATTCCTCTATCTCCGCGTGTGATATCTTGCAATGAGAATCATGAAGAGACCAAACATCCTTCTCACAGGTAACGTAACGTAGTCTTGTTTTGACACTGCGAGTTTTATATTTTTTCCAAATAATCTACATCACGATTATGTACTAGGTTGTACCCTGTCATACAAATGTAGATTGAATGTATTTAGCAGGCATAGCAATAATAAAAAAATAAAAATATAATAATAATAATAATTGCTAAACATTGATATACTTCCTCATGAAATGGCAGGAACCCCTGGTGTAGGAAAGACCACTCTGGGCAAAGAGCTGGCTCAGAGAACAGGACTAACCTATGTGAATGTTGGTGATTTGGCACAGGAGGGTAAGTTATTGTTCTTTAAAAATAAAAGGTATATAAAAAAATAATAATAATAAAAAATATTGTCTCTACAGGTCAGTTGTTCGATGGATTTGATGAAGAATACCAGTGTCCTATTTTGGATGAGGACAGGGTAAGTAATATTGTAATTTATCTATCTGCCATTTTTTAATTAATGGTTCCCCTTCAATGTGATGATGTATAGTACAGTGCAATCTTGAACAAAATATATTTTAGAGTGTTTAATTAGATAGGGAAGGGTATTCAGCAAATTATTGAAACCACACTGATCACCAGTCAGTCAAAAGCAAATTCAACAGACTGCACTTAATGTAAAAAAAAAAAAAAAAAAAAAGTTAAATACAATTAAATTTTTTTAGGTTGTGGATGAGCTGGAGGACAAAATGGGAGATGGAGGCATCATTATTGATTACCATGGCTGTGATTTCTTTCCTGAACGCTGGTTTCACATTGTTTTTGTCCTCCGCACCGATAACACCAGTCTCTACAATCGTCTTGAAAGCAGGTTTGTGTTCACAACAGTTAAAAGTATGTTCATTACATATGTGATATTTCAGTTTGAGCCTTTTTGGCTAGTTGAAATCTTTAATATAGATCTGGGATGAGCAAAACAGGAAACATTTAAGGGAAAGGATAATTTTAAATCATCCTAAGGAAGATAAAAGTTCCCCTAATTAGAGAATCACCCAAAAAGCATATTGAGTCTTCGTGATGAAGGGCCTTATGTACAGTTCAGCAGTCATTTACATGCTGTGTGGCTGTATGTTTCCTGATGCAGGGATTTAATTTGATATCTTTCATATTCAGAGGATACACGGGAAAGAAACTCCAGGACAATGTGCAGTGTGAGATTTTCCAGACTATCTATGAGGAAGCCATGGAAGCCTACAAGGAGGAGATAGTCCACCAGCTCCCCAGTAACACTCCTGAGGACCTGGAGAGGAATCTGGAACAAATTGTTCAGTGGATTGAACAATGGATGAAAGACAACAATTGACTTTATTACATTAAATGTCTTCATTATACGTGATGGGCTCAATCACTATTTGAAGTTATGTCAAAGGAGACAGAAATCACATTTCATAGTTACTGTTGCCCCAGACAGAGTTATTTTCACTACCATTGAGCTAAGGACTTAAGATCTGTGGGACTGTTAGAAATTACTCGATTTGAAAGAAGTTAAATTTACTTCCAAAATGAATGGAAGAAATAAATATTTTTTATAGTCTATTTAAAAGAGCCTTTTTTGTGGACTTTTGTCTGTCTTGTTATTCTCTGATTAAATTATCCAAGATAAATTAACATTCTTTGATAAATGGTATGTTGTTTAATTGCCACCAAATACCAGAAACATCTGTTATTAATTGAAATTTAGGACCAAATCTAATTCACAAAAATAATGGTAAATGGCGTGGGTGTTTCTCCTCAAAAGATGGATCATAAGGTTCACAAGTACATAATTTATACTTAATTAGATTAATTTGGCAACTTTTAAACTTGTCTACCCTAAGTCTTATTTCTAGCAGTGAAAAAGTCAGTCATGTTGGCGAGTCAGTTTGTACTTTTGCTTTTTAATTTTATTTTCCCTCTTATTCTCCACATTAATGCTTTATCAATAATCAAACCATCATATCTACTTCTAAACTTCCTGCATTATCCAGTCCCTCAGGCATACCATTAAATATAAGGAGTACCTGTGAGAAGAATGTTTGGTCTCTTCATTATTCTCATTGCAAGACATCACACGTGGAAAAAATGCAGTTAATAACACACCTCATTTTACTCTAATCTCAGCTGGATACTCTGTATCCAATTTACATACAAAAACATGACATGTAAGTAATCCGTTGGTCATTTTGTTGCCTTTTCGGTGCTGTGTAATAGATTTTTTTTTTTTGGCAAATTCTTAAAGACTGCCAAAAAAAAGTCACTCAATTAAATTGTAACTGGAATATGGTGGCCAGATTAACAAAATTAAACCATTTACCCATCCAATCCATGGAAGAACCCCAAAAAATGAGGGGGAAACCCCTTAAGACAAACACCAATGGACAGGCAAATCTCGTGGTCTCGGGAATCAAGTTGCTTCGTTTTTACAATTCTCCTGGTGTGAATTGGCACCTAGTGGAGGACTCAACAAAACCTGGTCGAAACCGTGATGAGCCGTAAATGTTTGAAGTGTAAACAAGGGATGACGTTTAAGGAGTGGTAAATAACCGTTGTCAACACAGTGTGCTCTCTTTTTTAAATGCAAAGTTCAAACAGTGTCTCACTCTAAAAAAAAAAAAAACAGTTTGTTTTGATAGATCAACTAATTTTTCATACATGGAGTGTTTCTGTTTCCTTGTGAAACTGGTATGTATCGTGACGTCACATACTGGGGCAGGGCAAGTCACGTGATCGATTCCTGTTCACCTGCAGCGCCCAGTGGCGGAAGACAGGTGAAAGTATCTGTACAAGGTAAGAGAGCGATGTTTTCTTATAAATAAATATTTGAGCAAGAATATGTAATCTACACCTTCACATTTTTAGCGTAGATAATGAAAACGCTCTCACAAGTGCTAAATTAGTGCGTTAATTCATTTTGTATTACTTCAGAGCTTGTATGCATTAGTTCCGTTTTATTTCTTACATGTTCTTTGTTGACAGGCAGGTTTCAAACCGCGTTAAGATCATCTCATGCAACACAGATTTTGTGCCATCGTTTTTTATAAAGTCACATTTTGCTATTTTTAACTCGTTATTTAAGCTCGCTTGGCCAGGGTGTAACTCACTTGTTTATTTTTTTTTATTTCAGGAAGCTTTGTAAGGGGAAAACACTGTTTAAAATCACCCTGTGAGGCAATGTAACTTCTGTAACCAGGTAAGACCGTCATTGACTTCAGAGTTTGGTAGTAGCCTACATAGACTAAACCCTTTGAAAACATTTGTTTTTAATATGTAAATGCACTTATTATTAAATAGTATTCATCATTTATTGGTTATAATCCATGGCATAACAATAATTATTGTCTTATTAATATCAGATATAATTTAAATATCAAATAATCCTTACTTTTATGTTTGTAAAAAAATTCCAAATGACATGATGTCAGTATATATGTGACACAAGGCTTTATAATGAAGTGGATAAACTTTCTGATCCTCAGTTCACTCAGCTGCTAAGAACCATGTCTTTTGGAAACGGGCCAGCGCCCCACTTTGATTGGGTCCGCAATATGCCTCAGTATGATGAGGTGCCCATCGGCTCCATGCCGTGGGGTCAGCATGCTCCTTACCCAATTGGTGGTGAAGTAGCAGCATCCAGCTATGGCAGTTTACCACCACCACCACCACCACTTCCCGAAAACCCTCCTGTTGGTCAGGATTTCTACCCGAGTGATGTTGAAGACCAGGTGGATGATGCCATGGACATCAAACCCATCCGACGCTTCATTCCAGACTCTGTGAAGAACTTCTTCAGAGCCAGTGGCAATCAAGGCAGCAATAAATGGACCTTTCCACCACCACCACCTGAAGTGAACACCACCACCGGAGGTGTCCCATGCTCTCCTCCACACTCACGTGCACCGTCACCTACAGCCCCCAGCTCTTACCTAGACCCTTATGGAGGGTCTGGAGGCAGCTACAATTCAAGGAAGGAGCAGGCAGTTTTATTGGGGGAGCCGCTGGAATCAGTTTCTGGACGCTCTTTGCAGACGGCTATGACTTATAGTGAGAAGGTGGAGGAGTACAATCAGCGCTACGCATATATGAAATCCTGGGCCGGACTTCTGCGCATTTTAGGATGCGCAGAGTTGCTTTTGGGGGCTGCTGTTTTTGCGTGCGTCTGTGCATACGTGCACAAAGATAATGAGTGGTTTAATATGTTTGGTTACTCCATGCATCAGACGTATGGGGGAGGGTATGGGGGATCAGCAATGGGTGGGATGTATGGAGGAACTGGGAGTTCCTACTCCGGACCCTTGACTCCTTTTGTTATTGTGGTGGCTGGAATTGCCTGGATAGGGACTATCATTCTATTAGTGTTAGGAGTGACCATGTATTATCGTACTATTCTACTAGACTCCAGCTGGTGGCCAATCACAGAGTGTGTGATAAACTTGACATTAGCATTGCTCTACTTGTCAGCTGCAATCGTGTATGTGCGAGACACAGTCCGTGGAGGTCTCTGCTATTATCCACATTTCAACGCTGGGCCCAATGCGGGGTTCTGCCGAACTGAGGCTGGGCAGAATGCTGCCATCATCTTTCTCTTCCTCAACATGCTGTTGTATCTTGTGGGAGCTGGCGTGTGTCTTAAGCTGTGGAGACATGAAGCTGCAAGGATGCGCAGAGAGAGAATGAGTCAAGATGTAAAGTTCAAATCATTTGTTCTTTGAAACTAATTAACGTAAAAAGAAACATAATGCTCAAAATGATTTTCCTATTTCAGTCATAGCAATAAATAATCTCAAGACTTTACTAATAAAATCTAATTCGCTTGCTCTTCTGTTCTTATTTGTATTTAGTTTAAATCAGAAGGACTTCCGCTCAATTTGGTAAGCAGTTGAATTTTAATATCAAGAAGAATATTTTAAGATTTTGAAATCATTGCTGTAATGTACTATTTGTAATCTCAGATTGGTGCCGGCTCAAGTGTCTCTGTGCCTATCCACACTGCTCCAGTAATGGCCAGTCCAGAATCTTATGATGGCATACCTGTCAACCCAGTTATGATGGAACCAGAGATCTTAAGGGGTCATATTCCTGCTGGCCACATCCCCAAACCTGTGGTCATTGCAGACTATGTGGCGTAAGTTTCAAAGAACACAAAATCAACAAATTAACTTCAGTCTATTTTATCCAGTAGATAAACTCGATTTTAATGATGTTCAGAAATTAGTGCACATATTTTAGACTGATTATTGTTGCCCCATCCCTTTTGTGATTACTATATCTGAATGTTCTGTCTAATCTTTCTCCTCACAGGAAATATCCCACCATCCGGTCTGATGAGGAGAAGGAGCGATACAAGGCTGTGTTTAATGATCAATATGCAGAATATAAAGAGTTGCATGCTGAAGTTCAAATCTTAACACAGAAGTTTGAGGAAATGGATATTCTGATGAGAAGTCTACCACAGCATCCTTCGACCCAAATGGTAAAGGTTTTAAACAGCATTTTGCTTTTTTTTTTTTTATTATTATTACTCTTGAGGTTTTTATATTTAAGGAAACTACATGGAATATTTGTAATCGAAAATTAATCTCATGACCATTGAAATTAATAAATTCAGAAACAAGGATGTTTAAAATGTATCTGTATACATTTATCTGAAATCTTTTGTTCTAAAAAGAAAATAAATTTAGGTATTAATTGGTTTTCCTCCCACAGGAGCAAGAGAGAGTCAATAGCATTATTCATGAGTTTAACAGAAAAAAGGCTGTAAGTACTGTTTGTCTGTTCTACAAGTTTTAAAGTAATATACAGAAGACATGTTTGGTATTTTACTTTTCCCAGAAAAGATAACCTATGACCTATGTTCTACACGTTGCTTTGACCCATTTCAAACCTTCATCTGCCTGTTGCCTTTCTACATTCTTTAGTCACTGCAAAAGAATGGTATCTGTCTCCATTTGAGAGCGACAGGCAGTAGAAACGGAAAAACTGGAAATATTAGAGGGACGTCAGTAGAGCTATTGACATATTTACATACTTCCTGTCTGAAGATTATTCTACCTGTTTCTGGTTGTAGGACCCAACGTACCAGGAGAAAAGGGAGAGATGTGAATATCTGAAGAGCAAACTTGCACACATAAAGCTGAAAATTCAGGAGTATGACAAAGTCATGGACTGGAATGATGGTTACAGTTAAACAGAACTGCAAAAAAAAAAGTACTGTCTAAAAGAAAATTGTCCATGGCTATACCATCAGAAATTAACAGAGTGTTTGGTTTGCTCTTGGTTGGTATTGATATAATTTCATATTGATTTCAATAGATCAGAAAAGTATAATGAAGGACATGTACCACGTCAAACCCAGCACTGAATATTTGACCTTCTTTATTACTGACATGTCTTGTGAAGCAACATCAGCAAAGTTTTTAATATATACTGTACATTTCTGTATATACTTTTTATTTTAGAAGTAGGTAATTTGAAGGAAATCACTGTAATCTTTAAAAAAAAAGTGGAGAATATGATGTAAATAGCTCTTAAAATTGTATTTGTTTAAATAGCAGTATCTCTGTAATGATCCTAGATTACTTGGTATTTTACAGTTTTTCTAGTATAATTTTTAGTTGTTTTTTTTTGTGTGTGTGTATTTTATACTGTCATTTGTGTTGTGTTATGTTACTCTACCTTTGAATTTAATCATTTTTATCATTGATATTGAAAGTGGAAAAATAAACACACCTGCCTCCTCATTTTACTGGCAAACATTGTCTTTTCAGCAAAATAATGAAATATTAGTTTGTACTTCTCATGCTATGTTACATGGAACAGTAGTAAAGTAATCTCAACTTTTACGAGCTTGACAGCTCTGAAGGTATCAGGTTACAAGCTGCATGGAGAAAAGGTGCTCATTCACCTTTTTGTGCAAACCATATTCCTCATGAATCCTGAATGTGGTGTGTAATAATCTACAACAATGCTGCTTTAATTAATGTTATTATTTTTATGTCAATTTATTGAAATTGAAACCATAATTACATTACAGTGTTGAGTCACACATCGAACTAAGGAGACTGAAAATTAGCAAAGCACTTAAGAATAACTTGCTTTTTATTTCCAATGAAATTTTGACTGGGAAGGATTTAAAAGATCCCTCCCAGATTACACTTTCATGATTTGGGCAAACAGAAATTAAATTGGTCTTATACATTACTTGCATCTCAGGCGCATATGAGATAGAATATAAAAGGGTTTGTTTTCTTTCTTTTTTGTTTTTCCAGAAATTGTCTGATTGTTTACAAATTTAACATAAAATTACCATAGCCTGAAAAGTAGCTAGGTTTAAATATAAAAAATTGTCAAGACACTTTATTTATTTATAGACAATATATATTCTGAAAGTCGCTCCTCATGCATCTGAAGTGTCCTCTCAGCGCGCGCACGTTCAGGGCGGGGCTGCACCTGTGCAGGTGAGGATGGGGGGAGGCTGGTTTCACTGATGTGTCCTGTGAGAGGCAGCTGATCTATGAAAGCTTTCTCAGTATTTGGTGAGCGTTTCCTGAAGCCTGAGCTTCTTGGGAGGCCTGTGAAATACTTCTATAAGAACAGAGGAAGGGTTACAAAATATTTACCAGCTTTGACAGCTTTTGTAAGGAAGAGGGTGAGTGATTAATTAATTTTCTATTTTTTAGTTTGTTTTTAAATATTCCCAGCTGAATACTGTAGCATGTTCTATCTCATGTTGTCGATTGTTGTGTTGACTAATACGCCTATGTTGCGCGGAACTAATAAAAAAAAATATATAGATATAATCAAATAGTTGTAAGCTAATCGTCTTTGTGTTCTTTGAGAAGCATGATTTTTCTCCGTAATGTGGTTATTTATATAAAATTCCAGGTGTAGGTGTCCTAATTCTGAGGGTATTTAATCACTTAATCCAACTGAAGTACGGATTTTTTTTTAACTTGATCTCAAACGTTGATATAATATTCTCATATTTCTTTGCTACAATTTGAAGCGTGTTTGGAATCTACAATATATCCCTACACAAAGAAAATAAATTCAAGTGATATTAAGAGGGTTTTGCTAAACCTACTACTACCAGGCTGTGAGGTAGCCTAGGTTTAATTGTAATTGGATACAATTTAAACCAATAAATATAATTTAAAACAAATATGGAAATTCATAAAACAGATTAACAACTTACAGCAAAATGATCTAAATTATAGTCCAAGTATATTTGTATATAAAACAGCATAACAATCTCTGGTCAGCCATATTTTTTTTTATAAAAATTAAATAAAAATATGAAATTAATGTATAATTACAGTAATCTAAAGACTCTCATTTTTAAAAGGAGACTTATATTGTCACCTCCGTAATCATAAGACTTTATCTTATTGGCTATATGGTGTTACAGCACAACACACCTTGGTCGATTTTTTACAATTTTATATATATATATATTTTATATAATTTTATTATATAATTTTACAATTTTATATATATATATATATATATATATATAATATATATATATATATATATATATATATATATATATATATATATATATAAAGAATCATATTCATATTCATATTCTGATTGCAGACTCATTAATAACTGTAATATAAAAATATAAAAAGCCACCTTGTATCTAAATTTTAATCTTTGTGGAAAATGTGGATTAACAACAGTGCATTATTTCATTATATTGTAGTGATTCATCAATTATATTTTTTCATTCTTACATTAGATTTCATTCAGACATCCCTGTGAAGTTTTTCCGGGAAGCTAGCATCATGCCGAAAAAATCAAGTCGTCCTCATGCACATGGTGGCAGACAGTAAGTTGCATATTAGAGTATATATATGTAATCATCCATTGTCAGTACAGGCAAGTGTTCTACACTGAATCCTTACTGCCTCGTTCTGATGGTGTTATGATCTGTTTGATGATTGTTTTTATAGTTTTAGATTTAGTTTTAGTTAACTATAATAACCCCTGGATCTGAGTATTTTTAAAAAATAATTAGTTAATAGTTTTTCTTTTACTCATCCATATTATCTCACACTGTCATTTCAGTCATCACCGATCCACCCATCGCACAGCTTCTTACCACCCTGATGAAATGCTTCACTTTTACCGCTGGACATCACCCCCGGGTGTCATGAAGATTTTGTGCATCATCATCATCATTTTGTGTGTTGCTATGTTTGCCTGCATAGCCTCCACACTGGCATGGGACTATGATGCCAGCGCCATGGGCCTTGGGAGTCTCGGGATGGGCTATGGAAGCAGTTATGGCAGTGGAGCGTATGGCGGTAGTGGGATTAGTGGAAGTGGGGGTGGGGGTGTTGGAGGCTACGGCTATGGAGGCGGCACATACATGGATCCGAAATCAGGCAAGGGCTTCATCATCTCACTCGCTGCAATCACCTTTATTGCTGTGCTCATCATCTTCATCCTGGCAGTGTCGAGACAGAACGCTGCACAGTCTCCCTCATTCTACCTGGCCTCCATCATTATTAGTGCCATCCTGGCTGTACTGATGTTCATCGCCACCATTGTGTACCTGGTCGCTGTTAACCCCACTGCTCAATCATCTGGATCCATGATGTATACTCAAATGTTGCAAATGTGTGCACAATATCAGAACCAAGATCAGCCCTCTGGGATCTTCATCAATCAATATTTATACCACTACTGTGTAATGGAGCCTGAAGAGGTGAGCATGTGCTCCTAACAGGGAGCAGGCCATCTTCATAAAAACATTTGTTCAGTTCAGGCTGGCTCTTATCAGACACAACTTAAGATGTTTCAGCTGTGTAGAAATGCTTTTAGAGATTCATGCAAATCCAGATACCAGTCCTCTATTGTGTTTCTTTATTTACGGTGCTTTTTAAAGCATTAATAATGTTTTCTCATCATCACAAGGTCATTGCTGTAGTTCTTGGGGTTCTGGTTGTTATCGGACTGATCATCCTACTTGTATTCGCTGTGAAGACCCGAGGGCAGATCAGGAGATACGGCAGAGAGCGTGTTCTGTGGTATGATGTGAAGACCATCAACAGCGGTCTTACATCTAGAGGCATCGGAGAATGGGTGAGAGTTTTCACCAGCAAATTGCTCAAAATATAAGATTCATATCCTGTTCATGTTAGTTCTGTGTTTTTCTTAATTCGGTACAATGTGTGGATTTATGAGGTCATGAAATGTAATAGTTTTTGTAGCACTTAGGTTGCACTTCTATTACATATTTATACCATAAAATGCTTCTTGATGCATGTTGTTTTCAAGAGTTGCTATGTGGTGCCTATAATTGGTGCACTGTTTTGAGCAGTATCATTGGATTAGCATTGCAATTAAGACTCTTCCACGAAGAGAAGTTTCAGAGAAATGTTTCTACGAAGAGGTGTTTTTATGTCTAGTTTCTGGGCGTGTTCTCTTAGGCACTTTCACTTGATGTGAAGCATGATTTTGGTACAAAATTCCATGATGAAATACATGATTAAACACTTGATTGTGACTTAAAAGTTTATCAAATGGTAGGTGTGAACTGTTAGATTCCCATCTTAGTGTTTTAGGTCAATCCATTGGCTTTGTTCCTACATGTTTTGTCACCAGGTGAGCAGTGGTAGTTTGTCCTTTATGTCATGAAGGTATTTGTGGAAGTGGTGGAACCGGTTCTTCCTGGCTTTTATGTTTGTCCAGACTATTTACCATACAAAAAGAAGGCTGAGTGCATTGGGGAAACAGAGAAGCTAAAGTAAAAAGGAGCCTACAACAACACTTACAGGAATCGGTGAAAATATTTTGAGGCTGTATGGAGGGGTGGGGTATTATTAAAAAAAAACACTCTGGAAAAACACCTTGTTGATGCAATGTTAAGATTGCTACTAACCATACTTGTACCCAGAGTAAACAGGTTTCAGTGTATCAATTTGTCATAAATGCACATTATGTTTCCAAACTAGAATGGCTTACAGTAAAGTTATTTATTTATTTATTTGTATAAAATGGCTAAATATGACGTTATTTGTTTTTCTTCAGGTAAATAATGTGTCTGGATACCCAGAGGCTTTTGTCAAAGACCACAATGACCGATTCAGTGTTGCACAGCCAATGGTACACAGCCAGAAGCCAATTTACCTTCCAAGGTACGTCATATCAGTACTTGTAATATTGTTGCAAAAACAAATGCGTAGAAAAATATTTTCATATTAGTGTAGACTTTGTTCAGTGATTTTGCATTGATAGGGCTTTGCTGTTTTAGAATACGATTGGTTATTATAGATATGAACTACATTAGTAGTGGTTGACTTTTTATTATTTTTAAAATAATGGTTAAAATGAAAACATCTGCATTAATAATAGCGAATTAAAATTGTACACAAAGTCACTCCGCAAGCAGAATGAACGCCATTGTTAATCAGCCAAGCAAGAACAGACCGGCTCAAGATGATTGGCCTGCTCTGTAGTAGTCTGTCACTAGACTAGGTGCCTCAGAATGAAGGAATCCAGGAAATCGTGTCCCTGTATCAATAGGACGTGGTGGATGTTGTTTTGTCATGAACACGAATAACCAGTTTCACAAACTTGATTATGTGAACTGACTGAGACTATTGTAATCACAAAGCTATTCTTACTCTTTCAGTCACAATCAAAATTGTAATAATATCACAGCCAAGTTATTAACAACAATTTCTATTGGTGTCATTTATTTATTTATTTTTATCAAAAGGGGCTCTGACTTGACAAGCTCTTTAAGTGGAATGAAGGGCAAACTGAGAGACTATGAGCCTGAGTCTGGAGATGAGCTGGACACTGGCTATGAAAGGTGAGGAAAATCTTTTGAGTCCTAGTTGGTAGTTTTGGATCACGTTTTTCAATAATTCTCAGCATTTGTGATTTTATGCAATCAGTATCACTCTTACCATATTTCTCCCTTTACCTCTATTCTGTGCTGTCATGCTCTCAGTGAGTATCCTCCCATCATTAATGAGCAGGAGAGGATTGAGTACAAGAGAGAGTTTGACCGAGACCACATTGAGTACAAGCGTCTTCAGGCTGAGCTAGATGATGTTAATCAGGGCTTGGCAGAAGCAGATCGAGAGATGCACCGCTCACAGGAAGGCAGCCCACAGTTCATGGTATGTTATCTATAAAATGAAAACTGCTCTTCTAAAGGTTGGATCTCTTTCTATCTTCCGACTCTTAATATTTTTAATATTTTTTGCCCGTCTGTCACAATAATTCACGTTTCAGGTTATGGGTGGTGTAAGGTCACTTAATCTCACAGTATCTCTTCCAACTTAAATAATGCTCTTCTTTAACAATATTAAGCATTAATTTAACATTATATCTTTATCTGTTTTTATAAATTATTATTATTGTTATTAAAATATGTTACATTAATATATGTTACTCGCTTTTATTCCCTAAAAAGGATGCCATGAATGTATACAACAGGCTCAAAAGTTTGAAGAAGGTAAGTTATTTTAGTGTCCTATTTTTAAAACATTCATACTAGAATATCATGAATTGCATTATTAGTCACAGCTGCCAAAAATAACTGTGTTTATAGTAGTGAAAAATATGATATATGTGTATAGATACAAATCTAAATGCTGACCTGTTTCCTTTCTCACAGTCTGCAGACTATCGGATGAAAAGGAAAAGATGTAAACAGCTGAAGACAAAACTGTCCTTGATCAAAAGAAGAGTCAGCGACTATGACCACAGACAATAAAAACCTGGCAATGGAAACTCAGGAGGGTATTTTGTGTCACATGTCGGGTTTTTCTCAGGACATTACTGTATCTGTATTTCTGTATTAAAAATCTGCATCACTGTATTATTGCCAAGAACTGTATGGCAGCTGTATGACAGAGTTTTGCTTTTGAGCCAAACTAAGTTTGAACTAAATATTGTGGTATCAATTAAGTGTTTTGTTTTATTTTTTTTAAAGCTAAATGAAGTCTCTTTTTATCTTTTGCTGCAGACAGTTAGTCAAGTCAATGATTGTGTATCTTAAAACCGAGCAAGACTGTGGCCACTTTTTTGTTGTATTTTAAGGGATCTCCAAGCAAAGAGATTCTAATGTTGTTTGTTATAATGATGTCTTACTGAATTATTTTGAACCTTCACTTTTTTAACTTCTTGATCAATCTGTTACCAGAATACCAATCTATTTTGTTGTTGTTAAATTTAATTAAACACTTAGAATGGGTGCGAGTTCAATTACAAATATATAATTTATATAATGGCTCTTTCAGACAATTATATCAAATCTATAAAGAATGTGTCGTTGAACAGTTTTAATGTGGCAGGCTAACTGTGTTGACTGTAAATTACTTTTCTTGCTTGTATTTTTGTACATAGTAAAATAAAGCTATCCAATTTATAGATTTCTTTGTATATATTCATTTTAATTAATTAATTCAATTAATTAAACCGGACAACTAAAAGATAATCATAAGCTTATGTTTTATTGATCCATATATGGAACACGCATAGACAGTAAAATAAACGGAACACGTCGGTCCTCTCACAAGCTCGGAACTATTGTTCGCATTTTGTACCGGTGGAACATGACGAGTCGACGGACAAGGGTTGCACAAAAGTAAATAACGGTTGAATTGGGTTGTTTTTATAGTCTGCTGCGCAAGTTATATATTAATATGTCGTTAACTCAAAAGTCGAGTTTATATAAATTTCCATGTGTTTGCTGTTATTATAAGGTTAATTTTAAGAGAGTCTCTGTGAGGAGACTGAATGTATAACTGTTGAAACAGCTTGAGAGTAAAACCTTTCTGACGAATGGAATAACTGAATAACGTTCCCCCTAAAGAAAGCTTACACACTGATAAAATTATAAATCATGAATGAAGAACCAGAGAGAGCAAAACGCTGGGAAGGCGGATACGAACGAACATGGTGAGAAGTTGAGCTTTATGCCTACTTTAACATGTGTGCGTGTTAATTTAAAAAAAATATATATTTTCAATGACCCCCCCCCCCTTTTTATTTACCTCAGACACTTAAAATGCTTATTTTTATTAAAATATATTTTACAAAATATTTATATCGTCATTTCAATAATTGCAAGGTTCCAAGAGCTCGAACTATGACATATGTAACTATGCCTAAACAATAAGGCGCATCACAAGACTAAAGTACATGAGAACACATACACTATAATGAGCTGTTGACATGTTTCTCTCAGGGAGGTGCTGAAGGAGGATGAATCTGGATCCCTCTAAGCTACTGTGGAGGACATTCTTTTCCAGGCAAAGAGGAAAAGGTACAGCACTCAAATGTAAAATATTAAAAATCAGTTTGAGCTGATTGCATATTGCTTTAAAATTCACTTGCAGTCTCTCGGTCACATTACAGAGTGTTTGAGGGTCATGGACAAGTTCGGCTTGGGATGGTGAGATGCATTTTACTGTCCTCCATAGTTTAGCATTATTTCTCGTTATTGAAGGCTGATCATAACCATGCTTATAATTACCGCCAAACTAGATGCGGCATCTCTTTGTGATCATTGACTCATCTAGATCAATAGAAGATCAAGACCTGAAGCCCAACAGGCTGACCTCAACCTTGAAGGTAGTGGCATATAGCAGCCTAACATTGTATGAAAAGCTGTCAAAACTGATCTTTCATTTTGCATCCTTTAGCTGATGGAGTTTTTTTGTGGAGGAATACTTTGACCAGAATCCAATCAGTCAGGTAATGCACTTGACTCTGTATCCTTCTGTAAGTGTTTACTATGTGTGCAGCTTCTGTTAACAGTACTGTTTTGTCACAGATTGGGATCATTACCACCAAGAACAAGAGGGCGGAGAAGCTCACTGATCTTGCAGGTTGATGCATTAGTATTATGTTTACATGTTTTGAGAAGTTTTCTTTGTTATCATCATCATCATCATGTGACATTACTGGTATTTTACTCTTACCAGGGAACCCAAAGAAGCATATAGCAGCCCTGAAGAAAGCTGTGGACACCACATGTGTTGGTGAACCATCTCTCTACAACTCTCTCAACATGGCTATGCAGACTCTGAAGTAAGGCACAAGTCAGCGTTTGGCACTTTCATCTGGAATTGAAACGCAGCAGTGATGCTTACAGTTTAGTAGTAGCACTGGACTTGAACTCACCAGTAACCATATTCCTGTTTTCATGCAGACACATGCCTGCTCATTCAAGCAAAGAGATCCTGGTTATTTTCAGCAGTCTTACTACCTGTGACCCAGCCAACATATACAGTATTGTTCAAAATAATAGCAGTACAATGTGACTAACCAGAATAATCAAGGTTTTTCGTATATTTTTTTATTGCTACGTGGCAAACAAGTTACCAGTAGGTTCAGTAGATTGTCAGAAAACAAACAAGACCCAGCATTCATGATATGCACGCTCTTAAGGCTGTGAAATTGGGCAATTAGTTGAATTAGTTGAAAGGGGTGTGTTCAAAAAAATAGCAGTGTGGCATTCAATCACTGAGGTCATCAATTTTGTGAAGAAACAGGTGTGAATCAGGTGGCCCCTATTTAAGGATGAAGCCAACACTTGTTGAACATGCATTTGAAAGCTGAGGAAAATGGGTCGTTCAAGACATTGTTCAGAAGAACAGCGTACTTTGATTAAAAAGTTGATTAGAGAGGGGAAAACCTATAAAGAGGTGCAAAAAATGATAGGCTGTTCAGCTAAAATGATCTCCAATGCCTTAAAATGGAGAGCAAAACCAGAGAGACGTGGAAGAAAACGAAAGACAACCATCAAAATGGATAGAAGAATAACCAGAATGGCAAAGGCTCAGCCAATGATCACCTCCAGGATGATCAAAGACAGTCTGGAGTTACCTGTAAGTACTGTGACAGTTAGAAGACGTCTGTGTGAAGCTAATCTATTTTCAAGAATCCCCCGCAAAGTCCCTCTGTTAAAAAAAAGGCATGTGCAGAAGAGGTTACAATTTGCCAAAGAACACATCAACTGGCCTAAAGAGAAATGGAGGAACATTTTGTGGACTGATGAGAGTAAAATTGTTCTTTTTGGGTCCAAGGGCCACAGGCAGTTTGTGAGACGACCCCCAAACTCTGAATTCAAGCCACAGTACACAGTGAAGACAGTGAAGCATGGAGGTGCAAGCATCATGATATGGGCATGTTTCTCCTACTATGGTGTTGGGCCTATTTATCGCATACCAGGGATCATGGATCAGTTTGCATATGTTAAAATACTTGAAGAGGTCATGTTGCCCTATGCTGAAGAGGACATGCCCTTGAAATGGTTGTTTCAACAAGACAATGACCCAAAACACACTAGTAAACGGGCAAAGTCTTGGTTCCAAACCAACAAAATTAATGTTATGGAGTGGCCAGCCCAATCTCCAGACCTTAATCCAATTGAGAACTTGTGGGGTGATATCAAAAATGCTGTTTCTGAAGCAAAACCAAGAAATGTGAATGAATTGTGGAATGTTGTTAAAGAATCATGGAGTGGAATAACAGCTGAGAGGTGCCACAAGTTGGTTGACTCCATGCCACACAGATGTCAAGCAGTTTTAAAAAACTGTGGTCATACAACTAAATATTAGTTTAGTGATTCACAGGATTGCTAAATCCCAGAAAAAAAAAAATGTTTGTACAAAATAGTTTTGAGTTTGTACAGTCAAAGGTAGACACTGCTATTTTTTTGAACACACCCCTTTCAACTAATTGCCCAATTGCACAGCCTTAAGAGCGTGCATATCATGAATGCTGGGTCTTGTTTGTTTTCTGACAATCTACTGAACCTACTGGTAACTTGTTTGCCACGTAGCAATAAAAAATATACTAAAAACCTTGATTATTCTGGTTAGTCACATTGTACTGCTATTATTTTGAACAATACTGTATGAGCTTATCAAAGTGAGTTTGAATAAATGGCTGCATACTGTAATGGTTATTAATGTTTGATGAACATCGACTTCTTTGTGATCATCTTTTTAATATACCAATAGACTCTGAATGCTTTGAAGATCAGAGTGTCTGTGATAGGCCTGTCAGCAGAGGTTCGAGTGTGCACCATTCTCACAAGAGAAACTGGAGGTCGGTGGTCTTATCTTAACATGGTTTCCGCCTCCTGCCAGCTCCTCTTCAGAGTGCTCCCTCATACGCATGGGTAATCACACAGTCATTTTCACCACATTTACACAATTTAAATTGGGTAAAATGATGCAAGTGCAACACTTATTACTGGTAGCTGAAAGCTTAGTTAAAAATTAGCCAAAGTATACAAGAAATTTGTAGAACTGTGAATGCTGTGCTGTTTGTCATTTTAATTTGTGTATTTAATGTTGTCTTCACTGCTCCGTAAAGGTGAAGCAGTCCAGGATTAGTCTGGGAAATTTTATATTAGTGTAAGTTACAATATTTCAAATATAATCTTCCACAATATCTTTATTGTAATAATTTGCTCAGGTATCCCTCAGCATGTCATAGCCTCCATGTCTGATCAGGATGCCAAACCCTCGTTCAGCATAGCGTGAGTACAGTTTAAATCTTATGTACGTTACCACAGTTTAATAATATTAAATCTAAAAATTAAATATATTTTACACTAATATAATATAACACTTTACTGTATTTTTAACCAATTAATTGCAGAGTGGAATTAGTGAAATCAACTTTTTGATGATATTCTAATTATATGGACAGCACCTGTATATACTGTTTATATACAATTTTTTTTTGAAAGAAGTCTCTTGCTCACCAAGGCTGCAATTATTTGACCAAAAATACAGTAAAATGTTATATTATGAAATATTATAGCATTTTAAAAAAGATCTATTTGAATATATTTTAAAATGTAATTTATTCTTGTAATTATAGTTCATTTTCTAATATATTTAAGGCACCTAGACAGCACTGGTGAGCCAGGACTCACTCTTGGCGGCTACTACTGCCCACAGTGTAGAGCCAAATACACTGAGCTGCCAGTGGAGTGTAAAGTGTGTGGTATGTTCTTGAAAACTTACATTAATTTTCAGAGAGCGTTGATGTGTTCAGTTTTCACAGTCTGTGTCTTCTCTCTGGTATAGGTCTGACTTTAGTTTCTGCTTCTCACCTGGCCCGTTCCTTCCATCACCTCTTCCCCCTGGAGGCCTTCCAGGAGACCCCACTGGAGGAGTATAAGGGGGAGAGGTGAGCATCACACTCATTCTGTGAAAACTCCTCTTGTCTGTCTCATTTCAGCTTATTTAATAGACTTCATCTATGGCTTTTCAGGTTCTGTGAGGCTTGTCAAGGGGAGTTGAAAGACAAAAGTGTAGGTTGTCCAATTCTAAATCTTTAGAAAAGGAACATTAATAGGCTTGTTTCAAATGGTATTTAATCTCTTTGTTTTCTCCTCTCTGCAGATATTTACTTGTCTAGCATGTAAAAAAGTGTTCTGTGTGGAGTGTGATGTCTTCATCCATGACACACTGCACTGCTGTCCTGGCTGTATGCAGACTGACAGGACATCCTGATGTAAGATTGCCTTTCTACAAGACATCTGTGAACTTGAAACTGAGATTCAAAAGAAAAAAGGGGAAGTCCTCAACCACCGGTTTAGATTCTCACTGATTATTGAGGGTTAAAGTAATGACAGTCCAATGCTTGTCAGTTCTTTGGCATGATTTTATTTTGGCTTTCTTGCATCAGTTGTGCTCGAGCTCTAACCGTATAAAAGGGCGCCCCCTATGGGGGAAAGTGTCTCACTGGACCAAATGAAACCAGCAACAGAAAAACACTTGTGCTGTTTTCCAGTGTCCTGTTTCCATTAAAGCCACAGAGTTGTAATAGTGTTAACATGACAGCTGTTCCTATATTTTGTACTCTACATACCATGTTAATGTACTCAATGACTCAAAAACAAACGTGTGCATAACTAGTTCTTTAGATGAACTTTTTAAACAAATTAAAAATTAATTTAAAAATGTACTGACTTGCGTGGCTTGTTTTTGCAAATTGTAGAACTGAATGCTAGAAAATAAGCTGTGTTGCAGCATAATTTATGCTTTCTAGAGTATGTATGACAAAAAATCCTTAATTTCAATACTAAAGTTGGAGACAGACGGAAATGTTAAATCATACCTTTATAAGAAATGGTACAGCTATTCAAAAATATTTACCCTATATTCACAAATTCAGAATCAGTTATTTCACACACTTTAGTACATCAATGTTCTCATCAACATTCATGCATCATTTTAAATCACAAAATAAAATGTATACAGCAATGAGTTTTTCAGTAGCAGTGCTTCACAGCTCTGTATTTTTGTGCTGCTCCTGGTGTCTGTGCAGCCAGGCCTTCAGTAAGGGGAGGTTCTTGTCCATCCAGCGAATGTTCTCTTCAATGTTCTCCAGGGCTTGCTGAATACATCTCTGGTCTGCTCCAGTCTCAGCCCGCAAGGAAGTGAAGAAACTACGAACCTGACAGAGCAGAGAAACAAGCTCTATGTTTTCTGATTAGAGGATCAGACATGTTTTTGGTCGAGACCAACTGATGAAAGCTCCCAATTAATTGTTTGGTTAAAAGGAAATACCTACCTCAGCTAGCATTTC